>NC_135233.1:319374986-319995768 GCF_051348905.1 Ranitomeya variabilis | reverse complement strand
CAGTTCTCAATATAGTTTTGTGTTAATTAGTGTTCTAAAAGTTTGTTCATAGCTTGATTTTTGCACTAACTTTATGTTGTTGTCTGTTTTCCAGTGAAAAGCATGAACTCATCAAGAAGAAGTTGTCTTAACGATCCAGACTCATTCTGTTACATTTGTGGTGAATACACACTGCCAAAACATAGAAGAAACATAACAGACTTCGTAAAAAAAGTGTATTTTGCCTATTTTGGGGTTATGCTTGGGGACCAAGACAAGTTTTGGGCACCACACACAGTGTGCAAAGCATGTATCGAATTATTACGAAAATGGAGCAAAGGACAAAGAAAAAGCTTCAAATTTGGTGTTCCAATGGTGTGGAGAGAGCCAAAAAATCATCATGATGACTGTTATTTATGGTAAACACAGGTACAGGCACATCTTCACAATGAGGGACAGGCCTTCTTGCAGATTCCATGTTACTCCCATTTTCGTTTCTTATGCTTATTGAATCCTTGCACTGCACAGAAATAACAGTCATCATGATGATTTTTTGGCTCTCTCCACACCATTGGAACACCAAATTTGAAGCTTTTTCTTTGTCCTTTGCTCCATTTTCGTAATAATTCGATACATGCTTTGCACACTATGTGTGGTGCCCAAAACTTGTCTTGGTCCCCAAGCATAACCCCAAAATAGGCAAAATACACTTTTTTTTACGAAGTCTGTTATGTTTCTTCTATGTTTTGGCAGTGTGTATTCACCACAAATGTAACAGAATGAGTCTGGATCGTTAAGACAACTTCTTCTTGATGAGTTCATGCTTTTCACTGGAAAACAGACAACAACATAAAGTTAGTGCAAAAATCAAGCTATGAACAAACTTTTAGAACACTAATTAACACAAAACTATATTGAGAACTGCTCAGTTCAAGTACTAATCCAAAGAAATTAATGAGATGATGCGTCGCATTTACCAACAAGTGCTATAAATAAGATACCAAAAATCTCAAAAACTTGAGCCAATCTGGCAAAACTGATAGCATATTCAGAATCAGCACCCCAAAAATACCCCAAATTCATTAAAATATTTTGGACACCAGAAAAAAATTTTTTTTTTGTTGACCTGTGTAATCACATAGTGCAATTGAACCCAAAAGTCCATTCATGCACTGATAATCTAGTACTGCTGTTTTTTGCATGAGCACTGCAATTTGTTTAATAGAAAAAGGACCAAAGTAATGGAACCCTCTTTACTACATTTGGGAGCTAAACAAAGTTCCCTTGCTGCCCTAGGATGAAGGTTTCTAAATGTTCCTCTTTAAAGTAACCTGTTATTTTAACCCCATTGTGACCTTTCTTTTTTTTCACTTTTGTTTTTTCCTCCCTTTATTTCAAAAGCCATGACTTTTTTATTTTTTTCATCCCCATAGCCATGTGAAAGCTTGTTTTTTCAGGACAAGTTACACTTTTGAATGACACCATTTATTTTATAGTGTGATTCACTTGAAAGAGGAAATAAATTCCAAGCGAGTTGAAATTGCAAAAAAATTGCAATTCCACATTTTTGTTTATTTTTTTAATTTAACGTGTTCACTAGGGTTGAGCGAAACGGATCGTTCATTTTCATAAGTCGCCGACTTTTGGCAAAGTCGGCGTCTCATGAAACCGACCCGATCCCTGTGTGGGGTCTGCCATGCGGTACGCGACTTTCGCGCCAAAGTCGCGTTTCAATGACGCTAAAAGTGCCATTTCTCAGCCAATGAAGGTGGACGTAGAGTGTGGGCAGCGTGATGACATAGATCTCAGTCCCCACCATCTTAGAGAAGGGCATTACAGTGATTGGCTTGCTTTCTGCCGTGTCACAGGGGCTATAAAGGGGTGTTCCCGCCGACCGCCATCTTACTGCTGCTGATCTGAGCGTAGGGAGAGGTGCCGCTTCGTCAGAAGCAGGGATAGTGATAGGCAGGGTACATAAAGCCACAAACCGCTTGTGCTGTAGCGATTTCCACTGTCCAATACCACCTTTTGTTTGCAGGGACAGTGGAAGCTACATTTTTTTTTCCTCAGCGCTGTAGCTCATTGGGCTGCCCTAGAAGGCTCCCTGATAGCTGCGTTGCTTTGTGTGTACGCTGCTGTGCAAACCAACTGCTTTCTTCAAAGCACAAATCCTGTTGTTCCTTCCTTTCTGCACAGCTATCTTGTGTGTTTGTCCCCACTTTTGTGTGCAGCAGTCCTTTTTATAGCTGCCTGCCATACTTTCCTGAGATTACTGCAGGGAGATAAAGATTGGAAAGTCTGCCTCTGTGCCAGTCCTGTGTGTGGCATCTGTCTCTCATTGTGTGCCACCGAAAACCACTGTGTAATACTGGGCCTTTTTTTTTTTTTTTTCTAAATTCTCCCTTTAAAAAAAAAAAAATTAGTGTGAGATAAAGATTGGCAAATCTGCCTCTGTGCCAGTCCTGTGTGTGGCATCTGTCTCTCATTGTGTGCCACCGAAAACCACTGTGTAATACTTGGCCATTTATTTTTTTGGGTAAATTCTCCCTGTAAAAAAAAAAATAATTAGTGGGAGATAAAGATTGGCAAGTCTGCCTCTGTGCCATTGCCGTGTGTGGCATCTGTCTCTCATTGCGTGCCACCGAAAACCACTGTGTAATACTGGGCCTTTTTTTTTTTTTTTTTCTAAATTCTCCCTTTTAAAAAAAAAAAAATTAGTGTGAGATAAAGATTGGCAAATCTGCCTCTGTGCCAGTCCTGTGTGTGGCATCTGTCTCTCATTGTGTGCCACCGAAAACCACTGTGTAATACTTGGCCATTTATTTTTTTGGGTAAATTCTCCCTGTAAAAAAAAAATAATTAGTGGGAGATAAAGATTGGCAAGTCTGCCTCTGTGCCATTGCTGTGTGTGGCATCTGTCTCTCATTGTGTGCCACCGAAAACCACTGTGTAATACTGGGCCATTTTTTTGGGGGGGGTAAATTCTCCCTGTAAAAAAAAAAAAATATTAGTGGGAGATAAAGATTGGCAAGTCTGCCTCTGTGCCAGTCCTGTGTGTGGCATCTGTCTCTCATTGTGTGCCACTGAAAACCACTGTGTAATACTTGGCCATTTATTTTTGGGGGGTAAATTCTCCCTGTAAAAAAAAAATAATTAGTGGGAGATAAAGATTGGCAAGTCTGCCTCTGTGCCATTGCTGTGTGTGGCATCTGTCTCTCATTGTGTGCTACCGAAAACCACTGTGTAATACTGGGCCATTTTTTTTTGGGGGGGGGTAAATTCTCCCTGTAAAAAAAAAATTATTAGTGGGAGATAAAGATTGGCAAGTCTGCCTCTGTGCCATTGCTGTGTGTGGCATCTGTCTCTCATTGTGTGCCACCAAAAACCACTGTGTAATACTGGGCCATTTTTTGGGGGGGGGTAAATTCTCCCTGTAAAAAAAAAAAATTATTAGTGGGAGATAAAGATTGGCAAGTCTGCCTCTGTGCCAGTCCTGTGTGTGGCATCTGTCTCTCATTGTGTGCCACCGAAAACCACTGTGTAATACTTGGCCATTTATTTTTGGGGGGTAAATTCTCCCTGTAAAAAAAAAATAATTAGTGGGAGATAAAGATTGGCAAGTCTGCCTCTGTGCCATTGCTGTGTGTGGCATCTGTCTCTCATTGTGTGCCACCGAAAACCACTGTGTAATACTTGCCCATTTATTTTTTGGGGGTAAATTCTCTGTATAAAAAAAAAAAAATTAGTGGGAGATAAAGATTGGCAAGTCTGCCTCTGTGCCATTGCTGTGTGTGGCATCTGTCTCTCATTGTGTGCCACCGAAAACCACTGTGTAATACTGGGCCATTTTTTTGGGGGGGTAAATTCTCCCTGTAAAAAAAAAAAATATTAGTGGGAGATAAAGATTGGCAAGTCTGCCTCTGTGCCATTGCCGTGTGTGGCATCTGTCTCTCATTGCGTGCCACCGAAAACCACTGTGTAATACTGGGCCTTTTTTTTTTTTTTTTCTAAATTCTCCCTTTTAAAAAAAAAAAAATTAGTGTGAGATAAAGATTGGCAAATCTGCCTCTGTGCCAGTCCTGTGTGTGGCATCTGTCTCTCATTGTGTGCCACCGAAAACCACTGTGTAATACTTGGCCATTTATTTTTTTGGGTAAATTCTCCCTGTAAAAAAAAAATAATTAGTGGGAGATAAAGATTGGCAAGTCTGCCTCTGTGCCATTGCTGTGTGTGGCATCTGTCTCTCATTGTGTGCCACCGAAAACCACTGTGTAATACTGGGCCATTTTTTTTGGGGGGGTAAATTCTCCCTGTAAAAAAAAAAAAATATTAGTGGGAGATAAAGATTGGCAAGTCTGCCTCTGTGCCAGTCCTGTGTGTGGCATCTGTCTCTCATTGTGTGCCACTGAAAACCACTGTGTAATACTTGGCCATTTATTTTTGGGGGGTAAATTCTCCCTGTAAAAAAAAAATAATTAGTGGGAGATAAAGATTGGCAAGTCTGCCTCTGTGCCATTGCTGTGTGTGGCATCTGTCTCTCATTGTGTGCTACCGAAAACCACTGTGTAATACTGGGCCATTTTTTTTTTGGGGGGGGGTAAATTCTCCCTGTAAAAAAAAAATTATTAGTGGGAGATAAAGATTGGCAAGTCTGCCTCTGTGCCATTGCTGTGTGTGGCATCTGTCTCTCATTGTGTGCCACCAAAAACCACTGTGTAATACTGGGCCATTTTTTTGGGGGGGGGTAAATTCTCCCTGTAAAAAAAAAATATTAGTGGGAGATAAAGATTGGCAAGTCTGCCTCTGTGCCATTGCTGTGTGTGGCATCTGTCTCTCATTGTGTGCCACCAAAAACCACTGTGTAATACTGGGCCATTTTTTTGGGGGGGGTAAATTCTCCCTGTAAAAAAAAAAAATTATTAGTGGGAGATAAAGATTGGCAAGTCTGCCTCTGTGCCAGTCCTGTGTGTGGCATCTGTCTCTCATTGTGTGCCACCGAAAACCACTGTGTAATACTTGGCCATTTATTTTTGGGGGGTAAATTCTCCCTGTAAAAAAAAAATAATTAGTGGGAGATAAAGATTGGCAAGTCTGCCTCTGTGCCATTGCTGTGTGTGGCATCTGTCTCTCATTGTGTGCCACCGAAAACCACTGTGTAATACTTGCCCATTTATTTTTTGGGGGTAAATTCTCTGTGTAAAAAAAAAAAAATTAGTGGGAGATAAAGATTGGCAAGTCTGCCTCTGTGCCATTGCTGTGTGTGGCATCTGTCTCTCATTGTGTGCCACCGAAAACCACTGTGTAATACTGGGCCATTTTTTGGGGGGGGTAAATTCTCCCTGTAAAAAAAAAAAATATTAGTGGGAGATAAAGATTGGCAAGTCTGCCTCTGTGCCAGTCCTGTGTGTGGCATCTGTCTCTCATTGTGTGCCACCGAAAACCTAGTGTGTAATATTGTTTTGTTTTGTTATTTTAAATATTCTCCCATAAAAAAAAAATAGTGGGAGATTAAGATTGGCATTTCTGCTTGAGTGCTGGTCCTGTGTGTGCCATCTGTCTCAAATTATTGGGGCACAGAAAACCTAGTGTGTAACATTGGGCCTGATTTTCCTTTCAGTGTCAGGCACCTATCAAGGTATATATAAATCCAACAGAAGTTTGAGTTCACCTTATAAGTTGTTTTACAGTAACAAATACCGTTACTTTGGTTACGTTTTGCAAACAATGAGGAAGTCTAGTGGAAGAGGTCGTGGCCGTGGGCGGTCATTGTCAACTGGTAATGATGGTAGTGGTGGTGGAGCATCAGGTGGTCGTGGTAAAAGCAGTACAGCACCTAAGTCTCGAGTTCTTGAGCCAGGTTCGTTGTCTGGCTACACAAGGCCTCAAGCGCTCTCTTTTCTGGGAGTAGGAAAACCACTTTTGAAGCCGGAGCAGGAGGAAAAAGTATTGGCTTTCATTGCTGACTCTGCCTCTAGTTCTTTCGCCTCCTCCTCGGAAAGTGCCAAATGTCAGAGCAGTGCATCGTCAGTGGATGCTCCCGGACAGGAACAAGTCGCTTCCTTGTGTCCTTCACCCAGAACAACAGTGAAGGATGCGTCAGTCAACAGAACAGGTTACTCCATGGAGCTCTTTACACATACCGTTCCTGGGTTAGACAGTGAAACAGTTAACAGGCCATGCCCATTCGAAGTTGAATCGGACATGGAGTGCACAGATGCACAGCCACAGCCAGATTACTATGCTGTTCCTTTGACTCAGACCAGAACATTGCCCTCGCAGTGTACTGAGGCAGAATCAAACCCAGCGGAGACTATGGTGCCCCGTCACAAACGCAATACCACCAGATTACACGGTGACACAGATGAAGTTGCACACGACATAGAAGAGGAGTTCATAGATGACCCAGTTGTTGACCCCAATTGGCAGCCATTGGGGGAACAGGGTGCAGGCAGCAGTAGTTCTGAAGCGGAGGAGGAGGAGCCGCAGCAGGCATCAACATCACAACAGGTTCCATCTGCTGGGCCCGTATCTGGCCAAAAACGCGTGGCAAAACCAAAACCAGTTGGAGGACAGCATGGCCATCCGGTTAAAGAAGCTCAGTCTGCAATGCCTGAAAAGGTATCCGATAGCAGAAAGAGTGCAGTCTGGCATTTTTTTAAACAACATCCAAATGATCAGCGCAAAGTCATCTGTCAAAAATGTTCAACTACCTTAAGCAGAGGTCAGAATCTTAAAAGTCTAAATACAAGTTGCATGCATAGACACTTATCCACCATGCATTTGCAAGCCTGGACTAACTACCAAACGTCCCTAAAGGTTGCAGCACCCTCGGCCAATGAAGCCAGTCAGCAACGCTACATCCCTTCCCTCACTTTAAACCCACCATTTCCCGCACCACCTGCAGTATCTGTGCAGCTTTCTTCGCCAGGCCAAAGCAGTCAGGGAATCACCAGGTTTGCAGTAGGAAACACTGCATGTAGGGCACGGCAAGAATACCATCTCCAACCCTCTCTCAGTCACCCATGTCCACCGGCACCACCGCTAGTTCCACGATCTCCAGCTCTCCAGTCCAGCTCACCCTACATAAGACTCTTGTTAGGAAAAGGAAGTACTCATCCTCGCATTCGCGTACACAGGGTTTGAATGCCCACATTGCTAGACTAATCTCATTAGAGATGATGCCCTACCGGTTAGTTGAAAGAGAATCTTTTAAAGCGCTGATGGACTACGCTGTACCACGCTACGAGCTACCAATTCGACACTTCTTTTCTAGAAAAGCCATCCCAGCCCTCCAAAAGCATGTTAAAGACCGCATCGTCCATGCACTCAGGCAGTCTGTGAGTACAAAGGTGCACCTGACAACAGATGCATGGACCAGTAGGCATGGCCAGCGACGTTACGTGTCCATCACGGCACACTGGGTGAATGTGGTGGATGCAGGGTCCACAGGGGACAGCAATATTGGGACAGTTCTGCCTAGCCCACGGTCAAGAAAAGAGTTGGCTGTAGGCGTTCGCCCCCCTCCTCCTCTTCCTCCTCCTCCTGCAGAAGCAAGAGCTCGTCCACAGACCGCAGTCGCACATCCACTCCATCCGCAGCTGCCACTGTTGCACACCAGGTGTGCCATTATGGGACAGCTAGTGGCAAGCGTCAGCAGGCTGTATTGGCAATGAAGTGTTTGGGCGACAACAGACACACCGCGGAAGTTCTGTCCGAGTTCTTGCAGAAAGAAACTCAGTCATGGCTGGGCACTGTACATCTTGAGGCAGGCAAGGTAGTGAGTGATAACGGAAGGAATTTAATGGCTGCCATAGCCCTTTCCCAACTGAAACACATTCCTTGCCTGGCTCACACCTTAAACCTGGTGGTGCAGTGCTTCCTGAAAAGTTATCCGGGGTTACCCGACCTGCTCCTCAAAGTTCGCAGACTTTGCTCGCATATCCGCCGTTCGCCCGTACACTCCAGCCGTATGCAGAACTATCAGCGTTCTTTGAACCTTCCTCAGCATCGCCTAATCATTGACGTTGCAACAAGGTGGAACTCCACACTGCACATGCTTCAGAGAGTGTGCGAACAGAGGCGTGCTGTTATGTATTTGTGGGAGGATACACGGGCAGGCAGTTGGATGGCAGACATGGAGTTGTCAGGTGTGCAGTGGTCAAAGCTACAAGACCTGTGTCAAGTCCTTCAGTGTTTTGAGGAATGCACACGGCTGGTTAGTGCAGACAATGTCATAATAAGCATGAGCATCCCCCTAATGCGTCTGCTGATGCAAAGTTTGATGCACATAAAGGAGCAGGCGTCTGCAGCCGAGGAAGAGGAAAGCCTTGATGACAGTCAGCCATTGTCTGGTCAGGGCCGTGTAGAGGACGCGGTAGCAGGCGAAGAGGAGGAGGAGGACGAGGAGGATGATGGGGATGAGTACTTTTTTAATGAGGAAGCTTCTCCTGGGCCAACAGAAATTAGTGGCATTGCAAGGCCGGGTTCTGTTTTTTTAAGGGAGACAAGTGACGTAGATTTGCCTGTAACTGCCCCTCAAACCAGCAAAACCGCAGATTTGACAACTGGAACTTTGGCCCACATTGCGGATTATGCCTTACGTATCCTCAAAAGGGACCCACGCATTATTAAAATGATGAGCGATGACGATTACTGGTTGGCCTGCATCCTTGACCCTCGCTATAAAGGCAAATTGCAAAATATAATGCCACATGAGAACCTAGAACAAATATTAGCAACCAAACAATCAACTCTTGTAGACCGTTTGATTCAGGCATTCCCAGCACACAGCGCCGGTGATGGTTCTCACACGAGCTGCAGGGGGCTACAGGGCAGAGGTGTTAGAGGTGCACAAATCAGAAGTGGCGTTGGACAGAGGGGTTTTCTGACCAGGTTGTGGAGTGATTTCGCAATGACCGCAGACAGGACAGGTACTGCAGCATCTATTCAAAGTGACAGGAGACAACATTTGTCCAGTATGGTTACTAACTATTTTTCATCCCTTATCGATGTTCTCCCTCAACCGTCATTCCCATTTGATTACTGGGCATCCAAATTAGACACCTGGCCTGAATTGGCAGAATATGCATTGCAGGAGCTTGCTTGCCCAGCAGCTAGTGTGCTATCAGAAAGAGTATTCAGTGCTGCTGGTTCAATATTAACCGAAAAAAGGACTCGTCTGGCTACCCAAAATGTGGATGATCTCACCTTCATTAAAATGAACCACTCCTGGATTTCAAATTATTTTGCCCCACCTTTCCCAGCTGACACATAGCTTTCCTATAAAAAGGTATTGCTTGTGGACTAATCTTACTGAGTGTTCCAATCTCTTAATTTGCAGCAGCTGTTTGTCCAGCATACGACATGTTTACACATCCCTTAATGGGAAAATTCCCCCCACGGGGCCGTGGTCTCGCCACTTGGCGCAAGCACCCGTTACAGTGCTGTTTGTCTGAAGAGGTGGGTGTGCCCGCTTCTGGTCGACGGCACTGCCACTGGTGTCATGATCTCCATGGCCAGAGAACTAGCATAAGCCTCAATAGGAACAAGCTCTTGGAAGATGTAACTGTACTGACCATGAACTAAACCTACCGCATCATCTAGAAGTAGCCAGGTAGCATGTCCTACTTTTTATCCCTATATGCCCAGCGCCGGCCGGAGAACTAAATAATGCTAGCAGAGGGAAATATAAGACCTGACTCACCTCTAGAGAAATGCCCAAAAAGGAGACAGAAGCCCCCCACATATATTGGCGGTGATATGAGATGAAACAACAAACGCAGCAGGAAAATAGTTTTAGCAAATTTGAGGTCCGCTTTCTAGATAGCAGAAGACAGAAAGCATACTTTCATGGTCAGTAGAAAACCCTAACAAAACACATCCAGAAATTACTTTAGGACTCTGGCATTAACTCATAATACCAGAGTGGCAATTCCTGATCAACAAGAGCTTTCCAGACACAGTAACGAAACTGCAGCTGTGAACTGGAACCAAAATACAAAAACAAAACATGGACGAATGTCCAACTTATCTAGTAGATGTCTGGGAGCAGGAACAAGCACAGAGAGGCTTCTGATAACATTGTTGACCGGCAAGCATCTAACAGAGAAGCCAGGTTATATAGCGACACCCAGATCTAATCAGAACAGGTGAACAGGGAAGATGATGTCACAAGTTCAATTCCACCAGTAGCCACCGGGGGAGCCCAGAATCCAAATTCACAACAGTACCCCCCCCTCAAGGAGGGGGCACCGAACCCTCACCAGAACCACCAGGGCGATCAGGATGGGCCCTATGAAAGGCACGAACCAGATCAGAGGCATGAACATCAGATGCAGTGACCCAAGAATTATCCTCCTGGCCGTATCCCTTCCACTTGACCAGATACTGGAGTCTCCGTCTGGAAACACGGGAGTCTAGGATTTTTTCCACAACGTACTCCAACTCACCCTCAACCAACACCGGAGCAGGAGGCTCAACGGAAGGCACAACCGGTGCCTCATACCTGCGCAATAACGACCGATGAAAAACGTTATGAATAGAAAAGGATGCAGGGAGGTCCAAACGGAAGGAAACAGGGTTAAGAATCTCCAATATTTTATACGGACCGATGAACCGAGGCTTAAACTTAGGAGATGAGACCCTCATAGGGACAAAACGAGAAGACAACCACACCAAATCTCCAACACAAAGCCGAGGACCAACACGACGGTGACGGTTGGCAAAAAGCTGAGTCTTCTCCTGGGACAACTTTAAATTGTCCATCACCTGCCCCCAGATATGATGCAATCTCTCCACCACCGCATCCACTCCAGGACAATCCGAGGATTCCATCTGACCGGAGGAAAATCGAGGGTGGAACCCCGAATTACAGAAAAACGGGGACACCAAAGTGGCAGAGCTGGCCCGATTATTGAGGGCGAACTCCGCCAATGGCAAAAAAGCAACCCAATCATCCTGGTCAGCAGACACAAAACACCTCAGATATGTCTCCAGGGTCTGATTAGTCCGCTCGGTCTGGCCATTAGTCTGAGGGTGAAAAGCAGACGAAAAAGACAAATCTATGCCCATCCTAGCACAGAATGCCCGCCAAAATCTAGACACAAATTGGGTTCCTCTGTCAGAAACGATATTCTCAGGAATACCATGCAAACGAACAACATTTTGAAAAAACAGGGGCACCAACTCGGAAGAAGAAGGCAATTTGGGCAGGGGAACCAAATGGACCATCTTAGAAAAACGGTCACACACCACCCAGATGACAGACATCTTCTGAGAAACAGGCAGATCTGAAATAAAATCCATCGAGATGTGTGTCCAAGGCCTCTTAGGAATAGGCAAGGGCAACAATAATCCACTAGCCCGAGAACAACAAGGCTTGGCCCGAGCACAAACGTCACAAGACTGCACAAAGCCTCGCACATCTCGTGACAGGGAAGGCCACCAGAAGGATCTTGCCACCAAATCCCTGGTACCAAAAATTCCAGGATGACCTGCCAATGCAGAAGAATGTACCTCAGAGATGACTCTACTGGTCCAATCATCAGGAACAAACAACCTATCAGGCGGACAACGATCCGGTCTATCCGCCTGAAACTCCTGCAAGGCCCGCCGCAGGTCTGGAGAAACGGCTGACAAGATAACTCCCTCCTTAAGAATACCTGTGGGGTCAGAGTTGCCGGGTGAATCAGGCTCAAAACTCCTAGAAAGGGCATCCGCCTTAACATTCTTAGAACCCGGTAGGTACGATACCACAAAATTAAACCGAGAGAAAAATAATGACCAGCGCGCCTGTCTAGGATTCAGGCGCCTGGCGGTCTCAAGATAGATCAAATTTTTGTGGTCAGTCAATACCACCACCTGATGTCTGGCCCCCTCGAGCCAATGGCGCCACTCCTCAAACGCCCACTTCATGGCCAAAAGCTCCCGATTCCCAACATCATAATTCCGCTCAGCGGGCGAAAATTTACGGGAAAAGAAGGCACAAGGCCTCATCACGGCGCAGTCAGAACTTTTCTGCGACAACACTGCCCCAGCCCCGATCTCAGAAGCGTCGACCTCAACCTGAAAAGGAAGAGTCACATCAGGCTGACGCAACACAGGGGCAGAAGAAAAACGGCGCTTAAGCTCCTGAAAGGCCTCCACAGCATCAGGGGACCAATTAGCAACATCAGCACCCTGTCTAGTCAAATCGGTCAATGGCTTAACGACATCCGAAAAACCAGAAATAAATCGACGATAAAAGTTGGCAAAGCCCAAAAATTTCTGAAGACTTTTAAGAGAAGAGGGCTGCGTCCAATCACAAATAGCTTGAACCTTGACAGGATCCATCTCAATGGAAGAGGGAGAAAAAATATATCCCAAAAAGGAAATTCTCTGAACCCCAAAAACGCACTTAGAACCCTTGACACACAGAGAATTAGACCGCAAAACCTGAAAAACCCTCTTAACTTGCCGGACATGAGAGTCCCAATCATCCGAAAAAATCAGAATATCATCCAGATACACCATCATAAATTTATCCAAAAAATCGCGGAAAATATCATGCATAAAGGACTGGAAGACTGAAGGGGCATTAGAAAGACCAAAAGGCATCACCAAATACTCAAAGTGGCCCTCGGGCGTATTAAATGCGGTTTTCCACTCATCCCCCTGCCTGATCCGCACCAAATTATACGCCCCACGGAGATCAATCTTAGAGAACCACTTGGCCCCCTTTATGCGAGCAAACAAATCAGTCAGCAACGGCAATGGGTATTGATATTTAACCGTGATTTTATTCAAAAGCCGATAATCAATACATGGTCTCAAAGAGCCGTCTTTTTTTGACACAAAGAAAAAACCGGCTCCTAAGGGAGATGACGATGGACGAATATGTCCCTTTTCCAAGGACTCCTTTATATATTCTCGCATAGCAGTATGTTCAGGCACAGACAGATTAAATAAACGACCCTTTGGGTATTTACTACCCGGAATTAAATCTATAGCACAATCGCACTCACGGTGCGGAGGTAGCGAACCCAGCTTGGGTTCTTCAAAGACGTCACGATAATCAGACAGGAACTCAGGGATTTCAGAGGGAATAGATGATGAAATGGACACCAAAGGTACGTCCCCATGAGTCCCCTTACATCCCCAGCTCAACACAGACATAGCTCTCCAGTCAAGGACTGGGTTGTGAGACTGCAGCCATGGCAATCCTAGCACCAAATCATCATGTAGATTATACAGCACCAGAAAACGAATAGTCTCCTGGTGATCCGGATTAATACACATAGTCACTTGTGTCCAGTATTGTGGTTTATTATTAGCCAATGGGGTGGAGTCAATCCCCTTCAGAGGAATAAGAGTCTCCAAAGGCTCTAAATCATACCCACAACGATTGGCAAAGGACCAATCCATAAGACTCAAAGCGGCGCCAGAGTCGATATAGGCGTCCGTAGTAATAGATGACAAAGAGCAAATCAGGGTCACAGACAAAATAAATTTAGACTGTAAAGTGCCAATGGGAACGGATTTATCAAGCTTTTTAGTACGCTTAGAGCATGCTGATATAACATGAGTAGAATCCCCACAATAGAAACACAACCCATTTTTCCGTCTAAAATTCTGCCGCTCGCTTCTGGACAGAATTCTATCACACTGCATGTTTTCTGGCGTCTTCTCAGTGGACACCGCCAGATGGTGCACTGGTTTGCGCTCCCGCAGACGCCTATCGATCTGAATGGCCATTGTCATGGACTCATTCAGACTTGCAGGCACAGGGAACCCCACCATAACATCCTTAATGGCATCAGAAAGACCCTCTCTGAAAGTAGCCGCCAAGGCACACTCATTCCACTGAGTAAGCACAGACCATTTACGGAATCTTTGGCAGTAAATTTCAGCTTCATCTTGCCCCTGCGATAGGGACATCAAAGTTTTTTCTGCCTGAAGTTCCAAATGAGGTTCCTCATAAAGCAAGCCCAAGGCCAGAAAAAACGCATCCACATTGCGCAACGCAGGATCCCCTGGTGCCAATGCAAAAGCCCAATCTTGAGGGTCGCCGCGGAGCAAGGAAATCACAATCCCAACCTGCTGTGCAGGATCTCCAGCAGAACGAGATTTCAGGGACAAAAATAACTTACAATTATTTCTAAAATTCTGAAAGCTAGATCTATTCCCTGAGAAGAATTCCGGCAAAGGAATTCTCGGCTCTGATACCGGAGCATGAACAACAAAATCTTGCAAACTTTGTACTTTCGTGGCGAGATTATTCAAACCTGCAGTTACACTCTGTAGATCCATTATAGACAGGTGAACATAGAGCCATTCAAAGATTAGAAGGAGAGAGAAAAAAAAGAAAGACTGCAGCATAGACAGACTGGCAAGTGATCCAATTAAGAGCACACTAACTACTAGAGAAAAAAAAAAAAAAAAAAAAAAAAAAAATTTCAGCAGACTTCTTATTTCTCTCCTTTCTCAGCCAAGGATTTTAACCCTTTAGTGGGCCGGTCAAACTGTCATGATCTCCATGGCCAGAGAACTAGCATAAGCCTCAATAGGAACAAGCTCTTGGAAGATGTAACTGTACTGACCATGAACTAAACCTACCGCATCATCTAGAAGTAGCCAGGTAGCATGTCCTACTTTTTATCCCTATATGCCCAGCGCCGGCCGGAGAACTAAATAATGCTAGCAGAGGGAAATATAAGACCTGACTCACCTCTAGAGAAATGCCCAAAAAGGAGACAGAAGCCCCCCACATATATTGGCGGTGATATGAGATGAAACAACAAACGCAGCAGGAAAATAGTTTTAGCAAATTTGAGGTCCGCTTTCTAGATAGCAGAAGACAGAAAGCATACTTTCATGGTCAGTAGAAAACCCTAACAAAACACATCCAGAAATTACTTTAGGACTCTGGCATTAACTCATAATACCAGAGTGGCAATTCCTGATCAACAAGAGCTTTCCAGACACAGTAACGAAACTGCAGCTGTGAACTGGAACCAAAATACAAAAACAAAACATGGACGAATGTCCAACTTATCTAGTAGATGTCTGGGAGCAGGAACAAGCACAGAGAGGCTTCTGATAACATTGTTGACCGGCAAGCATCTAACAGAGAAGCCAGGTTATATAGCGACACCCAGATCTAATCAGAACAGGTGAACAGGGAAGATGATGTCACAAGTTCAATTCCACCAGTAGCCACCGGGGGAGCCCAGAATCCAAATTCACAACACACTGGGTCCCTCATAGTACAATGAAGTGTCTCTGGCGGTGGTGGTGCGCACCCAATGTCAGACACACCGTTGTAACATGAGGGGCCCTGGGACGGTACCGCCGGCCACAAGAGAGTTCCCCCCCCCAGCTCAAACTGTGCTCTACCACGTGCAAAATTATCTCGCACAGCTCCACCAATGTTTAGTCTATGCGCTGACATCATTCAATGCCTGGCACTGACAATACCAATTTGTTGACATCTATGATGCTAGTTAAAGTAGTCTGGGTCAGTGTCCTATATTGACACCAGTAAATACTTACTACCAAATTACTTTGTCATAAACTCAGCAGATGAGCCCACCCCTGTACCTAAGTATGCCACACTTTTTTTGTTGTTGTTTTGCGAGACATTAACATCTATTTATTTTTTGTGAGTGAGTACTAACTGTGTCAGACACTCCTTGCAATCCTCCTCCGCTGACCACAATGCTGCCTGTGTATCCATGTAACCGATTTAAAACTGCCATGAGCCTATCTTTTGTTATTTTAGGCCTTCGTTAGCCTGTCTGCGGGCCTTCATTAGCCTGTCTGCAGTCCCTCCTTGCAATACTCCTCCACTGACCACAATGCTGCCTGTGTATCCATGTAACCAATTTAAAACTGCCATGAGCCTATCTTTTGTTATTTTAGGCCTTCATTAGCCTGTCTGCGGGCCTTCGTTAGCCTGTCTGCGGTCCCTGCTTGCAATACTCCTCCACTGACCACAATGCTGCCTGTGTATCCATGTAACCGATTTAAAACTGCCATGAGCCTATCTTTTGTTATTTTAGGCCTTCGTTAGCCTGTCTGCGGGCCTTCATTAGCCTGTCTGCAGTCCCTCCTTGCAATACTCCTCCACTGACCACAATGCTGCCTGTGTATCCATGTAACCAATTTAAAACTGCCATGAGCCTATCTTTTGTTATTTTAGGCCTTCATTAGCCTGTCTGCGGGCCTTTGTTAGCCTGTCTGTGGTCCCTGCTTGCAATACTCCTCCACTGACCACAATGCTGCCTGTGTATCCATGTAACCGATTTAAAACTGCCATGAGCCTATCTTTTGTTATTTTAGGCCTTCATTAGCCTGTCTGCGGTCCCTCCTTGCAATACTCCTCCACTGACCACAATGCTGCCTGTGTATCCATGTAACCAATTTAAAACTGCCATGAGCCTATCTTTTGTTATTTTAGGCCTTCATTAGCCTGTCTGCGGTCCCTCCTTGCAATACTCCTCCACTGACCACAAGGCTGCCTGTGTATCCATGTAACCAATTTAAAACTGCCATGAGCCTATCTTTTGTTATTTTAGGCCTTCATTAGCCTGTCTGCGGGCCTTCGTTAGCCTGTCTGCGGTCCCTCCTTGCAATACTCCTCCACTGACCACAATGCTGCCTGTGTATCCATGTAACCGATTTAAAACTCAAAATAGATCAATGGCCAAACTTATCTGTGCTAAAAAAAAAAGGAAATGTGAAATATGTGAAATGTGAATAGCATACTGGCTTATGAACTTTATGAACAAACACATGAGATTTTTAGCACAAGATTTGCAAACGTTGTGAGCCCATTCACCAAAACGTCAAGGTAATCTCAGATCGAATGGGTAACTACACTGACTGTCTGGTGTGAACACTTACCTATGGTATCTGAGCTGAATGCCTAATTTGAACACTTACTTACGGCTAATGACAGGATAAAGCCTACTTATATAGGAGGCTCAGAACCAATTGTGTTGAGATGTAATTAAAACATGGAGAAGGGCAGGGCGTTCAAGTCAGAAAATAGTATATAGTAAAATAGATCAACTGACCGAACAATATATATATATATATATATAATAGTTTGTAGCCAAAAAAAGTCAAATACAAAATAGATCAATGGCCAAACTTATCTGTGCTAAAAAACAAGGAAATGTGAAATATGTGAAATGTGAATAGCATACTGGCTTATGAACTTTATGAACAAACACATGATATTTTTAGCACAAGATTTGCAAACGTTGTGAGCCCATTCACCAAAACGTCAAGGTAATCTCAGATCGAATGGGTAACTACTAGTGTTGAGCGATACTTTCCGATATCGGAAAGTATCGGTATCGGAAAGTATCGGCCGATACCGTCACAGTATCGGAATCCAATCCGATACCGATACCCGATCCCAATGCAAGTCAATGGGACGAAAATATCGGAATTAAAATAAACCCTTTCTTTCCTTGTAGGTTAATTCTACATGAAGGAAAACAACTAAGAATAATGTAGGATCATGGGATGTATTGGGGGAGGTGGCGGAGACATTAAAGGCACAGGGGTTTATCCCAATCAAATAGAATAGCAGTATTTTTAATTTTTTTATGACGTTCGGCGTTAGAAAGAATTTGACTATGTTAATTTTTTATTTATTTTGTCAGATATGGATGTTTCACTACTTCCACGCCCTTCACCCTATTTTTTACTTCTCCCACACTTTCTTCTTCATTATCCTCATCATCAGCTTCTGTGACATCAACTTCTTCACCTTATTCATCTTCTTCTTTTCTACGTATATATATATATTTTTTTTTACATTGTTCATATTCTTTTTATTTAACTATTATCTTTTTTATATTCAACTTCTTCATCATATTCTTATTTGTGACAGGCATTCCCGTAGTTGTTATCTATAAAAGTTTGAAGATTACACCTTCCGTTCTGCCTGTCACAAAACAGTTACATTTGTCCGCGTTCAGTTTGGCCTGCAGCATCAGGCTTTATCCAGGGGCACCACGAGGAGGAACGGACTCACCCCCATACACTGCTTAGTCTTCTTCTGCTTATAATTTAGATAATATCTTTTGCTCTGATATTTAGTCTTATGCTTAATGTTCTTCTGCTCTTTGTTCTGCAGCCTCTTGTTCTTCTGCTTCTCGGTCTTCCAGGTTGTCGTCGTCATCTCCAGGGTCGTCATCTCCAGGGTCGTCGTCATCGGGGTCGTCGTCATCGGGGTCGTCGTCATCGGGGTGGTCTTCAGGGTCATCGTCTCCAGGGTCGTCGTCATCTCGGTGGTTGTCGTCTCTGGTGTCGTCATCATCTTAGGGGTGGTCTTCCGGGTCATCGTCTTTCGGGTCTTGAACTTGGAAATGTAGCAGAAGGTACAAGAAGGCTGAGAAAATGCCGAGAAACAGCTGATGGAACTGGAACTCGGATGGCTACCCGAAGGTCCAAGAGCCAATGGAACTACCGAGGACCAGCTGACGTTACTGGAACCCGGTTACTAAGCAGGAGGTACCCGTGCCTGAAAGCACTACCAAGGACCACCTGACGTTGGTGGAACTCGGATACCCAGAGGGAGGCACCTAAGCCAAAGGCTCTGCCCGGAACCAGCTGACGGTACTGGAACCAGGATGGGGAGCAGAAGGTACAAGAGCAAAAGACACTGCCGAGAACCAGCTGACGGTACTGGAACCCGGATGGGGACCTATTCAAGCTTGTCTTCCTAGGGCCCCAACTGGCGGTGTGTTAGAGCCCAGGGACAGGAGGAGGAGGAGCAGGGGGAGGGGAGTGTAGGCCGAAGCCTGCACAGGCGGCAGCTTTGGGTGTGTTGTGTCTGCGTGGCTTTTGCAGGACACGTTGCCGGCTACACAGCAGGGGAACAGCTGGCGGTGCTGGACCCCACTGACACATTGGCGAGGTGTTTGGCTCTGTGCAGCCAGCACTTCCGGACAGCAACTAGCGTTGTTGGAGCCCGGGCTCTGCAGGTGGAGCAGAGTGTAGGCCGAAGCCTAATTGAACCGATTTCAAAAGTCACCTTTAACCCCCCCTCAGGGGTTACAAAGTAGAAGAGCCACAGCTTATGCAGCAGCAGTGCTGCGCAAGTCAAAGGTTGCTCTTGTAATTTTTCTCCTTGCACACGCTGAATGGAACACGTATAACATTTAGCCCTTTATACAGTCAAACTGTGTAATGGAGGCGAGAGTTCCCTTTGTAATGAGACGCAGCACAGGTGTCAAGAATCCCACCTTGGTGCTGGGTGCAGCCTCCCGAGCGTTGTTATTTGCTGTACAGGAGTCTGCGCTGTCGTGTTATCCCCTGGCCTAGCGCCGTTAGCGCTGCCCATCTTCTGGCATCATGTAATGTCGGCCGGTGCGGTTCGCGATGCCCATGAATCCCAGCCCCGCAGTGTCTTAACATTGTTAAAACACTGCGGGGCTGGGATTCAGGGCCTGGCGCAGCACATATGTTCGCCTCTCACACTCGGGTCCTTACACCCGCTTCAGACTGTGCGGCGTCATCTGATCCCTTATCGCATGCCACGGCCATGAAGCCGCACAGTCCGAAGAAGGCGGAAGGAGAGGAGGGACAGGCGAACTGATGCACTGATCCTGCCCATCAATCACACCCTCGCAGTCCCAATAAATAAGACACCGAGGGGCGTTGTGTGGGTCAGGGCGGCCGCAGAGGCGCAGCCAGCCAAACAATGATGCCAGAAGACGGGCAGCGCTACCAAGGGGGTTGCAGCGTGTCATTACAAAGGAAAGTCACACCACCGGGACGGTTAAATGGTCACACAGAGGACACATTTCAGACGTGTTTTCAGTTCCACATGTGCGAGGAGAATACGTTTCTGAGCCACCTTGCACACATGCAGCATTACCGCTGTACAAGGTGGCTGGATAACGTAAAAACGCCTGGGGGAGGGGGGACAGGTTCCCTTCAATTTCAGTTCTTGTGTCTGCGTGGCTTTTGCAGGACACGTTGCCGGCTGCACAGCAGGGGAACAGCTGGCGGTGCTGGACCCCACTGACACATTGGCTGGTGTTTTTCTCTGTGCAGCTAGCACATCTGGGCCCCAACTGGCGGTGTGTTAGAGCCCAGGGACAGCAGGAGGAGGAGCAGGAGGAGGAGGAGCAGGGGGAGGGGAGTGTAGGCCGAAGCCTGCACAGGCGGCAGCTTTGGGTGTGTTGTGTCTGCGTGGCTTTTGCAGGACACGTTGCCGGCTACACAGCAGGGGAACAGCTGGCGGTGCTGGACCCCACTGACACATTGGCGAGGTGTTTGGCTCTGTGCAGCCAGCACTTCCGGACAGCAACTAGCGTTGTTGGAGCCCGGGCTCTGCAGGTGGAGCAGAGTGTAGGCCGAAGCCTAATTGAACCGATTTCAAAAGTCACCTTTAACCCCCCCTCAGGGGTTACAAAGTAGAAGAGCCACAGCTTATGCAGCAGCAGTGCTGCGCAAGTCAAAGGTTGCTCTTGTAATTTTTCTCCTTGCACACGCTGAATGGAACACGTATAACATTTAGCCCTTTATACAGTCAAACTGTGTAATGGAGGCGAGAGTTCCCTTTGTAATGAGACGCAGCACAGGTGTCAAGAATCCCACCTTGGTGCTGGGTGCAGCCTCCCGAGCGTTGTTATTTGCTGTACAGGAGTCTGCGCTGTCGTGTTATCCCCTGGCCTAGCGCCGTTAGCGCTGCCCATCTTCTGGCATCATGTAATGTCGGCCGGTGCGGTTCGCGATGCCCATGAATCCCAGCCCCGCAGTGTCTTAACATTGTTAAAACACTGCGGGGCTGGGATTCAGGGCCTGGCGCAGCACATATGTTCGCCTCTCACACTCGGGTCCTTACACCCGCTTCAGACTGTGCGGCGTCATCTGATCCCTTATCGCATGCCACGGCCATGAAGCCGCACAGTCCGAAGAAGGCGGAAGGAGAGGAGGGACAGGCGAACTGATGCACTGATCCTGCCCATCAATCACACCCTCGCAGTCCCAATAAATAAGACACCGAGGGGCGTTGTGTGGGTCAGGGCGGCCGCAGAGGCGCAGCCAGCCAAACAATGATGCCAGAAGACGGGCAGCGCTACCAAGGGGGTTGCAGCGTGTCATTACAAAGGAAAGTCACACCACCGGGACGGTTAAATGGTCACACAGAGGACACATTTCAGACGTGTTTTCAGTTCCACATGTGCGAGGAGAATACGTTTCTGAGCCACCTTGCACACATGCAGCATTACCGCTGTACAAGGTGGCTGGATAACGTAAAAACGCCTGGGGGAGGGGGGACAGGTTCCCTTCAATTTCAGTTCTTGTGTCTGCGTGGCTTTTGCAGGACACGTTGCCGGCTGCACAGCAGGGGAACAGCTGGCGGTGCTGGACCCCACTGACACATTGGCTGGTGTTTTTCTCTGTGCAGCTAGCACATCTGGGCCCCAACTGGCGGTGTGTTAGAGCCCAGGGACAGCAGGAGGAGGAGCAGGAGGAGGAGGAGCAGGGGGAGGGGAGTGTAGGCCGAAGCCTGCACAGGCGGCAGCTTTGGGTGTGTTGTGTCTGCGTGGCTTTTGCAGGACACGTTGCCGGCTACACAGCAGGGGAACAGCTGGCGGTGCTGGACCCCACTGACACATTGGCGAGGTGTTTGGCTCTGTGCAGCCAGCACTTCCGGACAGCAACTAGCGTTGTTGGAGCCCGGGTTCTGCAGGTGGAGCAGAGTGTAGGCCGAAGCCTAATTGAACCGATTTCAAAAGTCACCTTTAACCCCCCCTCAGGGGTTACAAAGTAGAAGAGCCACAGCTTATGCAGCAGCAGTGCTGCGCAAGTCAAAGGTTGCTCTTGTAATTTTTCTCCTTGCACACGCTGAATGGAACACGTATAACATTTAGCCCTTTATACAGTCAAACTGTGTAATGGAGGCGAGAGTTCCCTTTGTAATGAGACGCAGCACAGGTGTCAAGAATCCCACCTTGGTGCTGGGTGCAGCCTCCCGAGCGTTGTTATTTGCTGTACAGGAGTCTGCGCTGTCGTGTTATCCCCTGGCCTAGCGCCGTTAGCGCTGCCCATCTTCTGGCATCATGTAATGTCGGCCGGTGCGGTTCGCGATGCCCATGAATCCCAGCCCCGCAGTGTCTTAACATTGTTAAAACACTGCGGGGCTGGGATTCAGGGCCTGGCGCAGCACATATGTTCACCTCTCACACTCGGGTCCTTACACCCGCTTCAGACTGTGCGGCGTCATCTGATCCCTTATCGCATGCCACGGCCATGAAGCCGCACAGTCCGAAGAAGGCGGAAGGAGAGGAGGGACAGGCGAACTGATGCACTGATCCTGCCCATCAATCACACCCTCGCAGTCCCAATAAATAAGACACCGAGGGGCGTTGTGTGGGTCAGGGCGGCCGCAGAGGCGCAGCCAGCCAAACAATGATGCCAGAAGACGGGCAGCGCTACCAAGGGGGTTGCAGCGTGTCATTACAAAGGAAAGTCACACCACCGGGACGGTTAAATGGTCACACAGAGGACACATTTCAGACGTGTTTTCAGTTCCACATGTGCGAGGAGAATACGTTTCTGAGCCACCTTGCACACATGCAGCATTACCGCTGTACAAGGTGGCTGGATAACGTAAAAACGCCTGGGGGAGGGGGGACAGGTTCCCTTCAATTTCAGTTCTTGTGTCTGCGTGGCTTTTGCAGGACACGTTGCCGGCTGCACAGCAGGGGAACAGCTGGCGGTGCTGGACCCCACTGACACATTGGCTGGTGTTTTTCTCTGTGCAGCTAGCACATCTGGGCCCCAACTGGCGGTGTGTTAGAGCCCAGGGACAGCAGGAGGAGGAGCAGGAGGAGGAGGAGCAGGGGGAGGGGAGTGTGTTGTGAATTTGGATTCTGGGCTCCCCCGGTGGCTACTGGTGGAATTGAACTTGTGACATCATCTTCCCTGTTCACCTGTTCTGATTAGATCTGGGTGTCGCTATATAACCTGGCTTCTCTGTTAGATGCTTGCCGGTCAACAATGTTATCAGAAGCCTCTCTGTGCTTGTTCCTGCTCCCAGACATCTACTAGATAAGTTGGACATTCGTCCATGTTTTGTTTTTGTATTTTGGTTCCAGTTCACAGCTGCAGTTTCGTTACTGTGTCTGGAAAGTTCTTGTTGATCAGGAATTGCCACTCTGGTATTATGAGTTAATGCCAGAGTCCTAAAGTAATTTCTGGATGTGTTTTGTTAGGGTTTTCTACTGACCATGAAAGTATGCTTTCTGTCTTCTGCTATCTAGAAAGCGGACCTCAAATTTGCTAAAACTATTTTCCTGCTGCGTTTGTTGTTTCATCTCATATCACCGCCAATATATGTGGGGGGCTTCTGTCTCCTTTTGGGCATTTCTCTAGAGGTGAGTCAGGTCTTATATTTCCCTCTGCTAGCATTATTTAGTTCTCCGGCCGGCGCTGGGCATATAGGGATAAAAAGTAGGACATGCTACCTGGCTACTTCTAGATGATGCGGTAGGTTTAGTTCATGGTCAGTACAGTTACATCTTCCAAGAGCTTGTTCCTATAGAGGCTTATGCTAGTTCTCTGGCCATGGAGATCATGATAGTTTGACCGGCCCACTAAAGGGTTAAAATCCTTGGCTGAGAAAGGAGAGAAATAAGAAGTCTGCTGAGAGTTTTTTTTTTTTTTTTATTTTTTTTCCTCTGTGCTCTTAATTGGATCACTTGCCAGTCTGTCTATGCTGCAGTCTTTCTTTTTTTTCTCTCTCCTTATAATCTTTGAATGGCTTTGTGTTCACCTGTTAATAATGGATCTTCAGAGTGTAACTGCAGGTTTGAATAATCTCACCACGAAAGTACAAAATTTGCAAGATTTTATTATTCATGCTCCGGTATCTGAGCCGAGAATTCCTTTGCCGGAATTCTTCTCAGGGAATAGATCTAGCTTTCAGAATTTTAGAAATAATTGTAAGCTATTTTTGTCCCTGAAATCTCGTTCTGCTGGAGACTCTGCACAGCAGGTTGGGATTGTGATTTCCTTGCTCCGCGGCGACCCTCAAGACTGGGCTTTTGCATTGGCACCAGGGGATCCTGCGTTGCGCAATGTGGATGCGTTTTTTTTGGCCTTGGGCTTGCTGTATGAGGAACCTCATTTGGAACTTCAGGCAGAAAAAACTTTGATGTCCCTATCGCAGGGGCAAGATGAAGCTGAAATTTACTGCCAAAGATTCCGTAAATGGTCTGTGCTTACTCAGTGGAATGAGTGTGCCTTGGCGGCTACTTTCAGAGAGGGTCTCTCTGATGCCATTAAGGATGTTATGGTGGGGTTCCCTGTGCCTGCAGGTCTGAATGAGTCCATGACAATGGCCATTCAGATCGATAGGCGTCTGCGGGAGCGCAAACCTGTGCACCATCTGGCGGTATCCACTGAGAAGACGCCAGAAAGCATGCAGTGTGATAGAATTCTGTCCAGAAGCGAGCGGCAGAATTTTAGACGGAAAAATGGGTTGTGTTTCTATTGTGGGGATTCTACTCATGTTATATCAGCGTGCTCTAAGCGTACTAAAAAGCTTGATAAATCCGTTTCCATTGGCACTTTACAGTCTAAATTTATTTTGTCTGTGACCCTGATTTGCTCTTTGTCATCTATTACTACTGACGCCTATATCGACTCTGGCGCCGCTTTGAGTCTTATGGATTGGTCCTTTGCCAATCGTTGTGGGTATGATTTAAAGCCTTTGGAAACTCTTATTCCTCTGAAGGGGATTGACTCCACCCCATTGGCTAATAATAAACCACAATACTGGACACAAGTGACTATGTGTATTAATCCGGATCACCAGGAGACTATTCGTTTTCTAGTGCTGTATAATCTACATGAGGATTTGGTGCTGGGATTGCCATGGCTGCAGTCTCACAACCCAGTCCTTGACTGGAGAGCTATGTCTGTGTTGAGCTGGGGATGTAAGGGGACTCATGGGGACGTACCTTTGGTGTCCATTTCATCATCTATTCCCTCGGAAATCCCTGAGTTCCTGTCTGATTATCGTGACGTCTTTGAAGAACCCAAGCTGGGTTCACTACCTCCGCACCGTGAGTGCGATTGTGCTATAGATTTAATTCCGGGTAGTAAATACCCAAAGGGTCGTTTATTTAATCTGTCTGTGCCTGAACATACTGCTATGCGAGAATATATAAAGGAGTCCTTGGAAAAGGGACATATTCGTCCATCGTCATCTCCCTTAGGAGCCGGTTTTTTCTTTGTGTCAAAAAAAGACGGCTCTTTGAGACCATGTATTGATTATCGGCTTTTGAATAAAATCACGGTTAAATATCAATACCCATTGCCGTTGCTGACTGATTTGTTTGCTCGCATAAGGGGGGCCAAGTGGTTCTCTAAGATTGATCTCCGTGGGGCGTATAATTTGGTGCGGATCAGGCAGGGGGATGAGTGGAAAACCGCATTTAATACGCCCGAGGGCCACTTTGAGTATTTGGTGATGCCTTTTGGTCTTTCTAATGCCCCTTCAGTCTTCCAGTCCTTTATGCATGATATTTTCCGCGATTTTTTGGATAAATTTATGATAGTGTATCTGGATGATATTCTGATTTTTTTCGGATGACTGGGACTCTCATGTCCGGCAAGTTAAGAAGGTTTTTCAGGTTTTGCGGTCTAATTCTCTGTGTGTCAAGGGTTCTAAGTGCGTTTTTGGGGTTCAGAGAATTTCCTTTTTGGGATATATTTTTTCTCCCTCTTCCATTGAGATGGATCCTGTCAAGGTTCAAGCTATTTGTGATTGGACGCAGCCCTCTTCTCTTAAAAGTCTTCAGAAATTTTTGGGCTTTGCCAACTTTTATCGTCGATTTATTTCTGGTTTTTCGGATGTCGTTAAGCCATTGACCGATTTGACTAGACAGGGTGCTGATGTTGCTAATTGGTCCCCTGATGCTGTGGAGGCCTTTCAGGAGCTTAAGCGCCGTTTTTCTTCTGCCCCTGTGTTGCGTCAGCCTGATGTGACTCTTCCTTTTCAGGTTGAGGTCGACGCTTCTGAGATCGGAGCTGGGGCAGTGTTGTCGCAGAAAAGTTCTGACTGCGCCGTGATGAGGCCTTGTGCCTTCTTTTCCCGTAAATTTTCGCCCGCTGAGCGGAATTATGATGTTGGGAATCGGGAGCTTTTGGCCATGAAGTGGGCGTTTGAGGAGTGGCGCCATTGGCTCGAGGGGGCCAGACATCAGGTGGTGGTATTGACTGACCACAAAAATTTGATTTATCTTGAGACCGCCAGGCGCCTGAATCCTAGACAGGCGCGCTGGTCATTATTTTTTTCTCGGTTTAATTTTGTGGTATCGTACCTACCAGGTTCTAAGAATGTTAAGGCGGATGCCCTTTCTAGGAGTTTTGAGCCTGATTCACCTGGCAACTCTGACCCCACAGGTATTCTTAAGGAGGGAGTTATCTTGTCAGCTGTTTCTCCAGACCTGCGGCGGGCCTTGCAGGAGTTTCAGGCGGATAGACCGGATCGTTGTCCGCCTGATAGGCTGTTTGTTCCTGATGATTGGACCAGTAAAGTCATCTCTGAGGTGCATTCTTCTGCGTTGGCAGGTCATCCTGGAATTTTTGGTACCAGGGATTTGGTGGCAAGATCCTTCTGGTGGCCTTCCCTGTCACGAGATGTGCGAGGCTTTGTGCAGTCTTGTGACGTTTGTGCTCGGGCCAAGCCTTGTTGTTCTCGGGCTAGTGGATTATTGTTGCCCTTGCCTATTCCTAAGAGGCCTTGGACACACATCTCGATGGATTTTATTTCAGATCTGCCTGTTTCTCAGAAGATGTCTGTCATCTGGGTGGTGTGTGACCGTTTTTCTAAGATGGTTCATTTGGTTCCCCTGCCCAAATTGCCTTCTTCTTCCGAGTTGGTGCCCCTGTTTTTTCAAAATGTTGTTCGTTTGCATGGTATTCCTGAGAATATCGTTTCTGACAGAGGAACCCAATTTGTGTCTAGATTTTGGCGGGCATTTTGTGCTAGGATGGGCATAGATTTGTCTTTTTCGTCTGCTTTTCACCCTCAGACTAATGGCCAGACCGAGCGGACTAATCAGACCCTGGAGACATATCTGAGGTGTTTTGTGTCTGCTGACCAGGATGATTGGGTTGCTTTTTTGCCATTGGCGGAGTTCGCCCTCAATAATCGGGCCAGCTCTGCCACCTTGGTTTCCCCGTTTTTCTGTAATTCGGGGTTCCATCCTCGATTTTCCTCCGGTCAGATGGAATCCTCGGATTGTCCTGGAGTGGATGCGGTGGTGGAGAGATTGCATCATATCTGGGGGCAGGTGATGGACAATTTAAAGTTGTCCCAGGAGAAGACTCAGCTTTTTGCCAACCGTCACCGTCGTGTTGGTCCTCGGCTTTGTGTTGGAGATTTGGTGTGGTTGTCTTCTCGTTTTGTCCCTATGAGGGTCTCATCTCCTAAGTTTAAGCCTCGGTTCATCGGTCCGTATAAAATATTGGAGATTCTTAACCCTGTTTCCTTCCGTTTGGACCTCCCTGCATCCTTTTCTATTCATAACGTTTTTCATCGGTCGTTATTGCGCAGGTATGAGGCACCGGTTGTGCCTTCCGTTGAGCCTCCTGCTCCGGTGTTGGTTGAGGGTGAGTTGGAGTACGTTGTGGAAAAAATCCTAGACTCCCGTGTTTCCAGACGGAGACTCCAGTATCTGGTCAAGTGGAAGGGATACGGCCAGGAGGATAATTCTTGGGTCACTGCATCTGATGTTCATGCCTCTGATCTGGTTCGTGCCTTTCATAGGGCCCATCCTGATCGCCCTGGTGGTTCTGGTGAGGGTTCGGTGCCCCCTCCTTGAGGGGGGGGTACTGTTGTGAATTTGGATTCTGGGCTCCCCCGGTGGCTACTGGTGGAATTGAACTTGTGACATCATCTTCCCTGTTCACCTGTTCTGATTAGATCTGGGTGTCGCTATATA
The DNA here is from genome assembly GCF_051348905.1 of Ranitomeya variabilis. Lineage (NCBI taxonomy): Eukaryota > Metazoa > Chordata > Amphibia > Anura > Dendrobatidae > Ranitomeya > Ranitomeya variabilis. The sequence continues at coordinate 319,967,827 of NC_135233.1, read as the reverse complement.
ACCTGGCTTCTCTGTTAGATGCTTGCCGGTCAACAATGTTATCAGAAGCCTCTCTGTGCTTGTTCCTGCTCCCAGACATCTACTAGATAAGTTGGACATTCGTCCATGTTTTGTTTTTGTATTTTGGTTCCAGTTCACAGCTGCAGTTTCGTTACTGTGTCTGGAAAGTTCTTGTTGATCAGGAATTGCCACTCTGGTATTATGAGTTAATGCCAGAGTCCTAAAGTAATTTCTGGATGTGTTTTGTTAGGGTTTTCTACTGACCATGAAAGTATGCTTTCTGTCTTCTGCTATCTAGAAAGCGGACCTCAAATTTGCTAAAACTATTTTCCTGCTGCGTTTGTTGTTTCATCTCATATCACCGCCAATATATGTGGGGGGCTTCTGTCTCCTTTTGGGCATTTCTCTAGAGGTGAGTCAGGTCTTATATTTCCCTCTGCTAGCATTATTTAGTTCTCCGGCCGGCGCTGGGCATATAGGGATAAAAAGTAGGACATGCTACCTGGCTACTTCTAGATGATGCGGTAGGTTTAGTTCATGGTCAGTACAGTTACATCTTCCAAGAGCTTGTTCCTATAGAGGCTTATGCTAGTTCTCTGGCCATGGAGATCATGACAGGAGTGTAGGCCGAAGCCTGCACAGGCGGCAGCTTTGGGTGTGTTGTGTCTGCGTGGCTTTTGCAGGACACGTTGCCGGCTACACAGCAGGGGAACAGCTGGCGGTGCTGGACCCCACTGACACATTGGCGAGGTGTTTGGCTCTGTGCAGCCAGCACTTCCGGACAGCAACTAGCGTTGTTGGAGCCCGGGCTCTGCAGGTGGAGCAGAGTGTAGGCCGAAGCCTAATTGAACCGATTTCAAAAGTCACCTTTAACCCCCCCTCAGGGGTTACAAAGTAGAAGAGCCACAGCTTATGCAGCAGCAGTGCTGCGCAAGTCAAAGGTTGCTCTTGTAATTTTTCTCCTTGCACACGCTGAATGGAACACGTATAACATTTAGCCCTTTATACAGTCAAACTGTGTAATGGAGGCGAGAGTTCCCTTTGTAATGAGACGCAGCACAGGTGTCAAGAATCCCACCTTGGTGCTGGGTGCAGCCTCCCGAGCGTTGTTATTTGCTGTACAGGAGTCTGCGCTGTCGTGTTATCCCCTGGCCTAGCGCCGTTAGCGCTGCCCATCTTCTGGCATCATGTAATGTCGGCCGGTGCGGTTCGCGATGCCCATGAATCCCAGCCCCGCAGTGTCTTAACATTGTTAAAACACTGCGGGGCTGGGATTCAGGGCCTGGCGCAGCACATATGTTCGCCTCTCACACTCGGGTCCTTACACCCGCTTCAGACTGTGTGGCGTCATCTGATCCCTTATCGCATGCCACGGCCATGAAGCCGCACAGTCCGAAGAAGGCGGAAGGAGAGGAGGGACAGGCGAACTGATGCACTGATCCTGCCCATCAATCACACCCTCGCAGTCCCATTAAATAAGACAACGAGGGGCGTTGTGTGGGTCAGGGCGGCCGCAGAGGCGCAGCCAGCCAAACAATGATGCCAGAAGACGGGCAGCGTTACCAAGGAGCTTGTTGCGTGTGTCAATACAAAGTCAAATCACACCTGAGGGACGTTTTAATGGTCACAGAGGACACATTTTAGACGTGTTCACTTCAACATGGGCAAGGAGAATAAGTTTCTGAGCCACCTTGAACACATGCAGCATTACTGCTGTTCAAGGTAGCTGTAAAACATAGAAACACCTGGGGGAGGGGGGACAGGTTCCCTTCAATTTCAGTTCTTGTGTCTGCGTGGCGGTCTCAGGACACGTTGCCGGCTACACAGCAGGGGAACAGCTGGCGGTGCTGAACCCCACTGACACATTGGCTGGTGTTTTTCTCTGTGCAGCTAGCACATCTGGGCAAAAACTGGCGGTGTTAGAGCCCAGGGTCAGCAGGAGGAGCAGGGGGAGCGGAGTGTAGGCCGAAGCCTGCACTCGAGCAAGTTGAAAGGAAACCTTTAACCCCCCCCCCCCAGGCGTTTGTAGCTGAAAGAGCCATTGTGTACAGCACTAATGCTGGAAAAGGTAAACTTAGCTCTTTTAATTATGGTCCTTGTACATGCGGAACCTAACATTTATGAAATGTGTCTCCTCACAGCGTTAAACCGTCCGGTAGGTGGAACTTTCCTTTGTTGTGTGACGCAGCACAGCCATCATTTTTACCCCCTTGGCGCCGTGCGCCGCCTCCTCAGCGTTGTTTGAATCTGTCCCGGAGCCTGCGCTGTTAGGTTAGCCCTTGGCCATGCACACATGTTGCGCTGCCCGTCTTCTGACCTCATTTGGTGTCAGGCTGGCTGCGCCTGTGCGGGTGCGCTGGCCGAGATCCCGCCTCGCAGTGTCGTCTAATGTAATCCCACCGCGGGCCTGTGATCCGTGCCCGTGCGCAGTGCATATCCTCTCCTCTCACTCCCCTCCCTACGGCTTTTTCAGACTGTGCGGTGTCACGGCCGTGGCATGCTATTAGGGACCAGCTGACATCGCACAGTCTGAAGAAGCCGTAGGGAGGGGAGTGAGAGGAGAGGATATGCACTGCGCACGGGCACGGATCACAGGCCCGCGGTGGGATTACATTAGACGACACTGCGAGGCGGGATCTCGGCCAGCGCACCCGCACAGGCGCAGCCAGCCTGACACCAAATGAGGTCAGAAGACGGGCAGCGCAACATGTGTGCATGGCCAAGGGCTAACCTAACAGCGCAGGCTCCGGGACAGATTCAAACAACGCTGAGGAGGGGGCGCACGGCGCCAAGGGGGTAAAAATGATGGCTGTGCTGCGTCACACGACAAAGGAAAGTTCCACCTACCGGACGGTTTAACGCTGTGTGGGGACACATTTCATAAGTGTTTGGTTCAGCATGTGCAAGGAGCATCACGAAAAGAGGCACTTTTTCCCTTTGCATCATTACTGCTGCACAAGGTGGCTCCTTCAGTAACAAATGCCTGGGGGGGGGGGTCAGGTTCCCTTACATTTAACTTGTTGTGTCTGCGTGGCGGTCGCAGTACACGTTGCCGTATACACAGCAGGGGAACAGCTGGCGGTGCTGAACCCCACTAACACATTGGCGAGGTGTTTGGCTCTGTGCGTACAGCACTTCTGGACGGCAACTAGCGGTGTTGGAGCCCAGGGACAGGTGGAGGAGGAGGAGGTTGGAGGAGGTTGGAGGAGGTAGGAGGGATTGCCACACACACAGCAGGGGAACAGCTGACGTTACTGAACCCCAATAACAGAGGAGGGACTGTTGACTGTGCGTACAGCACTTCTGGACGGCAACTGGCGGTGTTGGAGCCCAGGGACAGGTGGAGGAGGAGGAGGTTGGAGGAGGTAGGAGGGATTGCCACACACACAGCAGGGGAACAGCTGACGTTACTGAACCCCAATAACAGAGGAGGGACTGTTGACTGTGCGTACAGCACTTCTGGACGGCAACTGGCGGTGTTGGAGCCCAGGGACAGGTGGAGGAGGAGGAGGTTGGAGGAGGTAGGAGGGATTGCCACACACACAGCAGGGGAACAGCTGACGTTACTGAACCCCAATAACAGAGGAGGGACTGTTGACTGTGCGTACAGCACTTCTGGACGGCAACTGGCGGTGTTGGAGCCCAGGGACAGGTGGAGGAGGAGGAGGTTGGAGGAGGTTGGAGGAGGTAGGAGGGATTGCCACACACACAGCAGGGGAACAGCTGACGTTACTGAACCCCAATAACAGAGGAGGGACTGTTGACTGTGCGTACAGCACTTCTGGACGGCAACTGGCGGTGTTGGAGCCCAGGGACAGGTGGAGGAGGAGGAGGTTGGAGGAGGTAGGAGGGATTGCCACACACACAGCAGGGGAACAGCTGACATTACTGAACCCCAATAACAGAGGAGGGACTGTTGACTGTGCGTACAGCACTTCTGGACGGCAACTGGCGGTGTTGGAGCCCAGGGACAGGTGGAGGAGGAGGAGGTTGGAGGAGGTTGGAGGAGGTAGGAGGGATTGCCACACACACAGCAGGGGAACAGCTGACGTTACTGAACCCCAATAACAGAGGAGGGACTGTTGACTGTGCGTACAGCACTTCTGGACGGCAACTGGCGGTGTTGGAGCCCAGGGACAGGTGGAGGAGGAGGAGGTTGGAGGAGGTAGGAGGGATTGCCACACACACAGCAGGGGAACAGCTGACGTTACTGAACCCCAATAACAGAGGAGGGACTGTTGACTGTGCGTACAGCACTTCTGGACGGCAACTGGCGGTGTTGGAGCCCAGGGACAGGTGGAGGAGGAGGAGGTTGGAGGAGGTAGGAGGGATTGCCACACACACAGCAGGGGAACAGCTGACATTACTGAACCCCAATAACAGAGGAGGGACTGTTGACTGTGCGTACAGCACTTCTGGACGGCAACTGGCGGTGTTGGAGCCCAGGGACAGGTGGAGGAGGAGGAGGTTGGAGGAGGTTGGAGGAGGTAGGAGGGATTGCCACACACACAGCAGGGGAACAGCTGACGTTACTGAACCCCAATAACAGAGGAGGGACTGTTGACTGTGCGTACAGCACTTCTGGACGGCAACTAGCGGTGTTGGAGCCCAGGGACAGGTGGAGGAGGAGGAGGTTGGAGGAGGTTGGAGGAGGTAGGAGGGATTGCCACACACACAGCAGGGGAACAGCTGACGTTACTGAACCCCAATAACAGAGGAGGGACTGTTGACTGTGCGTACAGCACTTCTGGACGGCAACTGGCGGTGTTGGAGCCCAGGGACAGGTGGAGGAGGAGGAGGTTGGAGGAGGTAGGAGGGATTGCCACACACACAGCAGGGGAACAGCTGACGTTACTGAACCCCAATAACAGAGGAGGGACTGTTGACTGTGCGTACAGCACTTCTGGACGGCAACTGGCGGTGTTGGAGCCCAGGGACAGGTGGAGGAGGAGGAGGTTGGAGGAGGTTGGAGGAGGTAGGAGGGATTGCCACACACACAGCAGGGGAACAGCTGACGTTACTGAACCCCAATAACAGAGGAGGGACTGTTGACTGTGCGTACAGCACTTCTGGACGGCAACTGGCGGTGTTGGAGCCCAGGGACAGGTGGAGGAGGAGGAGGTTGGAGGAGGTAGGAGGGATTGCCACACACACAGCAGGGGAACAGCTGACGTTACTGAACCCCAATAACAGAGGAGGGACTGTTGACTGTGCGTACAGCACTTCTGGACGGCAACTGGCGGTGTTGGAGCCCAGGGACAGGTGGAGGAGGAGGAGGTTGGAGGAGGTAGGAGGGATTGCCACACACACAGCAGGGGAACAGCTGATGTTACTGAACCCCAATAACAGAGGAGGGACTGTTGACTGTGCGTACAGCACTTCTGGACGGCAACTGGCGGTGTTGGAGCCCAGGGACAGGTGGAGGAGGAGGAGGTTGGAGGAGGTTGGAGGAGGTAGGAGGGATTGCCACACACACAGCAGGGGAACAGCTGACGTTACTGAACCCCAATAACAGAGGAGGGACTGTTGACTGTGCGTACAGCACTTCTGGACGGCAACTAGCGGTGTTGGAGCCCAGGGACAGGTGGAGGAGGAGGAGGTTGGAGGAGGTTGGAGGAGGTAGGAGGGATTGCCACACACACAGCAGGGGAACAGCTGACGTTACTGAACCCCAATAACAGAGGAGGGACTGTTGACTGTGCGTACAGCACTTCTGGACGGCAACTGGCGGTGTTGGAGCCCAGGGACAGGTGGAGGAGGAGGAGGTTGGAGGAGGTAGGAGGGATTGCCACACACACAGCAGGGGAACAGCTGACGTTACTGAACCCCAATAACAGAGGAGGGACTGTTGACTGTGCGTACAGCACTTCTGGATGGCAACTGGCGGTGTTGGAGCCCAGGGACAGGTGGAGGAGGAGGAGGTTGGAGGAGGTAGGAGGGATTGCCACACACACAGCAGGGGAACAGCTGACGTTACTGAACCCCAATAACAGAGGAGCGACTGTTGACTGTGCGTACAGCACTTCTGGACGGCAACTAGCGGTGTTGGAGCCCAGGGGCAGGTGGAAAAGCAGAGGAACACAATGTAGGCCGAAGCCTGAGAAAGTCGAAAGGGAACCTTTAACCCCCCCCCCCCCAAGGCGTTTGTAGCTGCAAGAGCCAGCTTGTGCAGCACAAAAGATGCAAAAGGAAAAGGTGGCTCTTTTCATCATGCTCCTTGCAAACACAGAACTAAACACTTTTAAAATGTGTCCCCTGAAGCCGTGAAACCGTCCCGGAGGTGGGACTTTCCTTCGTAATATGACGCAGCACAGCCATCATTACTACCCCCCCGCCGCCGTGCCCCGGCTCCTCAGCGTTGTTTGATTCCGTCCCGGAGCCTGCGCTGTTATGTTATCCCGTGGCCAGGCACACTTAGCGCTGCCCATCTTCTGACATCATTTGGTGTCAGGCTGGCTGCGCCTGTGCGGCCGCGCTGGCCGAGAGCCCGCCTCGCAGTGTCTTCTGATGTAATCCCACTGGGGGCCTGGGATCCATGGCCATGCGCAGTGCATATCCTCGCCTCTCACTCCCCTCCCTACGGCTTCTTTTTCAGACTGTGCGGTGTCACGGCCGTGGCATGCTATTAGGGACCAGCTGACACCGAACAGTCTGAAGAAGCCATAGGGAGATGAGTGAGAGGTGGAGGTTCAGATATGCACTGCGCATGTCCATAGATCCCAGGCCCCCAGTGGGATTAAATCAGAAGACACTGCGAGGCGGGCTCTCGGCCAGCGTGGCCGCACAGGCGCAGCCAGCCTGACACCAAATGATGCCAGAAGACGGGCAGCGCTAAGTGTGCCTGGCCACGGGATAACATAACAGCGCAGGCTCCGGGACGGAATCAAACAACGCTGAGGAGCCGGGGCGCGGCGCCGGGGGGGTAGGAATGACGGCTGTGCTGCGTCATATTACGAAGGAAAGTCCCACCTCCGGGACGGTTTTACGGTATCAGTGGACACATTTTATAAGTGTTAAGTTTTGTGTGTGCAAGGAGCAAAACCAAAATAGCTACCTTTTTCCTTGTGCAGCATTACTGCTGCACAAGGTGGCTCTTTCAGTAACAAACGCCTTGGGGGGGGGGACAGATTCCCTTACATTTCAGTTGTTGTGTCAGCGTGGCGGTCGCATGACACATTGCCGGCTACACAGCTGGGGATCAGCTGACGTTACTGAAACCCAATAACACTGGGTCGTATGTTTTGACTGTGCAGACGGCACATCTGAGCCTCAACTGGTGGTGTTGGAGCCCAGGAATTTAAGTTCAGGTGGTAGAAAGATGAACACAACAGGAGACCTGGATAACGTATACAGTGACCTAATTATTTAATCAGGAGGAGGAGTGGCAAATTCCTGCGAGATCCAGGCCTTGTTCATTTTCAGGAAAGTAAGCCGGTCAACGTTATCGGAGGATAGTCGCATGCGACGGTCAGTTAGTACACCACCTGCAGCACTAAAGACACGTTCCGATAATACACTGGCCGCAGGGCAAGACAGCACCTCCAATGCATACTGGCTTAGCTCTGGCCATGTATCCAGCTTTGAGACCCAAAACTTGAAAGGGGAAGAGCCGTCTGGGAGTACAGCAAGAGGGCAAGACATGTAGTCTGTCACCATCTGACGGAACCGTTGCCTCCTGCTGACTGGAGCCGTCTGTGATGGTGTAGACTTTTGTGGCGGGCACAGAAAACTGTGCCACAGTTCGGCCATACTGGTCTTGCCTTGGGCAGAGGCACTGCTTCTGCTCCCTCTTTGTGCAGAGCCTCCACCACTGCCTGGACGCACTGAGCTGCTTTGGAATGCACTAGCAGCACTTCTCTCAGTTGGAATGGAGAAGATGATGGAACTGACCAGTGTGTCTTGGTACTCCCGCATTTTTCGCTCCCGGTTCAACGGTGTGATGAGGCTTTCTACGTTGTCCCGGTAGCGAGGATCGAGGAGGGTGAACACCCAATAATCAGACATGTTGAGAATGTGGTCGATGCGGCGGTCGTTTCTCAGGCACTGCAGCATGTAATCCACCATGTGCTGCAGACTGCCAACTGCCCAAGAAACGCTGTCCCCAGCTGGAGGCGTGATCTCTGCCCGCTCGTCATCACCCCACCCTCGCTGTACACACTGAGTACTGGACAATTCGGGAACTCCCTCCTCTGGACGGATGTCTTCCTCCTCCATTGACTCCTCCTCATCCTCCTCACAAACTGTCCCCTGCCTACGCGTTTGTGAGGAACCACGTGGCGCTGACTGTCCAGAAGATGATGGAAGTGGTGAATCCTCATCCTCCACCTCTTCCACAACATCATCCCTTAGCGCTTGCAGTGATTTTTCAAGCAGGCAGATAAGGGGGACAGTCATGCTGACTAGTGCATCATCTGCACTCGCCATCCGCGTGGAATAATCAAAGGGACGCAAAACCTGGCAGACATCCTTCATAGTGGCCCACTCTGTGGTTGTGAAGTCTGTACGGCGCTGACTGCGACTTTTTTGCGCCTGATACAGCTGGTACTCCATTACAGCTTGCTGCTGCTCACACAACCGCTCCAACATATGTAACGTGGAATTCCACCTGGTAGGTAGGTCACATATGATGCGATGTTCCGGCAGGCGGTGTCGGCGCTGCAGAGCCGCAATGCGCGCTTTTGCCGTGCTGGAACGCCGCAAGTGAGCACACTCTAGGCGGACCTTGTGCAGCAGTGCATCAAGATCCGGATAGTCCCTCAAAAAACTCTGCACGACCAAATTGAGCACATGTGCCAGACATGGGATGTGAGTGAGGTTGCCGAGGCCCAGGGCTGCCACCAGATTTCGGCCATTATCACACACTACCATGCCTGGCTGGAGATTCGCTGGCTCAAACCACACATCGCTCTCCTGCTTGATGGCATTCCAGAGCTCCTGCGCTGTGTGGCTACGATTCCCCAAAAAAATTAATTTCAAGACGGCCTGTTGACGTTTGGCCACGGCTGTGCTCATGTCGGTCGTAACAGGTACACGTTCATCACGGGTCCATGTGGAGGTGGACTGTGACGGCTCCTGCAGCGATGATTCTGAGGAACTGGTGTAAGAGGAGGAGTCAATGCGTACAGAATGGATTCCTGCAATCCTTGGAGTGGGCAGGACACGTCCTGCGCCACTCGCACGGTCTGTACCCGGCTCAACGACATTAACCCAATGGGCAGTGAGGGAAAGGTATCGCCCCTGTCCATGTTGACTGGTCCACGCATCGGTGGTGAGGTGGACCTTGCTACTGACGGCGTTCAGTAGCGCGTGTTTTATGTGTCCCTCCACATGCTTGTGCAGGGCAGGGACGGCTTGCCTGCTGAAGTAAAAGCGGCTGGGCACACTGTACTGTGGGACTGCCAATGACATCAAGTCACGGAAGCTGTCAGTCTCCACCAGCCTGAATGACAGCATTTCCAGTGACAGAAGTTTGGCAATGCCTGCAGTCAGAGCCTGTGCTCGTGGGTGGTTTGACGAGAAAGGCCGCCTTTTCTCCCATGCCTGTACTACCGATGGCTGTAGACTGGGCTGGGAGTGTGTGGTTGACTGGGAAAGTGGTGCTGCGGGTGGAATGACAGCGGGTCTCTGGACAACAGGGCCAGAGGTTCTTCCACGGCGATCCTGGGAGGAAGCCGAACCAGCTGCGTGTGAGCTAGAGGAAGAGGCAACACGAGCTGAAGAGGTGGTAGCTGCCGCTGTTGGTTGGCCTAGCTCTTCAGTGTGTTTGTCTAACTCCGCCGGGTGCCTGTTGCGCACATGTTTCCACATGTTGGAGGTATTGAGGTTGGCGACTTTTTGACCTCTTTTGATTTTTTGATGACACACCTTGCATCTGACATAGCAAATGTCATCTGCAACTGTGTCAAAAAAGGACCAGGCACTGCAAGTCTTGGGAGCCCCCCTTTTGACTTTTGGAAGAGACATGCTCCTTACGGGTGCCAAAGCGGAGGCTGCAGGATCCGCAGTCTTCCCCCTCCCTCTCCCTCTTTGGGCCGTACGGGGAATCTCTTCCTCGGAGCTGCTCCCACCACCTTCCTGTCCCTGACGCCAAGATGGGTCAAGGACCTCATCATCTACACTACCCTCTGCCCCCAACTGCTCCTCCTGGGTAGTCTCAGCAGCAGAGCACGCACCAGTAAGTGGCACCTGAGTGTCATCATCAGCTGATGCGGCCTGCGAGGTGGTGATCGGAGCCACTGGCCCACCCGCCTCTTCAGAGGAAGACAGAAAAAGCTGTTGGGCATCACTGCACCCTGCCTCTTCTTCCATTTCTCCAATGCTGCTTGGCTGGCCCCCTGTTTCCAAGCCAAGAGATGATTCAGAGAACAGAAGTAGAGACTGCTCCTGTCCTGGGATCTCTGTCTGCCTGGGCAATTTTGCAGGTGGTGAAGAGACAGATGGCTGCTCTCCAGTGCTCTGTGTCTGAGAGGATGTGGCACTAATGGAAGTTGATGCATTAGCTGCCATCCATCCCACAACGGCTTCAATTTGGTCTTCACGCAGCAGCGGTGTACGGCGCTCGGCGACAAAGCTGCGCATGAACGACTGTTCCCTTGTGAAAGTGGGTGCTGATGACTCACCGGTGCCCGCAGCAGGCACAGAATCCCCACGTCCCCTCCCTGCTCCGCGCCCACGCCCACGCCCACGTGCCTTACTCACTGCCTTCTTCATCTTGGTTGACTGATAAAGATAAGCAGAAAAGTACTAACGGCTTTGTGTGCTTATTCCTGAGCAACTCCTCCTAACAGGTATAAGACACACTAATTTTCTAAAGTGTGGACTAGACTTGAATATGAGCTAATGTGGCCTACACAAATGTAAAGTGGTGTGTAACTGGTGTGTTTGGTGAACTTTATTATTTATTTATTTTTTTGGGGCTGAACTGACAACGGATAGAGCTGCAATCACACGGAGACCGTGCAGACAGCCGTAAACGGCGCTGCAAGGCCCAAAAACCCTCCTCTACTTTATCCTATGTAGTGTTTTTCCACAAATTAGCTGGAGCCGGGTGGAAAGACACTAATAGGATTTTTTAAAATAAACTAGCAGCAGACTACACTACTTTGAAAAAAAAGAAAATTGATTTGGCGGTATGACGCAGTGAAAAACCCTGAGCTGGAGACAACCAGGCTATAGCTGCTCACAGATTACAGGGCGAGCTGCAGTCACACGGAGACCGTGCAGACAGCCGTAAACGGCGCTGCAAGGCCCAAAAACCCTCCTCTACTTTATCCTATGTAGTGTTTTTCCACAAATTAGCTGGAGACGGGTGGAAAGACACTAATAGGAATTTTTGGAAAAAATGTGCAGCAGCCTGCACTACTTCAAAAAAAAAAAAAAAAGGACGGTATGAGGCAATGAACCACCCTCCCTGAACTGAATACAACCAGCTATGGATGGCCTATGTGGCTGCACTCAGACTAGAGAGTGGGCTGCACTCACACACACACACAGAGAGACCTTGCAGATCGCTGTGAAAACAGCGCTACAAGGCAAAAGGAAGGTGAATAGTAGGTGAACACAGCGGTTGCTAAATTAGCCTTTGGAAAGCACAAAGAAGCAAATCGCTATCTCTAAACTGTCCCTCAGTCAGCAAACAGCGTCCTGTCACTAACTGAATTCACAGCAGAGTGATCGCAAAATGGCGCCAGCGACTTTTAAACTGCATCATGACATCATTTCAGCAGCCAATCACAGCCTTGCCAGTAGTTTCATGCCCTCCATGCTAAACAGGATGTGCCCACACTTGGAATCTTTCTCATTGGCTGAATTTCTGAATTTTGAATCATTGAACTTCCGATTCCGGTATCCGATACGCGCCAAGTATCGGAATCCCGGTATCGGAATTCCGATACCGCTAGTATCGGCCGATACCCGATACTTGCGGTATCGGAATGCTCAACACTAGTAACTACACTGACTGTCTGGTGTGAACACTTACCTATGGTATCTGAGCTGAATGCCTAATGTGAACACTTACTTATGGCTAATGACAGGATAAAGCCTACTTATATAGGAGGCTCAGAACCAATTGTGTTGAGATGTAATTAAAACATGGAGAAGGGCAGGGCGTTCAAGTCAGAAAATAGTATATAGTAAAATAGATCAACTGACCGAACAATATATATATATAATAGTTTGTAGCCAAAAAAAGTCAAATACAAAATAGATCAATGGCCAAACTTATCTGTGCTAAAAAACAAGGAAATGTGAAATATGTGAAATGTGAATAGCATACTGGCTTATGAACTTTATGAACAAACACATGAGATTTTTAGCACAAGATTTGCAAACGTTGTGAGCCCATTCACCAAAACGTCAAGGTAATCTCAGATCGAATGGGTAACTACACTGACTGTCTGGTGTGAACACTTACCTATGGTATCTGAGCTGAATGCCTAATGTGAACACTTACTTATGGCTAATGACAGGATAAAGCCTACTTATATAGGAGGCTCAGAACCAATTGTGTTGAGATGTAATTAAAACATGGAGAAGGGCAGGGCGTTCAAGTCAGAAAATAGTATATAGTAAAATAGATCAACTGACCGAACAATATATATATATAATAGTTTGTAGCCAAAAAAAGTCAAATACAAAATAGATCAATGGCCAAACTTATCTGTGCTAAAAAACAAGGAAATGTGAAATATGTGAAATGTGAATAGCATACTGGCTTATGAACTTTATGAACAAACACATGAGATTTTTAGCACAAGATTTGCAAACGTTGTGAGCCCATTCACCAAAACGTCAAGGTAATCTCAGATCGAATGGGTAACTACACTGACTGTCTGGTGTGAACACTTACCTATGATATCTGAGCTGAATGCCTAATGTGAACACTTACTCATGGCTAATGACAGGATAAAGCCTACTTATATAGGAGGCTCAGAACCAATTGTGTTGAGATGTAATTAAAACATGGAGAAGGGCAGGGCGTTCAAGTCAGAAAATAGTATATAGTAAAATAGATCAACTGACCGAACAATATATATATATATATATATATATAATAGTTTGTAGCCAAAAAAAGTCAAATACAAAATAGATCAATGGCCAAACTTATCTGTGCTGAAAAACATGGAAATGTGAAATATGTGAAATGTGAATAGCATACTGGCTTATGAACTTTATGAACAAACACATGAGATTTTTAGCACAATATTTGCAAACGTTGTGAGCCCATTCACCAAAACGTCAAGGTAATCTCAGATCGAATGGGTAACTACACTGACTGTCTGGTGTGAACACTTACCTATGGTATCTGAGCTGAATGCCTAATGTGAACACTTACTTATGGCTAATGACAGGATAAAGCCTACTTATATAGGAGGCTCAGAACCAATTGTGTTGAGATGTAATTAAAACATGGAGAAGGGCAGGGCGTTCAAGTCAGAAAATAGTATATAGTAAAATAGATCAACTGACCGAACAATATATATATATAATAGTTTGTAGCCAAAAAAAGTCAAATACAAAATAGATCAATGGCCAAACTTATCTGTGCTAAAAAACAAGGAAATGTGAAATATGTGAAATGTGAATAGCATACTGGCTTATGAACTTTATGAACAAACACATGAGATTTTTAGCACAAGATTTGCAAACGTTGTGAGCCCATTCACCAAAACGTCAAGGTAATCTCAGATCGAATGGGTAACTACACTGACTGTCTGGTGTGAACACTTACCTATGATATCTGAGCTGAATGCCTAATGTGAACACTTACTCATGGCTAATGACAGGATAAAGCCTACTTATATAGGAGGCTCAGAACCAATTGTGTTGAGATGTAATTAAAACATGGAGAAGGGCAGGGCGTTCAAGTCAGAAAATAGTATATAGTAAAATAGATCAACTGACCGAACAATATATATATATATATATATATAATAGTTTGTAGCCAAAAAAAGTCAAATACAAAATAGATCAATGGCCAAACTTATCTGTGCTGAAAAACATGGAAATGTGAAATATGTGAAATGTGAATAGCATACTGGCTTATGAACTTTATGAACAAACACATGAGATTTTTAGCACAATATTTGCAAACGTTGTGAGCCCATTCACCAAAACGTCAAGGTAATCTCAGATCGAATGGGTAACTACACTGACTGTCTGGTGTGAACACTTACCTATGGTATCTGAGCTGAATGCCTAATGTGAACACTTACTTATGGCTAATGACAGGATAAAGCCTACTTATATAGGAGGCTCAGAACCAATTGTGTTGAGATGTAATTAAAACATGGAGAAGGGCAGGGCGTTCAAGTCAGAAAATAGTATATAGTAAAATAGATCAACTGACCGAACAATATATATATATATATAATAGTTTGTAGCCAAAAAATGTCAAATACAAAATAGATCAATGGCCAAACTTATCTGTGCTAAAAAACAAGGAAATGTGAAATATGTGAAATGTGAATAGCATACTGGCTTATGAACTTTATGAACAAACACATGAGATTTTTAGCACAAGATTTGCAAACGTTGTGAGCCCATTCACCAAAACGTCAAGGTAATCTCAGATCGAATGGGTAACTACACTGACTGTCTGGTGTGAACACTTACCTATGGTATCTGAGCTGAATGCCTAATGTGAACACTTACTTATGGCTAATGACAGGATAAAGCCTACTTATATAGGAGGCTCAGAACCAATTGTGTTGAGATGTAATTAAAACATGGAGAAGGGCAGGGCGTTCAAGTCAGAAAATAGTATATAGTAAAATAGATCAACTGACCGAACAATATATATATATATATATAATAGTTTGTAGCCAAAAAAAGTCAAATACAAAATAGATCAATGGCCAAACTTATCTGTGCTAAAAAACAAGGAAATGTGAAATATGTGAAATGTGAATAGCATACTGGCTTATGAACTTTATGAACAAACACATGAGATTTTTAGCACAAGATTTGCAAACGTTGTGAGCCCATTCACCAAAACGTCAAGGTAATCTCAGATCGTATGGGTAACTACACTGACTGTCTGGTGTGAACACTTACCTATGGTATCTGAGCTGAATGCCTAATGTGAACACTTACTTATGGCTAATGACAGGATAAAGCCTACTTATATAGGAGGCTCAGAACCAATTGTGTTGAGATGTAATTAAAACATGGAGAAGGGCAGGGCGTTCAAGTCAGAAAATAGTATATAGTAAAATAGATCAACTGACCGAACAATATATATATATATATATATATATATAATAGTTTGTAGCCAAAAAAAGTCAAATACAAAATAGATCAATGGCCAAACTTATCTGTGCTAAAAAACAAGGTAATGTGAAATATGTGAAATGTGAATAGCATACTGGCTTATGAACTTTATGAACAAACACATGAGATTTTTAGCACAAGATTTGCAAACGTTGTGAGCCCATTCACCAAAACGTCAAGGTAATCTCAGATCGAATGGGTAACTACACTGACTGTCTGGTGTGAACACTTACCTATGGTATCTGAGCTGAATGCCTAATGTGAACACTTACTTATGGCTAATGACAGGATAAAGCCTACTTATATAGGAGGCTCAGAACCAATTGTGTTGAGATGTAATTAAAACATGGAGAAGGGCAGGGCGTTCAAGTCAGAAAATAGTATATAGTAAAATAGATCAACTGACCGAACAATATATATATATATATAATAGTTTGTAGCCAAAAAAAGTCAAATACAAAATAGATCAATGGCCAAACTTATCTGTGCTAAAAAACAAGGAAATGTGAAATATGTGAAATGTGAATAGCATACTGGCTTATGAACTTTATGAACAAACACATGAGATTTTTAGCACAAGATTTGCAAACGTTGTGAGCCCATTCACCAAAACGTCAAGGTAATCTCAGATCGAATGGGTAACTACACTGACTGTCTGGTGTGAACACTTACCTATGGTATCTGAGCTGAATGCCTAATGTGAACACTTACTTATGGCTAATGACAGGATAAAGCCTACTTATATAGGAGGCTCAGAACCAATTGTGTTGAGATGTAATTAAAACATGGAGAAGGGCAGGGCGTTCAAGTCAGAAAATAGTATATAGTAAAATAGATCAACTGACCGAACAATATATATATATATAATAGTTTGTAGCCAAAAAAAGTCAAATACAAAATAGATCAATGGCCAAACTTATCTGTGCTAAAAAACAAGGAAATGTGAAATATGTGAAATGTGAATAGCATACTGGCTTATGAACTTTATGAACAAACACATGAGATTTTTAGCACAAGATTTGCAAACGTTGTGAGCCCATTCACCAAAACGTCAAGGTAATCTCAGATCGAATGGGTAACTACACTGACTGTCTGGTGTGAACACTTACCTATGGTATCTGAGCTGAATGCCTAATGTGAACACTTACTTATGGCTAATGACAGGATAAAGCCTACTTATATAGGAGGCTCAGAACCAATTGTGTTGAGATGTAATTAAAACATGGAGAAGGGCAGGGCGTTCAAGTCAGAAAATAGTATATAGTAAAATAGATCAACTGACCGAACAATATATATATATAATAGTTTGTAGCCAAAAAAAGTCAAATACAAAATAGATCAATGGCCAAACTTATCTGTGCTAAAAAACAAGGAAATGTGAAATATGTGAAATGTGAATAGCATACTGGCTTATGAACTTTATGAACAAACACATGAGATTTTTAGCACAAGATTTGCAAACGTTGTGAGCCCATTCACCAAAACGTCAAGGTAATCTCAGATCGAATGGGTAACTACACTGACTGTCTGGTGTGAACACTTACCTATGGTATCTGAGCTGAATGCCTAATGTGAACACTTACTTATGGCTAATGACAGGATAAAGCCTACTTATATAGGAGGCTCAGAACCAATTGTGTTGAGATGTAATTAAAACATGGAGAAGGGCAGGGCGTTCAAGTCAGAAAATAGTATATAGTAAAATAGATCAACTGACCGAACAATATATATATATATATAATAGTTTGTAGCCAAAAAAAGTCAAATACAAAATAGATCAATGGCCAAACTTATCTGTGCTAAAAAACAAGGAAATGTGAAATATGTGAAATGTGAATAGCATACTGGCTTATGAACTTTATGAACAAACACATGAGATTTTTAGCACAAGATTTGCAAACGTTGTGAGCCCATTCACCAAAACGTCAAGGTAATCTCAGATCGAATGGGTAACTACACTGACTGTCTGGTGTGAACACTTACCTATGGTATCTGAGCTGAATGCCTAATGTGAACACTTACTTATGGCTAATGACAGGATAAAGCCTACTTATATAGGAGGCTCAGAACCAATTGTGTTGAGATGTAATTAAAACATGGAGAAGGGCAGGGCGTTCAAGTCAGAAAATAGTATATAGTAAAATAGATCAACTGACCGAACAATATGTATATATATATAATAGTTTGTAGCCAAAAAAAGTCAAATACAAAATAGATCAATGGCCAAACTTATCTGTGCTAAAAAACAAGGAAATGTGAAATATGTGAAATGTGAATAGCATACTGGCTTATGAACTTTATGAACAAACACATGAGATTTTTAGCACAAGATTTGCAAACGTTGTGAGCCCATTCACCAAAACGTCAAGGTAATCTCAGATCGAATGGGTAACTACACTGACTGTCTGGTGTGAACACTTACCTATGGTATCTGAGCTGAATGCCTAATGTGAACACTTACTTATGGCTAATGACAGGATAAAGCCTACTTATATAGGAGGCTCAGAACCAATTGTGTTGAGATGTAATTAAAACATGGAGAAGGGCAGGGCGTTCAAGTCAGAAAATAGTATATAGTAAAATAGATCAACTGACCGAACAATATATATATATATAATAGTTTGTAGCCAAAAAAAGTCAAATACAAAATAGATCAATGGCCAAACTTATCTGTGCTAAAAAACAAGGAAATGTGAAATATGTGAAATGTGAATAGCATACTGGCTTATGAACTTTATGAACAAACACATGAGATTTTTAGCACAAGATTTGCAAACGTTGTGAGCCCATTCACCAAAACGTCAAGGTAATCTCAGATCGAATGGGTAACTACACTGACTGTCTGGTGTGAACACTTACCTATGGTATCTGAGCTGAATGCCTAATGTGAACACTTACTTATGGCTAATGACAGGATAAAGCCTACTTATATAGGAGGCTCAGAACCAATTGTGTTGAGATGTAATTAAAACATGGAGAAGGGCAGGGCGTTCAAGTCAGAAAATAGTATATAGTAAAATAGATCAACTGACCGAACAATATATATATATAATAGTTTGTAGCCAAAAAAAGTCAAATACAAAATAGATCAATGGCCAAACTTATCTGTGCTAAAAAACAAGGAAATGTGAAATATGTGAAATGTGAATAGCATACTGGCTTATGAACTTTATGAACAAACACATGAGATTTTTAGCACAAGATTTGCAAACGTTGTGAGCCCATTCACCAAAACGTCAAGGTAATCTCAGATCGAATGGGTAACTACACTGACTGTCTGGTGTGAACACTTACCTATGGTATCTGAGCTGAATGCCTAATGTGAACACTTACTTATGGCTAATGACAGGATAAAGCCTACTTATATAGGAGGCTCAGAACCAATTGTGTTGAGATGTAATTAAAACATGGAGAAGGGCAGGGCGTTCAAGTCAGAAAATAGTATATAGTAAAATAGATCAACTGACCGAACAATATATATATATATATAATAGTTTGTAGCCAAAAAAAGTCAAATACAAAATAGATCAATGGCCAAACTTATCTGTGCTGAAAAACAAGGAAATGTGAAATATGTGAAATGTGAATAGCATACTGGCTTATGAACTTTATGAACAAACACATGAGATTTTTAGCACAAGATTTGCAAACGTTGTGAGCCCATTCACCAAAACGTCAAGGTAATCTCAGATCGAATGGGTAACTACACTGACTGTCTGGTGTGAACACTTACCTATGGTATCTGAGCTGAATGCCTAATGTGAACACTTACTTATGGCTAATGACAGGATAAAGCCTACTTATATAGGAGGCTCAGAACCAATTGTGTTGAGATGTAATTAAAACATGGAGAAGGGCAGGGCGTTCAAGTCAGAAAATAGTATATAGTAAAATAGATCAACTGACCGAACAATATATATATATATATATATAATAGTTTGTAGCCAAAAAAAGTCAAATACAAAATAGATCAATGGCCAAACTTATCTGTGCTAAAAAACAAGGAAATGTGAAATATGTGAAATGTGAATAGCATACTGGCTTATGAACTTTATGAACAAACACATGAGATTTTTAGCACAAGATTTGCAAACGCTGTGAGCCCATTCACCAAAACGTCAAGGTAATCTCAGATCGAATGGGTAACTACACTGACTGTCTGGTGTGAACACTTACCTATGGTATCTGAGCTGAATGCCTAATGTGAACACTTACTTATGGCTAATGACAGGATAAAGCCTACTTATATAGGAGGCTCAGAACCAATTGTGTTGAGATGTAATTAAAACATGGAGAAGGGCAGGGCGTTCAAGTCAGAAAATAGTATATAGTAAAATAGATCAACTGACCGAACAATATATATATATATATATATATAATAGTTTGTAGCCAAAAAATGTCAAATACAAAATAGATCAATGGCCAAACTTATCTGTGCTAAAAAACAAGGAAATGTGAAATATGTGAAATGTGAATAGCATACTGGCTTATGAACTTTATGAACAAACACATGAGATTTTTAGCACAAGATTTGCAAACGTTGTGAGCCCATTCACCAAAACGTCAAGGTAATCTCAGATCGAATGGGTAACTACACTGACTGTCTGGTGTGAACACTTACCTATGGTATCTGAGCTGAATGCCTAATGTGAACACTTACTTATGGCTAATGACAGGATAAAGCCTACTTATATAGGAGGCTCAGAACCAATTGTGTTGAGATGTAATTAAAACATGGAGAAGGGCAGGGCGTTCAAGTCAGAAAATAGTATATAGTAAAATAGATCAACTGACCGAACAATATATATATATATATAATAGTTTGTAGCCAAAAAAAGTCAAATACAAAATAGATCAATGGCCAAACTTATCTGTGCTAAAAAACAAGGAAATGTGAAATATGTGAAATGTGAATAGCATACTGGCTTATGAACTTTATGAACAAACACATGAGATTTTTAGCACAAGATTTGCAAACGTTGTGAGCCCATTCACCAAAACGTCAAGGTAATCTCAGATCGTATGGGTAACTACACTGACTGTCTGGTGTGAACACTTACCTATGGTATCTGAGCTGAATGCCTAATGTGAACACTTACTTATGGCTAATGACAGGATAAAGCCTACTTATATAGGAGGCTCAGAACCAATTGTGTTGAGATGTAATTAAAACATGGAGAAGGGCAGGGCGTTCAAGTCAGAAAATAGTTTATAGTAAAATAGATCAACTGACCGAACAATATATATATATATATATATATATATAATAGTTTGTAGCCAAAAAAAGTCAAATACAAAATAGATCAATGGCCAAACTTATCTGTGCTAAAAAACAAGGTAATGTGAAATATGTGAAATGTGAATAGCATACTGGCTTATGAACTTTATGAACAAACACATGAGATTTTTAGCACAAGATTTGCAAACGTTGTGAGCCCATTCACCAAAACGTCAAGGTAATCTCAGATCGAATGGGTAACTACACTGACTGTCTGGTGTGAACACTTACCTATGGTATCTGAGCTGAATGCCTAATGTGAACACTTACTTATGGCTAATGACAGGATAAAGCCTACTTATATAGGAGGCTCAGAACCAATTGTGTTGAGATGTAATTAAAACATGGAGAAGGGCAGGGCGTTCAAGTCAGAAAATAGTATATAGTAAAATAGATCAACTGACCGAACAATATATATATATATAATAGTTTGTAGCCAAAAAAAGTCAAATACAAAATAGATCAATGGCCAAACTTATCTGTGCTAAAAAACAAGGAAATGTGAAATATGTGAAATGTGAATAGCATACTGGCTTATGAACTTTATGAACAAACACATGAGATTTTTAGCACAAGATTTGCAAACGTTGTGAGCCCATTCACCAAAACGTCAAGGTAATCTCAGATCGAATGGGTAACTACACTGACTGTCTGGTGTGAACACTTACCTATGGTATCTGAGCTGAATGCCTAATGTGAACACTTACTTATGGCTAATGACAGGATAAAGCCTACTTATATAGGAGGCTCAGAACCAATTGTGTTGAGATGTAATTAAAACATGGAGAAGGGCAGGGCGTTCAAGTCAGAAAATAGTATATAGTAAAATAGATCAACTGACCGAACAATATATATATATAATAGTTTGTAGCCAAAAAAAGTCAAATACAAAATAGATCAATGGCCAAACTTATCTGTGCTAAAAAACAAGGAAATGTGAAATATGTGAAATGTGACTAGCATACTGGCTTATGAACTTTATGAACAAACACATGAGATTTTTAGCACAAGATTTGCAAACGTTGTGAGCCCATTCACCAAAACGTCAAGGTAATCTCAGATCGAATGGGTAACTACACTGACTGTCTGGTGTGAACACTTACCTATGGTATCTGAGCTGAATGCCTAATGTGAACACTTACTCATGGCTAATGACAGGATAAAGCCTACTTATATAGGAGGCTCAGAACCAATTGTGTTGAGATGTAATTAAAACATGGAGAAGGGCAGGGCGTTCAAGTCAGAAAATAGTATATAGTAAAATAGATCAACTGACCGAACAATATATATATATATATATATAATAGTTTGTAGCCAAAAAAAGTCAAATACAAAATAGATCAATGGCCAAACTTATCTGTGCTAAAAAACAAGGAAATGTGAAATATGTGAAATGTGAATAGCATACTGGCTTATGAACTTTATGAACAAACACATGAGATTTTTAGCACAAGATTTGCAAACGTTGTGAGCCCATTCACCAAAACGTCAAGGTAATCTCAGATCGTATGGGTAACTACACTGACTGTCTGGTGTGAACACTTACCTATGGTATCTGAGCTGAATGCCTAATGTGAACACTTACTTATGGCTAATGACAGGATAAAGCCTACTTATATAGGAGGCTCAGAACCAATTGTGTTGAGATGTAATTAAAACATGGAGAAGGGCAGGGCGTTCAAGTCAGAAAATAGTATATAGTAAAATAGATCAACTGACCGAACAATATATATATATATATATATATAATAGTTTGTAGCCAAAAAAAGTCAAATACAAAATAGATCAATGGCCAAACTTATCTGTGCTAAAAAACAAGGTAATGTGAAATATGTGAAATGTGAATAGCATACTGGCTTATGAACTTTATGAACAAACACATGAGATTTTTAGCACAAGATTTGCAAACGTTTTGAGCCCATTCACCAAAACGTCAAGGTAATCTCAGATCGAATGGGTAACTACACTGACTGTCTGGTGTGAACACTTACCTATGGTATCTGAGCTGAATGCCTAATGTGAACACTTACTTATGGCTAATGACAGGATAAAGCCTACTTATATAGGAGGCTCAGAACCAATTGTGTTGAGATGTAATTAAAACATGGAGAAGGGCAGGGCGTTCAAGTCAGAAAATAGTATATAGTAAAATAGATCAACTGACCGAACAATATATATATATATATAATAGTTTGTAGCCAAAAAAAGTCAAATACAAAATAGATCAATGGCCAAACTTATCTGTGCTAAAAAACAAGGAAATGTGAAATATGTGAAATGTGAATAGCATACTGGCTTATGAACTTTATGAACAAACACATGAGATTTTTAGCACAAGATTTGCAAACGTTGTGAGCCCATTCACCAAAACGTCAAGGTAATCTCAGATCGAATGGGTAACTACACTGACTGTCTGGTGTGAACACTTACCTATGGTATCTGAGCTGAATGCCTAATGTGAACACTTACTTATGGCTAATGACAGGATAAAGCCTACTTATATAGGAGGCTCAGAACCAATTGTGTTGAGATGTAATTAAAACATGGAGAAGGGCAGGGCGTTCAAGTCAGAAAATAGTATATAGTAAAATAGATCAACTGACCGAACAATATATATATATAATAGTTTGTAGCCAAAAAAAGTCAAATACAAAATAGATCAATGGCCAAACTTATCTGTGCTAAAAAACAAGGAAATGTGAAATATGTGAAATGTGAATAGCATACTGGCTTATGAACTTTATGAACAAACACATGAGATTTTTAGCACAAGATTTGCAAACGTTGTGAGCCCATTCACCAAAACGTCAAGGTAATCTCAGATCGAATGGGTAACTACACTGACTGTCTGGTGTGAACACTTACCTATGGTATCTGAGCTGAATGCCTAATGTGAACACTTACTCATGGCTAATGACAGGATAAAGCCTACTTATATAGGAGGCTCAGAACCAATTGTGTTGAGATGTAATTAAAACATGGAGAAGGGCAGGGCGTTCAAGTCAGAAAATAGTATATAGTAAAATAGATCAACTGACCGAACAATATATATATATATATATATAATAGTTTGTAGCCAAAAAAAGTCAAATACAAAATAGATCAATGGCCAAACTTATCTGTGCTAAAAAACAAGGTAATGTGAAATATGTGAAATGTGAATAGCATACTGGCTTATGAACTTTATGAACAAACACATGAGATTTTTAGCACAAGATTTGCAAACGTTGTGAGCCCATTCACCAAAACGTCAAGGTAATCTCAGATCGAATGGGTAACTACACTGACTGTCTGGTGTGAACACTTACCTATGGTATCTGAGCTGAATGCCTAATGTGAACACTTACTTATGGCTAATGACAGGATAAAGCCTACTTATATAGGAGGCTCAGAACCAATTGTGTTGAGATGTAATTAAAACATGGAGAAGGGCAGGGCGTTCAAGTCAGAAAATAGTATATAGTAAAATAGATCAACTGACCGAACAATATATATATATATATAATAGTTTGTAGCCAAAAAAAGTCAAATACAAAATAGATCAATGGCCAAACTTATCTGTGCTAAAAAACAAGGAAATGTGAAATATGTGAAATGTGAATAGCATACTGGCTTATGAACTTTATGAACAAACACATGAGATTTTTAGCACAAGATTTGCAAACGTTGTGAGCCCATTCACCAAAACGTCAAGGTAATCTCAGATCGAATGGGTAACTACACTGACTGTCTGGTGTGAACACTTACCTATGGTATCTGAGCTGAATGCCTAATGTGAACACTTACTTATGGCTAATGACAGGATAAAGCCTACTTATATAGGAGGCTCAGAACCAATTGTGTTGAGATGTAATTAAAACATGGAGAAGGGAAGGGCGTTCAAGTCAGAAAATAGTATATAGTAAAATAGATCAACTGACCGAACAATATATATATATATAATAGTTTGTAGCCAAAAAAAGTCAAATACAAAATAGATCAATGGCCAAACTTATCTGTGCTAAAAAACAAGGAAATGTGAAATATGTGAAATGTGAATAGCATACTGGCTTATGAACTTTATGAACAAACACATGAGATTTTTAGCACAAGATTTGCAAACGTTGTGAGCCCATTCACCAAAACGTCAAGGTAATCTCAGATCGAATGGGTAACTACACTGACTGTCTGGTGTGAACACATACCTATGGTATCTGAGCTGAATGCCTAATGTGAACACTTACTTATGGCTAATGACAGGATAAAGCCTACTTATATAGGAGGCTCAGAACCAATTGTGTTGAGATGTAATTAAAACATGGAGAAGGGCAGGGCGTTGAAGTCAGAAAATAGTATATAGTAAAATAGATCAACTGACCGAACAATATATATATATAATAGTTTGTAGCCAAAAAAAGTCAAATACAAAATAGATCAATGGCCAAACTTATCTGTGCTAAAAAACAAGGTAATGTGAAATATGTGAAATGTGAATAGCATACTGGCTTATGAACTTTATGAACAAACACATGAGATTTTTAGCACAAGATTTGCAAACGTTGTGAGCCCATTCACCAAAACGTCAAGGTAATCTCAGATCGAATGGGTAACTACACTGACTGTCTGGTGTGAACACTTACCTATGGTATCTGAGCTGAATGCCTAATGTGAACACTTACTTATGGCTAATGACAGGATAAAGCCTACTTATATAGGAGGCTCAGAACCAATTGTGTTGAGATGTAATTAAAACATGGAGAAGGGCAGGGCGTTCAAGTCAGAAAATAGTATATAGTAAAATAGATCAACTGACCGAACAATATATATATATATATAATAGTTTGTAGCCAAAAAAAGTCAAATACAAAATAGATCAATGGCCAAACTTATCTGTGCTAAAAAACAAGGAAATGTGAAATATGTGAAATGTGAATAGCATACTGGCTTATGAACTTTATGAACAAACACATGAGATTTTTAGCACAAGATTTGCAAACGTTGTGAGCCCATTCACCAAAACGTCAAGGTAATCTCAGATCGAATGGGTAACTACACTGACTGTCTGGTGTGAACACTTACCTATGGTATCTGAGCTGAATGCCTAATGTGAACACTTACTTATGGCTAATGACAGGATAAAGCCTACTTATATAGGAGGCTCAGAACCAATTGTGTTGAGATGTAATTAAAACATGGAGAAGGGCAGGGCGTTCAAGTCAGAAAATAGTATATAGTAAAATAGATCAACTGACCGAACAATATATATATATATAATAGTTTGTAGCCAAAAAAAGTCAAATACAAAATAGATCAATGGCCAAACTTATCTGTGCTAAAAAACAAGGAAATGTGAAATATGTGAAATGTGAATAGCATACTGGCTTATGAACTTTATGAACAAACACATGAGATTTTTAGCACAAGATTTGCAAACGTTGTGAGCCCATTCACCAAAACGTCAAGGTAATCTCAGATCGAATGGGTAACTACACTGACTGTCTGGTGTGAACACTTACCTATGGTATCTGAGCTGAATGCCTAATGTGAACACTTACTTATGGCTAATGACAGGATAAAGCCTACTTATATAGGAGGCTCAGAACCAATTGTGTTGAGATGTAATTAAAACATGGAGAAGGGCAGGGCGTTCAAGTCAGAAAATAGTATATAGTAAAATAGATCAACTGACCGAACAATATATATATATAATAGTTTGTAGCCAAAAAAAGTCAAATACAAAATAGATCAATGGCCAAACTTATCTGTGCTAAAAAACAAGGAAATGTGAATTATGTGAAATGTGAATAGCATACTGGCTTATGAACTTTATGAACAAACACATGAGATTTTTAGCACAAGATTTGCAAACGTTGTGAGCCCATTCACCAAAACGTCAAGGTAATCTCAGATCGAATGGGTAACTACACTGACTGTCTGGTGTGAACACTTACCTATGGTATCTGAGCTGAATGCCTAATGTGAACACTTACTCATGGCTAATGACAGGATAAAGCCTACTTATATAGGAGGCTCAGAACCAATTGTGTTGAGATGTAATTAAAACATGGAGAAGGGCAGGGCGTTCAAGTCAGAAAATAGTATATAGTAAAATAGATCAACTGACCGAACAATATATATATATATATATAATAGTTTGTAGCCAAAAAAAGTCAAATACAAAATAGATCAATGGCCAAACTTATCTGTGCTAAAAAACAAGGAAATGTGAAATATGTGAAATGTGAATAGCATACTGGCTTATGAACTTTATGAACAAACACATGAGATTTTTAGCACAAGATTTGCAAACGTTGTGAGCCCATTCACCAAAACGTCAAGGTAATCTCAGATCGTATGGGTAACTACACTGACTGTCTGGTGTGAACACTTACCTATGGTATCTGAGCTGAATGCCTAATGTGAACACTTACTTATGGCTAATGACAGGATAAAGCCTACTTATATAGGAGGCTCAGAACCAATTGTGTTGAGATGTAATTAAAACATGGAGAAGGGCAGGGCGTTCAAGTCAGAAAATAGTATATAGTAAAATAGATCAACTGACCGAACAATATATATATATATATATATATATAATAGTTTGTAGCCAAAAAAAGTCAAATACAAAATAGATCAATGGCCAAACTTATCTGTGCTAAAAAACAAGGTAATGTGAAATATGTGAAATGTGAATAGCATACTGGCTTATGAACTTTATGAACAAACACATGAGATTTTTAGCACAAGATTTGCAAACGTTGTGAGCCCATTCACCAAAACGTCAAGGTAATCTCAGATCGAATGGGTAACTACACTGACTGTCTGGTGTGAACACTTACCTATGGTATCTGAGCTGAATGCCTAATGTGAACACTTACTTATGGCTAATGACAGGATAAAGCCTACTTATATAGGAGGCTCAGAACCAATTGTGTTGAGATGTAATTAAAACATGGAGAAGGGCAGGGCGTTCAAGTCAGAAAATAGTATATAGTAAAATAGATCAACTGACCGAACAATATATATATATATATATATAATAGTTTGTAGCCAAAAAAAGTCAAATACAAAATAGATCAATGGCCAAACTTATCTGTGCTAAAAAACAAGGAAATGTGAAATATGTGAAATGTGAATAGCATACTGGCTTATGAACTTTATGAACAAACACATGAGATTTTTAGCACAAGATTTGCAAACGTTGTGAGCCCATTCACCAAAACGTCAAGGTAATCTCAGATCGAATGGGTAACTACACTGACTGTCTGGTGTGAACACTTACCTATGGTATCTGAGCTGAATGCCTAATGTGAACACTTACTTATGGCTAATGACAGGATAAAGCCTACTTATATAGGAGGCTCAGAACCAATTGTGTTGAGATGTAATTAAAACATGGAAAAGGGCAGGGCGTTCAAGTCAGAAAATAGTATATAGTAAAATAGATCAACTGACCGAACAATATATATATATATAATAGTTTGTAGCCAAAAAAAGTCAAATACAAAATAGATCAATGGCCAAACTTATCTGTGCTAAAAAACAAGGAAATGTGAAATATGTGAAATGTGAATAGCATACTGGCTTATGAACTTTATGAACAAACACATGAGATTTTTAGCACAAGATTTGCAAACGTTGTGAGCCCATTCACCAAAACGTCAAGGTAATCTCAGATCGAATGGGTAACTACACTGACTGTCTGGTGTGAACACTTACCTATGGTATCTGAGCTGAATGCCTAATGTGAACACTTACTTATGGCTAATGACAGGATAAAGCCTACTTATATAGGAGGCTCAGAACCAATTGTGTTGAGATGTAATTAAAACATGGAGAAGGGCAGGGCGTTCAAGTCAGAAAATAGTATATAGTAAAATAGATCAACTGACCGAACAATATATATATATAATAGTTTGTAGCCAAAAAAAGTCAAATACAAAATAGATCAATGGCCAAACTTATCTGTGCTAAAAAACAAGGAAATGTGAAATATGTGAAATGTGAATAGCATACTGGCTTATGAACTTTATGAACAAACACATGAGATTTTTAGCACAAGATTTGCAAACGTTGTGAGCCCATTCACCAAAACGTCAAGGTAATCTCAGATCGAATGGGTAACTACACTGACTGTCTGGTGTGAACACTTACCTATGGTATCTGAGCTGAATGCCTAATGTGAACACTTACTCATGGCTAATGACAGGATAAAGCCTACTTATATAGGAGGCTCAGAACCAATTGTGTTGAGATGTAATTAAAACATGGAGAAGGGCAGGGCGTTCAAGTCAGAAAATAGTATATAGTAAAATAGATCAACTGACCGAACAATATATATATATATATATATAATAGTTTGTAGCCAAAAAAAGTCAAATACAAAATAGATCAATGGCCAAACTTATCTGTGCTGAAAAACAAGGAAATGTGAAATATGTGAAATGTGAATAGCATACTGGCTTATGAACTTTATGAACAAACACATGAGATTTTTAGCACAATATTTGCAAACGTTGTGAGCCCATTCACCAAAACGTCAAGGTAATCTCAGATCGAATGGGTAACTACACTGACTGTCTGGTGTGAACACTTACCTATGGTATCTGAGCTGAATGCCTAATGTGAACACTTACTTATGGCTAATGACAGGATAAAGCCTACTTATATAGGAGGCTCAGAACCAATTGTGTTGAGATGTAATTAAAACATGGAGAAGGGCAGGGCGTTCAAGTCAGAAAATAGTATATAGTAAAATAGATCAACTGACCGAACAATATATATATATATATATATATAATAGTTTGTAGCCAAAAAAAGTCAAATACAAAATAGATCAATGGCCAAACTTATCTGTGCTAAAAAACAAGGAAATGTGAAATATGTGAAATGTGAATAGCATACTGGCTTATGAACTTTATGAACAAACACATGAGATTTTTAGCACAAGATTTGCAAATGTTGTGAGCCCATTCACCAAAACGTCAAGGTAATCTCAGATCGAATG
Source organism: Ranitomeya variabilis (assembly GCF_051348905.1). Taxonomy (NCBI): domain Eukaryota; kingdom Metazoa; phylum Chordata; class Amphibia; order Anura; family Dendrobatidae; genus Ranitomeya; species Ranitomeya variabilis. The sequence continues at coordinate 319,938,290 of NC_135233.1, read as the reverse complement.
GGTAACTACACTGACTGTCTGGTGTGAACACTTACCTATGGTATCTGAGCTGAATGCCTAATGTGAACACTTACTTATGGCTAATGACAGGATAAAGCCTACTTATATAGGAGGCTCAGAACCAATTGTGTTGAGATGTAATTAAAACATGGAGAAGGGCAGGGCGTTCAAGTCAGAAAATAGTATATAGTAAAATAGATCAACTGACCGAACAATATATATATATATATATAATAGTTTGTAGCCAAAAAAAGTCAAATACAAAATAGATCAATGGCCAAACTTATCTGTGCTGAAAAACAAGGAAATGTGAAATATGTGAAATGTGAATAGTATACTGGCTTATGAACTTTATGAACAAACACATGAGATTTTTAGCACAATATTTGCAAACGTTGTGAGCCCATTCACCAAAACGTCAAGGTAATCTCAGATCGAATGGGTAACTACACTGACTGTCTGGTGTGAACACTTACCTATGGTATCTGAGCTGAATGCCTAATGTGAACACTTACTTATGGCTAATGACAGGATAAAGCCTACTTATATAGGAGGCTCAGAACCAATTGTGTTGAGATGTAATTAAAACATGGAGAAGGGCAGGGCGTTCAAGTCAGAAAATAGTATATAGTAAAATAGATCAACTGACCGAACAATATATATATATATATATATATATAATAGTTTGTAGCCAAAAAAAGTCAAATACAAAATAGATCAATGGCCAAACTTATCTGTGCTAAAAAACAAGGAAATGTGAAATATGTGAAATGTGAATAGCATACTGGCTTATGAACTTTATGAACAAACACATGAGATTTTTAGCACAAGATTTGCAAACGCTGTGAGCCCATTCACCAAAACGTCAAGGTAATCTCAGATCGAATGGGTAACTACACTGACTGTCTGGTGTGAACACTTACCTATGGTATCTGAGCTGAATGCCTAATGTGAACACTTACTTATGGCTAATGACAGGATAAAGCCTACTTATATAGGAGGCTCAGAACCAATTGTGTTGAGATGTAATTAAAACATGGAGAAGGGCAGGGCGTTCAAGTCAGAAAATAGTATATAGTAAAATAGATCAACTGACCGAACAATATATATATATATATATAATAGTTTGTAGCCAAAAAATGTCAAATACAAAATAGATCAATGGCCAAACTTATCTGTGCTAAAAAACAAGGAAATGTGAAATATGTGAAATGTGAATAGCATACTGGCTTATGAACTTTATGAACAAACACATGAGATTTTTAGCACAAGATTTGCAAACGTTGTGAGCCCATTCACCAAAACGTCAAGGTAATCTCAGATCGAATGGGTAACTACACTGACTGTCTGGTGTGAACACTTACCTATGGTATCTGAGCTGAATGCCTAATGTGAACACTTACTTATGGCTAATGACAGGATAAAGCCTACTTATATAGGAGGCTCAGAACCAATTGTGTTAAGATGTAATTAAAACATGGAGAAGGGCAGGGCGTTCAAGTCAGAAAATAGTATATAGTAAAATAGATCAACTGACCGAACAATATATATATATATATAATAGTTTGTAGCCAAAAAAAGTCAAATACAAAATAGATCAATGGCCAAACTTATCTGTGCTAAAAAACAAGGAAATGTGAAATATGTGAAATGTGAATAGCATACTGGCTTATGAACTTTATGAACAAACACATGAGATTTTTAGCACAAGATTTGCAAACGTTTTGAGCCCATTCACCAAAACGTCAAGGTAATCTCAGATCGTATGGGTAACTACACTGACTGTCTGGTGTGAACACTTACCTATGGTATCTGAGCTGAATGCCTAATGTGAACACTTACTTATGGCTAATGACAGGATAAAGCCTACTTATATAGGAGGCTCAGAACCAATTGTGTTGAGATGTAATTAAAACATGGAGAAGGGCAGGGCATTCAAGTCAGAAAATAGTATATAGTAAAATAGATCAACTGACCGAACAATATATATATATATATATATATATATATATAATAGTTTGTAGCCAAAAAAAGTCAAATACAAAATAGATCAATGGCCAAACTTATCTGTGCTAAAAAACAAGGTAATGTGAAATATGTGAAATGTGAATAGCATACTGGCTTATGAACTTTATGAACAAACACATGAGATTTTTAGCACAAGATTTGCAAACGTTGTGAGCCCATTCACCAAAACGTCAAGGTAATCTCAGATCGAATGGGTAACTACACTGACTGTCTGGTGTGAACACTTACCTATGGTATCTGAGCTGAATGCCTAATGTGAACACTTACTTATGGCTAATGACAGGATAAAGCCTACTTATATAGGAGGCTCAGAACCAATTGTGTTGAGATGTAATTAAAACATGGAGAAGGGCAGGGCGTTCAAGTCAGAAAATAGTATATAGTAAAATAGATCAACTGACCGAACAATATATATATATATATAATAGTTTGTAGCCAAAAAAAGTCAAATACAAAATAGATCAATGGCCAAACTTATCTGTGCTAAAAAACAAGGAAATGTGAAATATGTGAAATGTGAATAGCATACTGGCTTATGAACTTTATGAACAAACACATGAGATTTTTAGCACAAGATTTGCAAACGCTGTGAGCCCATTCACCAAAACGTCAAGGTAATCTCAGATCGAATGGGTAACTACACTGACTGTCTGGTGTGAACACTTACCTATGGTATCTGAGCTGAATGCCTAATGTGAACACTTACTTATGGCTAATGACAGGATAAAGCCTACTTATATAGGAGGCTCAGAACCAATTGTGTTGAGATGTAATTAAAACATGGAGAAGGGCAGGGCGTTCAAGTCAGAAAATAGTATATAGTAAAATAGATCAACTGACCGAACAATATATATATATATATAATAGTTTGTAGCCAAAAAATGTCAAATACAAAATAGATCAATGGCCAAACTTATCTGTGCTAAAAAACAAGGAAATGTGAAATATGTGAAATGTGAATAGCATACTGGCTTATGAACTTTATGAACAAACACATGAGATTTTTAGCACAAGATTTGCAAACGTTGTGAGCCCATTCACCAAAACGTCAAGGTAATCTCAGATCGAATGGGTAACTACACTGACTGTCTGGTGTGAACACTTACCTATGGTATCTGAGCTGAATGCCTAATGTGAACACTTACTTATGGCTAATGACAGGATAAAGCCTACTTATATAGGAGGCTCAGAACCAATTGTGTTGAGATGTAATTAAAACATGGAGAAGGGCAGGGCGTTCAAGTCAGAAAATAGTATATAGTAAAATAGATCAACTGACCGAACAATATATATATATATATAATAGTTTGTAGCCAAAAAAAGTCAAATACAAAATAGATCAATGGCCAAACTTATCTGTGCTAAAAAACAAGGAAATGTGAAATATGTGAAATGTGAATAGCATACTGGCTTATGAACTTTATGAACAAACACATGAGATTTTTAGCACAAGATTTGCAAACGTTTTGAGCCCATTCACCAAAACGTCAAGGTAATCTCAGATCGTATGGGTAACTACACTGACTGTCTGGTGTGAACACTTACCTATGGTATCTGAGCTGAATGCCTAATGTGAACACTTACTTATGGCTAATGACAGGATAAAGCCTACTTATATAGGAGGCTCAGAACCAATTGTGTTGAGATGTAATTAAAACATGGAGAAGGGCAGGGCGTTCAAGTCAGAAAATAGTATATAGTAAAATAGATCAACTGACCGAACAATATATATATATATATATATATATATAATAGTTTGTAGCCAAAAAAAGTCAAATACAAAATAGATCAATGGCCAAACTTATCTGTGCTAAAAAACAAGGTAATGTGAAATATGTGAAATGTGAATAGCATACTGGCTTATGAACTTTATGAACAAACAGATGAGATTTTTAGCACAAGATTTGCAAACGTTGTGAGCCCATTCACCAAAACGTCAAGGTAATCTCAGATCGAATGGGTAACTACACTGACTGTCTGGTGTGAACACTTACCTATGGTATCTGAGCTGAATGCCTAATGTGAACACTTACTTATGGCTAATGACAGGATAAAGCCTACTTATATAGGAGGCTCAGAACCAATTGTGTTGAGATGTAATTAAAACATGGAGAAGGGCAGGGCGTTCAAGTCAGAAAATAGTATATAGTAAAATAGATCAACTGACCGAACAATATATATATATATATATATATATATATATATATATATATATATATATATATATATATATATATATATATATATAATAGTTTGTAGCCAAAAAAAGTCAAATACAAAATAGATCAATGGCCAAACTTATCTGTGCTAAAAAACAAGGTAATGTGAAATATGTGAAATGTGAATAGCATACTGGCTTATGAACTTTATGAACAAACACATGAGATTTTTAGCACAAGATTTGCAAACGTTGTGAGCCCATTCACCAAAACGTCAAGGTAATCTCAGATCGAATGGGTAACTACACTGACTGTCTGGTGTGAACACTTACCTATGGTATCTGAGCTGAATGCCTAATGTGAACACTTACTTATGGCTAATGACAGGATAAAGCCTACTTATATAGGAGGCTCAGAACCAATTGTGTTGAGATGTAATTAAAACATGGAGAAGGGCAGGGCGTTCAAGTCAGAAAATAGTATATAGTAAAATAGATCAACTGACCGAACAATATATATATATATATATATAATAGTTTGTAGCCAAAAAAAGTCAAATACAAAATAGATCAATGGCCAAACTTATCTGTGCTAAAAAACAAGGAAATGTGAAATATGTGAAATGTGAATAGCATACTGGCTTATGAACTTTATGAACAAACACATGAGATTTTTAGCACAAGATTTGCAAACGCTGTGAGCCCATTCACCAAAACGTCAAGGTAATCTCAGATCGAATGGGTAACTACACTGACTGTCTGGTGTGAACACTTACCTATGGTATCTGAGCTGAATGCCTAATGTGAACACTTACTTATGGCTAATGACAGGATAAAGCCTACTTATATAGGAGGCTCAGAACCAATTGTGTTGAGATGTAATTAAAACATGGAGAAGGGCAGGGCGTTCAAGTCAGAAAATAGTATATAGTAAAATAGATCAACTGACCGAACAATATATATATATATATAATAGTTTGTAGCCAAAAAATGTCAAATACAAAATAGATCAATGGCCAAACTTATCTGTGCTAAAAAACAAGGAAATGTGAAATATGTGAAATGTGAATAGCATACTGGCTTATGAACTTTATGAACAAACACATGAGATTTTTAGCACAAGATTTGCAAACGTTGTGAGCCCATTCACCAAAACGTCAAGGTAATCTCAGATCGAATGGGTAACTACACTGACTGTCTGGTGTGAACACTTACCTATGGTATCTGAGCTGAATGCCTAATGTGAACACTTACTTATGGCTAATGACAGGATAAAGCCTACTTATATAGGAGGCTCAGAACCAATTGTGTTGAGATGTAATTAAAACATGGAGAAGGGCAGGGCGTTCAAGTCAGAAAATAGTATATAGTAAAATAGATCAACTGACCGAACAATATATATATATATATATATAATAGTTTGTAGCCAAAAAAAGTCAAATACAAAATAGATCAATGGCCAAACTTATCTGTGCTAAAAAACAAGGAAATGTGAAATATGTGAAATGTGAATAGCATACTGGCTTATGAACTTTATGAACAAACACATGAGATTTTTAGCACAAGATTTGCAAACGTTGTGAGCCCATTCACCAAAACGTCAAGGTAATCTCAGATCGTATGGGTAACTACACTGACTGTCTGGTGTGAACACTTACCTATGGTATCTGAGCTGAATGCCTAATGTGAACACTTACTTATGGCTAATGACAGGATAAAGCCTACTTATATAGGAGGCTCAGAACCAATTGTGTTGAGATGTAATTAAAACATGGAGAAGGGCAGGGCGTTCAAGTCAGAAAATAGTATATAGTAAAATAGATCAACTGACCGAACAATATATATATATATATATATATATATATAATAGTTTGTAGCCAAAAAAAGTCAAATACAAAATAGATCAATGGCCAAACTTATCTGTGCTAAAAAACAAGGTAATGTGAAATATGTGAAATGTGAATAGCATACTGGCTTATGAACTTTATGAACAAACACATGAGATTTTTAGCACAAGATTTGCAAACGTTGTGAGCCCATTCACCAAAACGTCAAGGTAATCTCAGATCGAATGGGTAACTACACTGACTGTCTGGTGTGAACACTTACCTATGGTATCTGAGCTGAATGCCTAATGTGAACACTTACTTATGGCTAATGACAGGATAAAGCCTACTTATATAGGAGGCTCAGAACCAATTGTGTTGAGATGTAATTAAAACATGGAGAAGGGCAGGGCGTTCAAGTCAGAAAATAGTATATAGTAAAATAGATCAACTGACCGAACAATATATATATATATATATAATAGTTTGTAGCCAAAAAAAGTCAAATACAAAATAGATCAATGGCCAAACTTATCTGTGCTAAAAAACAAGGAAATGTGAAATATGTGAAATGTGAATAGCATACTGGCTTATGAACTTTATGAACAAACACATGAGATTTTTAGCACAAGATTTGCAAACGTTGTGAGCCCATTCACCAAAACGTCAAGGTAATCTCAGATCGTATGGGTAACTACACTGACTGTCTGGTGTGAACACTTACCTATGGTATCTGAGCTGAATGCCTAATGTGAACACTTACTTATGGCTAATGACAGGATAAAGCCTACTTATATAGGAGGCTCAGAACCAATTGTGTTGAGATGTAATTAAAACATGGAGAAGGGCAGGGCGTTCAAGTCAGAAAATAGTATATAGTAAAATAGATCAACTGACCGAACAATATATATATATATATATATAATAGTTTGTAGCCAAAAAAAGTCAAATACAAAATAGATCAATGGCCAAACTTATCTGTGCTAAAAAACAAGGTAATGTGAAATATGTGAAATGTGAATAGCATACTGGCTTATGAACTTTATGAACAAACACATGAGATTTTTAGCACAAGATTTGCAAACGTTGTGAGCCCATTCACCAAAACGTCAAGGTAATCTCAGATTGAATGGGTAACTACACTGACTGTCTGGTGTGAACACTTACCTATGGTATCTGAGCTGAATGCCTAATGTGAACACTTACTTATGGCTAATGACAGGATAAAGCCTACTTATATAGGAGGCTCAGAACCAATTGTGTTGAGATGTAATTAAAACATGGAGAAGGGCAGGGCGTTCAAGTCAGAAAATAGTATATAGTAAAAGAGATCAACTGACCGAACAATATATATATATATATATAATAGTTTGTAGCCAAAAAAAGTCAAATACAAAATAGATCAATGGCCAAACTTATCTGTGCTAAAAAACAAGGAAATGTGAAATATGTGAAATGTGAATAGCATACTGGCTTATGAACTTTATGAACAAACACATGAGATTTTTAGCACAAGATTTGCAAACGTTGTGAGCCCATTCACCAAAATGTCAAGGTAATCTCAGATCGAATGGGTAACTACACTGACTGTCTGGTGTGAACACTTACCTATGGTATCTGAGCTGAATGCCTAATGTGAACACTTACTTATGGCTAATGACAGGATAAAGCCTACTTATATAGGAGGCTCAGAACCAATTGTGTTGAGATGTAATTAAAACATGGAGAAGGGCAGGGCGTTCAAGTCAGAAAATAGTATATAGTAAAATAGATCAACTGACCGAACAATATATATATATATATATATAATAGTTTGTAGCCAAAAAAAGTCAAATACAAAATAGATCAATGGCCAAACTTATCTGTGCTAAAAAACAAGGTAATGTGAAATATGTGAAATGTGAATAGCATACTGGCTTATGAACTTTATGAACAAACACATGAGATTTTTAGCACAAGATTTGCAAACGTTGTGAGCCCATTCACCAAAACGTCAAGGTAATCTCAGATTGAATGGGTAACTACACTGACTGTCTGGTGTGAACACTTACCTATGGTATCTGAGCTGAATGCCTAATGTGAACACTTACTTATGGCTAATGACAGGATAAAGCCTACTTATATAGGAGGCTCAGAACCAATTGTGTTGAGATGTAATTAAAACATGGAGAAGGGCAGGGCGTTCAAGTCAGAAAATAGTATATAGTAAAAGAGATCAACTGACCGAACAATATATATATATATATATAATAGTTTGTAGCCAAAAAAAGTCAAATACAAAATAGATCAATGGCCAAACTTATCTGTGCTAAAAAACAAGGAAATGTGAAATATGTGAAATGTGAATAGCATACTGGCTTATGAACTTTATGAACAAACACATGAGATTTTTAGCACAAGATTTGCAAACGTTGTGAGCCCATTCACCAAAATGTCAAGGTAATCTCAGATCGAATGGGTAACTACACTGACTGTCTGGTGTGAACACTTACCTATGGTATCTGAGCTGAATGCCTAATGTGAACACTTACTTATGGCTAATGACAGGATAAAGCCTACTTATATAGGAGGCTCAGAACCAATTGTGTTGAGATGTAATTAAAACATGGAGAAGGGCAGGGCGTTCAAGTCAGAAAATAGTATATAGTAAAATAGATCAACTGACCGAACAATATATATATATATATATATATATAATAGTTTGTAGCCAAAAAAAGTCAAATACAAAATAGATCAATGGCCAAACTTATCTGTGCTAAAAAACAAGGAAATGTGAATAGCATACTGGCTTATGAACTTTATGAACAAACACATGAGATTTTTAGCACAAGATTTGCAAACGTTGTGAGCCCATTCAGCTCAGATACCATAGGTAAGTGTTCACACCAGACAGTCAGTGTAGTTACCCATTCGATCTGAGATTTCCTTGACGTTTTGGTGAATGGGCTCACAACGTTTGCAAATCTTGTGGTAAAAATCTCATGTGTTTGTTCATAAAGTTCATAAGCCAGTATGCTTTTCACATTTCACATATTTCACATTTCCTTGTTTTTTAGCACAGATAAGTTTGGCCATTGATCTATTTTGTATTTAACTTTTTTTGGCTACAAACTATTATATACCGATTTATAACTGCCATGAGCCTATCTTTTGTTATTTTAGGCCTTCGTTAGCCTGTCTGCGGGCCTTCGTTAGCCTGTCTGCGGTCCCTCCTTGCAATACTCCTCCACTGACCACAATGCTGCCTGTGTATCCATGTAACCGATTTAAAACTGCCATGAGCCTATCTTTTGTTATTTTAGGCCTTCATTAGCCTGTCTGCGGGCCTTCATTAGCCTGTCTGCGGTCCCTCCTTGCAATACTCCTCCGCTGACCACACCAATGCTGCCCGTGTACCCCTGGAACCTATTTAAAAGTTCATAGCGCCTATTTATATTTTTTATTTAATATTAATAAAGCCATGATGGACTACGCTGTACCACGCTACAAGCTAACCAGTCGACACTTCTTTTGTGAGAAAAGCCATCCCAAACCCTCCACCAGCATGTAAAAGGCCGCATTGTCCATGCACTCTGGCAATCTGTGAGTACAAAGGTGCACCTGACAACAGACGCATGGACCTGTAGGCATGGCCACGGAAGGTTACGTGTCCATTACGGTGCAATGGGTTAATATGGTGGATGCATGGTCCACAGGGGACAGCCTACTAAGTCTGTCTGCAGTCCCTAATTCAAATTGTCCTCCACTGTCTAAATCTGAGCTTCAACCTTCTGGCTCTCCTTAAGTGCTTTTTTTTAAAAAAAATTGGTGTTTGTGGCCTAGTACCTCTGTTTGCCGCTCCCTGGTGTTTGTCCTCAACTGTATAAAGCTGAGCTTCAACCTTCTGGCTTTCGGCCTATAGTATCAGATATTAAACTGCATTTGGCCTTCAACTTTGGTTACGGCCTACTAACGGTGTCTGCCGCTCCATGGTGTTTGTCCTCAACTGTATAAAGCTGAGCTTCAACCTTCTGGCTCTCATTAAGTGCTGTTTTTTAAAAAATTGGTGGTTAGGGCCTACTAACAGTGTCTGCCGCTCCCTGGTGTTTGTCCTCAACTGTATAAAGCTGAGCTTCAACCTTCTGGCTCTCCTTAAGTGCTTTTTTAAAAAAAATTGGTGGTTGGGGCCTAATAACTCTGTCTGCCGCTCCCTGGTGTTTGTCCTCAACTGTATAAAGCTGAGCTTCAACCTTCTGGCTTTCGGCCTATAGTATCAGATATTAAACTGCATTTGGCCTTCAACTTTGGTTACGGCCTACTAACGGTGTTTGTCGCTCCCAGGTGTTTGTCCTCAACTGTATAAAGCTGAGCTTCAAACTTCTGGCTCTCATTAAGTGCTGTTTTTTAAAAAATTGGTGGTTAGGGCCTACTAACGGTGTCTGCCCCTCCCTGGTGTTTGTCCTCAACTGTATAAAGCTGAGCTTCAACCTTCTGGCTTTCGGCCTATAGTATCAGATATTAAACTGCATTTGGCCTTCAACTTTGGTTACGGCCTACTAACGGTGTCTGCCGCTCCCTGGTGTTTGTCCTCAACTGTATAAAGCTGAGCTTCAACCTTCTGGCTCTCATTAAGTGCTGTTTTTTAAAAAATTGGTGGTTGGGGCCTACTAACAGTGTCTGCCGCTCCCTGGTGTTTGTCCTCAACTGTATAAAGCTGAGCTTCAACCTTCTGGCTTTCGGCCTATAGTATCAGATATTAAACTGCATTTGGCCTTCAACTTTGGTTACGGCCTACTAACGGTGTTTGTCGCTCCCAGGTGTTTGTCCTCAACTGTATAAAGCTGAGCTTCAAACTTCTGGCTCTCATTAAGTGCTGTTTTTTAAAAAATTGGTGGTTAGGGCCTACTAACGGTGTCTGCCCCTCCCTGGTGTTTGTCCTCAACTGTATAAAGCTGAGCTTCAACCTTCTGGCTTTCGGCCTATAGTATCAGATATTAAACTGCATTTGGCCTTCAACTTTGGTTACGGCCTACTAACGGTGTCTGCCGCTCCCTGGTGTTTGTCCTCAACTGTATAAAGCTGAGCTTCAACCTTCTGGCTCTCCTTAAGTGCTTTTTTAAAAAAAATTGGTGGTTGGGGCCTAATAACTCTGTCTGCCGCTCCCTGGTGTTCTCCTCAACTGTATAAATCTGAGCTTCAGTTTTTAGGCTTTTGGCCTATAGTAGCAGATATTAAACTGCATTTGGCCTACTAGTGTGGTTGGGCCCTTAAAACAGTGTCTGCTGCTCCTGGGTTTGCTACTCCACTGAACAAAGCAATGCCGCCTGTTTAGTCCTGTTACCAATTTTGAAGTGCATTTAGCCTACTTTATTCTTTGGCCCTATATCTGCGTTTCCTCCTCATCCTGCCCATTGCCCAGCCACTGCTAGATGAGTCTGCTGGTACATTGACCTAGACCACTACATTCCCCTTGCACTCTACACAGCCAGAATCTGACCCTGCTGAAAGTAAGGTTCCCCTTCCTGCATGTTATACCACCTTACACAGGGACAAAGAGGAAGGTGCAGATGAAAGTGCAGGTTCCTTCATCAGGTGGGGGGGGCATACTCGTTGGCGACGTCACTGGCACAGGGCCTCTCAGAATACGCAAAAGTGTCGCTGCTGGTGGGAGGCGCCCCCGCCGTGCAAACACACCGCTGTACTTTGAGGGGCCCTGTGCCAGTGCCAATGCCAATGAGTGGGCCCCCCCTGTTTGCTTAGGATCACAGCACTTGCAAACTTGACATACTTATCTCTCACTGCTCCACCGCCGTGACGTAGTCCACGTTTCCTGGGCCCACTAAAACCTTGAACCAGCCCTACCCCCCACAACTTTTGCCAAATGACCCCCAATTTCCAATGCCCAACTATTATTATAAAGTTAATTAAGATTGACAAGCTTCAGAAACAAGAATGGATGTTTTTGGCATTAAAATGGGCACTGTAGGTGTTTTCCTGGCCTCCACTCACTGCCGACTATGCTTCCCCATTGACTTGCATTGGGTTTCGTGTTTCGGTCGACCCCCGAGTTTTAGCGATAATCGGCCGACTGCACTCGACTCGACTCTGGACAAAGTCGGGTTTCGCAAAACCCGACTCGATCTTAAAAAAATGAAAGTCGCTCAACCCTAGTGTTCACTATATGTTAAAACTGACCTGGCAGTATGATTGTCCAGGTCAGCATGAGTATGCAAATACCAAATATGTTAAGGTGTTTTTTATTTAAATGGTGAAAAAATATCGGAAATCTGTAGAAAAATACATTTAACTTATGTAGCCTTTTTCTGAGACCTGTAGTGTTTTAATTTTTTGGAATATGGCGCTGTGTGAGGGCTTATTTTTTGCTGCCTGAGCTGACGATTTTATTGCAACATTTTTGAGGTAGATATGATGTTTTGATACCTCTTATTGTGTTTTATTGCAATATTGCAGTGGCCAAAAAAATGTAATTCTGGCATTTTTAGTTTTTGCATTACGCTGTTTACCAGCCGGAATAATTTATTTTATATTTTGATAGATCAGACATTTCTGAATGTAGCTATACCAAATGTGAGTCATTGTTTTTAATGGGGAAAAAAAGGGGTGATTTGAACGTTTCTGTTTTTTTCTTGAATTTTTTGAATTTCTTCATAGTTGTAAAACCTTTTTTTTCTCACCACTGATTTCAATAGTCCTCTTAGGAGATATTCCCATCGCCTGTTCTATACATATCAGTGCTTCAGCCCTGCATATAGCAGAAATCAAGATCTCCTGTGAACACCAGCCATGTGCGAGTGTTCACAGGAGGATCATAATGACAGGCATGGGGTCATCAGCAGACTTTTGGCTGTCATGACAGCCCATCAGCACCCCACGATCAATGGACAGAGGCGCTGATGGGCAGGATGTATGATGCACTTCATGCCGCTGCGTGTTAAACCCTTCACCCCGGGGCTTTTTCTGTTTTTGCATTCCTGTTTTTTGTTCACTTCCATCCCAGAGCCAGAACTTTTTTTTAGTTTACCATCAGTAGTGGAAACTGGGAAAAAAAATTCCAAGTGCACTGAAATGGCAAACAAATGTGCAATTCCACAATTGTTTTTTTGTTCTTTTTTATTTACCATGTTCACCAAATGCTAAAACTGACTTGACATTATGATTCTCTAGGTCATTATAAGTTTGGAGATGCCAAACATGTCTAGGTTCTGTTTTATTAAAGTGGTGACAAAAATTTAAAATTTGTTTAAAAAAATGATGCCATTTTTCGAGACCCATAGCATGTACATTTTTTTTGCGATCTTGGGCTGGCAGGTGGCTCATTTTTTGCATGCTGAGCTGACATTTTTATTGATACTATTTTGGAATAGATACAATGTTTTGATTGCCTCTTATTACATTTTATTGCAATGTTGAGGTAACAAAAAAAAAAAATTCTGGCATCTAGAATTTGTTTCATTGTCTACTGGTCTGATTAATTCTTTTTAGATTTTGATAGATTGCATGTTTCTGAATGTGCCAATACCAAATAAGTGCATTTTTTTATTTTTTTACTGTTTTATCTTGAATGAGGCAAACAGGTGATTTTAATTTATATATATATATATATATATATATATATATATATATATTTTTTTTTTTTTTTTTTTTCCATTTTTAAAAACCTTTTTTTATTTTTCACTTTTTATATACTTTAATAGTCTCCTTAGCAGACTAAAAGCTGTGATCTTCTGATCATTTATGCTACACAGAGCAGGGCTTTAGCCACAGATATTGACAGCAGCATTTGACATGTTAACAATTATGGGTGGATCGCGATTCCACCCACGGCTGTTAGAGGCACATGTCAGCTGATCAAATTGGCTGTCTTGTGAGCTCAGCACGGAGCCCACATCAAAGGGGGAGACATGACATGTGCCATATTTAGATGGGTTAAATCCTGCTGTCAGTGAATAATGGCAAGACTTAACCGGATAGCAGCTGAGGGCAGAGCTCTGCTTCGATTGTGGTTGTTTAAGGCACATGATGACTGTCTAAATCAGTCATTATGTGCAGGGAAAGTTGCAGACTATGTGTGCGAGCTCATATCAAAGTCAAGGACTGACTTTTGACATATGTATACATTAAAGGTCGTGAAGTGGTTAATGCATTAATGCAGAGATCAGAAATCACGTTTGAAGCCAAATGCAAAGGACCATTGTGAGTGCAATCGCACTCTCATTGAATTTACATCTGGGACATTTATGGCAAATCATGAGGATATATCTCAAAAAAGGGGCACAATAATGAACCTGTCATGTAAGGAGAGTTATCAATTAGAGATGAGAGAATGTTTTTAGGGTGAAATTTATTTCTACGTGAATTAAAAAAGAAAATAGTATTAGCCAAAATATTTTTTATGCAATTCATTTCCATGCTGATTCGACAAAATAGCAGACCTTTTGTTGAACCATAAAGAGTTACCAAAAGTTTATAAAGCACAAAAAATCTTACAACTCACCTCTTTGTCACCTCCACTCTTCTCCGTCCCCATCCTGTCTTTGTCATATCTTCTTATTTGTCTCAAGCGAGTGCTGAAATCCCATAGGAAAGGTGAGCAGTAAAGTGAGTTTTTATGAATTTTTTTTTTCTTGCAAATTATATTAATTATTCTTTGAGGTCTGAGTCTGTGAAAAAATAGACAACACTCAACCAATGTTACTCCACGAGGCAGTACAGATGAGCAATTTTTTTTAGCTGACCTAATCGTGGTATGTGAAAAAAAACATAGCATGCACTGGTTTTTCTCCTTTAAATAGGATTAGTGTTTGTGCAAAATCCCCTCTCTTCTATGTCTTTTGAACTCTAAATTACAGGGGTTGTCCACTATCCAGACAACCACTTAAGCTAAATGTTCAGCACCAATAAAATAATAAAGCCTACACTGACCTACATGTTGCCATATCGGCACTCAATCAGCGCTGGCGTCACTGTCTCCACCTTCAGACAAACTGAACCTGAAGAAGAAGCCAAGGATCAGCTGCAGCCCAGACTTCCTCTTCATGTTCAGTTGTCCAAAGGCAGGTACGCAAATGTCAGCCCTGATTGGGTGCCGAGCATGAAATGTTATTCCAGCACATTCGAGCTACAGCACTGCAAGTGCTTACACTGCTGGAACGGAGCTGGGACAAGAGGTGAGTATAGGCTTTATTATTTTATCTGAGCCAAATATTTAGTTGTCCTAGTAGTGGTAAACCCTTTAAAAAGATTTGTTTTACGATTACACAGGAAATCAATGCAGCACAGCCTTGTATGCTGTCCTCAGGTTTTCTGGTTTATTAATACAGAGCTCAAAGTTAAATAGTGTCACACACAAAGGAAACCTTCCCTCTGAAAGATGTCACCTGTAGGAATTTAGGGGCGTAAACAGAAATGTGAAACTTCCTGCCCAGCACTGTTAAATATCTGCATAAAATGCATTCAAAACTAATCCGATGCCATACAGAGACATAGTACAGCATCTGATTTTAACAGATATATTGCAATTCTGTAACATAGGAAACTAATTTGGCTTGTAAATGATTAATAGCTGCTGCAATAAAAAATCAGATTGCATACGGATGTCAAGAGAGAAATAAAATTGTTGCATTTTTTGGATGAAACTCTAAACAATTTTTTTATATACTTGTGTGAACCTACCCTAATATTATTTTTCATTTTAAAAAAGAAAGATCAAATTTAGATTGGTGCTAGCAAAGGCTAGTTGAAAACACCACATATTTAAGAATCCACAAAATCTCTTGACTGCATAGAGACTTTATCCCAATAAGTCCTGGCATATCCTATGATAAATTTCAAGAAACAGAGTAAAAACATTCTCTTTCCATTTGTTCTTTGTTTCCCCAAGTTCTAACTTGTTTAGCTTAATGAGCCTGGTATGTCAAAATTGAGATTCCTTAATTTATTGAAGTGTTTTACACTCTGAATACTATTCCATGCCACAATTGCAAGTGGATTCGTTTTCTGCTGAGCTTTAAGCTGTTGCTATATATATGTATGCATAGTCAGAAACTACTGTATGCTTCTGGAATAAAAACTGCTGGAAATGTGTTGCTATCGATGTTATTCCTTGCATCTTAAACTAAGTAAAATATCAGACATTTAACAACTGCATACAAGAAGCAAATTTACATTGTGATGGCTGTCATAAAACTTACAACACCTGGTTTTCGAGATCAAACATGAAAGAAAACAACATCTTGCATGGAGAGTTAAGATCTTTATCTCTTAGTTTCCTATTGTTCAATGCAAGCTGATTGTGTCATCGATATTACTGTGGTCCGATCCACATGCGTCTTCAAAATGTAGTTATGTCTCTGACTTAAAGAGAACCAAGTCTACCATCAAAAGGTTTGCTTTATTGATTTTAGATTAAGTTTATTCACTAAGAATTTGGTCTCAGTTATGGCACACTTGCAAAATGTAGCTGGCCACACAGCTAGGGTTGCAATCTTGCAGTGATTGGCTGAACAACCAATTAGGGGTGATGGCCAGCAGAAATAACAACGTATTTTCAGCAGCCATTCAAGATTGCCGGCAACTTATTTCACTTCCCCAAGTGTGCAACATTGTGCCAGCTATGAAATAAGGGATTAGAAAGGTCAGCTCACCTACTAGGAGATCTGTGAACTTTTAATAAAAACACATCTTTATAAATTAAAAAAGTCACAGCTTCCATCACCAAAAAGAATGAGAGTGAGAATCCATTGCGTTTCAGAGAGATCATCAGTCATTGTGCCAGCTATTGTATTTCTACACTTCCCTGGGTCACTAATTACCATTATACCAGTGTTCAGACTTACTGTGTCATAACCATTTTTCTAGATGAACCACTGGATACCGATCTCAACTTGGACAGCTTGACTTCTCTTTGACCAAGGTATCTCTGAAAATGTATTTGAATGGAATATCCTTTTTATTTCATTCTCTTCTACTAAACCCTGACTTGTTTAGTTGTTTGCTCATCTCAATTCACAAATCAGTGGAATCAGTGCAATCTGAGAGTTTCAGAGGCAAAGTAAAGAGAACCTCTTAGGCCGGTGTCAAACTTGCAACCACAATGTGAGAAACTCGAGTCTCTCACCTCAATACTCGGCACTGCCGCCAGCAGTGCCAGAGTGTGTGGTTGCATGTATTTCTATGCAGTGGAACATTCTGATCCAAACCGCCAGTGATAGTGCCGAGTATTGAGGCGAGAGACTCGCGCGAGTTTCTCTCATTGCAGTTGCAAGTGGGACACCGGCCTTAGACTTACTTACGTTTAGCCTTGCTAAACAGATGAGTCATCACAAAGCCTGTTTTACGCTATGTGATACAGACAGAGGCATAAAAGAGCCTTGGATTTAATGTAAAATCTGTATCCCCAGATTAAGCTATTAGCGAAACACATGAAAGGTCAGAAGGTGATTTGAATATAGATTGCCTTTTTCTGATAGGACATGTCTATACAGTTTACTTTTCTGTTATTCTATTTCCATACCCTTCAGCAGTTACTAAGAGGGATTTTTTTTTCTGCATATCCTCTGATACAGTTTGCATTTTTGCATATGCCTTAATGTTACTATGTGTTTATGGCAATTATATAGATATGGGTAGACACCATCTGCACAACAAGCTATACTGTGTGATTACCCTTTTGACTGCTGAATGTATTCCAATAGTTTTTCCTATTTTTTCCTCTGTGAAGACTCATTATTATTGTACTTGATGGTTTTATTCTATGATGTATCCTTAATAAAGCTTATTTTGCGCTATGTGTGTCTGCTATTAATGTGAATTATTTGAACATTTATGGCATATCTTACAATATGTCATATATCTTACTATAGGAGATACCACTTAAAAATATTTTACACAATAGGTAAGGTAAAGCAGCCACTAACACAAAAAAGATAATTTCATAATTTCATAAATATTGAATGTATTATAACATTCTATGAATGTATTCACATTGCGTCACTGCATTGTTCTAAACAAGGATTCCATTATCTGTATCATAGCAAGTGATTCTTATTTGTTCTCAAGAAAAGTATGTACTGGGGAAGGTCTTTGAGTTCTGGATTGAATATTTTAATGCACAGAAAGCAAATTGAATTTCAAGGCCCCATTTGCAATGTACATTTTTTTCTGCCTCTTTCTTGTCAGAGAGCAATCTCTCATCTGCTCAGTATGTCATGTTACAATGTCCATTTTTAATAAACAAGATTTTCGATGGGAACAATTCTTTAGATGACAGATTTCAAAGCAGACATTCATTTTGATTTTCCTAATTGTCACCAGCAACTCTACATGAGTAATAAAGGAAATAAATACAAAAGCAATGAAAGGAATATTTCAATATTAGATGAAAAATCATCCAATTCTCTGTTATAATATATACAATTCATTGAAGGTAATTCAAGAGTCATGCAGTATTCAATAGGTATAAATAAAGAAAAAGCTGCAAATTTATTAAAGGGCTGGCCCAGAATAATAATCTTGATGACAATTTCTTAGGATAGGCTATCAATAAGGGGGTTTAACTGTCTGCATCTCCTAGAAGCAAGGGGCGATGTTGTATGTGCGATTGCTGAAACATGTTCATTGTTTCCATATTACCATATATCTGAATGCATTATTCTTGTCCCATTCTCTTCAATCAGACACTCATCAATCTAGTACCGATGGTCTCGTCTACAGATATACTTTCAATGGTATAATCCCAAGAAAACCTTTTAAATGACTGACTTTAAGGCCATATTCATACGTGTCCTTTAAACATCTGCAAGAAATGATAGGATTTTTCCCTTTTTTCTCTTATCTGATCAAAATTGATATAATTGTTATTATAATTATTGAAAAAGATTGAGTAACATAAATAACTTTTGCTTTGTGTGTCCAATTTCAGTATTTGTACGCTCTTTTTTTAGTGTGAACAAATAATTTGATGGATGCTTCCTTAGCCTTCCTAAATAACAGTCTATAACAGTCTGAGGAGGAAAAGCCAAGACTATCCAACTGTGCATCTGGAAACAGATAAGTGTATCAGTACTGCCCATGTTGTCATGTTTCTGAAACTATTCATTAGCCATTTTTGCAGTGTGGTGGTGGAGGGCAATTTTTGCTGAAAGAGGTCACAACTAGTTATTACTCAAGTATCACGGTGCTCGTTACTCATTGAGTATTGGGGGGTCTCTGTTATGATCCCAATGGCAGAGGATCTCAGAGATTTCAGCAAAGTCTGCAAACATATACCAGCTCATAGGGAAGTGGTAACTAAGCTGACCGTATATCTGATCCTAGCACAACCAACTAACAGTAGCCGGGGAACGTACCTACGTTGATCCTAGACGTCTCGCGCCAGCCGGAGAACTAACTAACCCTATCAGGGAAAATAAGACCTCTCTTGCCTCAAGAAGAAAGACCCCAAAGTTATAGTACAAGCCCCCAACAAATAATAACGGTGAGGTAAGAAGAAAAGACAAACGTAAGAATGAACTAGATTTTAGCAAAGAGAGGCCCACTGACTAATAGCAGAAGATAGTAAGATGACTTATACGGTCAGCAAAAAACCCTACAAAATATCCACGCTGAATATCCAAGAATCCCCGAACCAACTAACGGTGAGGGGGGAGAATATCAGCCCCCTAGAGCTTCCAGCGAAATCAGGAATCACATTTTGTACAAGCTGGACAAAAATAAGAACAATGCAAATAAACAAAAATAAGAAAGCAGGACTTAGCTTATCTTGCAAGGAACCAGGACCTGAAGACAGGAGCAAACAGAAATGAACTGATTACAACGATGCCAGGCACTGGACTGAGAATCCAGGAAGTTTAAATAGCAACACCCCAGGCCTAACGAACCAGGTGAGTACCAACCTGGAGAAAGACAATCCAAGTGCCAACCACTAGTGACCACAAGAGGGAGCCAAGAAGTATAGTTCACAACAGTACCACCCCTTTAAGGAGGGGTCACCGAACCCTCACCAAGACCACCAGGGCGATCAGGATGAGCAGCGTGGAAGGCACGAACCAAATCGGCCACATGAACATCAGAAGCGACCACCCAGGAATTATCCTCCTGACCATAGCCCTTCCATTTGACCAGATACTGAAGCCTCCGTCTAGAGAGACGAGAATCCAAGATCTTCTCCACCACGTACTCCAACTCGCCCTCAACCAACACCGGAGCAGGAGGCTCAACAGCAGGAACCACAGGCACAACGTACCGCCGCAACAAAGACCTATGGAACACTTTGTGAATGGCAAATGACACCGGAAGATCCAAACGAAATGATACTGGGTTAAGAACTTCCAAAATTTTATAAGGACCAATAAAGCGAGGCTTAAACTTAGGAGAGGAAACCTTCAGAGGGACATACCGAGAAGACAACCAAACCAACTCCCCCACACGAAGTCGGGGACCCACACCGCGGCGGCGGTTGGCAAAATGCTGAGCCTTCTCCTGCGACAACTTCAAGTTGTCCACCACATGATTCCAAATCCGCTGCAACCTATCCACCACGGAATCCACCCCAGGACAGTCAGAAGGCTCAACATGACCCGAGGAAAAACGAGGATGAAAACCAGAGTTGCAGAAAAAAGGCGAAACCAAAGTAGCGGAACTAGCCCGATTATTAAGGGCAAACTCAGCCAATGGCAAGAAGGTCACCCAATCATCCTGGTCTGCAGAAACAAAACATCTCAAATAAGCCTCCAGTGTCTGATTAGTTCGCTCCGTTTGGCCATTAGTCTGAGGATGAAAGGCAGATGAAAACGACAAATCAATGCCCATTTTAGCACAAAAAGATCGCCAGAATCTGGACACAAACTGGGATCCTCTGTCGGACACGATATTCTCAGGAATGCCGTGTAAACGAACCACATTCTGAAAAAACAAAGGAACCAGATCGGAAGAGGAAGGCAACTTAGGCAAGGGCACCAAATGGACCATCTTGGAAAAACGATCACACACCACCCAGATGACAGACATTCCTTGAGACACCGGAAGATCAGAAATGAAATCCTTGAAAATGTGTGTACAAGGCCTCTTCGGGACGGGCAAGGGCAAAAGCAACCCGCTAGCATGAGAACAACAAGGCTTAGCCCGAGCACAAGTCCCACAGGACTGCACAAATGACCGCACATCCCGTGACAAGGAAGGCCACCAAAAGGACCTGGCCACCAAATCTCAGGTACCAAAAATCCCTGGATGCCCTGCCAACACCGAGGAATGAACCTCGGAAACAACTCTGCTGGTCCATCTATCAGGAACAAACAGTCTGTCGGGTGAAAAAGAGTCAGGTCTACCAGCCTGAAATCTCTGCAACACACGTCGCAAATCAGGAGATATAGCCGACACGATTACTCCCTCTTTAAGAATACCAGCTGGCTCCGAGACTCCAGGAGAGTCAGGCACAAAGCTCCTAGAAAGAGCATCAGCCTTCACATTCTTCGACCCAGGCAGGTACGAGACCACAAAGTCAAAACGAGAGAAAAACAATGACCAACGAGCCTGTCTAGGATTCAGGCGCTTAGCATACTCGAGATACATCAGATTTTTGTGATCAGTCAAGACCACCACACGATGCTTAGCACCCTCAAGCCAATGACGCCACTCCTCAAATGCCCACTTCATGGCCAACAACTCCCGATTACCAACATCATAGTTCCGCTCAGCAGGCGAAAACTTCCTAGAGAAAAAAGCACATGGCCTCATCACAGAGCAACCAGAGCCTCTCTGCGACAAAACAGCCCCAGCACCGATCTCAGAAGCATCCACTTCAACCTGAAAGGGAGGTGAGACATCAGGCTGGCACAAAACAGGCGCCGAAGTAAACCGGCGCTTCAGCTCCTGGAAGGCCTCCACGGCTGCAGGAGCCCAATTAGCCACATCAGAACCTTTCTTGGTCATATCCGTCAAAGGTTTAACAACGCTAGAAAAATTAGCGATAAAACGACGGTAGAAATTAGCAAACCCCAAGAACTTCTGAAGACTCTTAACAGACGTGGGTTGAGTCCAATCATGAATAGCTCGGACCTTAACTGGGTCCATCTCCACAGCAGAAGGGGAGAAAATAAACCCCAAAAAGGAAACCGTCTGCACTCCAAAGAGACACTTTGAGCCCTTCACAAACAAAGCATTATCACGCAAAACCTGAAACACCATCCTGACCTGCTTTACATGAGAATCCCAATCATCAGAAAAAAACCAGAATATCATCCAGATAAACAATCATAAATTTATCTAGATACTTCCGGAAGATATCATGCATAAAGGACTGAAATACTGAAGGAGCATTAGAGAGCCCAAAGGGCATCACCAAGTACTCGAAATGACCTTCGGGCGTATTAAATGCAGTTTTCCATTCATCTCCCTGCCTAATGCGCACAAGGTTGTACGCACCACGAAGATCTATCTTGGTGAACCACTTGGCACCCTTAATCCGAGCAAACAAGTCCGACAATAGTGGCAAAGGATACTGAAATTTAACAGTGATTTTATTCAGAAGCCGATAGTCTATACAAGGTCTCAAAGACCCGTCTTTCTTGGTCACAAAAAAGAATCCCGCACCAAGAGGGGAAGAGGATGGACGAATATGCCCCTTCTCCAAAGACTCCTTGACATAAGAACGCATTGCGGCATGCTCGGGTACAGACAAATTAAATAATCGTCCCTTAGGAAATTTACTACCAGGAATCAAATCTATAGCGCAGTCACAGTCCCTATGAGGAGGAAGAGCACTGGACCTGGACTCACTGAATACATCCTGATAGTCACACAAATACTCAGGATCTTCTGAAGAAGTAGAGGAAGCAATAGACACCGGCGGAGAATCGCAATGAATTCCCTGACAACCCCAACTCGACACAGACATAGCCTTCCAATCCAAAACTGGATTATGGGTCTGTAACCATGGCAGACCTAAAACGACCAAATCATTCATTTTATGCAGAACAAGAAAACGAATCACCTCCCGATGTTCAGGAGTCATGCACATGGTCACTTGTGTCCAATACTGCGGTTTATTTTCCGCCAGTGGCATAGCATCAATTCCTCTAAGAGGAATAGGAATTTTTAAAGGCTCCAGGACAAAACCACAGCGCTTCGCAAACGACAAGTCCATAAGACTCAGGGCAGCACCTGAATCCACAAACGCCATAACAGGGTAGGAAGACAATGAGCAAATAAGGTCACAGACAAAATAAATTTAGTCTGCAAATTACCAATGGTGACAGGACTGACAACCTTATTTAGGCGTTTAGAGCATGCTGATATAATATGTGTAGAATCACCACAGTAAAAACACAGCCCATTCTGACGTCTATGATTTTGTCGTTCAGTTCTAGTCCGGATTCTATCACATTGCATTGAGACAGGTGTCTGTTCAGACAACACCGCCAGAGGATTAGCGGATTTGCGCTCCCGCAAACGCCGATCAATCTGAATAGCCAGCGCCATAGAATCATTCAGACTTGTAGGAAAGGAGAAACCCACCATCACATTCTTAATAGCTTCAGAAAGGCCATTTCTGAAATTTGCGGCCAGAGCACACTCATTCCATTGAGTAAGCACAGACCATTTCCGAAATTTTTGGCAATACACTTCAGCTTCATGTTGGCCCTGAGAGATAGCCAGTAAAGCTTTTTCTGCCTGAATTTCAAGATTAGGCTCCTCATAAAGCAATCCGAGCACCAGAAAAAATGCATCAATATTTGCTAATGCCGGATCTCCTGGCGCCAACGAGAAAGCCCAATCCTGAGGGTCACCACGCAAGAAGGAGATAACAATTTTAACTTACTGAGCTGAATCTCCAGACGAACGAGGTTTCAAAGATAGAAACAATTTACAATTATTCCTAAAATTCCTGAATTTAAATCGATCTCCAGAGAACAGCTCAGGAATAGGTATCTTAGGCTCTGACATAGGACTGCTAACAACAAAATCCTGAATGCCCTGCACTCGTGCAGAAAGCTGATCCACACTAGTAATCAAGGTCTGAACATTCATGTCTGCAGCAAAGCTTCAAGCCACTCAGAGAAAAAGGGGAAGGAAGAAAAAAAAAAAAACTCAGAACTTCTTTTCTTTTAATCCCGCTTCAGCAATGCATTAACAATTCACTAGGCCTGGCATACTGTTATGATCCCAATGGCAGAGGATCTCAGAGATTTCAGCAAAGTCTGCAAACATAAATACCAGCTCATAGGGAAGTGGTAACTAGGCTGACCGTATATCTGATCCTAGCACAACCAACTAACAGTAGCCGGGGAACGTACCTACGTTGATCCTAGACGTCTCGCGCCAGCCGGAGAACTAACTAACCCTATTAGGGAAAATAAGACCTCTCTTGCCTCAAGAAGAAAGACCCCAAAGTTATAGTACAAGCCCCCAACAAATAATAACGGTGAGGTAAGAAGAAAAGACAAACGTAAGAATGAACTAGATTTTAGCAAAGAGAGGCCCACTGACTAATAGCAGAAGATAGTAAGATGACTTATACGGTCAGCAAAAAACCCTACAAAATATCCACGCTGAAAATCCAAGAACCCCCGAACCAACTAACGGTGAGGGGGGAGAATATCAGCCCCCTAGAGCTTCCAGCGAAATCAGGAATCACATTTTGTACAAGCTGGACAAAAATAAGAACAATGCAAATAAACAAAAATAAGAAAGCAGGACTTAGCTTATCTTGCAAGGAACCAGGACCTGAAGACAGGAGCAAACAGAAATGAACTGATTACAACGATGCCAGGCACTGGACTGAGAATCCAGGAAGTTTAAATAGCAACACCCCAGGCCTAACGAACCAGGTGAGTACCAATCTGGAGAAAGACAATCCAAGTGCCAACCACTAGTGACCACAAGAGGGAGCCAAGAAGTATAGTTCACAACAGGTCTCTATATAAAACTTAGATCCCCACCCCGCATGTTTGGCGCATGTTGCACAACTAATAAGTATTTGATGATTGCGTGCGCATCACTCTAATGCCGTAGCCATCTTTTTGTGGCATTACGGTGATTGACTGGCTGTGTGACATTATCAGCGGTTAGAGAAAGAAATGGCATTGCCCTTTTCAGCACACTGATGCCATTGCACAACTCTGTGACACTTTGTATTGGTGGGAGAGAGTGCTTGTCCTGGTCTGCGTGTGCACAGTAAAACTAATCAGAGGCCTGTAGTGTTAATACTGGTGATGAAGTTGAGCCATCATACTAGCAGCCCTTATAAGGGCTAATTGTTTGTTTGCTGTTTATATCACATAACTTCTGCATTTAGTATAGGGAGGGAGAAAGAGTCACAGAAGCAGGGAGAGTGGCTAAATGTAGTCGAAAGACAGGGATTAGGGCTATGCAGTCCATTGCCAAATACAGTATATAGCTGCATTTTTGTTTTTTGGGGGTGAAAAAATTGAATGCATTTTGATCCATCTAGTTTTATGTGCTTTGTTTTACTTTTTTGTGTTATGTAACACTGTAAAAAATAGTTGAAATATTTTCCTGGATTCAATTTCTTATCCATACACTATTCTGTATTTTCAGGGGGAACATTTTGTATATATATACAGTATATATATATAACACTGCAAAAAAAGCAATTAAATATTTGACAGAGTTATATTTTTCACCCATACAATATTCTATGCAGGGTACATTTCTTTGATATCTAGCACTAGAAAAAAGCATTCAATTTTTTTTTCTGGATTAATTTTCCCCCATTCACTAATCCATGGTCTGGTGTACATTTCTATTATCTATAAAATGGAAAAAAAGTGTTAAAGAAATTTGCAGGATTAAACTTCTCAGCCACTCAATGTAATATTGTCTGTGGTACATTTCCGTGACATCTAACACTCCCATGAAGCATTAAAAAATTAGCCATATTACATTTCTCACCCATAAACTATTCTATGGTCTGGGGTACATTTATGTGATCTATAAAACTGAAAACAAGCGTTAAAAATTTTGTAGGCTTAAATTTCACACAGAATTACATGGCATGTGGTGCATTTCTGTGATATCTAACACTCCAAAAAAAGCGTTTAAAGGTTGAGCTGGGTTAAATTTATCACCCATACAGGTTTACATGATTTGTGCTACATTTCTGTGGCATATAACACTCTAAAAAAATAGTTGAAACATTTTTATGGATGAAATTTGATTGTCATCCATACAGTTTTGCATTTTTTCTTTTGCATTATGGTTGTATTAAACTACCAAAAACTGCTTTGACTGCTGCAGGTAAGGATTGTTTTACTTTCATTACAAATAAACTTGTTTTCAAGAGACCTAGCAATTAAAAAATGTATAAGGTGTGTGGTAAGGGATGGGGAAGTGGAAGTGCTGATGATAGTGACCTCAGATGCCAAGGATGTTGGGTAGGTGCGACTATGCCTGTTGATGGAGCAGAAGATACATGCCCATCCACGACAAAAAGGTTCCTGTCTCACTTTGCAGGAATGCACAATACAACTCATCTGATGCAAGAGCAGTGTGAAAAAGTGGTCAGTTGGACAGCAGATAGTACTTCCAGCAGGCTTTGTCTGCACCACCTAGTCTTCCCCACAGTCCAATCTCACCAGCCTACAGTCTAAATAACCTAATCCTCACCCCAATCCTCCACCACACACCATGTTGAGCAACTGAAGCTTGTGATCCCACACTAGGACACTCAGATCAGCTCTTTACAAAAGTGTTTTTTGATTGTGTCCTCTTAACGTAAATGCTCCAAGAGAGACAGGAGGACATAATGTTTAGTGATGCATACAATTTATAGCAGCCACGGTCACAAGAAGATGACGGTGAGAAATGGCAGATTTTGGCTAAGAAGGAAGATGATGAGATGCAGTTGCTGCTAATTATTATTGTTAAGTCACAAAGTCAGGAGAACCAGGTTGCTGGAGTGGAAGATGAGGTGGTGAATAACAAAGTGATCGACCCAACTTGGGAAGCTGACAGGCAGAGTGTGGTTAGCAGCACTGAGTGGGAGGGATCAACAGCACTGAAATAGACATGAAGAGACAGTGGGGTGACCAGAGGGAGAAGGAGGGAAACTTACGCAGAGCACCGACTCATACATTTCTCTGTCAAAGAGGTAGGTATTCCTTAATCTGGGACTTTTTTAAAGTCAGTTCTAAGACAAACAAAATTGCCATTTGCAACCTGTGGCATGCAACGATCAGCAGAGGCCTGACCACTAAGAATCTAACCACAACTAGAATAAGCAGTCACTTTTGATCTAAGCACCAGACTCGATGGGCTGAACACCTGGGTCCATGATGAGTGCCATCTGGCAACACCACTGCCTCCCTATGCTAGGTGTTTCCCAATTCCTTATCCAAAACACTAGCAAAGATGCCTACTGCCCTACACATATTCTTGTGCATTCTGACTTACCATCATCAGGCAATTCCAAATCCTTATCCCAGCACAGCACTTAACTGTCCCTACCCCAGGCTTTGGAACGAAAGAGAAACTTTACAACCGCCCACCCAGAGTCCCAAAGTTTAAACTGACACATTTCCAGGCTGCTTTCAGTGTACATGTTGCCATTTCAGCTTGGTGACACAGGAGATTTCTGCTGACTCATGACGGCAGCCGTCCCTCGTTACTCAGTCCCAAGCCACCACTTTTTCTCCCACTGTGGCATCCCCACCTTGTATCCATAATGTGTCCAGGAACATCACCTGTGCCCTTACCAACACGCTTACTGGTATTATTCACTTAATGATAGACATGTGGTCAAGTGCTTGTGGCCAATGATGCTGCATTTCCCTCACAGCACATTGTGAACATTGCTGGAGCATAGTCACACCGTGGCATGGCCCATGTGCTTTTGATGCTGAGGACTGCTGACCCTACTTCAATCAGGCTTTCCTTCACCTCCTACACCAGTTCCTGCACTTACTCTTGCTCCTCTTCATCCTCCATTTACGATGAGCTATCTCAGAGCACATCGTCTACATTAGCCAAAATGTGGAAGCTCTGCAGCTCTGCTTCAGTGAAGCTGCAACATGCTCTACTGAAGCTAATTTGTCTAGAAGACAAACTGCATACCACATTTTTTGCCCCTAAACCTTCAACCAGGCATGGTCTTGTGTGATAATGGACTTAACCTGGTAGCTGTGAAGCTTGGCATGTACCATGCTTGGCACAAGTGCTTAACTTGGTAGTTGAGCGGTTTCTGAAAACCTAACCATATGGCAAAAATTAAGAGACCACCACATCAAAACCCTGTCATGGGCAGCCCAATCTCCAGACCTGAACCCCATTGAAAACCTCTTGAATGTAATCAAGAGGATGATGGATAGTCACAAGCCATCAAACAAAGAAGAACTGATTACATTTTTGCACCAGAAGCAGTGTGAAGGACTGCTGGAAAGCATGCCAAAACACATGAAAGCTGTGATTAAATATCATGGTTATTCCAGAAAATATTGATTTCTGCACTCTTCCTGAGTTAAAACATTAGTATTGTTGTTTCTAAATGATTATGAACTTGCTTTATTTGCATTGTTTGAGGTCTGAAAGCACTGTTTTTTTTATTTTAATATTGACCATTTTTCTTTTTCAGAAAAAAATTACAAAACTTATTGCTTGGAAATTCAGAAACATGCTGTCAGAAGTTTATAGACTCAAAGAACAATTTACATTTTACTCAAAAGTATACCTATAAAGAGAAACATCAGACAAACTGAACATTTTGCAGTGGTCTCTTAATTTTTGCAAGAGCTGTATGTGCCAGAGTTTCTGGTCAAGGTAAGCTGTGTCATTTCTCATTTCTGCAAGTTGGCTACAGCTGCTGCCACTCTGGCAGTGCTATAGCAACACATTTGAGTGCAAACTCTCTGACTAGTGTGCGACGTGACAAGGTCCTGGAACTTCACACTGTACATGCTGGCAAGGCTTTGTGATCAGCAGAGGCCAATTCTTGAGTACCAGCTGCAGCACGTCCAATGGTATTCTACTCCGCCTCCACATATAACAACTGAAGAGAGGGCATTTATGTCTGACATTTGCGTGGTCCTCTAAGACATTGAGGACTACACAAAGATTGTGAGTGGCGATGATGCCATAGTCAGTGCCACAATCCCACTTCTGTGCCTTACTTAACACAGTTGTTGCTCACAATTAAACATGGAGCTGAGCACAGATTGGGTAACAATGAGGAGGAGGTCACTGAGGGGGAGGAAGAGAAGGTGGTGACCAGCTCAACAGAGTCTAGCGGAGTTAAAGTGTGACACCATTGTTCTGAGCAGCGATCTGGGAGTTAGCGATGCATAAAGGAGACTTCCCCATCTTGTTCTCCTTTCATTAAGCACTTTTTTTTATCCATTTAAACATTTTCACTTCCCAGAGACCTCTCTGACTACCATTATACTCGTTATTCAAAATTAAAAGTTGCTCGGTTCTAGCAACGAGCACCTGAGCATTTTAGTGCTTGTTCATCTCTAATCAATACCAAAGTTTTCCTTGCAAAGTATTTCCCAAAACTTTAAATTGCCACAATTGGTTTGCCTTCTTTGCAAAGTGCTTCTAGGTGCCTTTCAGAAGTCCTGTATGCAACAGGCATTTACATTATGTAAGTAAATGTAATTAATCACACTAAGCCAGCTTCTGTTACATTAGCATCTTTCTTACATTTTTATGTTCATTGTAGATGCATCTAGGCAAAATAAGTCTTACAATTTGGTCCTTGTTAAATTTGCTCAGATCCTTACATATTTCAATTTGTTCTGTTGTGCTGTGGGAATATATCAGCTCAGCTGAAAAAAAAAGAATGTTTCCATCTATTGAATACAATCGGACAAAAATAAATCATCACACAATGCAAGTTAAAAAGTTGCAAAACCTTTTCTCACATTTTTAAATCTATATTTCTTGCAAAATAGATATCTAAAATACTGAAGTCCTATTTTGTCTTGGTTTGCTGTTAGCAAATAATATAAAATCTAACTTTTATTCCTTCCTAGTTAAAAAAGTGCAGACATAGTGCTAACACAAAGTGCAAGGTGCATACGTACATTAAACAAACAAATATAAAAAACGCATAAGCGTATAGCCACCAGAAGGTAATATCCTGTTCTAGGTTTAGACAGATTGATATCACATACAGATCCGTATTGCGCCAGGGTCTATATAACCATTACCCTCATTATATAGACACTCTGAATC
Source organism: Ranitomeya variabilis (assembly GCF_051348905.1). Taxonomy (NCBI): domain Eukaryota; kingdom Metazoa; phylum Chordata; class Amphibia; order Anura; family Dendrobatidae; genus Ranitomeya; species Ranitomeya variabilis. Next base: position 319,908,092 of record NC_135233.1, on the reverse strand, counting down.
TGCCCAGACATAATAAGGTGGGGTAGCGTCCCGATATGCTTCTAGGTACACACTATATCATTCATGTGCAAGTTTACCAGAAGACCGGTGCCAAACTATTCTCATGCTCATATACAGTCAGTGACAAAAACGGCTGTGTAATTTCCCTTAATATATAGACATTTCACGCCTGAATTAGTATTTGTCACATATATATCCTAAAATGTTATACTCATCTGGCTTTTATCGGTCATTGTCTGAACCCATGACAGTTCTGAGTTACAGTGGCCCATCCAGGCGGCTTATTACTCTCAACCGCATCATACTCTCTGGGTCCATATCACTGAAAAGTGCCTCCCAACGCGTTTCATAGGATAGTAATCATCAGGGGATTATGTCACCTTTACATATTCTAAATGAGCATATCGCTAAGGCGGTCCACCTACCGCCGCTTTTTATACTTTACTCACCGGCGTTCACAAACTCGTGCTTCCGGACGCCGAGAGCCTCACTTCCGGTGTATCCATGTTAATGCACCCTAGAATAAATGAGCGCACCTTAGTTCCGGACATTCAGACGTCGGCAAAACATGTCGTTTATTTGGGGCCATTTTCTTAGGTGTGTAAAAACTTTCTTTAGGGTTGATTCCCAGCCTTCATCTGATTTTCTCTTTGAGCCTTATACTATGGCGGTATTGTGATTATAAAGTGGTAGATTCATCTGCATATGCCTTTGGTAGGACTGAGGAGATGATGAGATTCTCCACTTTTCCAGAGCGGTACAGGATGGGTTTGAGTGACAGTTGTCCCCTTTATTGTGCCGAAGAGAGCGCAAAGCGCCAGGACGCACGATAGAATGGGCAGTATACAAAGGTAATGTCCGCCCACCGGACATGACGTTACGGCATGTTTTGCCGACGTCTGAATGTCCGGAACTAAGGTGCGCTCATTGATTCTAGGGTGCATTAACATGGATACACCGGAAGTGAGGCTCTCGGCTTCCGGAAGCACGAGTTTGTGAACGCCGGTGAGTAAAGCATAAAAAGCGGCGGTAGGTGGACCGCCTTAGCGATATGCTCATTTAGAATATGTAAAGGTGACATAATCCCCTGATGATTACTATCCTATGAAACGCGTCGGGAGGCACTTTTCAGTGTTATGGACCCAGAGAGTATGATGCGGTTGAGAGTAATAAGCCACCTGGATGGGCCACTGTAACTCAGAACTGTCACGGGTTCAGACAATGACCGATAGAAGACAGATGAGTATAACATTTTAGGATATATATGTGACAAATACTAATTCAGGCGTGAAATGTCTATATATTAAGGGAAATTACCCAGCCGTTTTTGTCACTGACTGTATATGAGCATGAGAATAGTTTGGCACCGGTCTTCTGGTAAACTTGCATATGAATGATATAGTGTGTACCTAGAAGCATATCGGGACGCTACCCCACCTTATTATGTCTGGGCAGATTCAGAGCGTCTATATAATGAGGGTAATGGTTATATAGACCCTGGCGCAATACGGATCTGTATGTGATATCAATCTGTCTAAACCTAGAACAGGATATTACCTTCTAGTGGCTATACGCTTATGCATTTTTTATATTTGTTTGTTTAATGTACGTATGCACCTTGCACTTTGTGTTAGCACTATGTCTGCACTTTTTTAACTAGGAAGGAATAAAAGTTATATTTTATATTATTTGGGAATCCGCTTATACCATTTCAGATATCTTATGGTTCCTTTTGAGATTTGAGTCTAGCTGGCATTTGGTTTGCTATTAAAAGTTTCCCGATCAAGTGAATGCATTAGAAAAAAACAGAATCCCTCCACCATGCCACCCATGTATCGTCTGAGTGTTGTCCATTTTTCACTTAGTAACTAATTTGAGAAGCTTTAAAAAAACTCTTTTTTTGTAGCTCAGAAAAATTGAAGAATAAGAAAAAAAACAAGGACCAAAAATGGATCCAGCACAGTCACAATTTTTTTGCAGAATAGAAAAAAAAAACAGATCCCGTATATACTCGAGTATAAGCCGACCCGAGTATAAGCCGACCCCCCTAATTTTGCAACAAAAAACTGGAAAAACTTATTGACTCGAGTATAAGCCTAGGGTGGAAAATGCAGCAGCTACTGGTATATGTCAAAAATAAAAATAGATACCAATAAAAGTAAAATTAATTGAGACATCAGTAGGTTAAGTGTTTTTGAATATCCATATTGAATCAGGAGCACCATATAATGCTCCATACAAAATACGCCCCATATAATGCCCCATATAATGCTCCATGCAGTTCTTTATGGCCCCATAAAATGCTCCATGCAGTTATGGCCCCATAGATGCCCCATATAATGCTCCATGCAGTTATGGCCCCATATAATGCTCCATGCAGTTATGGCCCCATATAATGCCCCATATAATGCTCCATGCAGTTATGGCCCCATAGATGCTCCATATAATGCTCCAAGCAGTTATGGCCCCATAGATGCCCCATATAATGCTCCATACAGTTATGGCCCCATATAATGCCCCATATAATGCTCCATGCAGTTATGGCCCCATATAATGCACCATATAATGCTCCATGCAGTTATGGCCCCACATAATGCTCCATACAGTTATGGCCCCATAGATGCTCCATATAATGCCCCATATAATGCTCCATGCAGTTATGGCCCCATAGACGCTCCATACAGCATTGTGCCACATGTAATGCTGCTGCTGCTGCAATAAAAAAAATTGCATACTCACCTCTCGTCGCTGCTCCTCAGCGTCCCATCTCTCTGCACTGACTGTTCAGGCAGAGGGCAGTGCGCACACTAATATGTCATCGTGCCCTCTGACCTGCACAGTCACTGCAAGAGGATGGGAAGACGGAGTGGCGCCCGGCCAGTGGAACGCGGACAGGTGAATATGAAATACTCACCTGGTCCCGGCGCTCGTGACGCTGTCCCTGCCTGTCCCATGGTACCGCAGCTTCTTCCTGTAATGAGCGGTCACTGGTACCGCTCATTACAGTAATGAATATGCGGCTCCGCCCCTATGGGAGTGGAGTCCATATTCATTACTTTAATGAGTGGTACCACGTGACCGCTGAATAGAGGAAGAGCTGCAGCGAGGGAGACCATGGGACAGGCTGGGACATCGTTAGGAGCGCCAGGAGCAGGTGAGTATGCGACCATCCTCTCTTCCCCTCACTCGCCAACCCCGCCGCCAAACATGTCTCGAGTATAAGCCGAGAGGGGCACTTTCAGCCCAAAAAATTGGGCTGAAAATCTCGGCTTATACTCGAGTATATATGGTATGTGAATTTGGCCTAATGGCATTTTGTTTTCAAACTTAGAGAAGCCTTTTATGCAATTTAACCCCTTAACGACCGCCGATACGCCTTTTAACGGCGGCCGCTAAGGGTACTTAAACCACAGCGCCGTTAATTAACAGCGCTGTGGAAAAAGTGAATAGCGCCCCCCAGAGTCGGATTTTCTCTAGGGTCTCGGTTGCCGAGGGTATCCGAGACCCCAGAGAACATGATTCGGGGGGGTTTTACCGACCCCCGAGTTGCGATCGCCGGTAATTAACCGTTTACCGGCGGTCGCAACAACAACAAAAAAAAACGCTATTTGCCATTTAATTTCTCTGTCCTCCGATGTGATCGCACATCGGAGGACAGAGATATAGGGTCCCCGATGGCCCCCGATAGCCCCCCAATACTCACCTATCTCCCCCGGTGCTCCTCGTGGCTCCCGATGGGCGCCGCCATCTTTTTTCCGGGGAAAAAATGGCGGGCGCACGCGCAGTGCGCCCGCCGCCCGGCACCCAGAAGATCTTTGGGGTCTCGGCTGCCGGGGGTAGCCGAGACCCCAAAGAACATGATCGGGGTCGGTTTGCACTGACCCCTGTTTTGCGATCGCCGGTATTTAACAGTTAACCGGTGACCGCAAAAAAAAAAAAAAAAAAAAAGCGATCTGTAATTCTCTGTCCTCTGATGTGATCGCACATCAGAGGACAGAGAAATAGGGGGATTCGGGGACCCTATCATACTCACCCGGTGTCCCTGGGTCCTCTTCTGTCTCCTCCTGCCGGCCGGCTTTTTCCTCATGGCGGGCGCATGCGCAGTGCGCCCGCCATCTGCTGCCATCTGCCGGCCGGCAGGAGAGACGAGTTGGGGCTAAAATTAGGGTTAGGGTTAGGGTTAGGGTTGGGGCTAGGGTTAGAGTTAGGGTTAGGGCTAGGGTTAGGGTTAGGGCTAGGGTTAGGGTTAGGGTTAGGGTTGGGGCTAAATTTAGGATTAGGGTTAGGGCTAGGGTTAGGGTTAGGGTTAGGGCTAGGGTTAGAGTTAGGGTTAGGGCTAGGGTTAGGGTTAGGGTTAGGGTTGGGGCTAAATTTAGGGTTAGGGCTAGGGTTAGGGTTAGGTTACTTTCACACTAGCGTTTTTTGGCTTCCATCGCAATGCGTCGTTGGAGAAAAAACGCATCCTGCAAAAGTGCTTGCAGGATGCGTTTTTTCTCCATTGGCTTGCATTAGCGACGCATTGCCACACATCGCATCCGTCGTGCGACGGATGCGTCGTGCTTTGGCGGACCGTCGGCACAAAAAAAGCTACATGTAACTTTTGTGTGACGTGTCCGCCATTTCCGACCGCGCATGCGCAGCCGGAACTCCACCCCCGCCTCCCCGCACCTCACAATGGGGCAGCGGATGCGTTGAAAAAACAGCATCCGCTGCACCCGTTGTGCGGCGCTTACAACGCTAGCGTCGGTACGTCGGCCCGACACACTGCAATGGGCCGAGTACGACGCTAGTGTGAAAGTAGCCTTAGGCTTCTTTCACACTTGCGTCGGTACGGTTCGGTCGCAATGCGTCGGCCCGATGTACCGACGCACGTTGTGAAAATTGTGCACAACGTGGGCAGCGGATGCAGTTTTTCAACGCATCCGCTGCCCAGTCTATGTCCTGGGGAGGAGGGGGCAGAGTTACGGCCACGCATGCGCGGAAATGGCGGACGCGACGTACAAAAAAAAGGTTACATTGAACTTTTTTTGTGACGACGGGGCTAAAGTTATGGTTAGGGTTGGGGCTAAAGTTAGGGTTAGGGTTGGGGCTAAAGTTAGGGTTAGAGTTGGGATTAGGGTTAGGGTTTGGATTAGGGTTGGGATTAGGGTTACGTTTGGGATTAGGGTTGGGATTAGGGTTGGGATTAGGGTTAGGGGTGTGTTGGATTTAGGGTTTTGATTAGGGCTATGGTTAGGGTTGAGATTAGGGCTGTTTTGGGGTTAGGGTTGTGATTATCGTTAGGGTTGTGATTAGGATTATGGATCGGGTTGAGATTAGGGTTAGGGGTGTGTTGGAGTTAGGGTTGGAGTTATAATTTGGGGGTTTCCACTGTTTAGGTACATCAGGGGGTCTCCAAACACGACAGCCAATTTTGCGCTAAAAAAGTCAAATGGTGCTCCCTCCCTTCTGAGCTCTGCCGTGGCCCAAACCGTGGTTTACCCCCACATATGGGGCATCAGCGTACTCGGGATAAATTGTGCAACAACTTTTGGGGTCCAATTTCTCCTGTTACCCTTGTGAAAATAAAAACTTGGGGGCTAAAAATATTTTTTGTGGGAAAAATAAATATTTTTTCATTTTCGCTACTCTGCATTATAAACTTCTGTGAAGCACTTGAGCATTCAAAGTTCTCACCACATATCTAGATAAGTTCCTTAGGGGGTCTAGTTTCCAAAATTTGGTCACTTGTGGGGGGTTTCTACTGTTTAGGTACATCAGGGGCTCTGTAAACTCAACATAACACCCACAGACAATTCTATCAAAGTCTGAATTCCAAAATGGCGCTCCTTCTTTTCCGAGCTCTGCCGTGTGCCAAAACAGTGGTTTACCCCCACATATGGGGTACCAGCATACTCAGGACAAATTGGAGAACAAATATTGGCATCCAATTTTTCTTGTTACCCTTGTGAAAATAAAAACTTGGGGGCTAAAAAATCTTTTTTGTGGAAAAAAAAAATATTTTCTATTTTCACTCCTCTGCATTATAAACTTCTGTGAAGCACTTGGGCATTCAAAGTTCTCACCACATATCTAGATAAGTTCCTTTGGGTGTCTAGTTTTCAAAATGGGGTCACTTGTGGGGGGTTTCTACTGTTTAGGTACATCAGTGGCTCTGCAAACGCAACATAACGCCCGCAGACCATTCTATCAAAACCTGCATTTCAAAATGGCGCTCCTTCCCTTCTGAGCTCTGCCGTGCGCCCAAACAGTGGTTTACCCCCACATATTGGGTACCAGCATACTCAGGACAAATTGGGGTCCAATTTCTCTTGTTACCCTTGTGAAAATAAAAATTTGGGGGCTAAAAAAATCTTTTTTGTGGGAAAAAAAATATTTTTTATTTTCACTACTCTGCATTATAAACTTCTGTGAAGCACTTGGGCATTCAAAGTTCTCAACACATATCTAGATAAGTTCCTTGGGGGGTTTATTTTCTAAAATGGGGTCACTTGTTGGGGGTTTCTACTGTTTAGGTACATTAGGGATCTGCAAATGCAACATAACGCCCGCAGACAATTCTATCAAAGTCTGCATTCCAAAATGGCGCTCCTTCCCTTCCGAGCTCTGCCGTGCGCCCAAACAGTGGTTTACCCCCACATATGGGGTACCAGCATACTCAGGACAAATTGGCCAACAACTTTTGGGGTCCAATTTCTCTTGTCACCCTTGTGAAAATAAAAACTTGGGGGCTAAAAATCTTTATTGTTAAAAAATATATATTTTTTATTTTCACGACTCTGCATTATAAACTTCTGTGATGCACTTGGGCATTCAAAGTTCTCACTACACATCTAGATAAATTCCACGGGGGGGGGTCTAGTTTCCAAAATGGGGTCACTTTTGGGGGGTTTCTACTGTTTAGGCACATCAGGGGCTCTCCAAACGCGACATGGCGTCCGATCTCAATTCCAGTCAATTTTGCATTGAAAAGTCAAATGGCGCTCCTTTGCTTCCGAGCTCAGCCATGCGCCCAAACAGTGGTTTACCCCCACATATGGGATGTCAGCGTACACAAGACAAATTGTACAACAACATCTGGGGTCCATTTTCTCCTGTTACCCTTGGTAAAATAAAAATTTGGAGGCAAAAAGATCATTTTTGTCGAAAAAATGCGATTTTTTTATTTTCACGGCTCTACATTATAAACTTCTGTGAAGCACCTGGGGGTTTAAAGTGCTCACCACACATCTAGATAAGTTCCTTAAGGGGTCTAGTTTCCAAAATGGTGTCATTTGTGGGGGGTCTCCACTGTTTAGGCACATCAGCGGATCTCCAAACGTGACATGGCGTCCGATCTCAATTCCAGCCAATTCTACATTGAAAAAGTAAAACGACACTCCTTCTCTTCCAAGCTCTGCGGTGCGCCCAAACAGTGGTTTACCTCCACATATGGGGTATCGACGTACTCAGGAGAAATTGCACAACAACTTTTGTGGTCTAATTTCTCCTGTTAACCTTGTGAAAATAAGAATTTGTGGGCAAAAAAATCATTTTTGTGAAAACAAATGCGATTTTTTATTTTCACGGCTCTACGTTATAAACTTCTGTGAAGCACTTGGGGGTTCAATGTGCTCACCACACATCTAGATAAGTTCCTTAAGGGGTCTAGTTTCCAAAATGGTGTCACTTGTGGGGGGTTTCCACTGTTTAGGCACATTAGGGGCTCTCCAAACGCGACATGGCGTCCGATCTCAATTCCAGCCAATTCTGCATTGAAACAGTCAAACGGCGCTCCTTCACTTCCAAGCTCTGCGGTGCGCCCAAACAGTGATTTACCTCCACATATGGGGTATCGGCGTACTCAGGAAAAATTGCACAACAAAATTTGTGGTTAAATTTCTGTTTTTACTCTTGTGAAAATTAAAAAAATGGTTCTGAAGTAAAATGTTTGCAAAAAAAAGTTAAATGTTCATTTTTTTCTTCCACATTGTTTCAGTTCCTGTGAAGTACATAAAGGGTTAATAAACTTCTTGAATGTGGTTTTGAGAAGCTTGAGGGGTGCAGTTTTTAGAATGGTGTCACACTTGGTTATTTTCTATCATATAGACCCCTCAAAATGACTTCAAAGGTGGTGTGGTCCCTAAAAAAAGCATGGTGTTGTAAAAATGAGAAATTGCTGGTCAACTTTTAACCCTTATAACTCCCTAACAAAAAAAAAAGTTTCCAAAATTGTGCTGATGTAAAGTAGACATGTGGGAAATGTTATTTATGAACTAATTTTTGTGACATATCTCTCTGATTTAAGGGCATAAAAATACAAATTTTGAAAATTGCAAAATTTTAAAAATTTTCACCATATTTCCATTTTTTTCATAAATAATCGCAAGTAATATCGAAGAAATGTTACCACTAGCATGAAGTACAATATGTCACGAAAAAACAATCTCAGAATCAGCGGGATCCGATAAAGCGTTCCAGAGTTATAACCTCTTAAAGTGACACTGGTCAGAATTGTAAAAATTGGCTCGGTCATTAAGTACCAAATTGGCTCTTTCACTAAGGGGTTAAGCTATACTTTCCTACCAATAGACCAGTTATCGGTCACAGAGGTATATACACGACATCTTATTTTTATGAAATTGCAGTAAATTTTTGCAGTTCTAGTGTAATTTTGCCATGTGTTGAACAGACTGTCACAGTCAAGTACAGCATTTTAACCCCTTAACGACCGCCAATACGCCTTTTAACGGCGGCCGCTAAGGGTACTTAAACCACAGCGCCGTTAATTAACGGCGCTGTGGAAAAAGTGAATAGCGCCCCCAGAGTCGGATTTTCTCTGGGGTCTCGGTTGCCAGGGGTAGCCGAGACCCCAGAGAACATGATTCGGGGTTTTTTTACCGACCCCCCGAGTTGCGATCGCCGGTAATTAACCGTTTACCGGCGGTCGCAAAAAAAACCAAAACGCGATTTGCCATTTAATTTCTCTGTCCTTTCACATCGGAGGACAGAGAAATGTGGTCCCCGATAGCCCCAGATAGCCCCCCAATACTCACCTACCTCCCCGGTGCTCCTCGTGGCTCCCGATGGGCGCTGCCATCTTTTTCCAGGGAAATAATGGCAGGCGCATGCGCAGTGCGCCCGCCGCCCGACACCCGGATGTTCTTTGGGTCTCGGCTGCCGGGGGTAGCCGAGACCCCAAAGAACATGATCGGGGTCGGTTTTTACCGACCCCTGTTTTGTGATCGCCGGTAATTAACTGTTTACCGGCGACCGCAAAAAAAAAAAAAAAAAAAAAAGCGATGTCATTTCTCTGTCCTCTGATGTGATCGCACATCAGAGGACAGAGAAATAGGGGGATTCGGGGAGCCTGTTATACTTACCGGTGTCCCTGGGTCCTTCTGCTTCTTCTGCTGGCCGCCGGCTTCTTGCTCCGGTAAGAAAATGGCGGGCGCATGCGCAGAAGAAAATTCTTCCTCTTTTTTTATTTTGGTCACTGTGAGATCCTATCACAGTGATCAAAATAAAAAAAATAGTAAATAACCCCCCCCTTTATCACCCCCTTAGTAAGAAAAAAATAATAAAATAAAAAAAAATTATGAATTTCTATTTTCCAAATAGGGTTAGGGTTAGGGGTAGGGTTAGGGGTAGGAGTAGGGGTAGGGTTAGGGGTAGGGTTAGGGGTAGGGTTAGGGTTAGGGTTAGGGGTAGGGTTAGGGGTAGGGTTAGGGTTAGGGGTAGGGTTAGGGTTAGGGGTAGGGGTAGGGTTAGGATATGTGCACACATAGAATGGTTCTCTGCGGATTTTTCCGCAGCGGATTTGATAAATCCGCAGGACCAAAACGCTGCGTTTTTCCTGTGGATTTATCGCGGATGTACCGCGTTTTTTGTGCGGATTCCACTGCGGTTTTACACCTGCGGTTTTCTATTATGGAGCAGGTGTAAAACCGCTGCGGAATCAGCAGAAAGAATTGACATGCTGCGGAATGTAAACCGCTGTGTTTCCATGTGTTTTTTTCCGCAGCATGGGCACAGCGTTTTATGTTTCCCATAGGTTTACATTGTACTGTAAACTCATGGGAAACTGCTGCGGACCCAGAGCAAAATCCGCAACATGTGCACATAGCCTTAGGGTTAGGGTTAGGGCTTGGGTTAGGGTTAGAGCTAGGATTAGGGTTAGAGCTAGGGTTAGGGCTAGGGTTGGGGCTAAAGTTAGGGTTAGGGTTGGGGCTAGGTTTAGGGCTAAAGTTAGGGTTTGGGCTAAAGTTAGGGTTAGGGCTAGGGTTGGGGCTAAAGTTAGGGTTAGAGTTGGGATTAGGATTTGGATTAGGGTTGGCATTAGGGTTACATTTGGGATTAGGGTTAGGTTTGGGATTAGGGTTAAGGCTAGGGTTGGGATTAAGGATAGGGGTGTATTGGGATTAGGGTTAGGTTTTGAGGTTAGGGTTGAGATTAGGATTAGGGGGGTGTTGGGTTTAGGGTTTTGATTAGGGTTATGGTTAGCTTTGGGATTAGGGTTAGGGGTGTTTTGGGGCTTAGGGTTGTGATTAGGATTATGGATCGGGTTGGGATTAGGGTTAGGGGTGTGTTGGGGTTAGGGTTGGAGTTAGAATTGGGGGGTTTCTACTGTTTAGGTACATCAGGGGGTCTCTAAACGCCACAGCCAATTTTGTGCTCAAAAAGTAAAATGGTGCTCCCTACCTTCTGAGCTCTGCCGTGCGCCCAAACAGTGGTTTACCCCCACATATGGGGCATCAGCGTACTCGGGATAAATTGGACAACAACTTTTGGGGTCCAATTTCTCCTGATACCCTTGTGAAAATAAAAACTTGGGGGCTAAAAAATATTTTTTTGTGGAAAAAAAAATATTTTTTATTTTCACGACTCTGCATTATAAACTTCTGTGAAGCACTTGGGCATTCAAAGTTCTCACCACACATCTAGATAAGTTCCTTTTGGGCTCTAGTTTCCAAAATGGGGTCACTTCTGGGGGGTCTCTACTGTTTAGGTATATCTGGGGCTCTGCAAATGCAACATAACGCCCGCAGACCATTCTATCAAAGTCTGCATTCCAAAACGGCACTCCTTCCCTTCCGAGCTCAGCCATGCACCTAAACAGTGGTCCCCCCCACACATGGGGTATCAGTGTACTCAGGACAAATTGGACAACAACTTTTGGGGTCAAATTTCTCTTGTTACCTTTGTGAAAATAAAAATTGGGGGGCTAAAAAAATCTTTTTTGTGAAAAAAATATTTTTTTTTTGTTTTCACGACTCTGCATTATAAACTTCTGTGAAGCACTTGGGCATTCAAAGTTCTCACAACACATCTAGATAAGTTCCTTGGGGGGTCTAGTTTCCAAAATGAGGTCACTTGTGGGGGGTTTCTACTGTTTAGGTACATCGGGGGCTCTGCAAACGCAACATAATGCCTGCAGACCATTCTATCAAAGTCTGCATTCCAAAACGGCACTCCTTCCCTTCCGAGCTCAGCCATGCACCCAAACAGTGGTCCCCCCCACACATGGGGTATCAGTGTACTCAGGACAAATTGGACAACTTTTGGGGTCCAATTTCTCTTGTTACCCTTGTGAAAATAAAAATTGGGGGGCTAAAAAAATCTTTTTTGTGAAAAAAATATTTTTTTTTGTTTTCACGACTCTGCATTATAAACTTATGTGAAGCACTTGGGCATTCAAAGTTCTCACATCACATCTAGATAAGTTCCTTGGGGGGTCTAGTTTCCAAAATGAGGTCACTTGTGGGGGGTTTCTACTGTTTAGGTACATTGGGGGCTCTGCAAACGCAACATAATGCCTGCAGACCATTCTATCAAAGTCTGCATTCCAAAACGGCGCTCCTTCCCTTCCAAGCTCTGCCATGCGCCAAAACAGTGGTTTATCCCCCACATATGGGGTATCAGCCTATTCAGCATAAATTGCACAATAAATTTTGGGGTCCAATTTCTCCTGTTACCCTTGTGAAAGTAAAAATTTAGGGGTGAAAAGATAATTTTTGTGGAAAAAATATGATTTTTCTTATTTTCATGGCTCTACATTATAAACTTCTGTGAAGCAGTTGGGGGTTCCTAGTGCTCACCACACATCTAGATAAGCTCTTTTGGGGGTTTAGTTTCCAAAATGGAGTCACTTGTGGGGGTTTCTACTGTTTAGGTACATCAGGATCTCTGCAAATGCAACATGACACCTGCAGACCATCCCATCAAAGTCTGCATTCCAAGCGGCGCTCTTTCCCTTCCGAGCCCTGATGGGTGCCCAAACAGTGCCCTCCCCCCACATATGGGGTATCAGCGTACTCAGGACAAACTGGTCAACAGATTTTGTGTCCAATATCTCCTGTTACCCTTGATAAAATAAAAAATTGCAGGCTAAAAAATCATTTTTGAGTGAAAAAAAAGGATTTTTTATTTTCACGGCTCTACGTTATAAACTTCTGTGAAGCAACTGGGGGTTTAAAGTGCTCACCACACATCTAGATAAGTTTCTTAAGGGGTCTAGTTTCCAAAATGGTGTCATTTGTGGGGGGTTTTCACTGTTTAGGCACATCAGGGGCTCTCCAAACGCGACATGGCATCCGATCTCAATTCCAGCCAATTATACATTGAAAAAGTAAAACGGCACTCCTTCTCTTCCAAGCTCTGCAGTGCGCCCAAACAGTGGTTTACCCCCACATATGGGGTATCGACGTACTCAGGAGAGGTTGCACAACAACATTTGTTGTCTAATTTCTCCTGTTACCCTTGTGAAAATAAAAATTTGGGGGCAAAAAGATCATTTTTGTAGAAAAAATTTGATTTTTTGTTTTCACGGCTCTACGTTATAAACTTCCGTGAAGTACCTGGGGGATCAAAGTGCTCACCACACATCTAGTTAAGTTCCTTATGGGGTCTAGTTTCCAAAATGGTGTCACTTGTGGGGGGTTTCCACTGTTTAGGCACATCAGGGGCTCTCCAAACGCGACATGGCGTCCGATCTCAATTCCAGCCAATTCTACATTGAAAAAGTAAAACGGCACTCCTTCTCTTCCAAGCTCTGCGGTGCGCCCAGACAGTGGTTTACCCCCACATTTGGGGTATCAACGTACTCAGGAGAAATTGCACAACAACGTTTGTGGTCTAATTTCTCCTGTTACCCTTGTAAAAATAAGAATTTGTGGGCGAAAATATCATTTTTGTGTAAACAAATGCGATTTTTTATTTTCACGGCTCTACGTAATAAACTTCTGTGAAGCAATTGGGGGCTCAAAGTGCTCACCACACATCTAGTTAAGTTCCTTAAGGGGTCTAGTTTCCAAAATGGTGTCACTTGTGGAGCATTTCCACTGTTTAGGCACATCAGGGGCTCTCCAAACGTGACATGGCATCCGATCTCAATTCCAGCCAATTCTGCATTGAAAAAGTCAAACGGCGCTCCTTCTCTTCCAAGCTCTGCGGTGCACCCAAACAGTGGTTTACCCCCACATATGGGGTATCAGCGTATTCAGGAGAAATTGAACAACAAAATGTATGGTTAAATTTCTGTTTTTACACTTGTGAAAATAAAAAAATATGGTTCTGAATTAAAGTGTTTGCAAAAAAGTTAAATGTTCATTTTTTCCTTCCACATTGTTTGAGTTCCTGTGAAGCACGTAAAGGGTTAATAAACTTCTTGAATGTGGTTTTAAGTACCTTCAGGGGTGCAGTTTTTAGAATGGTGTCACACTTGGTTATTTTCTATCATATAGACCCCTCAAAATGACTTCAAATGTGATGTGGTCCCTAAAAAAAAATGGTGTTGTAAAAATGAGAAATTGCTGGTCAAATTTTAACCCTTATAACTCCCTAACAAAAAAAAATTTTGTTTCCAAAATTGTGCTGATGTAAAGTAGACATGTCGGAAATGATATTTATTAACTATTTTGTGTGACATATCTCTCTGATTTAAGGGCATAAAAATACAAAATTTGAAAATTGCAAAATTTTAAAAATTTTCACCATATTTCCATTTTTTTCATAAATAATCGCAAGTAATATTGAAGAAATGTTACCACTAGCATGAAGTACAACATATCACAAAAAAACAGTCTCAGAATCAGCAGGATCCGTTAAAGCGTTCCAGAGTTATAACCTCATAAAGTGACAGTGGTCAGAATTGTAAAAATTGGCTCGGTCATTAAGTACCAAATTGGCTCTGTCACTAAGGGGTTAAGAAACAATGACCAATAAGATATTTTAGAACAGTATTATTGACAAATTGATCTCTATTTCTATGTGTTATCTGAATACTTTGTAGACGGCAATCGTTCTGTACTATTTAGACAGCTTGGATATAATAGACATACATTATCAATTGAGGTAGTCAGTGGTGAAAAACATTTCCATTTTACATAGAATCTGTCTTGTATCCACATTCAAACTTGAAACATTCACTACAAATCACATCACACTACAGGTTATATGGGCAGTACGGTGACTCAGTGGTTAGCACAGTTTTCTTGAAGCACTGAGATCTTGAGTTGAAGTCCCATCAAGCACCACATCTGTAATTAGTTTGTAAGTTCTCATCGTGTTTGTGTGTATTTCCTTTAGGTACCCTGGTTTCCTCCCACACTGCAAAAACATACTGATAGGGAATTTAGATTGTGCGCCTTATTGAGGACAGTGATGATAATGTCTGTAAAGTGATGTGGAATTAATGGCGCTATATAAGTGAGTAAAATAAATAAATAAAATATGCAAGCTAAACTTTCTTGTCTAATACTAACATCTTGATAATAACAGCAGATGGTTGGTTTAGATAAATGTATACATTGACAGTAAATTTGCTGCAATCTCCAATTTCAATTTTTTTAATATATTTCAGTAGTGTTGTACATAGAGACTAAAGGACCCTTTTTCATTATTATTATTATTATTATTATTATTATTATTATTATTATTATTATTTATATAGCACCATTGATTCCATGGTGCTGTACATGAGAAGGGGTTACATACAAATTACAGATATCACTTACAGTAAATGAACAAACAATGACAGACTGATACAGACGGGAGAGGAACCTGCCCTTGTGCGCTTACATTCTACAGGATGGTGGGGAAGTAGACAGTATGTTGGGGGATTGCAGCAGCTCCAGTGTTGGTGAGGCAGTAGCTCCGGTAATGGGGAGGAGGCAGTGGGGTCATTGCAGGCTGTAAGCTTTCTTGAAGAGGTGGGTTTTCAGGTTCCGTCTGAAGAATCTGAATGTGGTTGATAGTCGGACGTGTTGGGGCACAGAATTCCAGAGGATAGGGGATATTCGGGAGAAGTCTTGGAGGCGATTAGGTGAGGAGCCAATAAGAGTGGACCCTTAACTCTAGCATGGGGATCCCTACTGTGGCTATAACATCTCTGACATCTTTAGGTCATATAGTTTACCAAAGGATGGTGATCCTTCTGAGCTGTGGACTTTGAAAACCACATAGTTAAAACAAGATAATTATCAGCATCAATATGCCACACTGTAGCTCTGTCTCATGTTTATAGAAGAATTTAGAGAGTACGGTAACAATAGCCACTCTTCATTGCTTGTTTACACCACCATACTCTAAACCACCTGAAAGTTGAAGATGTGTTGAATTTTGGTACTTTCCTTGATTATAAAGTTGACTTGTCAGACCTCTGTTTAATAAGGTTTTGAAGATTTTAGACAGAAGATTCCAGCATAGTTTACGATGAGCTACATATTTTCTATCTATGTATAGAGAAAAAAAACAAAACCTGGCTATTTTGCCTTCATTTTTTCTTTATGCTACTGTTAATGGAGAAGCCATGTGCTATAGCCTGGTTTTGCTGTCTTCATCCCTTACAACTTGTTAAACCTGTTTTAGGTTCACAGACCAGTCTAAAATGGCATAGTTGTATTGTTATTACGCTTAAAAAACACATTTCCATAAGGTTCAATCAAGAGATGGGAAATGATAAAAGGAAAAGTTTACATTTACAACCAAATTGCATGATCCAGTCTGCCCAAAAGAGCTAATCTTTCCCTCCTGATCCCAATTATGGATCCATTGGACCAAACATTTAGAAATTCAAAGACTGAAACTCTTTATTCAAATAATAATAATAAGTGCCTCCATATCTTTTGAGGGTATTTTACATGAAACAATTTCTAACCATTCTTTTGTATGGGTCATTTATGCACTCGGAGAAAATAGAATATGGTAAGTCATCTCACCTGGCTAATGCATGGATCCCTAGGGTCATTTTTGAGCTACTGCTGCTCAAGATAGATTATAGTCTACTCGAGTGTAGTCTGCGTGGAGTTTGTATGTTCGCCCCATGTTTGTATGGATTTCCTCTGGGTAATCCGGCTTCCTCCCACTTTCCAAAGACATACTGATAGGGAATTTAGATTTTGATCCCCATTGGGGACAGCGATAATAATGCATGCAAAGCGCTGCGAAATATGAGGGCGCTATATAAGCAAGGCATAATAAATAAATAAATACAAAATAAATAATACATTGTCAACATCAGACAGTGGCTGGAAGTTATACAGAAAGATACACTCAGTAACTAGGCATTTGGAGCTATTTCTTTGGGGGGTAGGACAACATAATTTTAAATTACGTAATTTGAAGATTGCTCATTTTGCACATTACCTATTAAATTAGATCATATTGTCTGAAAGTAATTATTTATATGATAACCTTTGCTTAAAGTTTAGATCTATTAGCAAGGAAATGTTAGAAAACCAGTGTTTCTCTTTGATTTCTTGAAAATGGAAAAGATTGTCAAAATTAATAGATGTTCAAGAACAACTGAGGTATGAGTATGGTAGGTATCATGAACACCTAATCAAATTTTGATGAACAGACAGTCTAAGGTTAAATAAAGAATGTACTGTAACAGGGAAAGGCTGTATAAAAAGAACAAAACAATGAAAACAGTGATGCTACATAAGTGTACATACTTTTTTTGCAGTCATGTACTTACAAGCTGGTAACTATAATATGAATTATTAGATGTAAGATCTGTCTCTATGCTTTCAGAATGCATGTGTGTGGTGTGCACTCACCCATCAGGTCCAAAGGCCAGTGTTCAGAGATTTTTTTAACCCCTTTCCGACCTCCGCCGTACTATTACGGCGGAGGTCGGGCTCCCTGCTTTGATGTGGGCTCCGACGCTGAGCCCACCTCAAAGCTGGGACATGTCAGCTGTTTTGAACAGCTGACATGTGCCCGCAATAGCGGTGAGTGAAATCGTGATTCACCCACCGCTATTAACCAGTTAAATGCCGCTGTCAAATGCTGACAGCGGCATTTAACTGGCGCTTCCGGCCGTGCGGTCAGAAATGATCGCATCGCCAACCCCATCACATGATCGGGGGTCGGTGATGCATCAGGATGGTAACCATAGAGGTCCTTGCGACCTCTATGGTTACTGATGCTGGCATGCTGTGAGCGCCACCCTGTGGTCGGCGCTCATAGCAAGCTTGCAATTCAGCTACATAGCAGCGATCTGATGATCGCTGCTATGTAGCTGAGCCAATCCAGTTGTGCTAGCTTCTAGCCTCCCATGGAAGCTATTGAAGCATGGCAAAAGTTTAAAAAAAGTTTTAAAAAATATGAAAAAAAAAAAAAAAAATAAAGTTTAAATCACCCCCCCTTTCGCCCCATTCAAAATAAAACAATAAAAAAAATCAAACCTACACATATTTGGTATCACTTCTTTCAGAATCGCCCGATCTATTAATAAAAAAAAGCATTAACCTGATCGCTAAACGGCGTAGCGAGAATAAAATTCAAAACACCAGAATTACGGTATTTTGGTCTCCGCGACATTGCATTAAAATGTAATAACGGGCGATCAAAAGAATGTATCTGTACCAAAATGGTATATTTAAAAACGCCAGCTTGGCATGCAAAAAATAAGCCCTCGCCTGACCCCAGATCACGAAAAATGGAGACGCTACATGTAACGGAAAATTGCACAATTTTTATTTTGTTTTAGCAAAGTTTGGAATTTTTTTCTGCCACTTAGATAAAACGTAACCTAGTCATGTTTGGAGTCTATGAACTCGTAATGACCTGGAGAATCAAAATAGCAGGTCAGTTTTAGCATTTAGTGTACCTAGCAAAAAAGCCAAACAAAAAACAAGTGTGGGATTGCACTTTTTTTGCAATTTCACTGCACTTGGAATTTTTCTCCCGTTTTCTAGTACAAGACATGCTAAAACCAATGATGTTGTTGAAAAGTGCAACATGTCCCGCAAAAAACAAGCCCTCACATGGCGATATTGACGGAAAAATAAAAAAGTTATGGCTCTGGGAAGGAGGGGAGCGAAAAAAACGAGAACGCAAAAACGGAAAAGGGCAAGGTCGTGAAGGTGTTAAAATATGTAAATTCTAAATATCTTTATAAGAATATAATTGATGGAGGGTGTTTATGTCTTAAAAACAGCCTCCAGTTGTGAAATTATTCCATAATTCATATAGTATAATATAATATACTGCACTATTCTATGGTAGACACATTTCTATCTCCCTCCCCATTCATTGAACCATATTTTTCCCCTTTTATAATTAATTGATTTATTTGTTGGAACTTACTTATCTTGTTGAAGCTAGGTTTATTTTTGCTTAGCTAATACACTGTAGAAAACAAATTACTATTGAATGTATTACTAATTGGTGTTAGTCATATTACCATTGACTTTATGCCTTGTAAGAGAATCATTTACTTGTATGTAAACCAACAAGGTCAAAGTATAATGCTAATCATAAAACTGCTTTGGAATACAAACATTAGACTCAAAACAGAAAAAATCTTACATAGAGGTCTAAAAGTACACTTGGCTTAAATTGACTTAATTATACTGGTATTTACACTCACTGGCCACTTTATTAGGTACACCTGTCCAACTTCTTGTTAACACTTAATTTCTAATCAGCCAATCACATGGCGGCAACTCAGTGCATTTAGGCATGTAGACATGGTCAAGACAATCTCCTGCAGTTCAAACCGAGCATCAGTATGGGGAAGAAAGGTGATTTGAGTGCCTTTGAACGTGGCATGGTTGTTGGTGCCAGAAGGGCTGGTCTGAGTATTTCAGAAACTGCTGATCTACTGGGATTTTCACGCACAACCATCTCTAGGGTTTACAGAGAATGGCCTGAAAAAGAAAAAAAATCCACTGAGCGGCAGTTCTGTGGGCGGAAATGCCTTGTTGATGCCAGAGGTCAGAGGAGAATGGGCAGACTGGTTCGAGCTGATAGAAAGGCAACAGTGACTCAAATCGCCACCCGTTACAACCAAGGTAGGCCTAAGAGCATCTCTGAACGCACAGTGCATCGAACTTTGAGGCAGATGGGCTACAGCAGCAGAAGACCACACCGGGTACCACTCCTTTCAGCTAAGAACAGGAAACTGAGGCTACAATTTGTACAAGCTCATCGAAATTAGACAGTAGAAGATTGGAAAAACGTTGCTTGGTCTGATGAGTCTCGATTTCTGCTGCGACATTCGGATGGTAGGGTCAGAATTTTGCGAAAACAACATGAAAGCATGGATCCATCCTGCCTTGTATGGAGCATCTTTGGGATGTGCAGCCGACAAATCTGTGGCAACTGTGTGATGCCATCATGTCAATATGGACCAAAATCTCTGAGGAATGCTTCCAGCACCTTGTTGAATCTATGCCATGAAGAATTGAGGCAGTTCTGAAGGCAAAAGGGGTCCAACCCGTTACTAGCATGGTGTACCTAATAAAGTGGCCGGTGAGTGTATATTAAGCCATTATTTGAATCAAGTTAGCCTTACGCTAGCCATACATACTCAATAAAAATCATCCCAAACCATCAACTGACCAAAGATCTTGTGCTCTCGAGAGATCACAATAGAAAATGATAGTGAAATGTTGATTTGCATGATCCTTTTTCACTTCCTGACACAGATACTCCACTCTTCCACCCTGCCGGGGAATTTGCAGTGATGTAGAATTGTAATTCCAATTTCTCGGATAAGAATACAGTATACAGTTTTACTTGGATACTAGTTGAGGCATAGCAGTCATGTCTTTTAATTATTAGGCATCTGCGACTCAATGCTTTCTTTGCACCACAAAATAATAAAGTCATGGGGCTCACTAATCATAAAAGGTGCCATTGATGCCACAGGAAGTAGTACATTTTCCATGTTCTTGAACAAAGGCCATGGACAATTAACATACCCAGGGTATTGCTAAACTTTTTGCTCAGTTCCAATAGAAATGTATGAACGTGCGCTTGGTGGACATGTGGAAGCTAAAATAACTACTGATTGCCAGACATTTTGTCACTTTGCTGAGCCCTAAGCCACTTACACTTTAATAGCCTATAATGGGCACAATAATAAGCAAAGTTCCACATTTTATTTCTATTATTACTCTATGTTCAGCCCCTTGACATCAATCAGGCCCATGTACTCTCCCTGACTGTGACTCATCAGCTATGTGCGCTACTGTTTTACTTTATTGGCAACATTTGACTATTAATTTATTTTTCAAACTACCTTATTTTTATTTAAAAATTTTAAATACAAAAGCTCAAGGAGTCAGTTATAGTAAATCCGGATTGTCAAGTGTGAATTATTGCTGTGTTGAATGATATGACCACTCTTTTTTCCTCCGGAAATTTTTTTATCAAATGAAAAATGTATTCTTCTGTCAGATAATTGTTAATGCAAAAGCGACTTGTTTCTTTCTCAGAGAAAAATAATGAGTTGAGGTAAAGCACTAAATCAGCCACCCAACCATCCAGTTTACTTAGCCTTCCCATAGCTCTTTACTGACACAAGCACATATATCAAGACAAGAAATTAACTTCCAAATGAAAATTTCCTCTGTTGCTAAAATTTAAATAAACTGTGTATGTTGATTTTCTAATTTTTTTTAAACTTTTTTGCAGTTTCATTTATTTTTGATGTGTTAACATATCTCTTTCTACAATTAACATGTTGGAATGACAGTATCAAATAATGATTTATTCACAAATATTTGAAGAACCAATCTATCAAGTTTCAAATGGATTACATACCATATAGAAGGGAAAAAAAGAACTCTTTCCATTCTTAAGATTAAATGGAATATTTTATCCTCAAGTGGAAACCGTCTCAAATGTGTTGACAGTCTGAAACATAACCTTTAGACCTGCATTGATTGCAGTGTCATGTTTTACATGAAAACATGTAAATTGTTTTGACATCTAAAAAAGGGTTGCTTGCTTTAATATATGTAGTTAACTCCTTAAGATCTCTACTTTTGGTGTTAAAGACAAAATTAATTACTTAGCCATTGCCTCTCTTTATTCTGTTCATTGTTACTTTTGTTTACTTCATTTTAACAATTTTTGCAGTTATATTAGGTGACTGTTAGACATAATTTCTTACCTATAATGCCCAATTTTTCTCATTATATGCACAAAAAATAGTAGAACATGACTAAAATATGTCTTAAAGGAGATGCCAAGAGAAAATGAGTTATCTCTCAAAAGGACCCATGCTTCTCACCAGAATGGGCAAATTTTCTGCCTGTTAGAATGGTGGAGTAGTGTACATGTCCAACTGCCATAACATACATTCACTATGAGAATGCTGAGAATTGTTCTCAGCTTTCTCCAATGAGCAAATAGAGAATTAATGGAGCAGCGGTCATGCATGAGCACTGGCCACCCATTTTCACAGAACAATAATAAAAGTACACCATTCTGCCCTCCATTGATGTAAAATGTGTCTCCTAATCTGTGAATAGGTGATACATTTTTTATCAACTCCATTAACAGGAAAAATTGGTTGTGTTTGTTAGAGAATTAACATAGTGTAACTATAGTGTTAATTTTTATTTCATAAATCAGTAGTAGTGTTGAGCATTCCGATGCTGCAAGTATCGGGTATCGGCCGATACTTGCTGTATCGGAATTCCGATACCGGGATTCCGATACTCTTGTGGTATCGGGTATCGGGTATCGGAACAACATTAATGTTAAAATGTGTAAAATAGAGAATTAAAATAAAAAATATCGCTATACTCACCTGTCCGACGCAGCCGGGACCTCAGCGCAGGAACCGGCAGCGTTGTTTGTTTAAAATTCCCGCTTTTACATGGTTACGCGAAGTCCCGGCTTGTGATTGGTCAGGGCGGCCATGTTGCCGGGCCGCGGACCAATCACAGCAAGCCGTGACGAAAATACGTCACGGCTTGCTGTGATTGGTCCGCGTCCCGGCAACATGGCCGCCATTAACCAATCACAAGCCGTGACGTCACGGGAGGCTGGAAACGCGCTCATTTTAAAAAGGGCGCGTGTCCAGCCTCCCGTGACGTCACGGCTTGTGATTGGTTGCGTCGCGGTCAACCAATCACAAGCCGGGAGGCTGGACACGCGCCCATTTCAAAATGAGCGCGTCCAGCCTCCCGGCTTGTGATTGGTTGATCGCGGCGCAACCAATCACAAGCCGTGACGTCACGGGAGGCTGGACACGCGCCCATTTCAAAATGAGCGCGTCCAGCCTCCCGGCTTGTGATTGGTTGATCGCGGCGCAACCAATCACAAGCCGTGACGTCACGGGAGGCTGGACACGCGCCCATTTCAAAATGAGCGCGTCCAGCCTCCCGGCTTGTGATTGGTTGATCGCGGCGCAACCAATCACAAGCCGTGACGTCACGGGAGGCTGGACACGCGCCCATTTCAAAATGAGCGCGTCCAGCCTCCCGGCTTGTGATTGGTTGATCGCGGCGCAACCAATCACAAGCCGTGACGTCACGGGAGGCTGGACACGCGCCCATTTTAAAATGAGCGCGTGTCCAGCCTCCCGTGACGTCCCGGCTTGTGATTGGTCAGGGCGGCCATATTGCCGGGACGCGGACCAATCACAGCAAGCCGTGACGTAATTTCGTCACGGCTTGCTGTGATTGGTCCGCGTCCCGGCAACATGGCCGACCTGACCAATCACAAGCCGGGAATTCACGTAACCAAGTAATAGCGCGATTTTTAAACAAACAACGCTGCCGGTTCCCTCGCTGAAGTCCCGGCTGCGTCGGACAGGTGAGTATAGCGATATTTTTTATTTTAATTCTTTCTTTTACACATTTATATGGTTCCCAGGGCCTGAAGGAGAGTTTCCTCTCCTTCAGACCCTGGGAACCATCAGGAATACCGTCCGATACATGAGTCCCATTGACTTGCATTGGGATCGGGTATCGGTATCGGATTGGATTCCGATACTGTGACGGTATCGGCCGATACTTTCCGATACCGATACTTTCAAGTATCGGACGGTATCGCTCAACACTAATCAGTAGTACAAATGAATACAAGCAAATTTGTAATATATATTATCAGAGAAATCTGCTATCTGCTTCTTTCTCTGCCATGACTTATCATTCACTCTCAAAATTCTCAATTAATCGGTAAAATCTGTTTTCAGTAAAGACAGATTGATGCATTACTCAGATAGAAGATGGCAGTTGCTACTGATAAGATTCTATTTAGACCAAACAGGAGATGTGGGGGCTCTACCTATAGCTCCACCTCCCCTTTCATGTACTTCCCTTTACATTAAATCTCATTAGTAGTAACTGATGTATTTTATTTCAGTAATGGGAAAGTCTGTATTCACTGAAGCCAGATTTACCCAAGAATTGAAAATGTTTTAAATATATTACAAAGCTGCTTACCATATATACTCGAGTATAAGCTGAGATTTTCAGCCCATTTCTTTAGGTTAAAAGTGCCCCTCTCAGCTTAAACTTGAGTCATTGTCACAGGGGGTCGGCGGGGAGGGGGAGCAGCAGGAGTGGCGGCTGTCACATCATACTCACCTGTTCCCGGCGTGGTCTCTGCACTTCTCTGCTTCTCCGATGGTCTCCAGCACCCACAGCTCTTCCTGTGTTCAGCGGTCACAAGGTACCGCTCATTAAAGTAATGAATATGGATGTGACTCCACTCCCATAGGGGTGGAGCGCATATTCATTAATTTAATGAGTGGTACCATGTGACCACTGAACACAGGGACAAGCTGCATACCGGAGACCATCAGAGAAGCAGGGACATACAGGGAGACCACGCCAGGAGGGGGTTAGTATGACGGGGAGGGTGAGCCATGCGATATTCATCTGTCCCCGTTCCACCACCGGGTTCTGTCTTCCGCATCCTCTGGCTGTGACGTTCAGGTCAGGGGGCGCGATGACATGTTTAGTGCATGCCCTCTGCCTGAACAGTCACTGCAGAGATCCAGAAGACATAGCATTGCGCGGTGGTGGAATAGGGACAGGGGAATATGGCAAGAGTCGGGGGCCTGAGCCAGCAGCGACACCGGCACCTGACCCCCAGCCACGAGAGATAAGTATGTCATTTTTTTTAATAGCAGCAGCATATGGGGCACATTATTTTATGGAGCATCTTATGGGGCCATCAACCTTTGTGCAGCATTATATGGGGCATAATGTTCTATGGAGCATCTTATGGGGCCATCAACCTTTGTGCAGCATTATATGGGGCATAATATTCTATGGAGCATCTTATGGGGCCATCAAACTTTGTGCAGCATTATATGGTGGCATAATATTCTATGGAGCATCTTATGGGGCCATCATTAAACTTTTATGCAGCATTATATGGGGTATATTTTAATATGGTTCATCTTATGAAGCAAATCATTAACTTTATGGTGCATCTTATGGGGCTCCTAATTCAATATGGATATTCAAAAACATTTAACCTACTGATGTCTCAATTAATTTTACTTTTATTTGGTATCTATTTTTTTTACTTTACCATTAGCTGCTGCATTTCCCACCCTAGACTTATACTCGAGTCAATAAGTTTTCCCAGTTTTTGTGGCAAAATTAGGGGTCTCGGCTTATACTCGGGTCGAGTATGTTAATAGTAGGTTGACTGCAATTACCATGAGCATCTAATATCATATAATATTATATTGCTAAATAAACTCTGACTTTTTAATTCTCAAATTAAAAGTGGTTATCTAGCAGACAAATCTGTTTTTATTACAAACTGTTCAGTAAGGGTTAAAAAAATGAAATAAGCAATCAACTCACTAAAGTTCTTTTGAGTCTTCCCAGTTCCCGATAGGTCTTGAACTCCTGATGAAGCAATGATGTCCAAGGTATAGCAAGTCCTCAATGCAGTGATTGGCTGCAGTATTAATATGTCCCATGCTTCTGATGCAAAAAATGGAAATCATAAGCGTAGGCGCAATAGTGAGGTGAGTAATCTTTTTAATTAACCCACTCTCAACATTTTGCAAATTGCCTTGTTTACAAATTACCCCTTTAAAATTATTTTAGGTTTCTAAGTGATGTCACTGAAAATGAAAATTAATACATTTTTGACCAAAGCATTTTCAATATTAGCTTTCATTTTTTTTTCTTAAAATTTTAAATTAATTGTGGAATAATAAGCATTATAAACTTCAATTTCCATCTTTTAAATCTACTGTATAGTGTTGACTTCTCAAATAAAAGTTAACCTTCACATAATGCAACACATTATTTCAGATAAACTCAAATTCATCAGGTAAACAAAATATTGCTCAAAAGTACTTTACTTTATACAAGTCTCGATGAGCTAATTTAGCTTTCACTGTTTCCTTTGAAGATTTATAGTATAAAGATGGTTTCTAAATGTGACTGCTGCTTTATTGTTGGAAAACTAGGTTAATAAGACATCAAAAGTCTAGAATTAGTTTAATTTGATCCTTTATTTCTGGCTTAGTTCACTGCATCACAACATTTACCATTAGCTTAGTGTTGTTTTTTTTTTAGTTTTGGACTAAAATTTAAAAAAGCCCTTAATTACGGAAACTGATATTTTTATATATTTAATTTGTTTTTACTTCGTACAGAATTTAGATTTTAAAAAGAAGCACACAATAATACTAAAAAGGAATAGTGAGACTGCAGAAGAGATACAGATTATTCTATCTTGCCATTTTTATTCACTTACCTGTATGTGTTAGGAAGCACATGGTTTGTTCATCAAATTGGCGCTTTCTGTGTGGAAAGAAAACTGTGTTTTCTCTGGTTCAAGTAGGATTCTACTTGATTCGTCAGGTGTCCTGATGTTTCCTATCATAGAATCATAGAAAATCTAGAATTCCTAGTTGACACAAGAAAAACAATATAGAGACCAAGCTGTCTTTAAAGAGAGGAATAAAGCTAAAAAACCAAACCGATATATGCCATATGCTACTCAAGGTTGTATCGGCTGCTCAGGTATGCATGGAGTATCGTGGATCCCCGCATATTTTTTGGGGTGCCTAATAGCTGCAAAACATGCAGGACAGTGACACGAGCATGTAACTTGAGCATGTCACTACAGCAATGTTTGATGAATACTTGAGCACCCGATGCAAACTGGAGTATCGAGTACTTGCACTAGACACTAGTGATGCCGTATTCAACATGATAACCTAATGTTATCAAATTCTGTGTCATACCTGTAGGTTCAAAATGATCAATATAACCCTAGATAAAATCCTTAAATGGTGTTATTTCCAAAATGGGGTCACTTGTGTGAGGTTTCCACTGTTTAAGCATGCCAATGTCTCTCCATACGCAACACGGTGTCCGCTCTCGATTCCAGCCAATTTTGCATTCAAAAAGTTAAAAGGTGTACCTTCCCTTTTGAGCCTTGCTGTGCACCCAAACAGTGTATTCCCCCTCATATGTGATATTGGCATGAGGGGTGCAGATTTTAGAATGTTGCCACTTTGGGGTATTTTCTGTCTTTAGGCCCCTTAAAGTCACTTCAAATGTGATGTGAACCCTAAAAAAACTTAGCTTTGGAAATGTTTGAAAAATAAGAAATTGCTAATCAACTTTTAACTCTTCTAACTTCCTAACTCTTGAAAAAAACAATCTCAGAATCAGTGGGATACATTGAAGCATTCCAGCATTATTACAATATAAAGTGACACTGGTCAGAATTGTAAAATTTGGCTTGGTCATTAAGGTCAAAATTGGCTCGGTCGCTAAGGGTTTAAAGAGCTCACTGAAATCGAGACTGAGGGTGTAGCAGAATGCCATATTTATAACGAGTTAATTTATGAAATTCCTTCCCTTCTAAATATTTCACAATAAATTCTGGTTGAATAACAGAAATGCTTATGAAACGAGGTAACTTAACCATGAAGTAGCAGAACAGAAAAAGTTAGAGTGGTCATAATGGTAGTTCCCTTTGCACCATTCCACAGTCCCTATGCGTCCTTGAGGCAACTTCCAACCGAGCTACCAGCAAATTCAGAAACAAATCGTTTCCAATGCATCAAAGAGGTAATTCTATTTATTTATTGTTCCATAATGCATCATAAAAGCAACATTTTTTGAAAAGCAAGTAGCATTTTTGAAAAAATACACAAAATAGCAGATGAAGCTAACCAATTAGCTTTAGTTAATTAGCTAACTTTTGCTTTAGTTAATTAAGTTTTCTTCATCTGCCAATTTGTTTATGTTTAAAAAAGGCTGCTTGCTGGTTGAGATATCTCTTTTATGATGCATTTAGATGAATAAAGGAATAGAATCATCTCTCTGGTGCCTATAAAAAGTTAGAGTGGTGTCACCAAGTTAGGTGAATATTGCATAAAAGTCACCAATGTTCTGCTGACTCAATAACTAGAGAGTTACAAACCTCCTTTGGCATTAACATCAGCGTAAAAACTGTATGCTGGTATCTTCATGACATGGGCTTCCATGACTAAGCAGCTGCATGCAAACCTCACATCACAAAGCACAATGCCAAGCATTGGATCGAGTCATATAAATCAATTGCATCTGGACTAGAGGAAATGTGTTCTGCGTGGAGATGACCACTGAAATTTTACTGTTATAAGTCAGCATGGGATTATTGGCTATACACACAAATTGCCATAGGCAAATAGAGATCCCTCATTAAAAACCCTAATAAAATAAAACGTTTATTATTATCAGTTAAGCAGAAAACAAAATCTTTAAAACCACCTAGTGCTAAGGTGGTGTATTATTATTCAATTAGATCCTGTTGGTAATGTATAAAGTTCTTATGCTTACTTAAAGGGAACCTGTCACCACGTTTTTGGAAGATGGGATAAAAATAGCGTTAAATAGGGGCAGAGGTGGGCGTTACATTAGTGTGTTTGTTATGCGTTTATTACCCACCTAAGTTGCCGAAATACCTTTGCAAAGTCTCCGTTTTCGCCTGTCAATCAGGCTGGTCTGGTCAAAAGGGCGTCTTGTCTTCCCCCAGATTTTGCGTAGTTTTCCGTTGGTGGCGTAGTGGTGTGCGCATGCCCAAAGTCCTGAATCCTTTGCCATGGGATTTAAAAGAGCGCGCTGTTCATTTTCATTGGTGATCGGTGGGCGCGGCCATCTTCCTTTGGCCGCGCGTGCACAGAAGCGGCGCTCTGCTGGCCGCGGCTTCAGGAAAATGGCCGCGGGATGCCGCGCGTGCGCAGATGGATATCGCGGCGGCCATTTTCCTGAAGCCGCGGCCAGCAGAGCGCCGCTTCTGCGCACGCGCGGCCAAAGGAAGATGGCCGCGCCCACCGATCACCAATGAAAACGAACAGCGCGCTCTTTTAAATCCCCTGGCAGAGGATTCGGGACCTTGGGCATGCGCACACCACTACGCCACCAACGGAAAACTACGCAAAATCTGGGGGAAGACAACGCCCTTTTGACCAGACCAGCCTGATTGACAGGCGAAAACGGAGACTTTGCAAAGGTATTTCGGCAACTTAGGTGGGTAATAAACGCATAACAAACACACTAATGTAATGCCCACCTCTGCCCCTATTTAACGCTATTTTTATCCCATCTTCCAAAAACGTGGTGACAGGTTCCCTTTAAATATTATAACAGGGCTATATCCTCACCATATATGACAAAAAGTTTAAGGGTGCACTTGGATTCTTCTTAACAATTATACATTCCGGTTCATAGCTTCTACCAACTTCTTATTGCATTATAGTCTGACTCATGCTGCTTACTCGCATGCATCCATAAGGTGCTTGATAATTTATTGCAACTATCCAGAACTCGGCATGTTGTCACTCTAATATTAACTTGTATTAGGAACCAGCCTATCTCACTAGATATTATTTCTTGCAGCTGGCTGACTAAACTCTTTCTTGACATAGGGTTCACTTCCATCTTATCCAGTGGGTCTCAATTCAGGCTAGCATAATTGTTCCTATTCATATATTCCATGCTTAGTCATTCAATATTATCCTAAATAGCACGTTTAAAACTAAGCAGCCATTAGCCTCCCCAACATGTTTCATGCAAATATGTCATCAGGGGAATGAGGCTATAGTAGGCTGGCCAGCCAACAGTCAGACTATTTAATGATTTGGGCTATGAAATCGTGATTAAGTGTCAGTCAATCAAACACTTTCTGACACAACTATTTATGTTGATTAATACAGTCACTAAGTGCTGGTAAGTGATATAATATGATAGGTCACTCACTAGAGGATAGGAGTGTCCAATTTCTGGATAGGTATGAGAGATTGAACATTCTAGAGTTTTCCCCACATAAAGCTTTTGACAGTACTTAGCAGGATTTACAAAAACTGCAAGTAACACAGTGGTGTGAGCCTCTCTGTAAATTCACCAACTAATTTCTCGCGGTATTGCCCTTTCTAGTTGCAAAATTACTAGGTACCAGATGTTCCTTTAAATTTTTCCCCTCCTATATGTAATTCTCAGCTTTTTACCAATCACAACAGCAATAATCAGATATGCTTTAAAATCGGCCAGTATCTGCGCAATCTACTTGAAGCACCATCTTCTTGACCATCATATGTACCCAGAAATTTGATGATTTTTCCTCTGGTATGATTACCATATCATTTAGGAGAGATTCATGATTAGTGTTTTTTCCCTTTTAAAGGCTTTTCGGCAAACCCTTTTAGGGTATCCTCTTGAGGAGAAACTCCCAAATAAATTATTACTCTCCTGTCCAAAGGATATCTCATCCAAGCAGTTCTGTTGTTAGGTGTCAAGTTCCCACTGCTTCACAGGGGGAATCTCGAACCATCTCCGCTGCGGTCTCCCATTCTCCTCCAGCCATAAAGAAACCTGTTTAGCAGAGACGTCAGTCCCAGCGTCTGGCTCAAGCTGATACTGTGTGGCTGGTTATTGCTGTCCTGCTAGGCTCAGCCATCATAACCAGTACTGATCAGTGGTGAGCAGATACTCCTGGGACTAAGTCCTGCTTTTCTTCTTCTGAGCATGCCCAAGGGACGACTTCTCATTGGAGGTCAGGGGTCACATGCTCTGGTCCTGTAGCAGCTCCTATTGGACCACTAGGAAGGTCCTGGAGAACTTCTGCTATAAAAGGTTAGCATGGCCGCACATCCATGCGCTAGTATAAACTTACTAATGTGTGTGTGGATGTGTGCCTGTCGATGGATAAAAGCTCTAAATCATTTCTATCCCTAGTGTTGTTGACTGTTCGCGAATGGTGGAAGTTACCTAGCACCTGACAGTGCTATCCCACACTTCTAGCACATGATACTGCGTCTGTTAGCAGTGACCGCCAGTGCAGCGCCATGCGCTAATAGAGCGCTTTCCTGGCCCAAGTTTGAGTGGTTAGTGGTGTCCGCCACAGCGGCGCTGCACGCACTCTTGTGCAGTAAATTCCTAGTTCTGTCCTGACAACCGATCAGTGTAGGGTGGGATTCCCGCTTAGACTCTGCATCAGACTCAGGGCATCCTCAGGCACAGGTTCAAAAGCCACCGAGGGTCAAAACGAGTCCAATCACCAGTCTAGTGGGGGTGATTCATAGGGATCCCACCAGGGTCTTTCAGCTGCACTCTGTGACTGCTAACAGGGTGCAGTGTTTAATTGGCGACTCTGTGAAGCAACAGAGTTCACTTCCATTCACACTGGGTGAGGTCTAACCCACATGTGAGCAAGTGACCCTCCTCCATTACTCAGCAGCAGGTTCCATCTCTGCATGGTGGACCCTGTGCTGCGAATGCACCTTATACCATCCTTATAATTATTTGGTGCATTCCGCCAGCCCTAACAGCGCAAACACAATCTGATGGGAATCCCTGCTATTAGTGCTGGGGATGCCATCTATCCCAGTGTAGCTAGTTGTTCATCTGAATGGGTTTCAAAGTAAAAGAATACATACATTGTCCTCCCCATCCCAAAGAATCAGAACATCATCGATATATCTCCCCCAAATAAAATGTGACACCAGGTCTTTACCAAAAACAATTGTGTCCTCCCACCACCATAAAAAAATTTTTGCAAATGTCAGTGCACAGGATGTACTCATGATATTACAGATCACTACTAAAGGTAAAATAATTATGCATACTGTAAGTACAAACAGTAACACGTTGAGCAGAAAGGAATTATGTTGTTTAAATTGTCTCCCTTTTGTTCTAAGAAAGTGAGATACCACCTCCAAACCCAAATAGTGTCTTATGTTATTGTATAATGCTTACATATTGAAACTAACAAGCTTAGTAATTTCAGAAACTGATTTTCGCACCGTGTCTTTGGTATCTCTCATGAAAGAGGGTAAGGGGATAGAGATTTATCCAAAAATCGACTCGCTCCATTGATTATGAAATTATTCCCAGACACAAATGGTCTGCCTGGTATAATTGCTAACCTTTTTATGCACTTTGGGCAGTGCACAAAATGTTGCTAATATTGGATGCCTATTCATTATAGCTACTCATGTTATGTGTAGTTGGGATAATGCGGTATTCATTCTTGCAGGCTTGATGCAGGAGACAGATGGACTGAGGTCTTTTCTGCGCAGGTGTGGAGATCCAAGATGATGTGTATCTACGCAGGTGCAATCTTCCTCTGATATGAGAGTGGAGCCCATGGGTATTGTCCACAGGAAAATGGAGGATACTTGAGAAGCAGGCAGTATGACATTCTTTCGGTATTCTCACATAACCGTGGACTACAAAATAAGGCAGAATAGGTAAAGGTAGGATGGAACACTTAATGTACCAGCTGAGAAGGTTTAATCTCCTCTACCTTTCCCTAGATTGGACCCATCACATTATATTGCTGACCAGCATTTAGCTACTGTATTAGTCAACATAGGTAGTAAGAAATTGTGTGATTTGCTGACACTTAATGATGATATTATAGCCCAAATCTTTAAATAGTCAGACTGTCGGACAGCCAGCATCATTCCTCTAATAATGTTTTCTGGTGAAACATGTTGGGGAGGCCAATGGCTGCATTGTTTTAAACAGCATGTGCTAGGTAGGATAATATTGAATGGCTAGGCAAGATTTATGAATAGGAACAACTATACAAGCAAGTTAGCCTGAATTGGGACCCACTGAATAAGAGAAAAGTGAACCCTAAGGGAAGAGAGAGTTTTGTCAGCCTGCTGCAAGTTAATATGAGAGTGAGTACATGCTGAATTGTGAATAGTTGCAATAATGATCAAGCATTTTATGGATGTATGTGAGAAAGCAACATGAGTCAGACTAATGCAATAAGAAGTTGGTGAAAGCTAGGAACCTGAAAGTATAATTTTTAAGTGGAATACTATTGTCCCCTTACACTTGTTGTCATATAAGTAAGTAAGAATGTACCCCTGTTATATAATTTAAGTGATAACTTTATACTTTTACCTACAGTTAGTGTTGAGCATTCCGATACCGCAAGTATCGGGTATCGGCCGATACTTAGCGGTATCGGAATTCCGATACCGAGATCCGATACTTTTGTTGTATCGGGAATCGGTATCGGGATCGATATAATGTGTAAAATAAAGAATTCAAACAAAAAATATTGCTATACTCACCTTCTCCGACACAGCCTACACCTTACCGAGGAAACCAGCAGCCTTGTTTGCTTAAAATGCGCGCGTTTACTGCCTTCCGTGACGTCACGGCTTCTGATTGGTCGCGTGCCACCCATGTGACCGCGACGCGACCAATCACAACAAGCCGTGACGTAATTTTCAGGTCCTGAATGCCTAATTCTAGGCATTCAGGACCTGAAATTTACGTCACGGCTTGTGATTGGTCGCGTGCCGCCCATGTGACCGCGACGCGACCAATCAAGTAATTTTCAGGTCCTGAATGCCTAATTCTAGGCATTCAGGACCTGAAAATTACGTCACGGCTTGTTGTGATTGGTCGCGTCGCGGTCACATGGGCGGCACGCAACCAATCAGAAGCCGTGACGTCACGGAAGGCAGTAAACGAGCGCATTTTAAGCAAACAAGGCTGCCGGTTTCCTCGGTAAGGTGCAGGCTGCGTCGGAGAGGTGAGTATAGCAATATTTTTTATTTTAATTCTTTATTTTACACATTAATATGGATCCCAGGGCCTGAAGGAGAGTTTCCTCTCCTTCAGACCCTGGGAACCATCAGGGATACCGTCCGATACTTGAGTCCCATTGACTTGTATTGGTATCGGGTATCGGTATCGGATTAGATCCGATACTTTGTCGGTATCGGCCGATACTTTCCGATACCGATACTTTCAAGTATCGGACGGTATCGCTCAACACTACCTACAGTACCTGCATGAATAATAACACCCCACCTTAGCACTATGTTTTTAAAGATTTTTATTTCTGTTTAGCCGATAATAATAAAAGTTATGTTTTATTAGGGTCTTTAATGAGGGATCTCTATTTGCTTATGGCAATTTGTCTGAGTGGAGATGGGAACATTTTTTCAAGTTTGATTGAATTCTGCTTGAAATTTTTACAAAAATCTATATACGGATTTTTTGCAATTCACTATGCACAAATTCAACAAAATGGCACCCAGCTGCAGCCACTATGTTGTTGAACAGTACAATTCATTTTATTTTAAAAATAAAATTGAACCATACTCACCTAACTGGTCACCTCTGCTACTGCCACCTTTATTCTCTGCCTGCTGTCCGGTACTCTTTGCCTCTGTCATGTCAAATTTCTGGCCAGGTGTTCAGTCTAGGATGGGGATTCTGGTTATGAGCAGGCCCCATATTTTACTGTGTAGGCTCTAGGCCATTCTCCTGGTTGAATATGCTGGTATAAAGTGATGTTCACAGCAGGAAGCCCTAGCCTAGATTGAACATCAAATCAGAGATACAGTGCCTTGCAAAAGTATTCGGCTCCCTGGAACTTTTCAACCTTTTCCCACATATCATGCTTCAAACATAAAGATACCAAATGTAAATTTTTGGTGAAGAATCAACAACAAGTGGAACACAATTGTGAAGTTGAACAAAATTTATTGGTTATTTAAAATTTTTGTGGAAATTCAAAAACTGAAAAGTGGGACGTGCATTAATATTCGGCCCCTTTACTTTCAGTACAGCAAACTCATTTCAGAAGTTCATTGTGGATCTCTAAATGATCCAATGTTGTCCTAAATGCCTAATGATGATAAATATAATCCACCTGTGTGTAATCACGTCTCCGTATAAATGCACCTGCTCTGTGATAGTCTCAGGGTTCTGTTTGAAGCAGAGAGCATCCTGAAGACCAAGGAACACAACAGGCAGGTCCGTGATACTGTTGTGGAGGAGTTTAAAGCTGGATTTGGATACAAAATGATTTCCAAAACTTTAAACATACCAAGCAGCACTGTGCAAGCAATCATATTTATATGGAAGGAGTATCATACCACTGCAAATCTACCAAGACCTGTCCGTCCCTCTAAACTTTCATCTCAAACAAGGAGAAGACTGATCAGAGATGCAGCCAAGAGGCCCATGATCACTCTGGATGAGCTGCACAGATCTACAGCTGAGGTGGGACAGTCTGTCCATAGGAAAACAATCAGCTATACACTGCACAAATCTGGCCTTTATGAAAGAGTGGCAAGAAGAAAGCCATTTTTCAAAGATATCCATAAAAAGTGTCATTTAAAGTTTTCAACAAGCCAGCTGGGAGACACACCAAACATGTGCAAGAAGGTGCTCTGGTCAGATGAAATAGAAATCGAACTTATTGGCAATAATGCCAAACGATATGTTTGGCTTAAAGGCAACACAGCTCATCACCCTGAACACACCATCCCCACTGTCAAACATGGTGGTGGCAGCATCATGGTTTGGGCCTGCTTTTCTTCAGCAGGGACAGGGAAGATGGTTAAAATTGATGGGGAGATGGATGGAGCCAAATACAGGACCATTCTTGAAGAAAACCTGTTGGAGCCTCCAAAAGACCTGAGACTTAGATGGAGATTTGTCTTCCAACAAGACAATGATCCCAAACATAAAGCAAAATTTACAATAGAATGGTTTACAAATTAATGTATCCAGGTGTTAGAATGGCCAAGTCAGAGTCCAGACCTCAATCCAATCGAGAATCTGTGAAAAGAGCTGAAAACTGCTGTTCACAAATGATCTCCATCAAACCTCACTGAACTCGAGCTGTTTGCCAAGGAAGAATGGGCAAGAATTTCAGTCTCTCGATGTACAAAACTGATAGAGACATATCCCAAGCGACTTGCAGCTGTAATCGAAGCAAAAGCTGGCACAACAAAGTATTAAGTTAAAGTGGCCAAATAATATTGCATGCCCCACTTTTCAGATTTGATTTTCCACTAAAATTTTAAATAACCAATGAATTTTGTTCAACTTCACAGTTGTGTTCCACTTGTTGATTCTTCACCAAAAATTTACATTTGGTATATTTACATTTGAAGCATGATATGTGGGAAAAGGTTGAAAAGTTCCAGGGAGCCGAATACTTTTGCAAGGCACTGTATGATTCAAAGTAGGACAGGACATCAAACGGGGTGAATCAGAAGTGGCCAGAGAGGTGAGTGATCAAGAGAGTAAAATTGTAATTTTACTTAAGTTTATTATGACTCAGATTCTAGACAGACACCAGAGCATCATAAGGTGCATCAGATTTGCAGAAAATAACCTCTACAAATCAAATTTCACTGTTACATCACAGTGAACAGGAGAATTTAAATGTTGCTAAACCTGCTCATCTCTGCTGTGGAGTAATAAATCAGGCTTCCTTATTTGGCAGTCTGATAGACTTATCTGGGTTTGGAGAATACCAGAAGAACATTATACAGTATATATGACTGCATAGTGCCAACTGTAAAGTTTGTTGAAGGAGATATAATGCAATTAGGTTGTTTTAGATTAGCATAGACCTTTAGTTCAACTCAAAGGAAAAGTTAATATCTTAGGATACCAAGACATTTTCGACAACTGTTTGTTTCCAAATTTGTGGGAACAGTTTGAGCAAGATCTTTTTCTGTTCTTTGCTCCAGTTACAGAATATAACACTGTACATAAAGACATGGTTGAGTGAATTTGGAGACCCACATAAAAAAAGGTCTGATCACAATCCCAATAAACACTTCGGAAACTAAAATGGAAATTGTGAGCCAGGTATTGTCAACTAACATCAAAAGAACTCACAAATGGTCTTCTGGATATATGGACGAACATTTCACACACACACTTCAAAATCTTGTAGAAAGCCTTCACAGTAAAAATTGTTATAGCTACCAAGGGAGGTCTATCTCTATATTAATGCTTATGGATTTTGAAAGGGATGTCTTAGAGGTTCCTGCAGGTGTAATGTGTAGGTGTTTTAATGCTTTGTAAAACTTTACCTCTAACATGCAAAATCAGATTGTTTTTGGTGTTGCGTAACCATACAATTCATGCACTTCAGCAGAAGAATTTATTATTTAAACTGTTATACTTACATTACACTCAATTTTACCATATGAGAATCTAGATAAAAAAGCACAATGTGTTTTTCAATGATACTATAAAAACAAAGGAATAACATAATTGATTTTCAAGTATTTTTTTCCATGCATGTTCAAACTGTATTCTAAGAAGGACAAATTCTAGCTCTTAAAAAATCTCAGACATAAAAATAACAATTGAAAAAAAGATTGAAAACAATTAGCAAGTGCGTGCATTGCCCTTTGAATAAAGTTCTAGTGAACTTCATTTCATTGGAAGATGTAGTTCAACTGTAGCTCATGTGGCTGAGGTTGATTTTCTAATCTGTAGCTGTAAATCATTCTTTTTTCAAACCTCTGAAATAATTTACATTTTACTCTCATGTTAAAAGGACTTAGACATGTTTTATTTTAGTATCATTCTAGTACCATTGGTAGATTCATTGAGATATAAAAACTAGTCCATCTATAGTTTGTGCCTCCAATATTTCACAGGCTGTATAAAGATCATATTTATCTCTGCCTCAGAAGTGTTTCCCAGTGAGGCTGATACTGTGTAAGTTTGATTTAGTAAGCATATTTTGCTCTTTCTATAGCTATAGCACAGTATTCATATACCTTACATTCTTATAAAAATAAAATAAATGCATATATGATATCAGACTGGATTTTGCCTCTAGCGACACATACAGTATTTCAGCTTAAATATCTATTATGGGCTTGCTTTCTATTCTGCTAACAAGAATATGATGCTTGTGCTATATATATATTTATATATATATATATATATATATATATATATATATATATATATATATATATATATACACACATATATTTACATGTACACACACTGCATATGTATATATATATATATATATATATATATATATATATATATATATATATACCTACTATGGAATTAAAATACAATCCAGTAACGTTTAAGTATAGTCTGTCAAAATTAGAAAATTTGAATTAGACATATTTGCTTGAATCTGCATCAAATAAATTCAATAAATATTAAATCTGCCTGAAAGAATTAAAAAAGTCATCTCTTCTTAGTACCTTACATACCTCTCCCACTCCCGATCCTCCAGTTGTCGCTTTTCACTAGGCCGCATTCTTTCATATGGGGTGCATGTTTAATGGAATTAATAACATGTGTCGCCCCATTTGTGGTCACTCAGAGGGCATCCTGCCATTGACTTTAATAATATGTGTTGGACTGCACATGCTGGCATGGAGCCTAGTAAAGAATAAAATCACTTCGGGACCAGAGCAAGCAGAAGCAGGTCAAAGAAGAGTAATTGAATGAGAAAAGGTGGGTATAATAATAATAGTTGATTGTTTTTTTAACCCATCTCCAGCCTCCAGAAAATTTGCTGGATTCGCACAAATCAAATTTGATTTCACTAGAATCTTAATTTTGGATGGAATTAATAGAAAATTAAATTGATTTTGAATAATTTGCTCATCCTAACTGTCCAAAATCTTACGTCTATTAATAACAAAAATGTTTGCTACAAGTTTGACTTCAAATCTCAGCAGATAATATAACTCAACCAGATGACTTGTGGAAGGAGCAGGAGAGGCCTGTAATATAGTGCTTTCAATTAAATGTCATAATTTTTTGCCTTAGTAATCATGAGGTCCGTTATTACTTATCCATTATGGTCACAGGTAATTATCTTGAAAAGCTAAGCTTTCTTATAAATCCAGTGTCATGTGCATAAAAAAGAAAAAGTTTGCAGCACTCACGCCGTTTATTTCTTCAGTTCTTTATTCAAACACAATTATCCATGATAGGATGTGGCACAAAGACGGCTTGGGCTTGTGAGGGGAGCAGGGATGTGCAGGAACGAGACGGACGACGGCCGTTTCGCGCGTTTGCGCTTCTACGGGTCCATGTTCCGAAGAGTTGCTATACCCCCTCAGCTTTAGAGGGTTTCCCTTGCGGGCACAACTTAAAAAAACTACATGTCCATTCAGTGCCAGTGCTTTGTCTTCTCACGTTTTTCTTATAAATCCAAAAGCAGTTATGGAGCATAGTTTTACTTTCTAGGTAAAGATACTTTCTGTTTCAGAAACACTTACTAAATTTTATTGGGCATTGTCACCCTAATATTGAGCATAGGAGTATGGCTGCATTATGAATTTTGAATCAGGGCCATGGGTAGAAGAGATGACAATTTTTTCCTTCCATATGTTCAATGACCCTCGCCGATAAGAGGATCTGAGATTCATCCATCTCCCGTGATGTGGTGAATATGAATATGAAACCACAGGTTTGGGTGGTAATAATTTTCTGTCTAAACAAGAGAAATCCAGCTCAAAGAACATGTGAACAAACTTCCTTATTTATTTATTTAGAGGTAAAACTTAAAAAAACATTGGAACACCTACACATTACACCACAGGAACCTCTAAGACATCCCTTTCAAAATTCATAAGCATTAATATAGAGATAGACCTCCCTTGGTAGCTATAACAATTTTTACTGAGAAGACTTTCTACAAGACTTTGAAGTGTGTCTGTGAAATGTTTGTCCATACATCCAGAACACCATTTGTGAGTTCCTCTGATGTTAGTCAACAATACCTGTCTCACAATTTCCACTTTAGTTCAAAAGTGTTTAAAAACGCTATAAGTGGTTATTTATCAATGCTGATGCTGTTTCACTCTCTGCTGATCAGTTTTGGTGAATAAAGAAAGAAGTTTGTTCACAAGTTCATTGAGCTGGATTTCTTTGTTTTTGATTGCTCCCTGCCTTGACACAGCTGTTCCTGCGCTCAAAACTTCTAAGGATGTCCATTACAGTGAGATGGACTTTTTTAATATAACTTTCTGTCCCTTTCTTCCAGAAACAACATGGCTAATGTTCCAGACTTTGTGGGGCCACATTACCAGATATGAATAGTGGGTATTTAGTAACTGGTATAGGTTCTGTAGGTTTGGGAGACATATTTTAATCATTGGGTCGCAGTGCTGAACACAATGCATTCGCTTGAATTGCTGTCTGGCCTGCTCATTAGGCCAGAATTAAAATAGGCCAGGTTGATAAAGTTGTATATCCCATGTCTCACGTGTAAAGAAGGAGAACATTGTAAGAGGAAATATGGCATTACTATCTTCGGCCTGTAACTGTATTGTCTCGTCCCCTTTGTAACATCTCTTGTATGTTTTTATAAACACTGCCTACTTGTTGGGTTAAATATATAAAATTTTACAGCAGTTGTTCATCTTGCTCTATAAGCCGCACCCATAAAGCCTCGTATTACCAGTAACAGGTGTCCAACAGCCTGTAATAAACAATTCTTCATGACAGCTAGTTTTTCTTTGGTTATTGCAGAGCTTGGTGGTAACAGTAAATATCCACATATATATCCATGTGTTGGATACTTCCTGGACAGTTGCTAGTCAAGGGTGGAATAGGATGTGTACAGTACTTGTGGACAGGTGTCTTTTATACTGATAACAAGTTCAAACAGGTGCCATTACTACAGGTAATGAGTGGAGGACAGATGAGCCTCTTAAGAATAAGTTACAGGTCTGTGAGAGCCAGAAATCTTGCATGTTTTTAGGTGACCAAATACTTAATTTTCACCATAATTTGCAAAATAAATCTAGCCAAACCAGACAAGGTGATTTTCTGGATTTGTTTTCTCATTTTAACTCTCATAGTTGTGGTTTACCTATGATGTCAATTACAGGCCTCTCTCATCTTTTTAAGTGGGAGAACTTGCCCAGTTGGTGGCTGACTAAATACTTTTTTCCCTACTGTATGTGTTATATGTTCACTATTAAAGAGACAAATAATCAACCTAGCAGCAATAGTATTGTTCTCATCCATCAATCATCAGTCATTTCTGTGATTGTCCTGAAAAATTGGTGGCAACAGTGGGGTATCTTCCAGTTATCCCCAACAATTGGTGGCAGCAGTTGGATATCATCCTCATCTCCCTGACAAGCAATATCAATTGTATGCAGAAAAGTGGTGTTAGCATGGTCTGAAGTTCTTATTGGACCTCTTTGTATAGATCTGTGTAGTATGTGGGACCTTTAAAAATCTATGTTTTTAAAGGTCTGCCTTGGTACTGTGGAAATATACAAAGGTTATAGAGACTCACATTGAAATGAAAATAAGGTGATGGGTGCAATTTATAAAAGTAAAACCTTTCAACAAGTTCCCTTTAAGCAATTTATTACAACTTCTCAATTTATTAAATGCTCTTTTTTATAAAGAGAATAACTTTATCTCACAATGTTTCCTTTATGATCATTTAATTATGCAGTTAAACATAACGTAATATAACTATTTGTTCTTCATGCATTCCATGTAAATTGCTCCCCGTACCTTCTACTGCAAGAAAGGCACCAATATTATTTCTTCAATAACTTGTAATGCAGAAAAGACATTAAATACATTGTCGAAAATAATAGACATTTCTTAGCAGATGTCTAATCGGCAGTAACCCACCAAAGAAAGAATTACATTGATTTCTAAAAAAGTATTTTTCTCATGATAATGAATGTGGAACATGATGATTGTCAAGCAGATGTTTCACATGCGATATCATACAAAAGAAAAGTTGTTTTTATCCTTAAGAAAAATAATTTATTGCAGTATTCAGGAAACATGTAAGAAATCGCTATATTTTATTGCTAAATCTGTTATTGGAACGTAAAATTAAGAGATAAGGTGAGCTACTTCTGCATAATAGCAATTTATTTAGCAAGACAACTTAAAAATGGTATCATGTCTTCTGATACACAGTACTGAAGGTTTTTTAATAATAAGTTTACGTTAAAGAAAAAACTAACATTTTTCATAATACAGTTAAGTTTTAATTTTCTATGGTATTAATTGGGATATAAATGGAAATAGAAGAAAAGTGCGGCACTCACCCTTTTGCATTGTAGTCGTAGTCTTTATTGCTCCATAAAAGCTTTAAACAAATTCAGCTCATGGGAACGGCAGGTAATTTGAGGGGTGCGGGGAGAAGGTGGCACTTTTTCTTCTATTTCCATTTAATTACTTATTGACTTATGCTGAGCATCTATTACCCGATATTTTGCATAACTGCACATTGGTCTAACTTACGGATCCACCATACAAATAGTGCATATGACCCTGGTGCCGTTTTTTTTTTTTCTTCTTGCTGTTGGAAATTAATTGGGATATGGTTAATATTACATGAAAAAGTGTATGGATGCATAAAATACAGATTTTGCTTAATCAACAACAGATCATTTTCTATCAATTCTATCTTCCTTTTATCCTATTTTAAAGCATGACTTTTTCTTGAACAGAAAACTAAAACTTTACTATTAATTACTAGATTTGATCTTTTTTTAACCCTACAGGTGCTACACAGCGATTAAGACAAAGTAGAATGAAAAAAATGAATTATTTCACTGTTTTCCACTAAACTATTGACTTAGCTGCAAAGATTTTATTTTTTCAAGGAGTAATAGGAGAAAAATGGATTGAAAATTTTTTTCCAGAAATTTCTCCCAAATATGTCAATATCCCATATATTGTCAAAAACTGTTGTTTAGGCACATGGCAGGGGTCAGAAGGGAAAAGCAATATTTCATTTTTGGAAGGAAATTTTTCTGGAATAAATTGCAGACACAAAATCACATTTCCACAGCCCCTAAAATAACATAACAGCAAAAAAGAAAAAAAACACAATTCA
Organism: Ranitomeya variabilis; assembly: GCF_051348905.1. Lineage (NCBI taxonomy): Eukaryota > Metazoa > Chordata > Amphibia > Anura > Dendrobatidae > Ranitomeya > Ranitomeya variabilis. The sequence continues at coordinate 319,865,741 of NC_135233.1, read as the reverse complement.
GCCCATTTTGAAAACTATACCACTTAAAAAATTAATCTAGGTGTGTGTTAGGTGTCAAGTTCCCGCCACTGCACAGGGGGAATCTCGAACCATGTCTGCTGCAGTCTCCCACTCTCCTCCAGCCGCAGTGGAACCTGCTCAGTGGAGACATCGGTCCCAGCGTCTGGCTCTGCCTGATACTGTGTGAATGGTAAGGCTACTTTCACATTTCCATTTTTTTTAATCCGTCACAATGCGTCGTTTTGGAAAAAAAACACATCCTACAAATTTGCCCGCAGGATGCGTTTTTTTTCCCATGGACTTGTATTGCTGACGGATCGCGACGTATGGACACACGTTGCGCTGGTTGCGTTGGGTTTTGGTGGACCGTCGTCACAGAAAATTGTTCAAGGGAACGTTTTTCTGTATGTCGCATCCAGTGTTTCAGACTGTGCATGCCCAGCAGGAAATATTGCTCTCACGATCTTTCCTCACCCTGCAGTCTGACGGAAATGTGAAAGCACACACTTCCGTTGGTACGTCACGCCGACGCTTTGTGATGGCCCCGTACTGACAGAAATAGGAAAGAAGCCTTACTGTTGCCTTTCCAGGCTCTGCCCTTGTAGCCAGCACTGGTCAGCGGCGAGCAGGCTTTTTTGGGACTAAGTCCTGCTTTTCATGCACTGTGCATGCCCATGGGAGGACCTCTCATTGGAGGTCGGGGATCACACGCTCAGGCCCTGTTGCACCTCCTATTGGTCCACCAGGAAGGTCCTGTAGAGCTGCAACTATAAAAGGTTCAGTATCAAATGTGTTTGGCTTATGCCAGTGGATACTATACCACTCTATATATACGTATGTGGTGTGAGCCTGTAGCTTTGGGACTGTACACTCATGCAGGCAGCTAGCGTCAGTGGGGGCAATTAGCCTTTGGCTAGCATCTGGTTCCTTCATGCGTGCGGTTAGCACAGAAGAGTTCCAAAGCATGCACAACCCTTAGTTAGGGTAATAGTTTGTGTACAGCGAGACTCTGTGAGTCAACAAAGATTGCTTTCAGTTCACACAGGGGGAAGACTAGCCCACGTGTGAGTTTAGAGGTTATTCGCCTTTACTTTGCAGCAGATATCTCTGCACAGTGAACCCCGGGCTGCGAACGCACCTTGTAGCTACCTATCTATACTCGGTGCATTCCGCTAGCCCTAACAGTATACTAGCGCCAGGGTCTGGCTAAGTATTGGCGGACAAACAGCGATTGCAGGGGTACATCCAGCAGCTAGAGGGCAGGTTGGTGGCTCTTGAGCGTGCAACCTCAGCTGTGGATATTACCGCAATAGCTGTTCAGGCTGCAGGCGTGGCTGCATCAACTTTAACCACTGCCACCCCTGTTCCGACCTTATTCCACTTTCCGCTGCCAGAGAAATACTCTGGTGACAGTAAATTATGTTAGGGTTTCATGATCCAGTGCTGTATACAACTTGAGCTCCTGGCTGCACGTTTTCCCACACAGCGGGCAAAGGTGGGATTCATTATTTCTCTTCTGTCGGACAAGGCGTTGGAGTGGGCTATGCCGCTGTGGGAGTGTGACGATCATGTGGTGCAGAGCACTCCTTGGTTTTTGAGCACTCTGAAACAGTTCCTTTTAGGACCTCGAGTCATCCATGATACGGCGCTCCAACTGCTGGCATTGACTCAGGGTTCATCCGTGGTCTGTCATTTTGCCGTCCACTTTCGGACTTTAGCATCCGAGCTGGAGTGGCCGGATAAAGCCCTTATCCCGGTATTTTGGAGGGGGCTGGCTGACCATATGAAGGATGCATTTGCCACTAGGGAGATTCCCTCCACACTGGAGGAGCTCATAGCAGTATCAACTCACATGGACTTTCGCTTTAATGAGCAAAGTTTGGAGCGAGCCCAGTGTAGGCAGAGGTTTTCGGCTGGCTCCCACCTTCACAAAACCTATTGAATCTTTTCTGTCCAGGCATCCGAGTCACATGAGACCATGGAGGTGTCACGAGCGGGATCTAAGTTCCGGGCCTCCCATGCACTTAAGGTCTGTCTTGTTTGCCGGCAGTCAGGACACCTTGCCTCCAGTTGTTCTCAGCGGTCGGGAAAATGTCAGCGTCTAGTGGTAGTCGGAGGAGGTACATTAGACGTGGTGACATTTTCCTCCAAATTGTTCTTCAAGGGTACAATTACCATAAGCCCATCCACTTTTATGGTAGAGCTTTGCGTGGACTCCGGGGCAAAGGGCAATTTTATGTCATCTGCTTTCGCTGAATGACACGCAATACCCCTGGTGATGCTCGCCAAAGCTGTGACCATTTGAGTGGTAAATGGGTCGACACTACCCTCGCAGATTACACACCAAACCATTCCATTCACTCTTTCCATGTCTCCATCTCATCAGGAGATTATTTCCCTACTAGTCATTCCAGAGGTAATTGATGAGGTCTTGTTGGGCATACCATGGCTATGCTACCACACTCCTCATATAGAGTGGTCCTCAGGGAGAATTCTGGGATGGGGTAAATCCTGTGAGGGTAGATGTCAGAGGGAGTGTGTTCAGGTTTCTACAACTGAGGTACCCGCAGGTCTTTCCTCTCTCCCCATGCACTATTGGCCCTATGCGCACGTGTTCTCCAAAAGGGCTACGGAGACCCTTCTACCTCACCGCCCCTATGACTGTCCTATTGACCTCTTACCTGGTGCAGAGCCTCCCCGGTTTCGAGTCTATTTGTTATCTCTTCCGGAGATAGAGGCAATGTCCCAGTACATCCGGACAATCTGGCAAGAGGATTCATTAGGAAGTCAGTGTCACCTGCAGGGGCTGGGTTCTTCTTCATGCAGAAGAAGAGTGGGTAACTACGCCCATGCATAGACTACAGGGGTCTTAACACCATCACTGTTAAGAATAAGTACCCACTACCTCTGATATTTAAGCTCTTTGATAGGCTATGGGGAGCAAGGTTATTTACTAAATTAGATCTGCGGGGTGCTTACAACCTGATACAGATCCGTGATGGGGACGAATGGAAAATGGCTTTTAACACCAGGGATGGTCACTATGAATATCTGGTGATGCCCTTCTGGCTCTGTAATGCCCCAGCCTGTTTCCAAGACTTTGTGAACGACATGCTCACCACCTCGGTCATAGTCTATCTGGATGATATTCTCATCTTCTCTCCAGATATTGACTCCCACCGGAGAGATGTTTGCAAAATCTTTGACCTCTTACGGGCAAACTCCCTCTATGCCAAGTTGGAGAAGTGTGTGTTTGAGCAGGAGTCCTTGCCTTTCCTTGGCTATATCATCCCTGCCCAGGGATTGGCTATGGATCCTGCCAATCTACAGGCAGTGCTGGACTGGCAGGAACCTCATTCTCTTAAAGCGGTGCAGCGCTTTATGGGGTTTATTAATTACTATCACCAGTTCATTCCCCACTTCTCAACTTTGGTAGCTCCCTTAATTTCACTCTCCAAAAATGGAGCAAATCCCAAATTGTAGTTGGAGGAGGTCTCCAAGGCCTTTCTCGCTATTAAGTCACACTTCGTTAGTGCTCCCATCCTACATCGCCCCGATGTAGATAAGCCGTTTATAATGGAGGTGGATGCCTCATCCGTTGGTGCTGGAGCAGTCCTCTTCCAAAATGATGCTAAAGGTCAGAAGAATCCTTGCTTCTTCTTTTCCAAGACCTCACCAGCGGAGAGGAATTATTCCATCAAGGACAGGAAGTTGCTAGCTATGAAGTTGGCTTTCTCAGAGTGGAGACACCTCCTGGAGGGGACTCGCTTTCCTTTCCAGGATTTTGCAGACCACAAAAATTTGGTGTACTTACAGACAGCCCAGGTGCTGAATTCTCGCCAGGCCAGATGGTCCCTGTTCTTCTCCCGGTTTCATTTCACCCTCAATTTTCTCTCCGGGAAGAAGAACATTTGTGCCGACGCTCCACCCACTCCGTAGTGTCTGTAGTGTCATCAGAGGAGGAGGAGCCTCGGCTTATTGTCCCTTCTGGGAGCCTGAGAACTGTGGCTCCAGTTTTGCTAGAGTCTGTGCCCCCGGGCAAGACTTTTGTACCATCAAATTTGCAACCGGAGGTACTCTCTTGGGCTCATTCGTCCAGGGTGGGTGGACATTTTGGGACCAAGAGGACATTTGAGCTTCTGGCGAGGACATACTGGTGGCCGCATATGGTTCATAAAGTCGGGGATTATATTCGGGCGTGTGTCTCCTGGGCCAAGAATCTGTCTCCTCGGCAACGGCCTGCTGGGCTACTTTACCCCCTGCAGGTGGCAGACAAGCCCTGGGAGATGATAAGGATGGACTTCGTGGTGAGCTTACCTAAGTCTCGTAGCTGCACCATTATCTGGGTAGTCACCGATGATTTTTCTAAAATGGTGCACTTGGTGCCGCTTCCACGGTTACCTTCTGCACGGGCCTTGGCGGCGTTGTTCATTAAACATATTTTCCATCTACATGGCATACCTGACAAAATTGTCAGTGATTTGGGTCCCCAGTTCGCTTCTCGGTTTTGGAGAGGGCTCTGTTGTTTCAGCATTGAGCTGAATCTCTCTTCTGCATACCATCCCGAGACGAATGGGTTGGTAGAGAGGGTCAACCAGACTCTGGTGACATATCTGCAACATTTTGTCTCTGCTAGGCAGGATGACTGGGCAGCTTTGCTACCTTGGGCACAATTTGCTCTGAACAACGCCGTAGCCGACTCCACTGGGCAGACTCCATTTCTCCTTAATTACGGCCAGCACCCGCGTGTCCCTGTGCCCATGCCATCCACTTATTCCAGGGTGGCAGACTTGGCAGTGGAGGCACGTGACATTTGAAACTGCACACAGGATGCCATTCAGGCCTCCAAGGAGAGAATGAGGGTTTCTGCCGATGCACACCGGCACCCCACTCCGACCTTCGCTCCGGGTGACTTAGTGTGGCTCTCCGCCCATAACATCATGTTGCGAGTTGAGTCAACTAAGTTTGTGCCTCGTTACATTGGTCCTTTCATGGTTCTTGAACAGGTTAACCCTGTGGTCTACCGTTTGGCTATTCCTCCATGCCTTGGTATCACCGACACCTTTCATGTTTCCCTCTTAAAACCCGTCTAAATGTCCCACTTTTCCGAATCATCTGCTGGGACATCGGGTTCATCCACGGATGAGTATGAGGTGAACTCTATCTTGGGGTGCAAGGTGGTACGTGGCAAGAAGTACTATCTGGTGGACTGGAAGGGTCACAGCCCAGAGGACAGAACCTGGTAACCTGTGGAGCACATTCGGGCTCCGCTGCTCATTGCAGCCTTTGAGCCTAGTGAGGCTCAAGGAGGAGGGAGCCCTAGGAGGAGGGATAATGTTAGGTGTCAAGTTCCCGCTGCTGCACAGGGGGAATCTCGAACCATGTCTGCTGCGGTCTCCCATTCTCCTCCAGCCGCAGTGGAACCTGCTCAGCGGAGACGTCGGTCCCAGCGTCTGGCTCAGCCTGATACTGTGCGAATTGTTACTGTTGCCTTTCCATGCTCTGCTCTTGTAGCCAGCACTGGTCAGAGGCGAGCAGGTTTTTTTGGGACTAAGTCCTGTATTTCATGCACTGAGCAGGCCAAAGGGAGGACCTCTCATTGGAGGTCAGGGGTCACACGCTCAGGCCCTGTTGCAGCTCCTATTGGTCCACTAGGAAGATCCTGTAGAGCTGCAACTATAAAAGGTTCGCATGACCGCACGGCCACGGAAAGAAAAGAGTTCATTTTCATGATTGAATAGATTGCAGACAACTTGTCGCATTTGCAGATCCCTTAAAGTGCTAGAGTAATACAAACACTCAAGTTTTCATAACTAGACTGGCCATGAACTTCATTTAGTGGTGCATTGTACAGTTTGGACCCTCTGGTTGCTTCACAGAACTTTATATTCCCTGAACGTGTAAACAATTTATTTTTTCCACAGTGATACCCCACATGTGTTAAAAAACAATAAGTGCAAATTTGTCTGAAATAGATTGTTGACGGTATGTTGCATTTGCTCACAAATGCCAAAAGAACAAACACACCCAACAAACGAACCAAAGTAAAAAACTATATATTTAAAAAAATTCAACTGTGTAACACATTTTTATCTGTCAGGTGCTCTACTGAACTTTAAAGTATTTACCTCTATTTAGGGTTCAAATGCTGTCCTACTAGCATGTAAAAAAATAAGACTGCTTTAAATACTGTAGGCTACTAGAAAGGCCACTGATGGAAACTGATTGCTTAGAAATTCTAAAGTACTTATAATCAACAAAACAGATAATTAGGTAATACTTCTTCACGAGTTACTTTTACAAATCATTAAATAAACAGGTTTATGTAGCGACAAAGAACTGCCATCATGTGTACTGTACTTTGTTATTTTTAAAAAGTCAGAGCAGAGGGATTAAATGATTTTTCATTCAGTGCTATTGTAACAAGTATCTTGAACACATGATGAAAAGTGACTAAACAGCTGTAAAGCGCCACTAGTGGCAAGATTCAACAGTTTTCAAAATCACAACACAAAAATGTAATTAAAGTTCAGTGTTTCATGCTGGCAGAAGCCAGTTCTCTAATGAATGATTTTCTAATTTTAAATTCTACTTATTTTTTTTCAGCAACCAAAGGTGGTGATTAGTCATTACATAGCACAAATGCTAATGCAAGTTGAAGTTTGCATCTACACTTTTGATTTTCCAGACATTTTTGACATATACTAAATCCAAGCAGTTAATCCCTATGGAATTTCTATGGAATTTAAATAATATACAAACAAACAAAAAAATAATAATTCAGAAATATGCACCAGCCATAAATAAAACCAAATGCCTACTGTTGTGTAGGTTGTGTAGGTTGTGTTGTGCTGAATGAAAAGAATTCTTACCTGTGGAGTCATGATCTCTTCAAAAAGTGTCCTGTGATAGCTGGTACCAAAGCATTTACAGAAGGTCCTTTAACTCCTGAAATATTTTTAAAAGTCAAAGAAATATTTATATACAAATATGGTTGTAACTTTCTGAGTGCCCATACTACTGCCAGGCACTCCTTCTCGATGGCCGCATAGCTTACTTCACGGGGCAGTAGTTTCCGACTCAGGTAAGCTACCGGGTGTTCTTGGCCATCCGGCCTGACTTGGCTCGGTACTGCCCCCAATCCAAACATAGAAGTGTCTGTGTGAACAAGGAAACGTTTAGTTGGATCGGGCGCGGCCAATAAAGGGGTATTGGTGAGGGCGTCCTTTAGCTGGCAGAAGGCTTCCTCACACTCTGGGGTCCAGGTTACCTGGCGGGGTTTGTTCTTATGGGTCAGATCAGTGAGGGGCTTGGCTACGCTGCTGTAATTGGAGACGAATTTCCTGTAATACCCCGCTGTCCCTAGAAACGCCATGACCTGGGTTTTAGTGCGTGGGGTGGGCCATTTGGCTATGGCCTAAATCTTGGCTGGTTCTGGTCGCTGTTTCCCACTTCCCACCCAATGTCCTAAATACTGAACCTCCGCTTTGCCCACGTGACACTTGTTTGGGTTCAGGGTGATTCCGGCCTTGTGGATCCTGTCTAATACTGTCTCTAGGTGATTTAGATGCTCTTCCCATGTCGAACTGTAGATGGCGATGTCATCCAGGTAGGCATACGCAAAGTCCTGGAGACCATCCAGAAGCCGGTCAGCCAGCCTCTGGAAGGTCGCAGGGGCATTCTTCATCCCGAATGGCATAACTCAAAACTGGAATAAGCCAAACGGGGTGACAAATGCAGACTTGGGAATAGCGTCAAGACTAAGGGGAATCTGCCAGTAGCCTTTGCATAGATCAATGGTGGTCAAATACTTTGCCCCCACCAGCCGGTCTAACAGCTCATCCACGCCCGGCATGGGATATGCATCTATCACCGTTTTCTCATTGAGCCTGCGATAGTCTACACAAAACCATGTAGTCCCATCCTTCTTGGGCACTAACACTACGGGGGATGCCCAGGGACTATCTGATTCTTCAATGACCCCTAAAACACAACATCTCTTGTATCTCTTGTCACATCCCTTCTCGTGCAGACTCAGGGACACGGAAGGGGGGTTGTCTCAGGGGGTTCTGATCCTTGGTCTCAACCTTGTGTTGTGCCAGGTGGGTGTACCCCTGTCTCCCTGAAAACACCCTCTGTCGCTGCCTCAACATTGCCTCTGCCTGCTGTCTCTCCTGGGGACCTAGGTCTTCACCCCAGTGTACCTGGTCCCATGTTTTAGACTGAGTCCTCTCCCCTAAGACATCAGGCAAGGGGAGACCGGCTACATCCTCTGCTTCAGGTGCACAGATGACCACTACCTCTTTAGGGCGCTCCCGGCAGGGCTTCAGCATGTCCACGTGGAACATGCGGATAACCCTGGGGTCGTCACAATCGGCGACATTATAGGTGGTGTCGGCTATTTTCCCCACTACCTGGTAGGGCCCCTGCCATGCAGCTTGGAACTTGTTCTGCCTAGTGGGTTTTAACACCAGGACATTCTGTCCTATCTCAAAGGTGCGTTCTCTGGCCCTCCGATCGTACCATATGCGCTGGCGCCGTTGGGCCACCTGCAAGTTCCCACTTACAGCCTGGGTCAGCTCCTGTAGGCGGTCCCGGAATTCCAGCACATAGGGTACAATAGGTACCCCTTCTATGGTGCCCTCCCCTTCCCAGTGTTCTAGCACTAAGTTTAAGGGTCCCCTTACCCGTCTCCCATATACCAGTTCGAACGGGGAGAACCCCGTGGATTCTTGGGGCACCTCCCGATAGGCAAACAGGAGGTGAGGCAAGAATTTCTCCCAGTTCCTGTAGGCCCTGGTAAAAGTCCCAATGAGTTGTTTTAATGTCCCATTAAAGCGTTCACACAACCCATTGGTTTGTGGGTGGTACGGGGCGCTTCTAATGGACTTTACGCCGCACAGCTTCCACAGTTGGTTGGTCACCTTTGCTGTAAACTGGGTACCCTGGTCCGAGATAATTTCCCGGGGAAATCCAACCCGTGAGAAAACCTGGAGCAGGGCAGCCGCCACCGTCTCTGCCAGAATGTTAGGCAATGCAACTTGTTATGATCCTTAGTGGCTGAGGATCACAGAATGAACTAGCTAAGTAACTGAACATAGAATGAGCTCTAGGGAGGTGGTAACTGGACTGACCGCAAACCTGATCCTAACCAAACACACTGAAGGTAGCCGGTGAACGTGCCTAAATTCCTGGACGTCTCGACGCAGCCTGAGAAACTTGCTACCCCTATAGAGAAAGTAAGACCTCACTTGCCTCAGAGAAATGACCCCAAAGATATAGGAAGCCCCCAACAAATATTAACGGTGAGGTAAGGGGAAAATACAAAACGTAGAAATGAAAACAGATTCAGCAAATGAGGCCCACTAATACTAGATAGCAGAAGACAGGCAGGGAACTGTGCGGTCAGTAAAAAACCCTATACAAAATATCCACGCTGAGAATTCAAGAACCCCCACACCAACTAACGGTGTGAGGGGAGAAACTCAGCCCCCTAGAGCTACCAGCAAGCAAGGAAATCACATATTAGCAAGCTGGACAAGGACAAGTAAATAACCAAGAAACATATTGAACACTGATGAGCAAAAATAACCAAACAGAAAACTTAGCTTCTCTTGAAGAGACTGATAGCGAAGGAATTCAGGAGAGATCAAAATAGCACTGAATACATCGACAGCAGGCAAACACTGAAAGTCCAGGTGAGCTAAATAGGAAACCAGCTAACAGATAACGAGACAGCTGATCAGCCTCAGACCTGCAGAATGACACAAAGAGCCACCAGAGGGAGCCCAAAGACAGCACTCACACAGTACCACTTGTGACCACAAGAGGGAGCCCAAAAACAAAGTTCACAACAGTACCCCCCCCCTTGAGGAGGGGTCACCGAACCCTCATCAAAACCCCCAGGGCGATCAGGATGAGCCACATGGAAGGCATGAACCAAATCGGCCACATGAACATCAGAGGCGACAACCCAGGAATTATCCTCCTGACCATAGCCCTTCCACTTAACCAAATACTGAAGCCTCCGTCTAGAAATACGAGAATCCAAGATCTTCTCCACCATGTACTCCAATTTGCCCTCAACAAGCATCGGGGCAGGGGGCTCAACAGAAGGAACCACAGGCACCACATACCTCCGCAACAAAGACCTATGGAACACGTTATGAATGGCAAACGACGCTGGGAGGTCCAAACGAAATGACACCGGGTTAAGGATTTCCAAAATCTTATAAGGACCGATGAAGCGAGGCTTGAATTTAGGAGAGGAGACCTTCATAGGAACATACCGAGAAGACAGCCATACCAAATCCCCAACACGAAGTCGGGGACCCACACCGCGATGGCGGTTGGCAAAGCGCTGAGCCTTCTCCTGTGACAACTTCAAATTGTCCACCACATGGTTCCAAATCTTCTGCAACCTATCCACCACGAAGACCTATCTTGGTGAACCAACTGGACCCCTTAATCCGAGCAAACAGATCAGATAATAATGGCAAAGGATACTGAAATTTGACCGTGATTTTATTTAGAAGACGATAATCTATACAAGGTCTCAGAGAACCATCCTTTTGGCCACAAAAAAGAATCCTGCACCAAGAGGGGAGGAGGAAGGGCGAATATGTCCCTTCTCTAAAGACTCCATTATATAACTCCGCATCACGGCATGTTCTGGTACAGACAAATTAAAAAGTCGTCCCTTAGGGAACTTACTACCAGGAATCAAATTTATAGCACAATCACAATCCCTGTGAGGAGGCAGGGCACCGGATCTGGGCTCATCAAATACATCCTGGTAGTCCGACAAAAACTCAGGGACCTCAGAAGGAGTGGAAGAAGCAATTGACACCAAAGGAGCATCGCCATGAATCCCCTGGCAACCCCAACTTGAAACAGACATAGCTTTCCAATCCAGAACTGGATTATGGGCCTGCAGCCATGGCAGACCCAAAACAACAACATCATGCAAATTATGCAGCACAAGAAAGCGAATCACCTCCTGATGTACAGGAGTCATGCACATGGTCACTTGAGTCCAATACTGAGACTTATTCTCAGCCAATGGTGTAGCATCAATTCCCCTCAGTGAAATAGGGAATTCTAAAGGCTCCAGAACAAAACCACAGCGCCTGGCAAACGACAAATCCATCAGGTTCAGGGCAGCACCTGAATCCACAAAAAGCCATAACCGAGTAGGATGACAAAGAACAAATTAAAGTAACAGACAAAATGAATTTAGGCTGTATAGTACCAACGGTGACAGATTTAGCATTTTTTTTTACGTGCTTAGAGCATGCTGAGATAACATGAGTTGAATCACCACAGTAAAAGCACAACCCATTTTGACGTCTATGATTTTGCCGCTCAATTCTGGTCAGAGTTCGGTCACATTGCATAGACTCAGGTCTCTGTTCAGAAAACACCGCCAGATGGTGCGCAGATTTGCGCTCCCGCAAACGCCGATCAATCTGAATGGCCAAAGCCATTGAGTCATTCAGACTTGCAGGCGTGGGGAACCCCACCATAACATTCTTAATGGCTTCAGAAAGACCTTCTCTGAAATTTGCAGCCAGGGCACACTCATTCCATTGAGTAAGCACCGACCATTTCCGAAATTTTTGACAATACACCTCAGCTTCTTCCTGGCCCTGAGTGAGAGCCAGCAAGGCCTTTTCTGCCTGGTTCTCAAGATTAGGTTCCTCATAAAGCAAACCAAGCGCCAGAAAAAATGCATCCACATTCAGCAATGCAGGATCTCCTGGCGCCAGGGAGAAAGCCCAATCTTGAGGGTCGCCACGTAACAGGGAGATAACAATTCTAACTTGCTGAGCGGAATCACCAGAGGAACGAGGTCTCAAAGAAAGAAATAATTTACAATTATTCTTAAAATTCAGAAACCTAGATCTATCTCCAGAAAACAACTCAGGAATAGGTACTTTTGGCTCAGACATAGGACTGTGAACAACAAAATCCTGAATGCTTTGCACCCTTGCAGCAAGATGATCCACACTAGAAGTCAGACTCTGAATATCCATGTCTGCAGCTGAACTCAAAGCCACCCAGAGATTAAGGGGATGAGAGAAGCTGGACAGACTGCAGCAAAGGGAGAAAAAAAAATTGTACTCAGGACTTCTCTTTTCCCACTTCTGCGATGCATTAAACACTTTTTGGCCTGCTGTACTGTTATGATCCTTAGTGGCTGAGGATCACAGAATGAACTAGCTAAGTAACTGAACATGGAACGAGCTCTAGGGAGGTGGTAACTGGACTGACCGCAAACCTGATCCTAACCAAACACACTGAAGGTAGCCGGTGAACGTGCCTAAATTCCTGGACGTCTCGATGCAGCCTGAGAAACTTGCTACCCCTATAGAGAAAGTAAGACCTCACTTGCCTCAGAGAAATGACCCCAAAGATATAGGAAGCCCCCAACAAATATTAACGGAGAGGTAAGGGGAAAATACAAAACGTAGAAATGAAAACAGATTCAGCAAATGAGGCCCACTAATACTAGATAGCAGAAGACAGGCAGGGAACTGTGCGGTCAGTAAAAAACCCTATACAAAATATCCACGCTGAGAATTCAAGAACCCCGACACCAACTAACGGTGTGAGGGGAGAAACTCAGCCCCCTAGAGCTACTAGCAAGCAAGGAAATCACATATTAGCAAGCTGGACAAGGACAAGTAAATAACCAAGAAACATATTGAACACTGATGAGCAAAAATAACCAAACAGAAAACTTAGCTTCTCTTGAAGAGACTGATAGCGAAGGAATTCAGGAGAGATCAAAATAGCACTGAATACATTGACAGCAGGCAAACACTGAAAGTCCAGGTGAGCTAAATAGGAAACCAGCTAACAGATAACGAGACAGCTGATCAGCCTCAGACCTGCAGAATGACACAAAGAGCCACCAGAGGGAGCCCAAAGACAGCACTCACACAGTACCACTTGTGACCACAAGAGGGAGCCCAAAAACAGAGTTCACAACAGCAACTGCCTCTGGATACCGTGTGGCATAATCTACCACTGTCAATATATACCTTTTCCCTGACAGACTGGGTTTGGCTAACGACTAGTGTTGAGCGATACCGTCCGATACTTGAAAGTATCGGTATCGGAAAGTATTGGCCGATACCGGCAAAGTATCGGATCCAATCCGATACCGATACCCGATACCAATACAAGTCAATGGGACTCAAGTATCGGACGGTATTCCTGATGGTTCTCAGGGTCTGAAGGAGAGGAAACTCTCCTTCAGGCCCTGGGATCCATATTAATGTGTAAAAGAAAGAATTAAAATAAAAAATATTGCTATACTCACCTCTCCGACGCAGCCTGCACCTTACCGAGGGAAGCGGCAGCGTTCTTTGTTTAAAATTTGCGCTTTTCTTTCCTTACGTGAAGTCCCGACTTGTGATTGGTCACATGCCGCCCATGTGGCGGCGACGCAACCAATCACAGCAAGCCGTGACGTAATTTCAGGTCATTCAGTATTTTAAAATTACGCTCCGGCTTTGTGATTGGTTGCGTCGCAGTCACATGGGCGACGCAACCAATCACAGCAAGCCGTGACGTAATTTCAGGTCCTTAAGGATTTTAAACTTACGTCCCGGCTTTGTGATTGGTTGCGTCGCAGTCACATGGGCGCCGCAACCAATCACAAGCCGTGACGTCACGGGAGGCTGGACATGCGCGCATTTTAAAATGGGCGCGTGTCCAGCCTCCCGTGACGTCCCGGCTTGTGATTGGTTGCGGCGCGGTCAACCAATCACAAGCCGGGAGGCTGGACACGCGCGCATTTTAAAAATTTTAAAATGCGCGCGTGTCCAGCCTCCCGGCTTGTGATTGGTTGACCGCGCCGCAACCAATCACAAGCCGGGACGTCACGGGAGGCTGGACACGCGCCCATTTTAAAATGCGCGCGTGTCCAGCCTCCCGGCTTGTGATTGGTTGACCGCGCCGCAACCAATCACAAGCCGGGACGTCACGGGAGGCTGGACACGCGCCCATTTTAAAATGCGCGCGTGTCCAGCCTCCCGTGACGTCACGGCTTGTGATTGGTTGCGGCGCCCATGTGACTGCGACGCAACCAATCACAAAGCCAGGACGTAAGTTTAAAATCCTTAAGGACCTGAAATTACGTCACGGCTTGCTGTGATTGGTTGCGTCGCCCATGTGACTGCGACGCAACCAATCACAAAGCCGGAGCGTAATTTTAAAATACTGAATGACCTGAAATTACGTCACGGCTTGCCGTGATTGGTTGCGTCGCCGCCACATGGGCGGCATGCGACCAATCACAAGCCGGGACTTCACGTAAGGAAAGAAAAGCGCGAATTTTAAACAAAGAACGCTGCCGCTTCCCTCGGTAAGGTGCAGGCTGCGTCGGAGAGGTGAGTATAGCAATATTTTTTATTTTAATTCTCTCTCTTACACATTTTTACATTAATGTTGTTTCGATACCGATACCCGATACCACAAAAGTATCGGATCTCGGTATCGGAATTCCGATACCCGCAAGTATCGGCCGATACCCGATACTTGCGGTATCGGAATGCTCAACACTACTAACGACCCTATCAGATCGACCGCTACCCGGCTAAATGGTTCCTCCACAATGGGGAGGGGATGTAATTTGGCCTTGCATCGATCTCCCCTCTTGCCAATGCACTGGCAACTGTCACAGGTTTGGCAGTACTGACGAACATCATAGGTTACACCCGGCCAAAATAAGTTTTGTGTCAGACGATGCCTGGTGCGACAAACGCCGAAGTGCCCGGCCAAGGGTATGTCATGAGAGATTCGCAGTAACTCCTGCCTATACTTCTTGGGAACTACCAGCTGTCGTTTTATAGTGGGGCTCCTCCCTGTGTGGTGCTGCTCTGTGATCCGGTAGAGGAGTCCCTGCTTCCATATAAACTGTTTCCTGTTATGATCTGGTGACCTTGGAGCCGCATGAAACTTTCTCTGGAGTCGATGGAACCTGTACTGACCGCAAATCCTGAACTAACACCACAACTAGAAGTAGCCGTGGGGTGTGCCTAACAAACACTAGACACCTCGACACAGCCGGAGGACTAAATACCCCTATAGATGGAAATAGGAATGCTACCTTGCCTCAGAGCAGACCCCCAAAGGATAGGCAGCCTCCCACGAATAATGACTGTGAGTAGGAGAAGAATAGACACACGCAGGTAGAAAACAGGATTTAGCAAAAGAGGCCACTCTAGCTAAATAGGAAAGGATAGGACAGATTACGAGGCAGTCAGTATTAAAACCCTTCCAAAAATATCCACAGCAGATAATACAAAAAGTTCCACAATCTAACTAAAGACATGGAATGTATATCAGCCACTCCAGAGAATCCAACAAGACTGAGAAAATACTGACACAATCTAAGCTGGACAAGAAAACACAAAGAATAGCACTGATTGGGAAGCACACATCATGTGTGCCACAGGAAAAAAAAAAACAGACACTTATCTTTGCTGATTTGGCAGAAAGGCAGGAGGAACCAGGCAGAGGTCCTACACCTCCCAACAACAATTGACATTTGGCAAGGACTAATGAATCCTGCACGCCTAAATACCCCAGTCAGGACTGCAATCAGCAGATACACCTGACCAGGACTGCAACTCAGGGGCAACTGCATTACCACCTACAACCACCGGAGGGAGCCCAAAAGCAGAATTCACAACAGTTTCCCTTCCAGTACCCTTCTCCCCTCCTGTGCCTTCCCACGATATCCCTCCAATGAAGGATCCTCAAGTAACTCCCTCTTAAATTCATCTGGGGTGGCCCAAGAAATGTGTCTGGCTATGGGAATACGTGTAGGGCTGGGATGTCTTACCTGGGCCTCCTCTGAGAGTGATTCCGCCTCCGCAGCTCGAGCTTGTCTCTGGGTGGTCACAGGATATGTCTCAGCCAGAGGGGCAACCGAGAAGGCAGACAACATGGGCCCCAAGTCATTTCCCAGCAAGACCTCCATCAAATCCTCCATCAAACTGACCTCAACAAGGCCATCCCCGACTCCCCAGTTCAGGTGAATCCTGGCAGTGGGCAGTCAATGTATGGCTCCCCCTGCTACATGGTCTGCCACTGTCCGGTCCATCTTCTCTTGGTCCCGGACGAGATGAGGCTTCACAAGGGTCAAAGTTGCTCCAGAATCTCTTAGTCCCTGCATGCGTTTCCCATTAACCCACATGACCTGTCTATGCTGTTGTCGATTATCTGTCCGGGCTGCCTGCACTGGGTCTACTTCATGCAGCACTTCCTCCATTTCTTCCACCCCTTGGTTAGTTGTAGTCTCCAATGCCGGGTTAGCGTCGCCTTGGTAGCAGTGTACAGTGGCCCGGCTGACGGTAGCTGTTCCAGCCTTTGGCCACTGGGTATGCTGAGTCCGGTTGGGACATTGTCTTTGCAGGTGGCCCAGCTGATGGCAGGTGTGGCATCGCGCCCCAGGGGAACTGTGGTAGGCCAGGTTTCTAGCAGGTCCCCCTACAATCTTCAGTGGTTTGGGGCCCTCCAGGTCCATGGGCGGACCCTTAGTGACCATCTTTGATCCAGACAACTGAGGCCTCCTGGCATCATGATGTTCATCGGCCAGATGAGCGGCTTCCTCAAGAGTCATTGGCCGCCTGTCCCGAAGCCATTCCTGTGTCTCGGGGGTTAGTCCATTAAAGAATCGTTCTAACAAGAAGAGATGGAGGATGTCCTCCTTAGTGGTTGCTTGGCTCCCTTGTACCCACTGTAGCAGTGACCGCCGTAATTTACAGGCCCATTCAGCGTGGGTATCGGTTACTCGCTTTATAAGTCCGTGGAACTTTTGGCGGTATGCCTCTGGTGTCAGCGCATACCAGGACAAGATCACTTCTTTGATCCGCTCATAGTCCATACAGTCCTCATCAGGTACCGTGCGATAGGCGTCCGCTGCCTGGCCGGTCAGCTTGCTGGCCAGAATCTGAACCCATTCCTCCGGCTTCACTTGATGAAGAGCACACTGCTGCTCAAAGTCCTGCAGAAAGCCATCAATGTCTTGCTCTGCCTCCCCCAACTGTCAGAAGGCATTATACTGGATCTTTTTGTGGCTTACTGTTGAAGGTACCTGGTCGGAGGCCATCTCCATCTTGGCCAGCTCCACTTTGGTTCGCTCTGCCATCTCCATCTTGGTTAGCTTTATCCTGGTCCACTCGGCCATCTTTTCCTTCAGATCAGTACGCACATCAGCCATCACCTCTCGCATGATCTCTACTGCAGGGTTTGGGCCATAGAACATTCAGTCTCCTCCACGTTCACATTGGGGGGTGCTGCACCGTCGTGTTCCATGATGGCTGCTATCAAATCCGCTTTTGTTTTGTTGCTGGCGATTAACCCTCGGGCTTCCACCAGATCTTTTAATGTAGTCCTCTTTAACTTCTGGTAGTTGTTTTCCATTCATTCCTTTCCTCCTGTAGAAGGGGTCTCACAACCCGCTGTCTGCCACCAGTGTAACGGGGTCTACCAAGCTGGGGTACCTCTTTCAGTACCACCCCGTGTTTCAGGAGGTCCACTTTGCATTGGCTGGAGTCTGAATGAAGGACGCTGGCTGAAATTCCTTGATTACATGAGAGCATATAAAAGCTAACTGCTTCTCCACGTGTTTCCAGTATCACAACACTTTATTCACAGAACACAGAATATATGTAACAACAGATACAGAGGGCAGGTCCATTCAAAAGCGGCAGGCCAGACATACATTACAATAGCCGCAGGGGCCGGAGCCTGCTGATATTTACTGTGGGAATTACAAAGATGGGGGAGGTCAGAAGGGGGATATCTTGTCTCCTCTGCCCAGGGGCGCAGCCTGTGGGCTGATGCATTAGGGACATATATCTCAGATGGAACCTATTATATATACAAATAACTGCATAACATTCTGGGTGCTGGGGGGTTCTGTAACAGTAACTAATAGCCTCAGAGTGGCTTGACAGGAAAAGTCAGGTTGCCAGTCAGAACCAGGAGGGCAGAGATAGAGATTTACAGGTTAATGAATAATCAAAAAATGGGCTGAGGTAAAAAAAAGAATCAACCTGAGTGATCAGAAGCTGGAAGACAGTACAGTCCAGAGGTAGAAAAACTATAACTGTCAATTTCCAGCAGTAATATACAGCTCTGTAAAAAATTAAGAGACCACTGCAAAATGTTCAGTTTGTCAGATTTTTCTGTTTATAGGTATATTTTTGAGTAAAATGTAAATTGTTCTTTTATTCTATAAACTGCTGACAACATGTCTCCAAATTTCCAAGCAATATTTTTTGTATTTTTTTTTTACAAATGAAAATGGTTAAAATAAAAACAGTGCTTTCAGACCTCAAATAATGCAAAGAAAACAAGTTCATAATCATTTAGAAACAGCAATACTAATGTTTTAACTCAGGAAGAGTTCAGAAATCAATATTTTGTGGAATTACCATGATTTTTAATCACAGCTTTCATGCGTTTTGGCATGCTTTCCACCAGTCTTTCACACTGCTTCTGGCACAAGAATTTAAGCAGTTCTTCTTTGTTTGATGGCTTGTGACTATCCATCATCCTCTTGATTACATTCCAGAGGTTTTCAATGGGGTTCAGGTCTGGAGATTGGGCTGCCAATGACAGGGTTTTGATGCGGTGGTCTCTTAATTTTTTCCAGAGCTGTAGATTTTGTAGGGTTTGGTGCAGTGCCATTTGCTAAAGCATGGAGCTAAATACTGCTGTTGGACAGCAAACACCCATACTGCCTGACTAAATGGCCTTGGCTATACAGACCTTCTGTTCCTCATGTCTCCTCTATCATAAATGGCTGCCCTAAAAAATCGAATAAAACGGCATGTTATAACAGAAGCAGATATCATTGGATCAGGTCCAGGAGGATATGTATCAACTCATGTGTGTTCTGATCCCTTTATCATAGTCAAAGTCAGCTCTTAGAAACTTGTGTTGCAGCAGCTCTTCTGTGGCCTCATGCATCACTGAACCATGTGAATCAATTCCATGGTCACTTGTTCACTGATTGTACTTCCTTGGACAACCATTAGACCCCATAGTAATCCCTCAAGGAATTCACTTAGAGGTGTGCTAAGTACCATGAACCCACAGATGCTTCAATATTTTTTCCACAAAAATGTTACTTTTGCGTCACATTTTTCATTTTCACAAGTGTAATAGGAGAAAATGAACAATACAACATTTTAATAAATTTCATCTCAGTGTACCATGTCCCATATGTAATGGAAAAATACTGTTTAGGTGCAAAGAAAGGCTTAGATGGGAAGAAGCTTCACTAGAAATTTGGAGCGCTATTATGGCTTGAATATATTGTGGACATCATGTCACATTTGAAGAACCCCTTACATGCCATACCAAAACATCAGAAACTCTCACTAGTGACCCAATTTTGGAAATTACACCTCTCAAGAAATTCATCAATTTGTATAGTGAGCATTTTTAACCCCTTCATGACCCAGCATATTTTGACCTTAATAACCTGGCCGTTTTTTGCAATTCTGACCACTGTCCCTTTATAAGGTAATAACTCGGGAACGCTTCAATGGATCCTAATGGTTCTGAGAATGTTTTTTCGTGACATATTGGGCTTCATGATAGTGGTAAATTTAGGTCAATAATTTTTGCATTTATTTGTGAAAAAAATGGAAATTTGGCTAAAATTTAGAAAATTTCATAATTTTCAAATTTTTAATTTTTATTCTGTTAAACCAAAGAGTTATGTGACACAAAATAGTTAATAAATAACATTACCCACATGTCTACTTTACATCAGCTCAATTTTGGAAACACATTTTTTTTTGCTAGGAAGTTATAAGGGTTAAAATTTGACCAGCGATTTCTCATTTTTACAACAAATTTTACAAAACCATTTTTTTTAGGGACCACCTCACATTTGAAGTCAGTTTGAGGGGTTTGTATGGCTGAAAATACCAAAAAGTTACACCATTCTAAAAACTGCACCCCTCAAGGTACTCAAAACCACATTCAAGAAGTTTATTAACCCTTCAGGTGCTTCACAGCAGCAGAAGCAACATGGAAGGAAAAAATGAACATTTAACTTTTTAGTCACAAAAATGATGTTTTAGCAGCAATTTTTTTATTTTCCCAAGGGTAAAAAGAGAAACTGGACCCCAAACGTTATTGTACAATTTGTCCTGAGTACACCGATACCTCATATGTGGGGGGGAACCACTGTCTGGGCGCACGACAGGGCTCTGAAAGGAAGGAGCGCCATTTGACTTTTTCAATGAAAAATTGGCTCCAATCTTTAGCGGACACCATGTCGCGTTTGGAGAGCCCCTGTGTGCCTAAACATTGGAGCTTTCCCACAAGTGACCCCATTTTGGAAACTAGACCCCCCAAGGAGCTTATCTAGAATCATAGTGAGCACTTTTAACCGCCAGGTGCTTCAAAAATTGATCCGTAAAAATGAAAAAGTACTTTTTTTTCACAAAAAATTTATTTTAGCCTCAAGTTTTTCATTTTCACATGGGCAGCAGGATAAAATAGATCCTAAAATGTGTTGGACAATTTCTCCTGAGTACACCAATACCTCATATGTGGTCACAAACCACTGTTTGTGTACACTGCAAGGCTCGGAAGGGAAGGAGCGCCATTTGACTTTTGAATGAAAAATTAGCTCCAATCGTTAGCGGACACCATGTTGCGTTTGGAGAGCCCCTGTGTGCCTAAACATTGGAGCTCCCCCACACGTGACCCCATTTTCGAAACTAGACCCCCCAAGGAACTTATCTAGATGCATAGTGAACACTTTTAACCCCCAGGTGCTTCACAAATTGATCCGAAAAAATGAAAAAGTACTTTTTTTTCACAAAAAATGTCATTTAGCCTCAATTTGTTCATTTCCACATGGGCAACAGGATAAAATGGATCCTAAAATTTATTAGGCAATTTCTCCTGAGTACACTGATACCTCACATGTGGGGATAAACCACTGTTTACACGCGGCAGGGCTCGGAAGGGAAGGAGTGCCATTTGACTTTTTGAATGAAAAATTAGCTCCAATTGTTAGCGGACACCATGTCGTGTTTGGAGAGCCCCTGTGTCCCTAAACATTGGAGCTCCCCCACATGCGACCCCATTTTGGAAACCATACCTCCCATGGAACTAATCTAGATGTGCAGTGACCACTTTAAACCCCCAAGTGCTTCATAGAAGTTTATAACGCAGAGCCGTGAAAATAAAAAATAATTTTTCTTTCCTCAAAAATTATTTTTAGCCTGTAATTTTTTATTTTCACAAGAGTAACAGGAGAAATTGGACCCCAAATGTTGTTTTCCAGTTTGTCCTGAGTATGCTGATGCCCCATACCTGGGGGGGAACCACTGTTTGGGCATACGTCGGGGCTCAGAAGGGAAGTAGTGACTTTTGAAATGCAGACTTCGATGGAATGGTCTGCGGGCGTCACGTTGCGTTTGCAGAGCCCCTGATGTGCCTAAGCAGTAGAAACCCCCACAATTGACCACATTTTGGAAACTAGACCTCCCAAGGAACTTATCTAGATATGTGGTGAGCATGTTCAACCCCCAAGTGCTTCACAGAAGTTTACAACGCAGAGCCTTAAAAATAAAAAATCATTTTTCTTTCCTCAGAAATGATGTTCTAGCAAGCAATTTTTTATTTTCACAAGGGTAACAAAATAAATTAGACCCCAATAGTTGTTGTTCAGTTTGTCCTGAGTACACTGATATCCCATATGTGGGGGTAAACAACTGTTTGGGCGCACGTCAGGGCTTGGAAGGGAAGTAGTGACGTTTTGAAATGCAGACTTTGATGGAATGGTCTGCGGGCGTCATGTTGCATTTGCAGAGCCCCTGATGTGCCTAAACAGTATAAACCCAACACAAGTGACCCCATTTTGGAATCTAGACCCCCCAAGGAACTTATCTAGATGGATGGTGAGCATGTTCAACCCCCAAGTGCTTCACAGAAGTTTACAACGCAGAGCCGTGAAAATAAAAAATCATTTTTCTTTCCTCAAAAAAGATGTTTTAGCAAGCAATTTTTTATTTTCACAAGGGTAACAGGAGAAATTGGACCCAAATATTTGTTGCCCAGTTTGCTGTGAGTACGCTGATACCCCATATGTGGGGGTAAACCACTGTTTGGGCGCACGTCAGGGCTCGGAAGGGAAGTAGTGACATTTGAAATGCAGACTTCGATGGAATGGTCTGCGGGCGTCACGTTGCATTTGCAGAGCCCCTGATGTGCCTAAAAAGTAGAAACCCCCCACAAGTGACCCCATTTTGGAAACCAGACCCCCCAAGGAACTTATCTAGGTGTGTGGTGAGCACTTTCAACCCCCAAGTGCTTCACAGAAGTTTATAACGCAGAGCCGTGAAAATAAAAAATAATTGTTCTTTCCTCAAAAATTATGTTTTAGCAAGTAATTTTTTATTTTTGCAAGGGTAACAGGAGAAATTGGACCCCAATAGTTGTTTCCCAGTTTGTCCTGAGTACGCTGGTATTCCATATGTGGCGGTAAACCACTGTTTGGGCGCACGTCGGGGCTTGGAAGGGAGGGAGCACCATTTGACTTTTTGAACGCAAGATTGGCTGGAATCAATGGTGGCTAGTGTTGAGCATTCCGATACCGCAAGTATCGGGTATCGGCCGATATTTGCTGTATCGGAATTCCGATACCGAGATCCGATACTTTTGTGATATCGGGAATCGGTATCGGGATCGACCAATCACAGGCCGCGACGTCATCTAAGGTCTTTCAAGCGCTCATTCTTAGGAACGGAAGCTGCCGGTTACATCGGTAAGGTCCAGGCTGCGTTGGAGAGGTGAGTATATCAATATTTTTTTTTTTTATTCTTTATTTTACACATTAATATGGATCCCAGGGCCTGAAGGAGAGTTTCCTCTCCTTCAGACCCTGGGAACCATACAGGATACCTTCCGATACTTGGTGTCCCATTGACTTGTATTGGTATCAGGTATCGGTATCGGCGATATCCGATACTTTTCGGGTATCGGCCGATACTATCCGTTACCGATACTTTCAAGTATCGGACGGTATCGCTCAACACTGATGGTGGCGCCATGTTGCGTTTGGAGACCCCTGATGTGCCTAAACAGTGGAAACCCCTCAATTCTAACTTCAGCACTAACCCCAACACTAATCCCAACTGTAGCCATAACCCTAATCACCACCCTAACCCCAACACACCCCTAACCACAACCCTAACCCCAACACACCGGTAACCCTAATCTCAACCCTAACCCTAATCCTAACCCTAATCCCAACCCTAACCCTAATCCTAACCCTTACCACAACTGTAACCCCAACACACCCCTAACCCTATCCGTAACCCTAACCACAAGCCTAATCTTAACCCTATTTCCAACCCTAGCCCTAATTCCAACCCTAACCTTAAGGCTATGTGCCCACGTTGCGGATTCGTGTGAGATTTTTCCGCACAATTTTTGAAAAATCCGCAGGTAAAAGGCACTGCGTTTTACCTGCGGATTTACAGCGGATTTCCAGTGTTTTTTTTTGTGCGGATTTCACCTGCAAATTCCTATTGAGGAACAGGTGTAAAACGCTGCGGAATCCACACAAAATTGACATGCTGCGGAAAATACAACGCAGCATTTCCGTGCGGTATTTTCCGCACCATGGGCACAGCAGATTTGGTTTTCCATAGGTTTACATGGTACTGTAAACCTGATGGAAAACTGCTACGAATTCACAGAGGCCAATCCGCTGCGGATCCGCAGCCAAATCCGCACCATGTGCACATGCCCTAACCCTAACCCTACCCCTAACCCTACCCCTAACCCTAACCCTACCCCTATCCCTAACCCTACTGGAAAAAGAAAAAATATATATTTTCTTTTTTTTATTATTGTCCCTACCTATGTGGGTGATAAAGAGGGGGGGTCATTTACTATTTTTTTATTTTGATCACTGTGATAGGTTATATCACAGTGATCAAAATATACCTGGAACGAATCTGCTGGCCGGCAGATTCGGCGGGCGCACTGCGCATGCGCCCGCCATTTTGGAAGATGGCGGCGCCCATGGAGAAGACGGACGGACACCGGGAGGCCCAGTAAGTATGAGAGGGGGATCTGAGCATGGGGGGTGGATCGGAGGACGGGGGGGTGGCATCGGAGCACGGGGGGAGCGGGCAGGAGGACGGGGGAGCGGACAGGAGGACGGAGGGGAGCGTACCACAGAACGGAGGACTGGGGAGGTGATCGGTGGCAGTGGGGGGGTGCAGACCAGTGTTTCCAGCCATGGCCGATGATATTGCAGCATCGGCCATGGCTGGATTGTAATATTTCACCAGTTTTTTAGGTGAAATATTACAAATCGCTCTGATTGGCAGTTTCACTTTCAACAGCCAATCAGAGCGATCGTAGCCACGGGGGGGGGGTGAAGCCACCCCCCTGGGCTGAAGTACCACTCCCCCTGTCCCTGCAGATCGGGTGAAATTGGAGTTAACCCTTTCACCCGATCTGCAGGGACGCGATCATTCCATGACGCCACATAGGCGTCACAGGTCGGATTGGCACCGACTTTCATGACGCCTACGTGGCGTCAAAGGTTGGGAAGGGGTTAATCCTCAGGCGATTCACAGAATTCTATAACATTGTGCAAATGGAAAATTACCATTTTTTCCACTAAAATGTTGCTTTGGCCCCATGTTTCAAATTTTCAGAAGTAGAAATAAGAGAAAGCAAACATTACAACTTGTTATGCAATTTCTCCAGAGTATGTCACCCCATATGTGGTCGAAAACTACTTTTGAGGCATAGTACAAAGCTCAGAAGGGAAAAAGCATAATATATTGAACATTCGAAGAGCCCCTGAAGTGCTAGAATAGTAGAATCCCAACATAAGTGACCCCATTTTACACACTGTACTTCTCAATTCATCTAAGGGTGCAGTGATCATGTTGACACCACAAGTATGTCACAAAAATAATTACATTTTAACCACAGAATATTTGTTTTAGCCCTAGATTTTATATTTTCACCTAAATGTGTAAAATTTGCACGGAAATTTGTCACACAATTTCTGCTGAATGTGGAAATACCACTATTTGGGTCTTGGAGATTTGAGTCTTGCCCCATTTGAAGTGCCAGAAGAGCAAAATTCCTTCTCCCTCAAGTGACTACATTTTGGACATTACACCCTTATGGGAATTTATTTACAGATGTAGTGAAAATTTTGACTCCATGGGTGTTTTCCAGAAACAAGTAGCAATGGATGTTGCTGAGTAAAAATTGCAAATCTGCCATTGTAGTGCTCGTACCTTGTAGAACCCAGTATGTTGTAGTGCAAACACAGCTTGTGCTTCTGGATACATGGACCCCCTAAAGCCGGCTCTCATCTCTACAGAAATGCCAAACATGTGGACGATAAATGTGGTTTAGGCACACAGTGGGGTTCAGAAGAAAGAGGGGCATTTGGATTTGGGAGTGCAGAATTTGCTGAGTTTCTTTAGAAAGGGAATTATTTTGCTTTTCCAGAGCCTTTGTGCTACCAGTAATGTGGAAGCCCCCAATATTTGCATTGACAGGATGGACCTGAGTGGAAACTTTCCTTTTTTGTGAATTGAGTTGAAGCTTTTATTGAGAATATTTTACATAAAATTTTGGATCACATTTGTGCTGCTGTCTACGCTGAGCACTTGTGCATCAGAATTTCTATCTAAGTCTACAAGTAGGGTTGAGCGACTTTCATTTTTTAAAGATCGAGTCGGGTTTTGTGAAACCCGACTTTGTCCAGAGTCGAGTCGAGTGCAGTCGGCCGATTATCGCTAAAAGTCGGGGATCGACCGAAACACAAAACCCAATGCAAGTCAATGGGGAAGCATAGTCGGCAGTGAGTGGAGGCCAGGAAAACACCTACAGTGCCCATTTTAATGCCAAAAACATCCATTCTTGTTTCTGAAGCTTGTCAATCTTAATTAACTTTAAAATAATAGTTGTTCATTGGAACTTGGGGGTCATTTGGCAAAAGTTGTGGGGGGTAGGGCTGGTTCAAGGTATTAGTGGGCTCAGGAATCGTGGACTACGTCACGGCGGTGGAGCAGGGAGAGGTAAGTATTTCAACGTTGCAAGTGCTGTGATCCTGAGCAAGCAGGGGGGGCCCACTCGTTCGCATTGGCACTGGCACAGGGCCCCTCAAAGTACAGCGGTGTGTTTGCATGGCGGGGGCGCCTCCCACCAGCAGCGACACTTTTGCATACTCTGAGGGGCCCTTTGCCAGTGACGTCGCCAACGAGTATGCCCCCCCACCTGATGAAGGAACCTGCACTTTAATCTGCACCTTCCTCTTTGTCCCTGTGTAAGGTGGTATAACATGCGGGAAGGGGAACCTTACTTTCAGCAGGGTCAGATTCTGGCTGTGTAGAGTGCAAGGGGAATGTAGTGGTCTAGGTCAATGTACCAGCAGACTCATCTAGCAGTGGCTGGGCAATGGGCAGGATGAGGAGGAAACAGATATAGGGCCAAAGAATAAAGTAGGCTAAATGCAGTTCAAAATTGGTAACAGGACTAAACAGGCGGCATTGCTTTGTTCAGTGGAGTAGCAAACCCAGGAGCAGCAGACACTGTTTTAAGGGCCCAAACACACTAATAGGCCAAATGCAGTTTAATATCTGATACTTTAGGCCAAAAGCCTAAAGACTGAAGCTCAGCTTTATACAGAGGAGGACAACACCAGGGAGGGGCAGACACAGTTAGTAGGCCCTAACCACCAAGTTTTTAAAAAGCAGCACTTAATGAGAGCCAGAAGGTTGAAGCTCAGCTTTATACAGTGGAGGTCAACACCAGGGAGGGGCAGACACCGTTAGTAGGCCGTAACCAAAGTTGAAGGCCAAATGCAGTTTAATATCTGATACTATAGGCAAAAAGCCAGAAGGTTGAAGCTCAGCTTTATTCAGTTGAGGACAAACACCAGGGAGCGGCAGACACCGTTAGTAGGCCCTAACCACCAAGTTTTTTAAAAAACAGCACTTAATGAGAGCCAGAAGGTTGAAGCTCAGCTTTATACAGTGGAGGTCAACACCAGGGAGGGGCAGACACCGTTAGTAGGCCGTAACCAAAGTTGAAGGCCAAATGCAGTTTAATATCTGATACTATAGGCCGAAAGCCAGAAGGTTGAAGCTCAGCTTTATTCAGTTGAGGACAAACACCAGGGAGCGGCAGACACCGTTAGTAGGCCCTAACCACCAAGTTTTTAAAAAACAGCACTTAATGAGAGCCAGAAGGTTGAAGCTCAGATTTAGACAGTGGAGGACAATTTGAATTAGGGACTGCAGACAGACTTAGTAGGCTGTCCCCTGTGGACCATGCATCCACCACATTAACCCATTGCGCCGTAATGGACACGTAATCTTCCGTGGCCATGCCTACAGGTCCATGCGTCTGTTGTCAGGTGCACCTTTGTACTCACAGATTGCCAGAGTGCATGGACAATGCGGTCTTTTACATGCTGGTGGAGGGTTGGGATGGCTTTTCTCGCAAAAGAAGTGTCAACTGGTTAGCTTGTAGCATAGTACAGCGTACTCCATCATGGCCTTATTAATAGTAAATAAAATATATAACTAGGCTCTATGAACTTTTAAATAGGTTCCAGGGGTACACGGGCAGCATTGGTGTGGTCAGTGGAGGAGTATTGCAAGAAGGGACCGCAGACAGGCTAACGAAGGCCTAAAATAACAAACAATAGGCTCATGGCAGTTTTAAATCGGTTACATGGATACACAGGCAGGCACTCCAGGCAGCATTGTGGTCAGTGGAGGAGTATTGCAAGTAGGGACCGCAGACAGGCTATCAAAGGCCTAAAATAACAAACAATAGGCTCATGGCAGTTTTAAATCGGTTACATGGATACACAGGCAGGCACTCCAGGCAGCATTGTGGTCAGTGGAGGAGTATTGCAAGTAGGGACCACAGACAGGCTAACAAAGGCCTAACATAACAAACAATAGGCTCATGGCAGTTTTAAATCGGTTACATGGATACACAGGCAGGCACTCCAGGCAGCATTGTGGTCAGTGGAGGAGTATTGCAAGTAGGGACCGCAGACAGGCTATCAAAGGCCTAAAATAACAAACAATAGGCTCATGACAGTTTTAAATCGGTTACATGGATACACAGGCAGGCACTCCAGGCAGCATTGTGGTCAGTGGAGGAGTATTGCAAGTAGGGACAGCAGACAGGCTAACAAAGGCCTAACATAACAAACAATAGGCTCATGGCAGTTTTAAATCGGTTACATGGATACACAGGCAGCATTGTGGTCAGTGGAGGAGTATTGCAAGGAGTGTCTGACACAGTTAGTACTCCCAAAAAATAAATAGATGTTAATGTCTCGCAAAACAACAATAAAATAAAAAAGGGTGGCATGCTTAGGTACAGGGGAGGGCTCATCTGCAGAGTTTATGACAAAGTAATTTGGCAGTAAATTACTATTTACTGGTGTCAATATAGGACACTGACCGAGACTACTTTAACTAGCATCATAGATGTCAACAAATTGGTATTGTTTGTCAGGGCCAGGCATTGAATGATGTCAGCGCATAGACTAAACATTGGTGGAGCTGTGCGAGATAATTTTGAACGTGGTAGAGCACAGTTTGAGCTGTGGGGGGGAACTCTCTTGTGGCCGGCGGTACCGCCCCAGGGCCCCTCATGTTACAACGGTGTGTCTGACGTTAAGTGCGCACCACCACCGCCAGAGACACTACATTATACTATGAGGGACCCAGTGGCAGTGCCGTCGACCAAAAGCGGGCACACCCACCTCTTCAGACAAACAGCACTGTAACAGGTGCTTTCGCCAAGTGGCGAGACCACGGCCCCGTGGGGGGAGTTTTCCCATTGGGTGAGGTGTAAACATGTCGTATGCTGGACAAACAGCTGCTGCAAAATAAGAGATTGGAACACTCAGTAAGACCAGTCAACAAGCAAGACCTTTTTATAGGAAAGCTAGGTGTCAGCCGGGAAAGGTGGGGCAAAATAATTTGAAATCCAGGAGTGGTTCATTTTAATGAAGGTGAGATCATGCACATTTTGGGTAGCCAGTAGTGTTGAGCATTCCGATACCGCAAGTATCGGGTATCGGACGATACTTGCGGGTATCGGAATTCCGATACCGAGATCCGATACTTTTGTGGTATCGGGTATCGGTATCGAAACAACATTAATGTAATATAATGTGTAAAAGAAAGAAATAAAATAACTGTCGCCAGGACAAGCGCGCATCGGGTATTTTAAAATGCGCGCGTGTCCAGCCTCCCGTGACGTCACGGCTTGTGATTGGTCGCGTCGCCCATGTGACCACGACGCGACCAATCACAAGCCAGAACGTAATTTTAAAATACTGAAGGACCTAAAATTACGTCACGGCTTGCTGTGATTGGTCGCGTCGCGGCCACATGGGCGGAACGCGACCAATCACAAGCCGGGACTTCAGGTAAGGAAATAAACGCGCGAATTTTAAGCAAACAACGCTGCCGGTTCCCTCGCTGAGATCCAGGCTGCGTCGGAGAGGTGAGTATAGCAATATTTTTTATTTTAATTCTTTATTTTACACATTAATATGGTTCCCAGGGCCTGAAGGAGAGTTTCCTCTCCTTCAGACCCTGGGAACCATCAGGAATACCGTCCGATACATGAGTCCCATTGACTTGTATTGGTATCGGGTATCGGTATCGGATTAGATCCGATACTTTGCCGGTATCGGCCGATACTTTCCGATACCGATACTTTCAAGTATCGGACGGTATCGCTCAACACTAGTAGCCAGACGAGTCCTTTTTTCGGTTAATATTGAACCAGCAGCACTGAATACTCTTTCTGATAGCACACTAGCTGCTGGGCAAGCAAGCTCCTGCAATGCATATTCTGCCAATTCAGGCCAGGTGTCTAATTTGGATGCCCAGTAATCAAATGGGAATGACGGTTGAGGGAGAACATCGATAAGGGATGAAAAATAGTTAGTAACCATACTGGACAAATGTTGTCACTTTGAATAGATGCTGCAGTACCTGTCCTGTCTGCGGTCATTGCGAAATCACTCCACAACCTGGTCAGAAAACCCCTCTGTCCAACGCCACTTCTGATCTGTGCACCTCTAACACCTCTGCCATGTAGCCCCCTGCAGCTTGTGTGAGAACCATCACCGGCGCTGTGTGCTGGGAATGCCTGAATCAAACGGTCTACAAGAGTAGCTTGTTTGGTTACTAATATTTGTTCGAGGTTCTCATGTGGCATAATATTTTGCAATTTGCCTTTATAGCGAGGGTCAAGGATGCAGGCCAACCAGTAATCATCACTCATCATTTTAATAATGCGTTTGTCCCTTTTGAGGATACGTAAGGCATAATCCGCCATGTGGGCCAAAGTTCCAGTTGTCAAATCTGCGGTTGTGCTGGTTGGAGGGGCAGTTACAGGCAAATCTAAGTCACTTGTCTCCCTTAAAAAACAGAACCCGGCCTTGCAATGCCACTAATTTCTTTTGGCCCAGGAGAAGCTTCCTCACTCAAAAAGTACTCATCCCCATCATCCTCCTCGTCCTCCTCCTCCTCTTCGCCCGCTACCGCATCCTCTGCACGGCCCTGACCAGACAATGGCTCACTGTCATCAAGGCTTTCCTCTTCCTCGGCTGCAGACGCCTGCTCCTTTATGTGCGTCAAACTTTGCATCAGCAGACGCATTAGGGGGATGCTCATGCTTATTATGGCGTTGTCTGCACTAACCAGCCGTGTGCATTCCTCAAAACACTGAAGGACTTGACACAGGTCTTGTAGCTTCGACCACTGCACACCTGACAACTCCATGTCTGCCATCAAACTGCCTGCCCGTGTATGTGTATCCTCCCACAAAAACATAACAGCACGCCTCTGTTCGCACAGTCTCTGAAGCATGTGCAGTGTGGAGTTCCACCTTGTTGCAACATTGATGATTAGGCGATGCTGGGGAAGGTTCAAAGACCGCTGATAGTTCTGCATACGGCTGGAGTGTACGGGCGAACGGCGGATATGCGAGCAAAATCTGCGCACTTTGAGGAGCAGGTCGGGTAACCCCGGGTAACTTTTCAGGAAGCACTGCACCACCAGGTTTAAGGTGTGAGCCAGGCAAGGAATGTGTTTCAGTTGGGAAAGGGCTATGGCAGCCATGACATTTCTTCCGTTATCACTCACTACCTTGCCTGCCTCAAGATGCACAGTGCACAGCCATGACTGAGTTTCATTCTGCAAGAACTCGGACAGAACGTCCACGGTGTGTCTGTTGTCGCCCAAACACTTCATTGCCAATACAGCCTGCTGACGCTTGCCACTAGCTGTCCCATAATGGCACACCTGGTGTGCAACAGTGGCAGCTGCGGATGGAGTGGATGTGCGACTGCGGTCTGTGGATGAGCTCTCGCTTCTGCATGAGGAGGAGGAAGAGGAGGAGGGGGGGCGAACGCCTACAGCCAACTCTTTCCTTGACCGTGGACTATGCAGAACTGTACCAATATTGCTGTCCCCTGTGGAGCCTGCATCCACCACATTCACCCAGTGTGCCGTGATGGACACGTAATGTCCCTGGCCATGCCTACTGGTCCATGCATCTGTTGTCAGGTGCACCTTTGTAGTCACAGACTGCCTGAGTGCATGGACGATGCGGTCTTTAACATGCTGTTGGAGGGCTGGGATGGCTTTTCTAGAAAAGAAGTGCCGACTGGGTAGCTCGTAGCGTGGTACAGCGTAGTCCATCAGCGCTTTGAAAGCTTTGCTTTCAACTAACCGGTAGGGCATCATCTCTAATGAGATTAGTCTAGCAATGTGGGCGTTCAAACCCTTTGTACGCGGATGCGAGGATGAGTACTTCCTTTTCCTAACAAGAGTCTCATGTAGGGTGAGCTGGACTGGAGAGCTGGAGATCGTGGAACTAGCGGTGGTGCCGGTGGACATGGCAGACTGAGAGAGGGTTGGAGATGGTATTCTTGCCGGTGCCCTACATGCAGTGTTTCCTACTACTAACCTGGTGATTCCCTGACTGCTTTGGCCTGGCGACGAAAGCTGCACAGATACTGCAGGTGGTGCGGGAAATGGTGGGCTTACAGGGAGGGAAGGGATGTAGCGTTGCTGACTAGCTTCATTGGCCGAGGGTGCTGCAACCTTTAGGGACGTTTGGTAGTTAGTCCAGGCTTGCAAATGCATGGTGGATAAATGTCTATGCATGCAACTTGTATTTAGACTTTTAAGATTATGATCTCTGCTTAAGGTAGTTGAACATTTTTGACAGATGACTTTGCACTGATCATTTGGATGTTGTTTAACCCCTTCACCCCCAAGGGTGGTTTGCACGTTAATGACCGGGCCAATTTTTACAATTCTGACCACTGTCCCTTTATGAGGCTATAACTCTGGAACGCTTTGACGGATCTTGGCGATTCTGACATTGTTTTCTCGTGACATATTGTACTTCATGTTAGTGGTAAAATTTATTCGATATAACTTGCGTTTATTTGTGAAAAAAATGGAAATTTGGCGAAAATTTTGAAAATTTTGCAATTTTCCAACTTTGAATTTTTATGCCCTTAAATCACAGACATATGTCACGCAAAATACTTAATAAGTAACATTTCCCACATGTCTACTTTACATCAGTACAATTTTGGAACCAAAATTTTTTTTTGTGACGGAGTTATAAGGGTTAAAAGTTGACCAGCAATTTCTCATTTTTACAACACCATTTTTTTTTAGGGACCACATCTCATTTGAAGTCATTTTGAGGGGTCTATATGATAGAAAATACTCAAGTGTGACACCATTCTAAAAACTGCACCCCTCAAGGTGCTCAAAACCACATTCAAGAAGTTTATTAACCCTTCAGGTGTTTCACAGGAATTTTTGGAATGTTTAAATAAAAATGAACATTTAACTTTTTTTCACACAAAATTTATTTCAGCTCCAATTTGTTTTATTTTACCAAGGGTAACAGGAGAAAATGGACCCCCAAAGTTGTTGTACAATTTGTCCTGAGTACGCTGATACCCCATATGTGGGG
Source organism: Ranitomeya variabilis (assembly GCF_051348905.1). Lineage (NCBI taxonomy): Eukaryota > Metazoa > Chordata > Amphibia > Anura > Dendrobatidae > Ranitomeya > Ranitomeya variabilis. The sequence continues at coordinate 319,832,663 of NC_135233.1, read as the reverse complement.
GTAAACCACTGTTTGGGCGTATGGCAGAGCTCGGAAGGAAAGGAGCGCCATTTGACTTTTCAATGCAAAATTGACTGGAATTGAGATGGGACGCCATGTTGCGTTTGGAGAGCCCCTGATGTGCCTAAACACTGAAACCCCCTACAAGTGACACCATTTTGGAAAGTAGACCCCCTAAGGAACTTATCTTGATGTGTGGTGAGCACTTTGACCCACCAAGTGCTTCACAGAAGTTTATAATGCAGAGCCGTAAAAATAAAAAATCATATTTTTTCACAAAAATGATCTTTTCGCCCCCAATTTTTTATTTTCCCAAGGGTAAGAGAAGAAATTGGACCCCAAAAAATGTTGTGCAATTTGTCCTGAGTACGCTGATACCCCATATGTGGGTGTAAACCATTGTTTGGGCGCAAGGCAGAGCTTGGAAGGGAAGGAGCGCCATTTGACTTTTCAATGCAAAATTGACTGGAATTGAGATGGGACGCCATGTTGCGTTTGGAGAGCCCCTGATGTGCCTAAACATTGAAACTCCCTACAAGTGACACCATTTTGGAAAGTAGACCCCCTAAGGAACTTATCTAGATGTGTGGTGAGCACTTTGACCCACCAAGTGCTTCACAGAAGTTTATAATGCAGAGCCGTAAAAATAAAAAATCATATTTTTTCACAAAAATGATCTTTTCGCCCCCAATTTTTTATTTTCCCAAGGGTAAGAGAAGAAATTGGACCCCAAAAAATGTTGTGCAATTTGTCCTGAGTACGCTGATACCCCATATGTGGGTGTAAACCATTGTTTGGGCGCATGGCAGAGCTTGGAAGGGAAGGAGTGCCATTTGACTTTTCAATGCAAAATTGACTGGAATTGAGATGGGACGCCATGTTGCGTTTGGAGAGCCCCTGATGTGCCTAAACATTGAAACTCCCTACAAGTGACACCATTTTGGAAAGTAGACCCCCTAAGGAACTTATCTAGATGTGTGGTGAGCACTTTGACCCACCAAGTGCTTCACAGAAGTTTATAATGCAGAGCCGTAAAAATAAAAAATCATATTTTTTCACAAAAATGATATTTTCGCCCCCAATTTTTTATTTTCCCAAGGGTAAGAGAAGAAATTGGACCCCAAAAAATGTTGTGCAATTTGTCCTGAGTACGCTGATACCCCATATGTGGGTGTAAACCATTGTTTGGGCGCATGGCAGAGCTTGGAAGGGAAGGAGCGCCATTTGACTTTTCAATGCAAAATTGACTGGAATTGAGATGGGACGCCATGTTGCGTTTGGAGAGCCCCTGATGTGCCTAAACATTGAAACTCCCTACAAGTGACACCATTTTGGAAAGTAGACCCCCTAAGGAACTTATCTAGATGTGTGGTGAGCACTTTGACCCACCAAGTGCTTCACAGAAGTTTATAATGCAGAGCCGTAAAAATAAAAAATCATATTTTTTCACAAAAATGATCTTTTCGCCCCCAATTTTTTATTTTCCCAAGGGTAAGAGAAGAAATTGGACCCCAAAAAATGTTGTGCAATTTGTCCTGAGTACGATGATACCCCATATGTGGGTGTAAACCATTGTTTGGGCGCATGGCAGAGCTTGGAAGGGAAGGAGCGCCATTTGACTTTTCAATGCAAAATTGACTGGAATTGAGATGGGACGCCATGTTGCGTTTGGAGAGCCCCTGATGTGCCTAAACATTGAAACTCCCTACAAATGACACCATTTTGGAAAGTAGACCCCCTAAGGAACTTATCTAGATGTGTTTTGAGAGCTTTGAACCCCCAAGTGTTTCACTACAGATTATAACGCAGAGCCGTGAAAATAATTTTTTTTTTTTCTCAAAAATGATTTTTTAGCCCCCAGCTTTGTATTTTTACAAGGGTAACAGAATAAATTGGACCCCAAAATTTGTTTTCCAATTTGTCCTGAGTACGCTGATACCCCATATGTGGGGGGGAACCACTGTTTGGGCGCATGACAGAGCTCGGAAGGGAAGGAGCGCCATTTGGAATGCAGACTTAAATGGATTGGTCAGCAGCCGTCACGTTGCATTTGCAGAGCCCCTGATGTACCCAAACAGTACAAACCCCCCACAAGTGACCCCATATTGGAAACTAGACCTCCCAAGGAACTTATCTAGATGTGTTTTGAGAACTTTGAACCCCCAAGTGTTTCAATAAAGTTTATAGCGCAAATCCGTGAAAATAAAATTATTTTTTTTTCACAAAAATGATTTTTTAGCCCCCAGTTTTGTATTTTCACAAGGGTAACAGGATAAATTGGACCCCAAAAGTTGTTGTCCAATTTGTCCTGAGTACGCTGATACCCCATATGTGGGGGGGAACCACTGTTTGGGTGCATGACAGAGCTCGGAAGGGAAGGAGCGCCATTTGGAATGCAGCCTTAAATGGATTGGTCTGCAGGCGTCACGTTGCATTTGCAGAGCCCCTGATGTACCCAAACAGTACAAACCCCCCACAAGTGACCCCATATTGGAAACTAGACCTCCCAAGGAACTTATCTAGATGTGTTGTGAGAACTTTGAACCCCCAAGTGTTTCACTACAGTTTATAACGCAGAGCCATGAAAATAAAACATCTTTTTTTTCCCACAAAAATGATTTTTAGCCCCCCAAATTTTTATTTTCCTAAGGATAACAAGAGAGCTTGGACCCCAGAAGTTGTTGTTCAATTTGTCCCGAGTACGCTGATAACACATGTTGGGGTAAACCCCTTTTTGGGCGCACGGGAGAGCTCGGAAGGGAAGGAGCACTGTTTTACTTTTTCAACGCAGAATTGGCTGGAATTGAGATTGGACGCCATGTCGCGCTTGGAGAGCCCCTGATGTGCCTGGACAGTGGAAACTCCCCAATTCTACCTGAAACCCTAACCCAAACACACCCCTAACCCTAATCCCAACGGTAACCCTAACCACACCCCTAGCCCTGACACACCCATAATTCTAATCCCAACCCTAATCCAAACGTAAATGTAATCCAAACCCTAACTTTAGCCCCAACCCTAACTTTAGCCCCAACCCTAACTTTACCTCCAACCCTAGCCCTAACCCTAACCCTAACCCTAACCCTAAACGTGACTGAAATACGTGGCACTGAAATACGTGGCACTGAAATACGTGGCACTGAAATACGTGGCACTGAAATACGTGGCACTTAAATATGTGGCACTTAAATACGTGGCACTTAAATACGTGGCACTTAAATACGTGGCACTGAAATATGTGATACGTGGCACTTAAATACGTGGCACTGAAATATGTGATACGTGGCACTTAAATACGTGGCACTGAAACACGTGGCACTGAAATACGTGATACGTGGCACTGAAATACGTGGCACTGAAATACGTGGCACTGAAATACGTGGCACTGAAATACGTGGCACTTAAATACGTGGCACTGAAATATGTGATATGTGGCACTTAAATACGTGGCACTGAAATACGTGATACGTGGCACTGAAATACGTGGCACTGAAATACGTGGCACTGAAATACGTGGCACTGAAATACGTGGCACTGAAATACGTGGCACTGAAACACGTGCAACTGAAATACGTGGTACTAAAATATGTGGCACTGAAATACGTGATACGTGGCACTGAAATACGTGATACGTGGCACTGAAATACGTGGCACTGAAACACGTGGCACTGAAATACGTGATACGTTGCCCTGAAATACATGGCACTGAAATACGTGGCACTGAAATACGTGGCACTGAAATACGTGGCACTGAAATACGTGGCACTATGACTGTCAGAAAATGTTCATTAAACGGTTAGGGGTGAGGTTAGGGGTAGAGTTAGGGTTAGGGTTTGGATCCCTTTATCACCTTGATGGTGGTGGGTGGCTTTTCAGTGTGTTTTCTGTTTTTTTTCGATTAAAAATGCATGCGTTTTTAACGCAAACAAACGCATGTGCTTAAAAACACCAAGAAAATACTGCAGGTTGTATTTCTGAAAATTAACGCATGCAGAAAAAAACCGCATGCGTTTGAAAACGCGACCAAACGTGTACAAAAAAAACGCATGCGTTTTCAATGTTAAATATAGGGAAAAAACGCATGCGTTTTTTTGTGCAAAAAACGCTGCAGACAAAAACGCAAGTGTGAAACCAGCGACGCTTTTTATAGCAAAAAAGTTTTTGCGTCTCCACATTTTGAGAGCTATAATTTTTCCACATTTTGCTCCACAGAGTCATGTGAGGTCTTGTTTTTTGCGGGACGAGTTGACGTTTTTATTGTTAACATTTTCGGACACGTGACCGTTTTTGATCGCTTTTTATTCCGATTTTTGTGAGGCAGAATGACCAAAAACCAGCAATTCCTGAATTTCTTTTGGGAGAGGCGTTTATACCGTTCCGCGTTTGGTAAAATTGATAAAGCAGTTTTATTCTTCAGGTCAGTACGATTACAGCGATATCTCATTTATATCATTTTTTTATGTTTTGGCGCTTTTATACGATAAAAACTATTTTATAGAAAAAATAATTATTTTGGTATCGCTTTTTTCTCAGGACTATAACTTTTTTATTTTTTGCTGATGATGCTGTATGGCGGCTTGTTTTTTGCGGGACAAGATGACGTTTTCAGCGGTACCATGGATATTTATATCAGTCTTTTTGATCGCGTGTTATTCCACTTTTTGTTCGGCGGTATGGTAATAAAGCGTTGTTTTTTGCCTCGTTTTTTTTTTTTTTTCTTACGGTGTTTACTGAAGGGGTTAACTAGTGGGGCAGTTTTATAGGTGGGGTCGTTACGGACGCGGCGATACTAAATATGTGTACTTTTATTGTTTTTTTTTTTATTTAGATAAAGAAATGTATTTATGGGAATAATATATTTTTTTTTTTTTCATTATTTTGGAATATTTTTTTTTATTTTTTTTTACACATTTGGAAATTTTTTTTTTTACTTTTTTACTTTGCCCCAGGGGGGGACAATACAGATCGGTGATCTGCCAGTTTGCATAGCACTCTGACAGATCACCGATCTGGGAGAAGTGCAGGCTGCTTCACAGTGCCTGCTCTGAGCAGGCGTCTGTGAAGCCACCTCCCTCCCTGCAGGACCCGGATCCGCGGCCATCTTGGATCCGGGTCTGGAGCAGGCAGGGAGGGAGGTAAGACCCTCGCAGCAACGCGATCACATCGCGTTGCTGCGGGGGGCTCAGGGAAGCCCGCAGGGAGCCCCCTCCCTGCGCGATGCTTCCCTGCACCGCCGGCACATCGCGATCATGTTTGATCGCGGTGTGCCGGGGGTTAATGTGCCGGGAGCGGTCCGTGACCGCTCCTGGCACATAGTGCCGGATGTCAGCTGCGATATGCAGCCGACACCCGGCCGCGATCGGCCGCGCTCCCCCCGTGAGCGCGGCCGATCGGCTATGACGTACTATCCCGTCGGCGGTCATACGGGCCCACCCCACCTCGACGGGATAGTACATCGGATGTCAGGAAGGGGTTAAAAAATGCCAGACTGCACTCTTTCTACTATCGGATACCTTTTCAGGCATTGCAGACTGAGCTTCTTTAACCGGATGGCCACGCTGTCCTCCAACTGGTTTTGGTTTTGCCACGCGTTTTTGGCCAGATACGGGCCCGGTAGATGGAACCTGTTGTGATGTTGATGCCTGCTGCGGCTCCTCCTCCTCTGCTTCAGAACTACTGCCGACTGCACCCTGTTCCCCCAATGGCTGCCAATCGGGGTCCACAACTGGGTCATCTATGACCTCCTCTTCTATGTTGTGTGCAACTTCGTCTGTGTCACCGTGTAAGCCGGTGGTATTGCGTTCGTGACGGAGCACCATTGTCTCCGCTGGTTTTGATTCTGCCTCAGTACACTGCGAGGGCAATGTTCTGGTCTGAGTCAAAGGAACAGCATAGTAATCTGGCTGTGGCTGTGCATCTGTGCACTCCATGTCCGATTCAACTTCTAATGGGCATGGCCTGTTAACTGTTTCACTGTGTAACCCAGGAACGGTATGTGTAAAGAGCTCCATGGAGTAACCTGTTGTGTCGACTGACGCATCCTTCACTGTTGTTTTTAGTGAAGGACACAAGGAAGCGACTTGTTCCTGACCGAGAGCATCCACTGACGATGCACTGCTCTGACATTTGGCACTTTCCGAGGAGGAGGCGAAAGAGCTAGAGGCAGAGTCAGCAATGAAAGCCAATACTTGTTCCTCCTGCTCCGGCTTCAAAAGTGGTTTGCCTACTTCCAGAAAAGAGAGCGTTCGAGGCCTTGTGTAGCCAGACAACGAACCTGGCTCAACAACTCGAGACTTAGGTGCTGTACTGCTTTTACCACGACCACCTGATGCTCCACCACCACTACCATCATTACCAGCTGACAATGACCGCCCACGGCCACGACCTCTTCCACTAGACTTCCTCATTGTTTGCAAAACGTAACCAAAGTAACGCTATTTGTTACTGTAAAACAACTTAAAAGGTGAACTCAAACTTCTGTAGGATTTATATATACCTTTATAGGTGCTTGACACCGAAAGGAAAATCAGGCCCAATGTTACACACTAGGTTTTCTGTGCCCCAATAATTTGAGACAGATGGCACACACAGGACCAGCACTCAAGCAGAAATGCCAATCTTAATCTCCCACTATTATTTTTTTTTAAAAGGGAGAATTTACCCAAAAAATAAAAAATGGCCAAGTATTACACATTGGTTTTTGATGGCACACAATGAGAGACAGATGCCACACACAGCAATGGCATGGAGGCAAACTTGACAATATTTATCTCCCACTATTTTTTTTTTGAAAAGGGAGAATGTACCCACAAAAAAAAAAAAAATGGCCAAGTATTACACAGTGGTTTTCGGTGCCACACAATGAGAGACAGATGCCACCCACAGCAATGGCACGGAGGTAGACTTGCCAATATTTATCTCCCACAAATTTTTTTTTTGAAAAGGGAGAATGTACCCACAAAAAAAAATGGCCAAGTATTACACAGTGGTTTTCGGTGGCACACAATGAGAGACAGATGCCACACACAGGACTGGCACAGAGGCAGAGTTGCCAATATTTATCTCCCACTAATTATTTTTTTTTGAAAAGGGAGAATGCACCCACAAAAAAAAAATGGCCAAGTATTACACAGTGGTTTTCGGTGGCACACAATGAGAGACAGATGCCACACACACGACTGGCACAGAGGTAGAGTTGCCAATATTTATCTCCCACTAATTATTTTTTTTTGAAAAGGGAGAATTTACCCACAAAAAAAAAATGGCCAAGTATTACACAGTGGTTTTCGGTGCCACACAATGAGAGACAGATGCCACCCACAGCAATGGCAAGGAGGCAGACTTGCCAATATTTATCTCCCACTAACTTTTTTTTTTGAAAAGGGAGAATGTACCCACAAAAAAAAATGGCCAAGTATTACACAGTGGTTTTCGGTGGCACACAATGAGAGACAGATGCCACACACAGGACTGGCACAGAGGCAGAGTTGCCAATATTTATCTCCCACTAAATATTTTTTTTTAAAAGGGAGAATGTACCCACAAAAAAAATGGCCAAGTATTACACAGTGGTTTTCGGTGGCACACAATGAGAGACAGATGCCACACGCAGGACTGGCACAGAGGCACAGTTGCCAATATTTATCTCCCACTAATTATTTTTTTTTTGAAAAGGGAGAATGTACCCACAAAAAAAAAATGGCCAAGTATTACACAGTGGTTTTCGGTAGCACACAATGAGAGACAGATGCCACACACAGGACTGGCACAGAGGCAGAGTTGCCAATATTTATCTCCCACTAATTATTTTTTTTTGAAAAGGGAGAATGTACCCACAAAAAAAAATGGCCACGTATTACACAGTGGTTTTCGGTGCCACACAATGAGAGACAGATGCCACCCACAGCAATGGCACGGAGGCAGACTTTCCAATATTTATCTCCCACTAATTTTTTTTTTTTTGAAAAGGGAGAATGTACCCCCCCAAAAAAAATTGGCCAAGTATTACACAGTGGTTTTCGGTGCCACACAATGAGAGACAGATGCCACCCACAGCAATGGCACGGAGGCAGACTTGCCAATATTTATCTCCCACTAATTTTTTTTTTGAAAAGGGAGAATGTACCCACAAAAAAAAATGGCCAAGTATTACACAGTGGTTTTCGGTGGCACACAATGAGAGACAGATGCCACACACAGGACTGGCACAGAGGCAGAGTTGCCAATATTTATCTCCCACTAATTATTTTTTTTTGAAAAGGGAGAATGCACCCACAAAAAAAAATGGCCAAGTATTACACAGTGGTTTTCGGTGGCACACAATGAGAGACAGTTGCCACACACAGGACAGGCACAGAGGCAGAGTTGCCAATATTTATCTCCCACTAATTTTTTTTTTTTGAAAAGGGAGAATGTACCCACAAAAAAAAAAAATGGCCAAGTATTACACAGCGGTTTTCGGTGGCACACAATGAGAGACAGATGCCACACACAGGACTGGCACAGAGGCAGAGTTGCCAATATTTATCTCCCACTAATTTTTTTTTTTTTTGAAAAGGGAGAATGTACCCACAAAAAAAAAAAATGGCCAAGTATTACACAGTGGTTTTCGGTGGCACACAATGAGAGACAGATGCCACACACAGGACTGGCACAGAGGCAGAGTTGCCAATATTTATCTCCCACTAATTATTTTTTTTTTGAAAAGGGAGAATGCACCCACAAAAAAAAAAGATGGCCAAGTATTACACAGTGGTTTTCGGTGGCACACAATGAGAGACAGATGCCACACACAGGACTGGCACAGAGGCAGAGTTGCCAATATTTATCTCCCACTAATTATTTTTTTTTGAAAAGGGAGAATGTACCCACAAAAAAAAATGGCCAAGTATTACACAGTGGTTTTCGGTGCCACACAATGAGAGACAGATGCCACCCACAGCAATGGCACGGAGGCAGACTTGCCAATATTTATCTCCCACTAATTTTTTTTTTTTGAAAAGGGAGAATGTACCCCCCCAAAAAAATTGGCCAAGTATTACACAGTGGTTTTCGGTGCCACACAATGAGAGACAGATGCCACCCACAGCAATGGCACGGAGGCAGACTTGCCAATATTTATCTCCCACTAATTTTTTTTTTGAAAAGGGAGAATGTACCCACAAAAAAAAAAAATTGGCCAAGTATTACACAGTGGTTTTCGGTGGCACACAATGAGAGACAGATGCCACACACAGGACAGGCACAGAGGCAGAGTTGCCAATATTTATCTCCCACTAATTATTTTTTTTTGAAAAGGGAGAATGTACCCACAAAAAAAAAAATGGCCAAGTATTACACAGTGGTTTTCGGTGGCACACAATGAGAGACAGATGCCACACACAGGAGTGGCACAGAGGCAGAGTTGCCAATATTTATCTCCCACTAATTTTTTTTTTTTGAAAAGGGAGAATGTACTCCCCCCAAAAAATTGGCCAAGTATTACACAGTGGTTTTCGGTGGCACACAATTAGAGACAGATGCCACACACTGCAATGGCCCGGAGGCAGACTTGCCAATATTTATCTCCCTGCAGTTATCTCAGAAAAGTATGGCAGGCAGCTATAAAAAGGACTGCTGCACACAAAAGTGTGGACAAACACACAAGATAGCTGTGCAGAAAGGAAGGAAAAACAGGATTTGCGCTTTGAAAAAAGCAGTTGGTTTGCACAGCGGTGTACACACAGGCACAGCAACGCAGCTATCAGGGTCAGGGAGCATTCTAGTGCAGCCCAATGAGCTACAGCGCTGAGGAAAAAAAAATGTAGCTTCCACTGTCCCTGCAAACAAAAGGTGGTGTTGGACAGTGGAAATCGCTACAGCACAAGCGGTTTGTAGCTTTATGTACCCTGCCTATCACTATCCCTGCTTCTGAAGAAGCGGCAGCAACCTCTCCCTACGCTCAGATCAGCAGCAGTAAGATGGCGGTCGGCAGGAACGCCCCTTTATAGCCCCTGTGACGCCGCAGAAAGCAAGCCAATCACTGCAATGCCCTTCTCTAAGATGGTGGGGACTGAGATCTATGTCATCACGCTGCCCACACTCTGCGTCCACCTTCATTGGCTGAGAAATGGCGCTTTTAGCGTCATTGAAACGCGACTTTGGCGCAAAAGTCGCGTACCGCATGGCAGACCCCACACAGGGATCGGCTCGGTTTCATGAGACGCCGACTTTGCCAAAAGTCGGCGACTTATGAAAATGAACGATCCGTTTTGCTCAACCCTATCTACAAGTGATGTGATTCACATGAAACTCCCGACTGATCCAATCACAAAAGCGAGACAGCACAGTTACTCTGGACTCTGTCTTGCCTCTGTTCAGTCATGTCCTTCTTTCCAGATGTATGTAAACTGTCATCCAGGTGCCTTTCTACAGCAATTCGGATCACACTAGTCAGCTCTGTTCTCTGACAGTTCACACACGGCAATCAGTTCTGAAGAATGCCTAAACAGACCGAAACTTTAATTTGTGGATTGCCAAATAAATCTGATATATGTTCAAACGATCCTGAGTGCTAGTTTTATTGCTACTATCAGATTACAGATTGGAGCCTTATTATGGCACCAGAGTCGCTCAACCAGAAGTGCCATATACCCCTTTTCTACAAAACTGTCATCAATAGTGATGAGTGAGTATACTTGTTGCTCGGGTTTCCCCGAGCACGCTCAGGTGGTCTCTGAGTATTTGTGAGTAGTGTTGAGCAATACCTTCCGATACTTGAAAGTATCAGTATCGGATAGTATCGGCCAATACCCAAAAAATATCGGATATCGCCGATACCGATACCCGATACCAATACAAGTCAATGGGACTCAAGTATCGGAAGATATCCTGGATGGTTCCCAGGGTCTGAAGGAGAGGAAACTCTCCTTCAGGCCCTGGGATCCATATTAATGTAAAAAATAAAGAATTAAAATAATAAATATGGATATACTCACCCGTCCGGCGGCCCCTGGACCTTACCGCTGTTAACCGGCAGCCTCCGTTCCTAAGAATGAGGAGTTTAGGACCTTCGATGACGTCGCGGCTGACGTCGTGGCTTGTGATTGGTCGCGTGCCGCTCATGTGACCGTTCACGAGACCAATCACAAGCTGCGAAGTCATCACAGGTCCTAAACTCCTCATTCTTAGGAACGGAGGCTGCCGGTTACTACTAGGGCGCGTCAGAGGCTGAGTATATCCATATTTTTTTATTTTGATTCTTTATTTTTTACATGAATATGGATCCCAGGGCCTGAAGGAGAGTCTCCTCTCCTCCAGACCCTGGGAACCATACACTGGGAACTTCCGATTCCGATTTCCGATATCACAAAAATATCGGAACTCGGTATCGGAATTCCGATACAGCAAGTATCGGCCGATACCCGATACTTGCGATATCGGAATGCTCAACAATATTTGTAATCCATAATGTTTGATGTTTTACTGGTGATATAAAAGTTTAAACATTTAATTACTAATAATTATATATTTCTAAAACATTCGGTGTGTTTTCTTGATACTTTATACTTTTTCCATATCCTGATTTATTCTTTTATCAAAATTTTAAATGATAAAGCAAGCATAAAGCATAAATCCTGCCATGGCCTCAAAGGCATTATAACACCAGTGTATTTGCTGTTTGAAGTTGAAGTTACACATGCATAGTGCACAGATATCATTGAAACATACATTAATCCCCAGTATCCTCAATACATAGCTACTAAACGAAGCAAAGTCAAGTGAAGTATATCTAACAACCTTTATACTTGAATGAGCATATCCTATTTTGTTCCTTTGGTGTATTCCTTGTAGTAAAAGCAAAAAAAGATACAAAGAAAAAAATTGAAATGCAGCTTTGCATATAGACACTTTCAGTAATGGCAACACTATTAAAGCTAGGCTGATTCAGGTTTTTTTTTATTTTGAACATAACACAAACTAAAAATGGCTTTTATATTGTTTTCTAGAAAAAAAAGAAAGTTGATGAGGATCTGACTTATGTTACCCAGCCAATTCTCATGATGTAATGGGTTTTAAAATTGGGTTTCAAAAATATGCACTGTATCAATGACAAATACATTCTTGTGATTATGCCAAAAAAATCAAGATCAGAAGAATTTGTTCTGAAATTAAATATTAAATTAATATTCTCTGCCAAAATACAGAATATATAGGAACAGTTTCAAGCAATAAAGTTGTGAAACTAATTTAATAGCCCTAAGATACATACATAAATAATCCACTTTGTTAAGCATACATTTCCAAATTATTTTCCTAATATTTTTATTACAAAAATATGTTTTAAAATACTGTTACATATTTGTAAACTGTAGGTTATCCTATGTATGATTGATTGTCTGTCATGTATGCTTTACAAAAACGTTAAAGTTTTTCTTTCAAAATTAGAACCCCCATCAAAAAAAAAACCAGCAAAAAAATACAAGTCCAGCAAAATGCTTATAAAGTATGAAAGTTGTGGCCTGATAAGGATGTCTTCCGAACACTAATTACCATGCTGTTTTGAGGAGCTATAGTGGTAACAAAGAGATAGGCACAGTAGGTAATGCGATGTGTATTGCACATGTGCTGGTACTGTTCATGTACCATCAATTGACATCCATTGGACTTGAACATCAATAAAAATACACTTCGTTTTGCACAGATTTAGCAAACAAGTGAAAATAGATTACTTTTTATAGTTTTTTGTTAGTTCTATTTTTGATGGCTTGTACATTGAAAGTTGCTAATAAACAGTGCAGTCTGCCACTACTCATTAATGGACAGGTTGGCGGCAGAGTGCTATGGACCTATTGCTTTTTTCCAAAACCATTAATGTGAATAGAGCTGAACTCCAACATAAGAAAAATTCCATGGAATAGAGTGTTAGGGCTGGCGGAACGCACCAAATAAATATAATGTTAGTAAAGGTGCGTTCGCAGCCCGGGGTCCACCGTGCAGGAGTGGAACCTGCTGCTAGTTAATGGCGGTACTACGCCAGAATAGACATGAGTTCCATCACCCGGTCTGTATAGGAGCGAACTCTGTTGCTTCACAGAGTCGCAGGGAATAAAGATAACGCTGTGCCCTGTTAGCAGTCACAGGGTGCAGCATATGGATACTAGTGGGATCCCTGCAATTCACCTCACTATGCTGGTGATTGATCCCGCTCTGACCCTCTGTGGCTTTTGAGCCCGCACCTGAAGACGCCCTGAGTCAGATTCTGGGATCAAGTGGGAGTTCCCACCCTACACTGACGGATTGTCAGGAGAAACTGGAGATAGCCGCACAGAGTGCGTACAGCACCGAATTGGGGGTCACTGCTCGTTACATGCAGTATAGATTGTGCCTGGTGCTGGATGGCACTATCTGGAGCTAGACAGCTCCAACATTCATGAACATTCATCAACTCTAGAGATGGGAATGATTCAGAGCTTTCACCAGAACAGGCATACATCCACACACACAATTACTGATTTATACTGGCGCATGGCCGAGCGGCCAATGCGAACCCCTTATAGCCGCAGCTCTCCAGGACCTTCCTAGTGGACCAATAGGAGCCACTACAGGGCCTGAGCATGTGACCCCCGACCTCCAAAGAGAGGTCTTCCCTTGGGCATGCTCAGAAGGAGAAAACAGGATTTAGTGCCAGGAGTGCCTGCTTGCCGCTGAACAGTATTGGTTATAATGGCTGAACTTGGAAGGGCAGCAATAACCAAATGCACAGTATCTGTCGGAGCCAGGCGCTGGGACCGATGTCTCCACTGAGTAGGCTCCACTGCAGCCAGAGGAGAATGAGAGACTGCAGCTTAGGTGGAGATTCCCCCTGTGCAGTGGCGGGAACTCGACACCTAACAGAGTTGCAAGAAAAAAAGAAAAAATCAATTCATCATGATTAATTTTTCTTACTTCTTCAAGAAAAATCTCCTGAAGATTAACAAATTCAAATAGCCAAATGGTGAAATTGGTAGATCTTTGGTCTGCCATTATGTCACAATTTGGAATTTCTGCAGATCCATGTAGATACTATCACTCATGGTATTCCATAAAAAATATTGTTCAGATTTGAAACATCAGTGGCAAAGAACAGAAACAAAAGTTATTAAAAATATAAAACAATGGTAGAGAATGTACGCACTTCTAATCAGGCATAAAGGCAACTCATATTTTGACAAGTGGGGCCCTCAGTCTGAGGCTTAAATGTGGATCTACCTGTATTACTACAAAGAGCTTTTTACAATGCACCAGACAAGGGAGCTGATTGAGTATTATTAATACTGTTAATTTGAAATTTATGTTTGCTGTTAACTGAAAGAGATTTGTGCTGCCTTTTGCCATAAATAAATGTGACTCTGCTAATAGAGATTAGAGATTAGAGACCTACTGTTGGGCACAGACCTCAAACACAGACTTCTCCAGGAAGTAAATGTTAATGTTTGGGTTTGACCCCCCCCGAACATCGTATGCTTCCCAAACTGTCATCTGCAAGACAGCGCAAGAAATGCCTACAGCTCTGATTGGTGGTAAGATTATTACCATCTGTCAGAGCGCTGTGGTTTCCATGCTGTCAAATGACAGCTTGAGCCAGCAGCTGTGACCAAAGGTAAAAAGTGTACTTCCGGCCACAGGTGTCAGCTGGTAGGAGTACTACTCCCATTAGCCTACACCTGTTGTCATTAATAGCAGTGAGAGCAGGACCGACTGATGGGAGTATTCATAAGCTGGTGCTTGCACTATAAATAAATAAAACAGCATGGGGTGTATTCTACTTATGATATCCAGCATGGCAAAACTGACAGCTACAGGCTGCAACCCCCAGCTGTCAGATTTATTGTGGCTGGTTACCAAAAGTAGAGAGATCAAGTGACCATTTTTTTATTATTTGAAAACAGCTAACATCAACCCCATAAATATTAACTCTACATGCCACCACCTCAGGGCAATTGGGAAGAGCCGGACAAAGCACCTGAATTTTCTGAGACAGCTGTGGGCTGCTATTTTTAGCATTTTTGGCCCCTTAGCAGTCTGAGAATACCAGCCCTCAGCTATCTTCTTTAGCTTGGCTGGTTTTTAAAAATGAGGGGACCTCATGCCATTTTTTTAACTATTTATTTAAATAATTTAAAAAAATGCATGGGGACTCCACTATTTTTGACAATCAGTCATGACAAAGCTGACAGTTGAGGACTGCAGCCCGCAGCTGTCAGTTTTGCCATGATTGTTATCAAAAACACATGGAAACCAGAAAATAATAAATAATTTTGAACTTTTTGAATCTAGAAAACTGGTTAAGTGTACAATTGTTATTCACAGAAGCCTTTTTTTAGATAAAATCAAAGATTTTATAAGCAACTATTAAAAATATAGGTATAGACTTGTGTTTCCAAAAATACAAGAATACAATTGAATATGAAGATACAGTGCCTTGTGAAAGTATTCGGCTCCCTGGAACTTTTCCACCTTTTCCCACATATCAAGCTTCAAACATAGAGATACCAAATGTAAATTTTTGGTGAAGAATCAACAATAAGTGGAACATAATTGTGAAGTTGAAGGAAATTTATTGGTTATTTAAAATTTTTGTGAAAATTCAAAAAATTTAAAAGTGGGGCCTGCAATATTATTCGGCCCCTTTAACTTAAAACTTTGTTGCACCACCTTTTGCTGCGATTACAGCTGCAAGTCGCTTTGGGTATGTCTCTATCAATTTTGTACATCGAGAGACTGAAATTCTTGCCCATTCTTCCTTTGGCAAACAGCTCGAGCTCAAGTGAGGTTTGATGGAGATCGTTTGTGAACAGCAGTTTTCAGCTCTTTCCACAGATTGTCGATTGGATTGAGGTCTGAACTATGACTTGGCCATTCTAACACCTGGATACGTTTTTTTGTGAACCATTCCATTGTAGATTTTGCTTTATGTTTGGGATCATTGTCTTGTTGGAAAACAAATCTCCATCTCAGTCTCAGGTCTTTTGCAGACTCCAGGTTTTCTTCAAGAATGGTCCTGTATTTAGCTCCATCCATCTTTAAATTAATTTTAACTATCTTCCCTGTCCCTGCTGAAGAAAGGCAGGCCCAAACCGTGATGCTTCCACCACCATGATTGATAGTGGGGATGGTATGTTCAGAGTGATGAGCTGTGTTGCCTTTACATCAAACATATCATTTGACATTTTTGCCAAAAAGTTTGATTTTGGTTTCATCTGACCAGATCACCTTCTTCCACATGTTTGGTGTGTCTCCCAGATGGCTTGTTGCTAACTTTAAATGACACTTTTTATGAATGTCTTTGAGAAATGGCTTTTTTCTTGCCACTCTTCCATAAAGGCCAGATTTGTGCAGTGTACTACTGATTTTTGTCCTATGGAAAGACTGTCCCACCTCAGCTGCAGGTCTCTGCAGTTTATCCAGAGTGATCATGAGCCTCTTGGCTGCATCTCTGATCAGTCTTCTCCTTGTTTGAGTTGAAAGTTTAGAGGGACATCCGGGTCTTGGTAGATTTTCAGTGGTATGAAACTCCTTCAATATCAATATGATCACTTGCACAGTGCTCCTTGGGATGTTTAAAGTTTTGGAAATCATTTTGTATAAAAAACCGGCATTAAACTTCTCCACAACAGTATCATAGACCTGCCTGTTGTGTTCCTTGGTCTTCATGATGCTCTCTGTGATTCAAACAGAACCCTGAGACTACCACAGAGCAGTTGCATTTATGCAGAGACTTGATTACACATAGGTGGATTATATTTATCATCATTAGGCATTTAGGACAACATTGGATTATTCAGAGATCCACAATGAACTTCTGAATTGAGTTTGCTGCACTGAAATTAAAGGGGCCGAATAATATTGCACACCCCACTTTTCAGTTTTTGAAATTCCACAAAAATTTAAAATAACCAATAAATTTCGTTCAACTTCAAAATTGTGTTCCACTTGTTATTGATTCTTCATCAAAATTTACATTTGGTATCTTCATGTTTGAAGCATGATATGTGGGAAAAGGTTGAAAAGTTCCAGGAATACTTTCGCAAGGCACTGTAACTATTTTTAGACCCACAACCCATACAGAAACATCAGTAGAGTATAATTGTGTTTTTAGGTACACTACTGTCACAGACACATCTGAAGAGTACACAGACAGGCTTTTTGACACAGTACACACAAAGGCTTTTTGGCACAGTACATCAAGAGGCTTTTTAGCACAGTACTCCCAGAGGCTGTTTGGCACAGTACACACAGATGCATTTTGGCACACTGCTCCCAGAGGCTGGGTTGCAGAGGCTAAAAGGCACAACTCATACAGATACAGCAGTAAGAGTAGAATTTTGTTTTAGAAACACAAGTCACAAAATGACAGCTGCAAAGTAGAGTATCTTGTTAGAAACACTACTCGTACAGAAACAGCAGTAGAATAAAATAATTTTTTCAACCAAAAAATTGGGAAAGGGATTGCCTGCAGAGTACATTTTTTTAGACACATAACTAGCATAAAACCACAGCAGAGTTAATTTTTTACACACAATACCCGCAAAAATCTGCTTCAGAGTACACTTATTTTTTACACACAATACTCATAAAATAACACTGCAGAATGCAATTATGATTTACACACTATTCATATAGACACAGTTGTACAGTAAAATAATTTGTTTGGCTTGGAAATGGGAACGAGATAGCTGATGCCAATTGATCATTTGCCACACTACTAGAAAAGACACAGCGGTGCAGAAAAAATATTTATTTGGCCTATCAATTGAAACAAGATGGCTGATGACAGTTATTTATTTGCAACACTACTAGAAAACACACTACGGTCCAGAAAAATTATTTATTTGGCCTATTAATGGCAACGAGACAGCTGATGCTAATATTTTAGTTCTCACACTACTAAAAGCACACACCAGTCCAGAAAAATTACGAGATGGCTGATGTCAGTTGTTTATTTGCAACACTGCTAGAAACAACACAAAGGTCCTGAAAAAATATTTATTTGGCACTGAAATGGTTCATGGCAATTATTTTTTTTCACAGACTACAAGAAAACACACAAAAATCCTGAAAAATTATTTATTTGGCCTACTAATGGCAATGAGATGGTTGATGCCAATTATTTATTTCTCAGACTACTAGAAAACAAACAGCAGCCTAAAGGAACAGTACTCCCAAAGGCTGGGGGTGCAAAGTGCACAGAGCAGCTTAAAGGACAGTACTCTCACAGATGGGTTTGCAGACTACACATTGCAAATTAAAGGACAGTACTCCCACAGGCAGGGGGCATGCAGAGTACACGCAGCAGCTTAAAGACAGTACTCCCATGGGCGGGAAAGTGCAGAGTAAACACAGCAGCTTAAAGGACAGTACTCTCACAGGCGGGTATGTAGAGTACACACAGCGGATAAAAGGTCAGTACTGCCACAGGTGGGAGATGCAGAGTACACTCAGATAGCGGTTTAAATGACAGTACTCTCACAAATGGGTTTGCAGAGTACACATGAAGGCTGAAAGGACAGTACTCCCACCCACGGGGGGTGCCGAGTGCACACAGCAGCTTAAAGGAGAGTACTCCCACATGCGGGGGATGCAGAGTACACACAATGCTTTAGAGGAATAGTACTTCCACAGGCAAGGTACAGAGTACACACAGTGGCTTAAAGAACAGTAATCCCACAGGTGAGGGGGTGCAGACTACACACAGTGGCTTAAAGGACAGCACTCCCACAGGTGAGGGGATGCAGCATACACACAGTTGCTTTAACCTCAGTACTAGCATAGATGTGTTTTGCAGAGTACACAATTTTTTTTGCAGAGTGCGCAGTCAGAATCTATCCGTCTCTTCAGTTGCATCCTATCCCTACAATAATGAGAGCATAATGGCAGTGGCACTCATGATCCGGCCTTTATACAGACCCCGAACATTCCCATTTGGATTTGCTCATCACTACTTGAGAAAAACAATAGAATCATTTTGGTCAAAATCCAGCCTGTTGGATTGTTGTTTTCAGAAATTTTAAACTTGCTAAATATTTTTCTCAAGATATAACATGTTTGTGACCTTTTTTCTTATTGATGTATTAGAGCAAATATTAAATTTTACTCAAACATAGATACTGTAAGGATAGATTTTAAAAGTAGGTGCTCTAGAAACAAAATAAAGATTGAAAATATAGACTAGCATAAGAATTAGAGCCGTATAGAAATTAAAATAAAAAATACAAGACACCGTGGATTTAAATTAACTTATTCTAAGGTTTATAGTATTTCCCCTACCAACTAAAGATAACTCTGTAGAAAACTATTGCAAAAGTAAAATAGTATTTTTTTCTGTAATGTTTCCAAACGTACTTTCCAAATGGTCTATAGCTTTGTTTCAGACATCTTCTTCACTCTTTGGTTCATTTATGGTCACACTGTTGCAGGATGCATTTTTGCAAGCTGTTTCCTATATATTAAGTTCACATATATTAATGGCAAGCATCTCATTATTTGGGGGTCTATGGCAACTCATCAGAAACCATCTAATAGCAAAACTGATGCAAATGCAACAGTAGCCATCAGGCAAGTTCTTTAAGAAAGGCAATTCAATTTACTGAAGAGATCATGATACCCAGGCTTTGCTTGCGGAGATCAAGAATCCTCAATGGTAAAAAAGAAAGGCCTTTATTTAATCAGTGCATATCTGTGTCGGTCTTGCTCCTTTTTGCATTGTTACATAGTTATACAGGTTGAGAAAAGATGGAGGTCCGTCAATTTCAACCTTTCTCCACCAATTGTACATTTTGTCAATAATTTATCTGTAACCCATAATGTTAAATGGGTTATATTTATATGTGTTTTTTTTTTTTTTTTTTTTAAAGAACAAATGTCATATCATATGTACATATCCTGTTGACATGCTTCTTAGGAGACAAAGGGAACTTGACCTAATCATTAATCATGACCTAATATTATATTCATTAGGCAAAAAAGTTTTAATAATAGCAGTTCATTAGTGAATTAAATTCCAATTGCCTGATATAATATAATAAACCAGAGATACACTTTGAATGCATTTCTAATGCATGTTTACATACAAGTCACAAACTTAGACTTGAAATAAATGAGATAAGAACTTTTTTTTAAAATACAGGATTTTATTTATAATTAAATTAAACAAGTCACAACTTAAAAGCAAACTCTGAGCTTTCCTAAAAGTCTTTTATATGATGGAATGTGCCCTTGAATAAAAGTATTGTTGAGACACTGTCAGAAATGGAATACAAAACTGCCAAAGTGATCAGCAATTGTAAAGCATTCACATGCTGGGAAAAAAAAGTGTCCTTGAGTCTCAAGGTATGCTGAGCATATCAATAGATACACAGAAAACAGGACATACTAAGGTTAGTGAGTACTTTTTTTTTGTCGTAACATTAAGACAACCCTAGAGACACCAGAACATGTACATCATTCCGTTTTATAAAGAAAATGAGAAAATTCTGACCTTTGCAGAAAGCTCGCAAACGAATCATTCTGCTGTGGAATATAATGAAAGTACTCAAGATGAGGTCTTGAAGAAAAGTAGAGTAAATGTAAGTATTTCATTGTACCTTTGCAAGAACAAGAATAATAGAAGCAGTAGGAAGTACTGTGTTCATACTGAAATGCAGATATATCATATACATTTGGTTCTACTAAGTTACTAAGAAAATACAAAATGTAAAATGTAATAATTTAAAAGAGACAATTCACTTTCAAACCATTTAAATATAAAATAAGAAATTCTACAAATTCCAATTGCCTCATACAATCTTTATATTTATTTTATGCTATTAAATCCTTAGGAGTGTTGCATTGATAACATACAAAGCTGCAAAAATGTCCAATTTCTAGAGTTAAAGTAACACAAAGTGAGTAAAAAGCAGGTAAAGGAATTTCTGGTGCAAAGAAGCAATAAACAGTAGTAGGCACCAACACTTCTGAAGAATAGAAAACCATTAAAGGAAACATATCAGGAGATTAATATTGTCATAACCATGGGCATCATGAAATAGGCAAGTTCCCAATGCAAAGAGTTCATTCATGAAGTGCTTTCATCAGTTTTCTGATGTAAAGCACCTTCAAAACTGAAACTTTTTTGAGCTATTTCATTCTAGTTTTGACCATCTTCGCTAAAGTGAGTGGAACTGGAGTTGGCAATTGTGGCAGACCTTTTGCCAGAAATGTTAGTAGAGTCCATAACTGTTGTGACATTTTTAATGGAAGATCATGCCAATTGTTAGATGCCAGATTTAAAAGACAAGGTGTATGAGGAATAAATGATGGTTTAAAAAAATGAACATGATGCACTAAGTGTAAAAGAAAGATCTGCAAATACTAATCAAGGTGTATACAACAAGTACAATTTTCATAGAAATATAAATTAATATCTTGATCTAGTAATATTTATTGTTTGAAAAATATTGCACAAAAGCCATACTGTAAACATGATAAAGATCAAACAAAATTACATAATACAAAACTCCCTGAAGAAGCTGTTGCGAAAATCGTGTTAGTGGTAGAGGAATAATTTCAACCATGCAGTCTGGTCTGAATTATGCATCCATTATAATTGTTCTTTTTTTCCTACATACATTTTTTCACATTAAACAGCGTTTTCAATCTTTGATCACCATGCTTAGAACATGGATTTTGGAAAACATTTTTCATGTACATGACGTGAGAAAATGGATGGTGTCATTTAAAAGTACAACTCATACTGCAAAAAAAAAATCCGTTATATGTCTATGTTGATATAAAACATAAAAAAAAGTTACCATGCTTGTCAGAAGGCGAGGAAAAAATGGAAAATAATGGAGTCGTGAAGGTGTGGTGTTAAGGTCCAGTTAGATTTTTAAATGACTTATGTGAATGTTAGTTAATTCTGCTCCTTAATGTAATTGTCCATCACCATGTCCACCTGAATGTGTCAAATAGATCCTACTCTTTTAGGAGGTTACAGATCCAGAGGTGAGGCATTATCTCTCAACCCCTGTAAACATTTAGAATTGTCAAATGTTTTGCACAGTATATCACTCTAATAGGCTATTAGACTGGACCTTAACTCTTATATGTTCTTTATAATATTATAAATTAGATAGTATCTGTGCTGACCTTCTAGTTTCAATAAGGTTCACCATCCATAGAGAAAGTGGAGAATTTTGACCATTGTTTCAATCTGAGTGTAGCATTTTGACTGAGAGTATGTGTTAGGGGTCGAGTTCCCACCTATGCACAGGGGGAATCTCGGTCCATCTGCATTGCGGTCTCCCATTCTTCTCCTGCAGCAGTGGAGTCTGCTCAGCGGAAACGTTGGTCCCAGCGTCTCGCTCAGTCTGACTCTGTGCAAAGGGTTACTGCTGCTTTTCCAGCTTCTGCCATTGAAGCCAGTGCTGGGCAGCGGCGAGCAGATGCTTTTGGGACTAAGTCCCGCTTTTCTCCTTCTGAGCATGCTCAGGGTAAGATCTCTCATTGGAGATCGAGGGTCACATGCTTAGATACTGCAGCAAAGGCCATTGGTTCTCCAGGAAGGTCCTGAAGGTGCTCAGGCTTTGTGGCAGCTTCTCATTGGTCCTTCTAG
Source organism: Ranitomeya variabilis (assembly GCF_051348905.1). Taxonomy (NCBI): domain Eukaryota; kingdom Metazoa; phylum Chordata; class Amphibia; order Anura; family Dendrobatidae; genus Ranitomeya; species Ranitomeya variabilis. The sequence continues at coordinate 319,810,051 of NC_135233.1, read as the reverse complement.
GAAGGTCTTGTTCGTGCTTCAGCTATAAAAGGCTCGCATGGCCGCACGGCCATGCCCTAGTATCAATTCAAATATGTGCTTTGCGCCAGTATGGTTATGCATGAATGTGTTCAGGGACCTGGCTGAAATAAGCCCCTAGAATACCGGCTTCTCCGGTGAGGAGATTGTGTGTGTGCATAACCACTGACTGCTATCAGTTCGGCAGCAAGCTTGCGCTCCTGTGAGGCTAACAGGGCACAGTGCTTTCCTCTCACGGCTGCTCTGTGAGGTAACAGAGCTAGTCTATACCGCCAAACAGTGCCACCGTTCACTAGCAGCAGGTTCTCCTGTATGGTGGATCCCGGGCTGAGAACGCACCATTTATAATAAACATCTATTTTTACTCGGTGCGTTCCGCTAGCCCTAACAGTATGTCTGTGCACTATTCATGTATACTGGAGGGGCTCATTACTATATCTACCCGCATGGACCTCCGTTTTAATGAGCGGAGGTTAGAGCGGACCCAGTGTAGGCAGAGGTTTCGGCTGGCTCCCACCTTCGCCAGACCTCTAGAAACTTCTGTTCAGGTGTCTGACTCCCATGAGGCCATGGAGGTTTCTCGAGCGGGACCTAAGTCCCGGGCCGCTCGGGTACCCGTGGTTTGTATAAATTGCCAACAAATAGGACATTATGCCAATAAATGTCCACGTCGGTCAGGAGAACGATCGCGTCTAGTAACCATTGGAGGAGGTTCACTAGATACAGCGGCATTTTCCTCTAAGTTGTCCTTTAAAGGGACAATCACGTTAGGCTCATCTTCTCTAACAGTCGAGCTTTGTGTGGACTCAGGAGCGGAGGGGAATTTCATGTCCTCTGCTTTTGCTCTGTGCCATGCAATACCTCAGGTGACTGTTAGAGTAGTGAATGGGTCAACACTTCCCACACAAATCACACACCAGACTGTCCCTTTCACGTTATCCATGTCCCCTTCCCACCAGGAGGTTATTCCCTTCTTGTCATTCCCGAGGGAATGGACGAAATTCTGCTGGGAATACCCTGGCTCCGTTTCCACTCCCCACATATTGAGTGGACCTCTGGGAGGATATTGGGTTGGAGTGAATCATGTAAGGGCAGATGTGTGAAAGAGTGCGTTCAGGTTTCCACCACTGAGATACCCGCAGATCTTTCTTCTCTTCCCAAGTGCTATTGGTTCTATGCTGACATTTTCTCCAAAAGGGCTGCAGAAACTCTTCCACCTCATCGCCCCTATGACTGTCCTATTGATCTCTTGCCTGGAGCTGAACCTCCTTGGGGAAGGGTATATCCCCTCTCTCTCCCTGAGGCGGAGGCTATGTCTCAATATATCCAGGAGAATTTGGCAAGAGGGTTCATTAGGAAGTCAGTGTCTCCTGCAGGGGTGGGATTCTTCTTCGTACAGAAGAAGAATGGGGAATTACGTCCTTGCATCGATTACAGGGGTCTTAATGCCATCACCATTAAAATTAAGTACCCATTGCCCCTGATTTCTGAGCTCTTTGACAGGTTAAGGGGAGCAAGGGTATTTACCAAACTAGATCTGCGGGGTGCCTACAACATGATTCGCATCCGTGAGGGGACGAATGGAAAACGGCTTTTAATACCAGGGATGGGCACTATGAATATCTGGTGATGCCCTTCGGGCTCTGTAATGCCCCGGCCATTTTTCAGGACTTTGTCAACGATATCTTCCGGGATATGCTTTCCACCTCGGTCGCAGTCTATCTGGATGATATTCTCATCTTCTCTCCAGATATTGACTCCCACCAGAGAGATGTTGGCAGAGTCTTCGAACTCTTACAGGCAAATTCCCTCTATGCACAGTTGGAGAAGTGTGTGTTTGAGCAGGAGTCTTTACCTTTCCTGGGCTATATCATCTCCGCCCAGGGATTGGCTATGGATCCTGCCAAACTACAGGCTGTGATGGACTGGCAAGAACCCCATTCTCTTAAAGCGGTGCAGCGCTTTATTGGGTTCATAAATTACTATCACCAGTTCATTCCCCATTTCTCAACTTTGGTAGCTCCCTTGGTATCCCTCACCAAGAAGGGAGCGAATCCCAAATTGTGGTCGGAAGAGGTCTCCAAGGCCTTCACTTCTATAAAGTCTAATTTTGCTAGCGCTCCCATCTTACATCATCCCTATGTGGATAAGCCATTTTTAATGGAGGTGGATGCCTCATCTGTTGGTGCCGGAGCAGTCCTCTATCAAAAGGATGCTCAAGGTCGGAAGCATCCATGCTTCTTCTTCTCAAAGACCTTCACACCGGTGGAGAGAAATTACTCCATCGGGGATAGGGAGTTGCTAGCAATGAAGTTGGCCTTTTCGGAGTGGAGACATCTCTTGGAGGGAGCACGGTTTCCTTTCCAAGTCTTCACGGACCACAAAAATTTGGTTTATTTGCATACAGCTCAGCGGCTGAATTCTTGTCAGGCCAGATGGTCCTTGTTCTTCTCCCGGTTCCACTTCACTCTCCATTATCTCACTGGGAAGAAGAATATTTGTGCTGACGCTCTCTCTCGCTCCGTTGTGTCAACTGAGGAGGAGGAAGAGGAGCCTCGGCTTATTGTCCCTTCAGAGAGTCTGAGAACCGTAGCTCCAGTTTTGCTAGAGTCTGTGACTCCGGGCAAGACTTTTGTCCCCATCAATTTGCGACCGGAGGTTCTCTCTTGGGCTCATTCGTCCAGAGTGGGTGGACACTTTGGGACAAAGAGGACATCTGAACTGCTGGCTAGGACGTACTGATGGCCACATATGGTCCGTGACGTCAGAGATTATGTTCGGGCATGTGTCTCCTGTGCCAAAAATAAGTCTCCTCGACAACGGTCAGCTGGGTTACTCTATCCCTTGCCGGTGGCAGACAGGCCCTGGGAGATGGTCCGGATGGACTTTGTGGTGGGTTTACCCAAGTCTCGTGGCTGTACCATCATTTGGGTTATCACCGATCATTTTTCTAAGATGGTGCATTTGGTGCCGCTTCCATGGCTACCTTCTGCACTGGCCTTGGCTGCGTTGTTTATTAAACACATTTTCCACCTACACGGTATGCCAGACAAAATTGTCAGTGACCGGGGTCCCCAGTTTGCGTCTCGGTTCTGGAGAGAGCTCTGTCGTCTTCTCAGCATTGAGTTGAATCTCTCTTCAGCATATCATCCCGAGACGAATGGGTTGGTAGAGAGGGCCAACCAGACCTTGGTCACATATCTGCGACATTTTGTCTCAGCCAGGCAGGATGACTGGGCATCCTTGCTACCATGGGTGGAGTTTGCGCTGAACAACGCCATAGCCGATTCCAATGGACAAACCCCATTTCTCCTTAACTATGGTCAGCATCTGCGGGTACCTGTGCCTATGCCCGTGTCTTCCGCTGACTCCAGGGTGGCAGACTGGGCTGTGGAGGCATGGGATATTTGGGACCACACTCAGGATGCCATTCGGGCCTCCAAGGAGAGAATGAGGTCCCCGCTCTGACCTTTGCTCCTGGCGACTTGGTGTGGCTCTCCACCCGTAACATCAGGCTGCGAGTTGAGCCCACTAAGTTTGCACCTCGCTACTTGGGCCCCTTCAAGGTCCTCAAACAAGTTAACCCTGTAGTCTACCGTTTAGCCCTTTCACCACGCTTGGGTATCACCGACACCTTTCACGTGTCCCTCTTGAAACCCGTATACATGTCTCGGTTTTCCGCGTCATCTGCCCAGAATTCGGGTTCGTCTACGGACAATTACGAGGTGAACGCTATTTTGGGCTACAAGGTGGTACGTGGCAAAAAATTTTATTTGGTGGACTGGAAGGGTTATGGTCCTGAGGACAGGTCCTGGGAGCCTGCTGAGCACATTCGGGCTCCGCAGCTCATTGCTGCCTTTGAGCGTAGTGAGGTCCAAGGAGGGGGGCCCTGGGGGGGTAATGTTAGGGGTCGAGTTCCCGCCTCTGCAAAGGGGGAATCTCGGTCCATCTCCACTGCGGTCTCCCATTCTTCTCCTGCCACATCAAATTGGGGTGTCCGACAGCAGCGTACTAATAAGCCCGATGTCGGAAAGAGGTTAAAAGATTAAACTTTTACGGATGCAGCAATACAAAATATTTAAATGTCTTCAATGCTTATTTTTTCTTTTGGGACTAAGTCTTTTGGTACTAAGTCCCGCTTTTCTCCTTCTGACCATGCCCAGGGTAAGATCTCTCATTGGAGATCGAAGGTCACATGCTTAGATGCTGCAGCAAAGGCCATTGGTTCTCCTTGAAGGTCCTGAAGGTGCTCAGGCTTTGTGGCAGCTTCTCATTTGTCCTTCTAGGAAGGTCTTGTTCGTGCTTCAGCTATAAAAGGCTCGCATGGCTGCAATGCCATGCGCTAGTATCAATTCAAATATGTGCTTTGCGCCAGTATGGTCATGCATGAATGTGTTCAGGGACACGGCTTAAATAAGTCCCTAGAATACCGGCTTCTCCGGTGAGGAGATTGTGCGTGTGCATAACCACTGACTGCTATCAGTTCGGCAGCAAGCTTGCGCTCCTGTGAGGCTAACAGGGTGCAGTGCTTTCCTCTCACGGCTGCTCTGTGAGGTAACAGAGCTAGTCTATACCGCCAAACAGTGCCACCATTCACTAGCAGCAGGTTCTCCTGCACGGTGGACCCCGGGCTGCGAACGCACTATCTATATATTTAATTGTCTAAGGGTTTTTCTGTCTGTCTGTCTGTCCCGTTTATTCATTTGCTGATTGGTCGAGTCCGCCTGGGCCTCGACCAATCAGCGACGGGCACAGTATCGACGTAGATGTCATAATGGTTGCCATGGCGACGATGATGTCAAAAAGGTTGCCTCGACCAATCAGCAACGGGCACAGTCGGAATCATCATTGTCCATATACTACGGGGACATGCATATTCTAGAATACCCGATGCGTTAGAATCGGGCCACAATCTAGTTTATAATAAACATCTATTTTTACTCGGTGCGTTCCGCTAGCCCTAACAGTATGTCTGTGCACTTTTCACATATTCAGTTTGTATAGGAGGCATTTACTTTACTTTTTGCATCATGCAGCAAAAAGACTTTTACCGTAGGTTAAAATTTATAAATACATATTGAAATATGCTGTTTTGAGAAGAGATATGTACACTTTTACTAAAGCATGCCTATTATAACCAATAATCATTTCTAATAAATAATTCAACAATCGTATACACTGCATGATGCCCTTAGATAATTGCTGACCATCAAGGGGTTAGACAACCTTTTATCAAAAGTTTCCCTTTATGAAAACAATCAATTTGATTGTGGAAGTGGAACGGAAGAAGAACTTACAAAGCAAGAAGGGCGATCTTTCACAGCAGTAAAGAAGTTCACATTGATTTCTCCATAGTAAAAGGGGTTTGCAAAACTATTTATATAACACTAGTAAGAATGTTAAATATTCATAGAGTGCTACATATTTTATAAACCCTCCTAAAACACTGAACAATGAAATAATAAACAAAATCCATATCGAAAGACACATTCTTCATTTTGGACACATTTAGAGTCTTGCTATTGTAATGGAATATGCAAGCCAGAGTAATGGAATGTATTTTATAAAACAAAGAGATGCAAAGAGTATAGAGAATATATTGCCAATGCTCTGGATATGTATGAATTCTTCTTCCTTGTCTTTGCATGCTTCCCTATGTTACATAATGGTTTATTATGCAAGGATATAACATTACTAGCATGCTAATTTGATCACAAACCTCTGCCTTTGGCTCAAACATAGAAAAATGAGAAATAATTCAATACACTTATAGATTACAGTCCCCTGTGTTTTAGTCTGGTCTTTCCTCCATGTGGACAAAAGTGTCAAGCATAAAAAGTACATTTCAGCAGGAGTTTTGAGTCTGCCCAATCACTTTTTTTAATTGAAGTGGCCAAATGATTTATTCAAAGTAAATTAACCTCTTCTTAACTAGGCAGTTTTCAAACCTTATGCTCTAGTTTATTCCTTCTGTTCTTAATTGAGAGGCATAACTTTTTGCTTTTCTGCTGGGTTTGGGTTTGTTTGTTTGTTTGTTTGTTTTTTGCAGGACAAGCTGTAGTTTTCAGTGACACCATTTATTTTACTATTAAATGTGCTAGAATACAGTAAAACAGTTGGAAGTGCAGTGAATGTATGGAAAAATTTGTTTTCTCAATTTGTTTTGGGGTTTTCACCTTGTAGTAAAAATGACCTAGCAATATGCTTCTACACATCAGTATTATCAGATTATGTTGATCACAAAAGCACACATTTTTTATTTACGTGGTGAGAACATTTTTTTAAATATGTTAAAAATATTTGGTCACTGTGTTGCCTGTTTCTAGGACCTGTGTCATGGTTCTCAATGGCAAGAGAACGTAGTAAAGCATACAAAAAGGACTAGCTCTTGGAAGATGGGAACTCGAGCTGACTGTGAGCTAAACCTACCGCACAAATAACAGTGGCCGGGTAGCGTGCCTACGTTTTATCCCTAGATGCCCAGCGCCAGCCGGAGAACTGACTGACCCTAGCAGAGGAAAATACAGACCTGGCTTACCTCTAGAGAAATTTTCCCCAAAAGGCAGACAGTAGCCCCCACATATATTGTCGGTGATTTCAGAGGAAATTGACATACGAAGTATGAAGATAGGTTTAGCAAATTGAGGTCCGCTTACTAGATAGTAGGAAGACAGAAAAGGGAACTTCACAGTCAGCTGAAAACCCTTTCAAAACACCATCCTGAAATTACTTTAAGACTCTAATATCAACTCATGACACCAGAGTGGCAATTTCAGCTCACAAGAGCTTCCAGCCTCAGAAATAAACAATCACAGAGAACTGGAACAAAAATGCAAAACAAACTTAGGACTACAAGTCCAACTTAGCTGATAGTAGTCTAGGAGCAGGAACATGCAACAGAAAGGCTTCTGGTAACATTGTTGGCCGGCATAGAAATGACTGAGGAGCAAGGTTAAATAGAAAACTCCCACATCCTGATGGAAACAGGTGAACAGAGGAGATGAAGCACACAAGTTCAGTACCACCAGTGACCACCGGGGGAGCCCAGAAACCAAATTCACAACAGTACCCCCCCTCAAGGAGGGGGCACCGAACCCTCACCAGAACCACCAGGGCGATCAGGATGAGCCCTATGAAAGGCACGGACCAAATCGGAGGCATGAACATCAGAGGCTGTCACCCAAGAATTATCCTCCTGACCGTAGCCCTTCCACTTGACCAGATACTGAAGTCTCCGTCTGGAAACACGGGAGTCCAAGATCTTCTCGACAACGTACTCCAACTCACCCTCAACCAACACCGGAGCAGGAGGCTCAACGGAAGGCACAACCGGTACCTCATACCTGCGCAACAATGACCGATGGAAGACATTATGAATAGAAAAAGATGCAGGGAGGTCCAAACGAAAGGACACAGGGTTAAGAATCTCCAATATCTTGTACGGGCCGATGAACCGAGGCTTAAACTTAGGAGAAGAAACCTTCATAGGGACAAAACGAGAAGACAACCACACCAAGTCCCCAACACAAAGACGAGGACCAACACGACAACGGCGGTTGGCAAAATGCTGAGTCTTCTCCTGGGACAACTTCAAATTGTCCACCACATGCCCCCAAATCTGATGCAACCTCTCCACTACAGCATCCACTCCAGGACAATCCGAAGACTCCACCTGACCGGAAGAGAAACGAGGATGAAACCCCGAATTACAGAAGAAAGGAGAAACCAAGGTGGCAGAACTAGCCCGATTATTGAGGGCAAACTCCGCCAAGGGCAAAAAGGCAACCCAATCATCCTGATCCGCAGACACAAAACACCTCAAATAAGTCTCCAAGGTCTGATTAGTTCGCTCGGTCTGGCCATTAGTCTGAGGATGGAAAGCAGACAAAAAAGACAAATCAATGCCCATCCTAGCACAGAACGCTCGCCAAAATCTAGACACGAATTGGGTTCCCCTGTCAGAAACGATATTCTCCGGAATACCATGCAAGCGAACCACATTTTGAAAAAACAGAGGAACCAGCTCGGATGAGGAAGGCAATTTAGGCAAGGGGACCAAATGGACCATCTTAGAGAAACGGTCACACACCACCCAGATGACAGACATCTTCTGAGAAACAGGGAGATCAGAAATAAAATCCATGGAGATGTGAGTCCAAGGCCTCTTCGGAATAGGCAAAGATAACAACAATCCACTAGCCCGAGAACAACAAGGCTTGGCCCGAGCACAAACATCACAAGACTGCACAAAACCTCGCACATCTCGCGACAGGGAAGGCCACCAGAAGGACCTAGCCACCAAATCCCTGGTACCAAAGATTCCAGGATGACCAGCTAACGCAGAAGAATGGACCTCCGAGATGACTCTACTGGTCCAATCATCAGGAACAAACATTCTACCAGGCGGGCAACGATCAGGTCTATCCGCCTGAAACTCCTGCAAGACCCGTCGCAAGTCTGGGGAAACAGCAGATAATATCACTCCATCCTTAAGGATACCTGTAGGTTCAGAATTACCAGGGGAATCAGGCTCAAAACTCCTAGAAAGGGCATCCGCCTTCACATTTTTAGAACCCGGAAGGTAAGAAACCACAAAATTAAACCGAGAGAAAAATAACGACCAGCGCGCCTGTCTAGGATTCAGGCGCCTGGCAGACTCAAGATAAATCAAATTCTTGTGGTCGGTCAATACCACCACCTGATGTCTAGCCCCCTCAAGCCAATGACGCCACTCCTCAAAAGCCCACTTCATAGCCAAGAGCTCCCGATTACCAATATCATAATTTCGCTCAGCGGGCGAAAATTTACGAGAAAAGAACGCGCAAGGTCTCATCACGGAGCAGTCGGAACTTTTCTGCGACAAAACCGCCCCAGCTCCGATTTCTGAAGCGTCGACCTCAACCTGAAAAGGAAGAGTAACATCAGGCTGACGCAATACAGGGGCGGAAGAAAAGTGGCGCTTAAGCTCCCGAAAGGCCTCCACAGCAGCAGGGGACCAATCAGCAACATCAGCACCCTTCTTAGTCAAATCAGTCAACGGTTTAGCAACATCAGAAAAACCAAATAAAAATCGACGATAAAAATTAGCAAAGCCCAAAAACTTCTGAAGGCTCTTAAGAGAAGAGGGCTGCGTCCAATCACAAATAGCCTGAACCTTGACAGGGTCCATCTCAATGGAAGAGGGGGAAAAAATGTACCCCAAAAACGAAATCTTTTGAACCCCAAAAATGCACTTAGAACCCTTTACACACAAGGAATTAGACCGCAAAACCTGAAAAACCCTCCTGACCTGTTGGACATGAGAGTCCCAGTCATCCGAAAAAATCAAAATATCATCCAGATACACAATCATAAATTTATCCAAATATTCACGGAAAATGTCATGCATAAAAGACTGAAAGACTGAAGGGGCATTTGAAAGACCAAAAGGCATTACTAAATACTCAAAATGGCCCTCAGGCGTATTAAATGCGGTTTTCCACTCATCCCCCTGCTTAATTCGCACTAAATTATACGCCCCACGAAGATCAATCTTAGAGAACCACTTGGCCCCCTTTATTCGAGCAAACAAATCAGTCAGCAGTGGCAAAGGATACTGATATTTAACCGTGATTTTGTTCAAAAGCCGATAATCAATACACGGCCTCAAAGAGCCATCTTTTTTAGATACAAAGAAAAAACCGGCTCCTAAGGGAGATGACGAAGGACGTATATGTCCCTTTTCCAAGGACTCCTTAATATATTCCCGCATAGCAGCATGTTCAGGCACAGATAGATTAAATAAACGACCCTTTGGAAACTTACTGCCCGGAATCAGATCTATAGTACAATCGCAATCTCTGTGCGGAGGTAGTGAACCAAGTTTAGGCTCCTCAAAAACGTCACGATAATCAGATAAAAATTCCGGAATCTCAGAGGGAATAGATGACGAAATGGAAACCAAAGGTACGTCCCCATGAGTCCCCTGACATCCCCAGCTTAACACAGACATTGCTTTCCAGTCGATGACTGGGTTATGAGATTGCAGCCATGGCAATCCAAGCACCAACACATCATGTAGATTATACAACACAAGGAAGCGAATAATCTCCTGGTGATCCGGATTAATACGCATAGTTACTTGTGTCCAGTATTGTGGTTTATTACTAGCCAATGGCGTGGAGTCAATACCCTTCAGAGGTATAGGAACTTCCAGAGGCTCTAAATTAAACCCACAGCGTTTGGCAAAGGACCAATCCATAAGACTCAAAGCGGCGCCAGAGTCGACATAGGCGTCCGCGGTAATAGACGATAAAGAGCAAATCAGGGTCACAGATAGAATAAACTTAGACTGTAAAGTGCCAATTGAAACAGACTTATCAACCTTCCTAGTACGTTTAGAGCATGCTGATATAACATGAGTTGAATCACCACAATAGAAGCACAACCCATTTTTTCGCCTAAAATTCTGTCGTTCGCTTCTAGACAGAATTCTATCACATTGCATAATCTCTGGCGCCTTCTCAGTAGACACCGCCAAATGGTGCACAGGTTTGCGCTCCCGCAAACGCCGATCAATCTGAATAGCCATTGTCATGGACTCATTCAGACCTGTAGGCACAGGGAACCCCACCATAACATCTTTAATGGCATCAGAGAGACCCTCTCTGAAATTGGCCGCCAGGGCGCACTCATTCCACTGAGTAAGCACAGACCACTTACGAAATTTTTGGCAGTATATTTCAGCCTCATCTTGCCCTTGAGACAGGGCCATCAAGGCTTTTTCAGCCTGAATCTCTAAATGAGGTTCCTCATAAAGCAACCCCAAAGCCAGGAAAAACGCATCCACATTGAGCAACGCAGGATCCCCTGGTGCCAAAGCAAATGCCCAATCCTGAGGGTCGCCCCGGAGCAAGGAAATTACAATCCTGACCTGCTGTGCAGGATCTCCAGCGGAGCGAGATCTCAGAGACAAAAATAATTTACAATTATGTTTGAAATTCTGGAAGCGAGATCTATCCCCGGAGAAAAATTCAGGTAAAGGAATTCTAGGTTCAGATATAGGAGCATGAATTACAAAATCCTGTAAACTTTGAACCTTCATAGCGAGATTATTCAAACCTGTAGCTAAACTCTGAGGATCCATTTTAATCAGGTGAAATCAGAACCATTCAAGGATTAGAAGGAGAGAGAGACGAAGGCTGCAGTAAGCAGAGGTGCTAGTGAATCAACTAATGAGCAAACTCAGGAAAAAAAAAAATAAAAAAATTCTCTGCAGACTTCTTTTCTCTCCTTTCTTCTGCCAATTATTTTAACCCTTGGCCGGCCAAACTGTCATGGTTCTCAATGGCAAGAGAACGTAGTAAAGCATACAAAAAGGACTAGCTCTTGGAAGATGGGAACTCGAGCTGACTGTGAGCTAAACCTACCGCACAAATAACAGTGGCCGGGTAGCGTGCCTACGTTTTATCCCTAGACGCCCAGCGCCAGCCGGAGAACTGACTGACCCTAGCAGAGGAAAATACAGACCTGGCTTACCTCTAGAGAAATTTTCCCCAAAAGGCAGACAGTAGCCCCCACATATATTGTCGGTGATTTCAGAGGAAATTGACATACGAAGTATGAAGATAGGTTTAGCAAATTGAGGTCCGCTTACTAGATAGTAGGAAGACAGAAAAGGGAACTTCACAGTCAGCTGAAAACCCTTTCAAAACACCATCCTGAAATTACTTTAAGACTCTAATATCAACTCATGACACCAGAGTGGCAATTTCAGCTCACAAAAGCTTCCAGCCTCAGAAATAAACAATCACAGAGAACTGGAACAAAAATGCAAAACAAACTTAGGACTACAAGTCCAACTTAGCTGATAGTAGTCTAGGAGCAGGAACATGCAACAGAAAGGCTTCTGGTAACATTGTTGGCCGGCATAGAAATGACTGAGGAGCAAGGTTAAATAGAAAACTCCCACATCCTGATGGAAACAGGTGAACAGAGGAGATGAAGCACACAAGTTCAGTACCACCAGTGACCACCGGGGGAGCCCAGAAACCAAATTCACAACAGACCTGTAACAGTACTTGTTTTTTGATACCATTTTGGGTTCGATACAACATTCAGTTTCTTAATGTATTTTTTGGAGGAGTTTAGGTGACTCAAAAAATGTAGTTCTGGCAGTTAGTTCTTTATCTGTTTCTGGAGTTGGCCATACAGGTTAATTAACTTAATATTTTAACCCCTTCATGACAGGAGGTATTTTCGTTTATGCATTTTTGTTTTTGCTTCCCATACTTCAAGAGCAATAGCATTTTAATTTTTAGGTCAATATGGTTATTTGAGGGCTTGTTTTTTGAGTGATGAGTTGTACTTTTGAATGATACCATCGTTTTTAACATATGCACTGGAAAAGGGAAAAATATTCCAAGGGGCGGTGATATTGCAAAAAAGGGCAATTCCACAGTTGTTTTTTGTTTAGATTTTTTACTATATTCAATAAATGCTAAAACTGACCCACCAGTATGATTATCCATGTTATTACGAGTTCACAGACATCAAACATGTCTAGGTTACTTTTTATCTAAGTGGTGAAAAAAAATTTCAAAATTTGTAAAAAAAAAATTGTGCCATTTTCCGACACCTGTAGTTTTTCAATTTTTTGGATCTCGGGTTGGATGAAGACTTATTTTTTGCATGCCAAACTTATGTTTTTATGTATACCATTTTGGTGCAGATACGATCTGTCGATAGCCCATTATTGCATTTTAATCCTATGTTGCGGTGACCAAAAAAACTTAATTCTGGTGTTTTGACTTTTCTTCTCATTACACTGTTTACAATCGGGTTAATTATTTTTTTATATTGATAGATTGGGCAATTCTGAACGCAGCGATACAATATATGTGTATGTTTGATTGTTTTATTGTTTTATTTGGAATGGGGTAAAAGGGGGGTGATTTGAACTTTTATATTTTTTTAATTTTTTAATATTCTTACATTTTTTATTTTATTTTTGGCATGCTTCAATAGTCTCCATTCAGGCGATGATCAGATCGCCTGTATGTAGCAGAATTGCTAACTTGCTATGAGCACTGACCAAAACAGCTGACCACCGGAGCCCACATCAAATTGGGGTGTCCGACATCAGCATACTAATAAGCCCGATGTCGGAAAGGGGTTAAAAGATTAAACTTTTACGGATGCAGCAATACGGAATATTTAAATGTCTTCATTCTTCAATGCTTATTTTTTCTTTTTTAATGGAGATTAAAGTGGTTGATTTAAATTCATTTACATTTTTTATATTTTTTTTAAAAAATGTTCTTAACTTGCAGTTAGAAATGAGCAGATCAAACAGCAGAGGATCTTCTTTTAGCAAAATTTATGTTGTCACATGAATTAAAACATTTTGAGATTTGATTCACGATTCGCAAAACAAACCTTTTAGGGTATGTTTCCACGTTCAGGATTGCATCAGTCTTTGGTCAGGATTTTATGCAAGTAAAATCCTGACCAAAACTGCACCTGAGGTCACTGGCAGGTCACCTGTGGTGTACCTGCGTGTTTTGCTCATAGTAGCAACATGCAGCGTTTTGAAAAAACGCACAACGCATGCGTTTTCGCGGCAAAAACACATGCGTTTTTAAACGCATAGTGGAGTCTGGATTTCATAAAATCCCATCCATTATGCTGTAACATCTGGACGCTGCGTTTTTGATGCAGCAGAAAAACGCAGCGTCAAAAACGCAGCGTTTCCTGAACGTGGAAACATACCCTTATGGTACCATTTCCCATGCTGCTGAATTATCATAGAGCAGGTAAACCTCATTATGTATTGCTACACAGGCTTCTGAATAAGACAGCTTATGGATTATTATATCTCATATGGGGGTGGGGTCAATACTTGGGCCTTCGGAGTTCACCAGTTCTCATTGAGCACAGTTTGTATAGCAAAGTTATTTTGATCTCTTATAGCTAACAGGGTCCTCACTTTTTTCTTCTGTTGAGTGTAAGCTTTTATGGTCAGCTGTGTCCTCTTTTTCACCAGTAGAGTGTAAGCTCCTGAGATTAGTGGGTTTCTCTCACTCTCTCCTCACCCACATGTATTTTCAGAGCAATAACAGGCTTACCAGTATTGCCACAAATGGAATTTTGGGGAAAAGATTCAGCAAGTCGTCAAGTTCAAACTTAAAAAGGTTTGTGCTAGGTGTCGAGTGCCCTCCGCTGCACAGGGGGAATCTCGAACCATGTCCGCTGCAGTCTCCCATTCTGCTCCAGCCCCAGTGGAACCTGCTCAGCAGAGACGTTGATCCCAGTGTCGGCCTCAAGCTGATACTGTGCCTTTCCAGGCTCAACCCTCGTAACCAGCAATAATCAGTGGCGAGCAGACATTCCAGGGACTATGTCCTGCTTTTCCCCTACTGAGCATGCCCACAGGTCCACCTCTCATTGGAGGTCGGGGGTCACATGCTCAGGTCCTGTAGCAGCTTCTATTGGACCACTAGGAAGGTCCTGGAGAGCTACAGCTATAAAAAGTTTACATGGCCACATAGCCATGCACTAGTATTAACCAGTTATCTTGTGTGGATGTATGCCTGTTCTGGTGAAAGCTCCGAATCATACCCATTACTAGTGTTGATGAATGTTCGCGAATGTTGGAGCTGTCTAGCACCAGTTAGTGCCATCCAGCACAAGGCACGATCTTATAGTGTCTGTTAGCAGCATTAGCCAGTGCGGCACCATGCACAACTAGTGCTCTTTCCAGTCCCTAGTTAGGGCAGTTAGTGGTGTCCGCCAGAGTGGCGCTGCGCACACCCAGTGAGCTAAATCTTTTAAAGTTTAGTTTACTTCTGACACCACTGTAGAGTGGTCGAGCGCAAGAGGTATAGAGGGACTCTTACCCTGGGTCTTGGGGTAGAGTTCTGTGACTCCTTGCTTGAGCTCTCTGTGCGATATGGTGGCCCTGTGACTCAGCAGGGTTCACTTCCTTCTTACCAGGTGAAGCTAACCCTTGGGTGTCTTCTCTTAATACCGCCATATAGTCTGTCATTACCGAGCAGCAGGTGTCTTTTCTGCACGGTGGACCCCGGACTGCGAATGCATCTTATATCGCCTCTTTTTTATATTTGGTGCATTCCACCAGTCCTAACAGTCCGCTCATCTTTACTTGTTGTATAAGTAAAAACTCACATTCTTCCATAAAGTCCAGCCACAGGCTGTTCTTCATAGTAGCACTGTCATGGACCCTTTCAGCTAGTTTTAAGCTGCAATGGCAGTCCATCTGCACCCAATGATCACATTGTAGGACTGCACGTTGAAAATGCTGTTATCCAAGATCCTCTTATGGACTAACCGCAAGAAGGGGAGCTCAGTTTTATTCGCTGCTGTTAAAGACAGATTCTGGCTGCATAATGTTGTGGGTCAACATAGGATGTACTAGAATGTCTAATGTTAGAAATTGGTTGAAGAGGGCATTACACCAAATTTTTCACGTTGAACTAGATAGATGATGTAATAGTTGCTACAAAGTGGAATCAATTTTTCTTATTTTGCTTCTCCATTGCATAGATATTAGCAATCAAATTATTTGGTATTTAATGAGTCACATACAAGTGTGTGTTAGAAAGTTTTTACTAGCGGCATATACTACTTCTCCCTGTATGTTAGTATTTGCAAAGAAAGAAATAATCCACACTGTTGCACCACCAAATCAATTAACTCATCTGCGGTGTCTCAAAAACTGCAGGCTCACATGCCTAGACGTACAGGTGCTCAATCGAGAAAAAAACATCACCAAAACTCCATGTATGAAGAAAGAGTGGGATGGCACTCACCGTCCTTTAAAATCCACAATTTATTGGAACATTAAAAAATCTTCAGCAGAGTAGCAATGTGTGGGATACAAGGACCACGGCCATTTCGCTGCACTTCCATGGGTCCTCATAAAGAAAGGAAGAGGTGGAACACATATACACCTGAATGCGATATGCGTGCCCACCCCCCACTCCTCATGTCATGAAAACACCCACCTACAAGAGCGAAAATACAAAATAACAACCTACAATTAATGACATACAATTAAAAATTAGTAATATATGACAAACATCAGAATTATCATAAGAACACTGAGCTTCTGATGAGAAGTCTATGGAGATCACCTCCCTGACAGGGTAAGGTAACTTTTTCTAAGCCCGCAAATCGTAACACTTCCCAGAATATAAGGGACATATAAACAAAGGTAGGGCCCAGTATAAGGGACATGTATACCAGGATAGGAATATATCTACCAGGATAGGGATATATCTACCAGGATAGGGAACATAAATACCAGGATGGGAGCTATATATACGAGAATGAGGCCCAGGATAAGGGCTATAATATACCAGGATGGAGAATATATATACCAGGAGGGGGTCCAAGATAAGGAACATATATACCAGGATGGGGGATATAACTACCAGCATGGAGAACATACATACCAGTGTAATGACTTGTATATATGGCAAAATAATTAACCCCAGGCCAAAATGTTCCTCCACCACTTGGGCTATGTTCACACTCAGCGTTTTTGATGCGTTTTTCAACTTTAACATTGCTTTCAACTTATACAAACCAATACAAATGCATACTGTCATGGTTTGTCTGGGTCGGTTCATCTAGGGTTAATTCCTGTAGCCTCACACTGTTCCTGGGTGGACTTTTCATAGCCTCCATCTGGGAGTTTCCTTTGTCAGTGATACTTCCGCCCTTGGCTAAGGGAGTTGACCCCTGAGTGAGTTTTGTGCTGGGTGCTGGTTTGCTTGATCCCTTGGCTTATTGACTCGGTCTGTTCTCTGGATACTGTTTGTTGGATTCCGTCTCTGTGCTTTCTCTGTCCATTTGGTACTGACCTCTGCTTGGCCCCTAGTATCCTTTCTGTCTAGTCCCTTGGTACCATTATGCTATCCCACGCTCTGACCCCAGCCTGATCTGTTTATGTCACTGTTTGTGTCCCTTGGTAGCTCTGTTAGTTACCTTTCTAGGAGGTTTCCTTCAGCTTCTAGCTCCCTGGAGTTTATGCCATGCCCCTCAGCAGTCAGGTACTTCAGGTCCTGTCAGGCCTGAAGCAATCTCTCTCCAGTCTCGCTTGCCCCACATTCCTGGGAATCTGTGGCACTCTCCGGGTCCTGTCTTCCCAGGAGATAGCATGGGTGAGTGTCACTTATAATTCCCTTTGTGATACATTCACTGGGAAATGTCATTGTAACATTTAACAACCCTAGCTGGTCATGTGGTGTGTGACACATAACGAGACATATCTTGTTTCATTTATGAAAGATGGACTCAGTCTTAAAGTCTCAAAGCCTATTTTTAGAGGAGCATCAGGTGGCATTAATATTATTAAAGGGCCATTATTAAACAGTGGGTCTCCTATGCTGGTATTGCCTTTGAAGTGAGTGGCTGGGCTGCCAACAATTACAATGCACCCTAATACCCCTTTCATGAGATGTACAGGAGGGCTTCCTGAAAAAATGATGCATTAAATGCAAGGCCTGCCCTGCTATCAAGTTATATGCACCCCAATAAGCCATTGAACCAAGGTACTGGATGGCCACAGGAAAAGCCACTTCACATTCTTCAGTTGGTCCTGCCATACTGTTTTCTTATGTATTACCTGCAAGTTCCGCCTTGACCCAAATTTACACGCACCCCAATCCCCTTTGGAAGAAACATGGAGGAGAACCTCACAAAAAAGTCCCATTGCAACGGAGTGTGTCTCCTAGACTTGTAATGGGACAGACATTTCCCCTTGGGGGTTAAATTTTTTTAAAATTATTTATGGGGATCATAGATGCCCTTGGCCAAAAATTGAATGGCTGTAGCAGCACAAAACACGTTCACCATGGTGTTCTAGTGGCGGAGAATAATGATATGTGGATAGTGTCCAATCCGGACATCCGTTACATTAGACCACACCAAGAAATGAACACCAAGTTTCATAACAGAGGGTACCCTAACCATACTTTAACTAACAAAACTAGTGAAACCCATGGATCAACTACAGATCATAAGGCACCCCGACTGGCCTTTGTTAATACATTTCATCCTTTTAATTATTGTGTCAATCAATGTATATTAAAACATTGGAGTATCCTACAGAATGCCTATCCCCAAGTTAAGAAATTCAATTCCAAACCCATCATCTGCAATAAGAGATCTCAGAATATTAGAAATCACTTGGTCAGGGCAGATGTAGGCCTTTCTAATAAGCGACTCACACAAAGGGTCTTCTGTACACCCTGCAATGGAACTTTTCCGTGTCCGAACTGTCTTCAGTGCTCCAACATTACAAATGGAGACTCTTTCACACATCCCTGTTCCGGTTGAAGGTACCCTCTCAAGGGACATTTTACGTGTGATTCCTCCTTCGTTATTTATCTTATAAAGTGTCCATGCGGTCTCGGATATGTGGGAGAGACTACACAGCATATCCGTGGCCGCGGTTCTCAACATAAGTCTACCATTAGGTGTGGAAGAACACTTCTTCCTATTCCAGCACATTTTCAGCAACATAACCATGGTATCACCCAACTAAAATATCAAATTATTGATCATGTTACCTTACTTAGAAGAGGAGAAGATAGGGTTAAAAGACTGAAGGAACGTGAGTCCTTCCGGATCCACACGCTCCAAACCCTTACTCCATTGGGTCTCAATAGGGAATATGAAATCTCTTATTAAGTGATATCCCAATATTTCTGACCTCAGATAGATCCTCGACTCTATGGACTCAATTATTATCATTTCCAATATGCCTATTATGATTACCATTATAATCTCATAATTTTAGTCCTCTTATATGCTTAAAAGTTATAGTAGATATTCTGCATAATTAAGATTAATATACTGTATAACACTTAGTGAAAGTTCATATATTTCACTTATGGAGTTTATATATATTTTATTTATGAATTTTTCTTATAGTATATCATATGGTCTTTTCATTAATTTAGAGTATTTAAAGGCAAAAAACCCTCTTATCATTATTTTCTTTATTAATTCCTTTTGTTCCTCTAATCAGTACACAGGTGGGGATCCGAGATAGACTTCATGTCTATATTAGCCCACGCATGCACACTCATCATCTGCATATACCGACTTTCGTCGGAGGCAATCGGCTTCTTCCGGAGGACACATGAGCACAATGTCATTCTTTCTCCTAATCCCAAACTGGAAGCACTCGTATACATGTTGGTATTGGAAATAGATAAAAAGCCAGCACCGCGTGTTCCCTTCACTAAGACTCACCACTGCTTGTTTTCACAAGTGTATTCCTGGAATTCCGCAACCCGGAGACACATACACAGCAATCCCTCTACAAGGCATCTGTAACTTAACCCACATCACTATCTCTTCTATGTTCGGCGCTCTGTTTTCCTTCAGCGATTATAACCTTGGAACTTACCTTTAACAATCCGTGTTTTACCCACAGTGGGACTTATATATCTTCTTCTTCTCCTTATGAGGAACTATTACAAGTAAATTTTCAAACTCATTATTTTTCTTCCAAATATACTGCTTAACAAACAGGAAGCAGGTGACCCACCCTGCACAATTTTCATATGTTATTGTTGTAAAAAGGCACTTAATAAGGGTCTTTCATTGTTGTTCTATTCTTGCAGTTAACACAAGGGATGCATTGTTATATTGTACAAATGGTCTCACTTGTCTTTGCATTATACATATGGTCTCACTCACTTTATGTTAGACTAATCATATTGGCTTATTTTGCACCCCAGATGGCTAGACCATGACAGTTTATTTTACATTATGGTTGTTTTCCATTATATAATCTCATGTCCATCGGTTTATGTTTATGTATATTTCAGAAACAAACATTTCTTGAAAAAGGCTAGACAGCCAAAACGTTGAATTTAATGCATATGTCTGTAAGAACTTTCAGAAAATACTGTTCTTGTCAATTCGAGTCTTACCATCTGGATTATCTTTTTGAATAAAACATTATTCGCATTATTTTAGTGTGCCGGAGTTTATCTATTTTTTTTTGACATGTGGAGGAAGTCATTATTTAAAACTAGACCCAATGTTAAGGAGTATGCCCATACTCAAAGGGGGATACATTTTTTAAAAAATATACTATGGGCATCATAGACACCCTGGCCAAAAATTGGACTGCCTATAATGGCACACAAGACGTTAAGCCTGGTAATCTAGTGGTGGAGAATGAGGAGACAAAAGGGAGGGGCAAATACAGGTTCATAAGTTTCATATATATGATGCCAGATTGTGTCCAACAAGATATGTTTGTCCCTAGCAACAGCTCAGAGACAGGAATATAAAAAAGAAATATAATAGTATTATAATATTTTCATATTGTAGAGGTATGCACTGGGTCATAAAAGGATGGTGCAGAGATATTAAAATGGGAATATATAACAACAAATGGGAAAAATGTACGTACATCTCATTTTGATGACATTTCCCCCTAAGAGAATGCTAGCAGCAGGGCAGGCTAGGACCTCCAAGGCGTAAAACATTTCACGTCTTGTGACAGCACCCCTTGCCTCTGTGCCGGCACAATTGGAGGGTCTGAGAAAACTGTCCCAGAACTTTGCCATTGTTTTCCTTCCTGAGCTTGATTGTACTTCTTTGTCTCTTTCTTGGACTCCTTGGTTGTACAACAAATTCTGACATCTGCCAGCATTTTCACATGGGAATTTTCCAAATAATTCCGCTATAAGGGCCCTCTGGTAATGCAACATTTTAGTACACCTCTCTACCTCTGGCAGCAAAGATTGAATTGCTGTATCGGAATTCCGATACTGAGATCCGATACTTTTGTGATATCGGGAATTGGTATCGGGATCGATATTAATGTGTAAAATAAAGAATAAAAATAAAAAATATTGATATACTCACCTCTCCGACACAGCCTGGACCTTACCGATGTAACCGGCAGCTTCCGTTCCTAAGAATGAGCGCTTGAAAGACCTTAGATGACGTCGCGGCCTGTGATTGGTCGCGTGAGTGTCTCCTTCAGACCCTGGGAACCATACAGGATACCTTCCGATACTTGGTGTCCCATTGACTTGCATTGGTATCGGGTATCGGTATCGGCGATATCCGATACTTTTCGGGTATCGGCCGATACTATCCGATACCGATACTTTCAAGTATCGGACGGTATCGCTCAACACTAATTGTGAGCAGAGAGGTTTTCAGAATGCTGAGAAGCGGGATGGTGATGCTAATTATGGCATTATGTCCGCTCACCATCTTGGTGCAGTCCTCAAAGTTTTGTAGGATGGTACATATGTCTGACATCCATGTCCACTCCTGAGGTCTTACGTGTGGAGTCTGAGCTGAATATCGATGGCCTTGTTGATGTTGGTAGTCAACAACTGCCCTCTTCTGCTCACAAATCCTTTTCAACATATGCAGCATAGAGTTCCAACGCATGAGGACATTACGCACCAGTCGGTGAGCCAGAAGCTGCAAACGCTGCTGAAGCACGGCAAGGGCGGCTGAAGCTGTAGCTGACTTTCTAAAATGGGCAGACAGATGGCGTACTTTCACTAGCAGATCCGGCAGCTCCGGGTAGCTTTTCAGAAAACATTGAACCACAAGGTTAAGCACATGGGCCAGGCAAGGTACATGTGTGAGCTCACCTTGCCTCAGAGCTGCCACCATGTTCTGGCCATTGTCACACATTACCATGCCTGGCTGTAGGTTCAGCGGTGTCATCCAAATATCTGACTTCTCTTTCAGCACTGTCCACAACTCTTCTGCATTGAGCAGTTTGTCACCTATGCAGATTAGATTCAGCACACCCTGTTGCCACTTGGCTGAGGCAGTGCTGCAGTGCTTCTAGCTTCTAACTTATGTGTTGATTTCAGAGATGGAGGCTGATGAGGAGGACGATGAGGAGGATGAGGTGCAGGAGCTATAGACTGTGGAGGCAACCCTGATTGATGTAGGGCCCACAATCCTCAGCATGGGGAAGATGTGTTCCATCCCAAGGTCCGACTGGGTCCATGCTTCCACTATGTTAACCCAGTGTGCCATTAGTGAGATGTACTGTTCCTGCCCACAAGCACTTGTCCACGTGTCCGTGGTTAGGTGGACTTTCCCTGTAACAGCATTGTTGAGGGCATTGGTAATGTTGTGGGACACATGAGGGAGTAATGCCGGTACATCACACCAGGAGAAATAGTGGTGACTGGGGACCGAGTACCTTAGGACGGCCGCCACCATCAGGTTGCAGAAGGTTTCCACCTTAATGAGCCTAAAAGGCAACATTTTGGGTCCAAGCAGAAGAGAAATGTGAGAATTTAGTACTGTGTTCTGTGGGGCGTTGGCTGGGTATTTCCACATTCACTCCAATGACTGGGGTATAGACAACTGAAGGCTGTGCTGAGACAAGGATGTGGATGGGCTTGATGATGGTGCTGCTTGACTGTGGTCAACAACAGGTGCAGGGCTAGAGGCATCTTCACATGCACGGTGGACTGGGGATTGGCTTCTATGCAAAACAGTGGAAGAAGCAGTGGTGTCACCTGCAGACATTGTTCCTGGAGCCTGGGGTTCGGCCCACAAAGTCGGGTGCTTTGCTGCCATGTGCCTGATCATGCTGGTGGTGGTCAGGCTGGTAGTTTTGCTACCCCTGCTGATGCGGGCATGGCAGGTAATGCAAATGGCCTGTTTGGGGTTATCAGCAGAGTCTTTAAAAAATAACCAGACTCGGGAAGATCTAACAGTTGGAATGGCAACTTCCCTCATGTTGGTGTTACAGGGAATGGATGCACGCCTTCTGTCTGTGGCCACCACACTGCTTCTTCCTGCCTGTTGGGGTGATATGCCTCATTCCCCATGTGTGCTGCTGTCCTCGTTCTGCTTGTCCATCTGCCAGGTTGGGTCAGTCACTATGCCTTCGTCTTCCACCACCTCATCTTCCACATCCACACCCTGCTCCTCCTCCTGACTTTCTGGCAATTGTGTCTCATCATCGCCCACCTCTTGTGACACTTTCCCACCATCACCTTTGTGTGACCGTGGCTGCTCAAAGCTTTGGGCATCGCTACATGCGATCTCATCTGGCCCCACTTCAAGTTGACTGGCTGAGAGTACAGAATCTTGAAAGGGAAAACTGAACAGCTCTTTAGAGTGTCCAAGTGTGGGATCAGTTGTCTCAGGGCACTCAGCATGGTGGGAGGAAGGATGATCAGGTGAGGAATTTTCAGTCCACAATAACGGCTACTCAGACTTGACCGCGAGGAAGACAGGGTGGTGGTGGCTAAGTGACTGGAAGCATTATTCGCTATCCAACCAACAAATAAATTTTTTGGGGGGGTTTTGAGAATTAAAAAAAAAGTGGAACAAGGCTAGCAGACAGAACTATGGAACTTATGCCTGCGCAGCTACGATTTTTCAAACACAGATACACCAGTCCTAAGCCTGACATAACAGACTGTATAATTTTTTTTGGAGGGTTGGAGAATATTAAAATAAAAAAAGAGCGAAACAAGCCTAGCAGACAGAACTATGAAACTTATGCCTGCGAAGCTACAATTTTTCTACCACCGATGCACCAGCCGTCAGCCTCAGATAACAGACTGATGTAAATGTGGCCTTGATTTTTTGGGTCACAACTAAATTGTGTCAACAAGTTGGCTATGACACAAAAAAGATTTTTTGGCGCACTCACATCTGGTGTCTGGGACAAAAAAAAGGTAGATTTGCACGTTCTTAGATTTCAATAACCTGGCTGTAGTAGGCAGCGTGAACAAGCAAATAAATGTTAAAATAAGGGGGGCTATGGATTGTTTTAGAATAAAAAGAGCAGGTATCAGGTGAAGAAAAAAAAAGCCACAGAAAACTGCAGATAGATATATATTAAATACTAGATGGTGGCCCGATTCTAACGCATCGGGTATTCTAGAATATGTATGTCCACGTAGTATATTGCCCAGCCACGTAGTATATTGCCCAGTGAGGTAGTATATTGCCCAGCCACATAGTATATTGCCCAGCGACGTAGTATATTGCCCAGCGACATAATGCCAGTGACGTAGTATATTGCCCAGTGACGTAGTATACAGCACAGAGCCACGTAGTATATTGCCCAGTGACGTAGTATACAGCACAGAGCCACGTAGTATATTGCCCAATAACGTAGTATATTGCCCAGTGACGTAGTATACAGCACAGAGCCATGTAGTATATTGCCCAGCCACGTAGTATATTGGGCAGTCACGTAGTATATTGCCCAGCTACGTAGCATATTGCCCAGCCACGTATGTCACAGGTTAAAAAAATAAAATAAACATATACTCACCTTCCGCAGGCGCGTTGTAGTTCTGTCGCCTGTGTGGGGTGCAGGCGGCAGCTTCCGGTCCCAGGGTGTGATGACGTCACGGTCACGTGACCGTGACACCATGGCAGGTCCTTTTTGCGCAGGCGCGCAGGACCTGTGATGACATCACGGTCACATGACCGTGTCGCGGTCACATGACCGTGACGTCACGGCAGGTCCTTCTCGCGCAGGCACACAGGACTTGTGATGATGTTACGGTCACATGACCGTGGCGTCATGGCAGGTCCTTCTCCCAGACCATCCTTGCCACCGGAACATGCCGCTTGCATGGACCGGCTGGAGCATCGCGAGGAGCGGGAAAGGCGGCAGAAGATGAGTATCTAATGATTTTTTATTTTTTTATTATTTTTAACATTAGATTTTTTTTTACTATTGACGCTGCATAGGCTGCGTCAATAGTAAAAACTTTGTCACACAGGGTTAATAGCGGCAGTAATGGAGTGCGGTCCGTTACCGCCGGCATTAACCCTGTGTGAGTGGTGACCGGAGGGGTGTATGCGGGCGCCGGGCACTGAGTGCGGGGAGTAAGGAGCTGCCATTTTCTTCTGGCTTGTGCGCGTCGCTGATTGGTCGTGGCAATCGTCGTGGGTGTTTTGCCATGACCAATCAGCGACTTGGATTCCATGACAGACAGAGGCCGCGACCAATGAATATCCGTGACAGACAGAAGGACAGACAGACAGAAAGACGGAAGTGACTCTTAGACAATTATATATTAGAAGCAGCAGCAGACAGTAATGGAGCTTTTGGAGGTATGGAGTGAGAGCTATGTACTCACATACAGTGCTTGCAGGCCTTGCACTGATGTGGATATGCTCAAATAGACTCCCCTGCTTACCAAGCGCTGCAATCTCGGGACCCCCGAATTAGCCCTAAAAAGGACTGTTGGTTTATCAGGAATTGTGGATTCTGTGATGGTAGACCCACACTAACTAATAAATGTAGGAATCTGACCTTATCTCAGCAGCAGCTCTCCCTACACTTGCTAAGTAGGGAGCAGAATGCGGTGAGCAGAGTGGTGTAAGGTCTCTTATAGACCTGATGACGTTGTGCGGCCAACCAATCACTGTAATACCACAATAAAGATGGCTGCGGCATTACAGTGCATGGCTGACAGTCCCTGCACTGTCATTGGCACTCTAAAGAGCACCAGAATTGCAGGGTGGAGACCCGAGCTCCTGCCGAATAATCCTGGAAATACTCGGTGCTCGCCGAGTACACCGAGCATAGTGATACTCGGGTGAGTACAGAGTAGTGGCGAGCACGTTCGCTCATCACTAATTATCCCAGCAACAATTGTTCATTTGTGGTGCTGAAAGTAGGACCCACAATACTTGTATAAACCTCATGGTTTAGAAAAAGGGAATATGAAACAACAAATTACATTAAACTGTTTCACTTTTTGTGTTTTTTTTTATCTATTATGTATTCAATGCTGTTTGCCATATGGATCTGTATTTTATTGATTTCTATTTAGCATCATCATAACAGATTGTTCATAAATGTTGATATGGATATTAATATCCATAGCTATGATAGTATGATAAAATGTTAACACCTTGTGAATATTTTGACAGTGCTATATACTTTACATACCAATTGCTTATTGACCAGATGTTAACTGGAAAGACTGTCAACTGGAAAGCCAATCTGGGAACAATGCTTCCTTTGTCATGATTGTTTTGATGTCAAGCACATGCAGTTTTAATTATAAGCTGTTTAAAATATTTATAGTCGTTGTTTCTTTTTTAGAAAACAAGATAAAAGTTCTTTTGAAATTGGATGACACAAACCATTTGATATAAAACACCAAAGAATCCTGTTCTGCCTAATTAAGCCCACACTGCATCTCGCTCAGCAATTGGACCATTTTCCATGGTTTGCTTCCACATTGTTGTCTTTCCCAAGAGCTGAAAAAGATACATTTATGCTGCTTTTCATTTAAGCATAGCTATATAAATTGAAAAACGCTTTTCTCACTTTTAAACTTTTTATCTCTTTTATTCTTTCTACAAAGTATAAAGATCATACTTTTTATTACAATATGTTATTTCTTCTTGGATATGAGGAACAGCTTCCATGTATTAATTCTGTATTCACAGTTTATTGTAACAGAAATGTTGAATTATTGATTGCAAATTTGTGATAGGTAAAGCAAACTCTCTATATTAGAGATAGGCAAATTTATTCAAGTGGAATTCTACTAAAATTTTAAAAGAAATCATTATTCTGCAGAAAACAGATTGCCAGATGACCCACAAAAGGTTAAAATAAAATAAAAATCTAATACCTCAAAGCTCACCTGGATCAATACCTCTATCCTCCACCGCCTTTGTTGCCCACGGCCTGTCATCTCGTAATCTGCGTCTATTCTTTTTGCCTTACCACTAGTGTTAAGCGATACCTTCCGATACTTGAAAGTATCGGTATCGGATAGTATCGGCCAATACCCGAAGAGTATCGGATATCGCCGATACCGATACCCGATACCAATGCAAGTCAATGGGACACCAAGTATCGGAATGTATCCTGATGGTTCCCAGGGTCTGAAGGAGAGGAAACTCTCCTTCAGGCCCTGGGATCCATATTAATGTGTAAAATAAAGAATTAAAATAAAAAATATTGATATACTCACCTCTCCGGAGGCCCCTGCACCTCACCGCTGTTAACCGGCAGCCTTCTTTGCTAACAAAAGAGAGACAAGGCCCTATCGCAGGGGATCACCATAATACAGATGAGGCAGAAATGTATAAACACAACTTTATTAAGTGACACATACAAAGGACAAAACACAGTTAAAAACATTTAAAAACATATATAATAATACACCATCGCCCCTGATAAGGCAAATGACCCACAAATGACTCCACACTACAATAGGATGGTAAAATACTCTGTTAATGGCCAGAACGGCCCAGCTGGAGAGTAACTAGACCCTATGCAAGGCTCTCCCCTGGACAAAATGCAGTTAAATAAGGCATAAATAGCAGATGAAAATAAAGACACCATAAAACCCAGTGTATATAACACCAAACTGCCTGTGAAACAAACCCCAGCTTGTATGTCTCTGTAACGTAATACAAAGTAAAGAACCCCACTGCACTAGTAATGCCTAGTAATACAGAGCAGGTACGTGCAAGAACAGCTGGTTCATGGGGTCAAACTATGAACAAGCAGAGAGGCCACAGTAGTGTTAACCACAAATGGCCAGTAAGAGTGCCCAGAGGAGCAACATGTGGACTATGCACAACATGGGATAACAGTTGAAAATGAAGACTGCCTGAAGGCAATAATAACCAAGCCAATATAACCTACAAGTCAAGATATAATACAGAACATTCAAAGCAAATATAAGCAACCTGTAGGGTGAGGCAGTGAAAATACTGCCTAAAGGCATGCAGAGCCAGAACCGAAATAGCCTCCAGAGTGGGTCATAATGTGGGTTAGAGAGAGACCCACATTTTGACCACATTTTCTGGGAGTTGGCACACGGTATCTTGATAACTACTGTATAGGACTACTTTGGTATATTGGTTATTGTATAATCATGGATTTGGCAGCTAGAGAGGCTGCATGGAGCAATCAGGCCAATGGTATTTTTAATGGGGACTTTGCCGGTGATCCGCCCAATGGGGCAGACCTTGATGATTTTCACCTGGTAACCAAGGAACTCATTAATCTACACAAGGCACTTACTAAATCGTGGTGGAACGTCAAAACATTGGAGGAGTACAAAAAGGCGGGACTGGTTCCCAGAGGCCTTAGGGTACAGATTTTCCCGGCATGGGAAGTAGAGGGTACATTCCAAAACACCTGGGAGTCTGGACTGTTGAGGTGTTCCTTTATTATAATTGATATGTTGTTGGAGCACGATCAGGCTGTACTGAGGACACTAAGAGATAAGATCAAAGTCTGTGAGGAGAAATTAATTAAATATGACAAAATAACACAGGTGGAACCTTTTCAAATACAATTGAAAAACACTATAGATGCCTTTGAGAAGGAAGTTATAACTAAGAAGAAGCAGAAATATAGGAGGGATCAACTTGATTTCAAAAATGGACGAGCCTATAGGTGGGTGCACAGGGGAAATAAGAGGCCCAGTGCACCTATAGGCACAGTGACTGCTAATTCTAACACCACGTCTGATGTACCATCAAGCGATGATTTTTTATCTTCGGAACTGAGTGACATCGAAGGCGCCACAGGAGGGGCCGCAGGAGGAGGCATGGCTCCAAAGAAACACATGAGAAATTACAAAGCTTGGCCACCCAGGAGTCAACGAGAGACCCGACAGAACAAGAAACGCCAATACTAGATATTGAAACACGGTGTCCACCATCTGTTGGTAAGCTACAAATTATCAATTTGTCAAATTATGTCCTGTCTGAGGCTGAGGTCTCGGTATTGGAAAAGGGTTTGTCCTTTTGCCCTACTAGTGGCTTGGACAAATTTACTTTTATTAAAGACGTGTATCTGTTTTGCAGACAGCTTACTTTTAAGGTTCTTTTTCATCGAACTTCGGATATGGATGACCTCTCCATCTGTGACAGACAAATCCTGCGGGACCTATTGGACTTATTGGACGAGGGAGAGGAAGGCCCTATTAGACGTAAGTTCACTGGCCAGTTACTATCCCAAGCCACTCCCCCGTTTACATTATGCCCAGCAGTTCAATGTTTTTTTGATGCTGTATATAGGGAGGTTTTACAACTTAAATTGGACCCCATTAGGGGTAGAAACCTCAGCAGGGATGAACAGTCTATTATAACAAGATTGGGTTCCAATAGGGACTTTGTAATCCGGGAGGCGGACAAGGGGGGTAACCTGGTCATTTGGCCAGTTCACCTCTATATTCAGGAGGCTATGCATCAGCTTGGTAACGCAGATTGTTACCAGATTCTCCCCTCTGACCCCACAGGTGTCTTTCAGGCAAAACTTAATCGGCTTTTGGACAGTGCATTTGCACATAACATCATTAACAAACGGGAGAAAGAGTTTTTAACCAATCAACACCCTAGGACTCCAACTTTCTACATGCTCCCCAAGGTCCACAAGTCCTTGGAGGCCCCACCAGGTAGGCCAATTGTGTCGGGGATAGGGGGATTACATGAGCGACCTTGCATCTATATTGACTTTTTTCTTCAACCCCTTGTCCTTAACCTGCAGTCTTATATTAGAGATTCAACTTCTCTTATTTCATTATTGCAGGATTTGGAGGTGCCAACCAATACATGGCTTGTCACTCTGGACGTAGAGTCTCTTTACACGTGCATAAGTCACGACTTGGGGACACAAGCTGTAGCATACTTTTTGGATTTGAATACATCAGGAGACAGGGGACATGATTCTTTTCTGTTGGACCTCTTGTTCTTTGTCTTGGATAGAAATTTCTTTACTTTCGACCGCGCCTTTTACAGGCAAGTGAGGGGGACTGCCATGGGGCACGGTGTGCCCCGGCTTATGCCAACCTCTTTTTGGGGTGGTGGGAGGCGACCAGGGTGTACTGTCTGGAGGGATATGCCAAGCATGTTATCAAATGGCTACGGTATATTGATGATATTTTGTTCCTCTGGACAGGACCCTGGAAGAGTGTCAGGACTTTGTCAATACACTGAATGACAATCCTTGGAATATTCGACTGACATCCCAATACTCCCAAGGCGACATCGATTTTCTGGACCTTAAACTCAGTGTAATGGAAACAAGGATTGTGACTACTCTTTATCGGAAACCTACGGCCACCAACAGCCTTCTTCACTTCACTAGTTTCCATCCCCAACATCTCAAAAGAGGAATCCCCAAGGGACAGTTCTATAGAGTGAAGAGGAACTGCAGTCGTGTGGAGGACTTTGAGGAACATTCCCGGGAGCTCACTACACGGTTTCGTGAACGTGGTTACCCACACAAGGTAATATCACAGGCTTTTGTTGCGGCAAAAAGTAGTGACAGGGCGGGCCTGTTACAAACTCGGGCCAAAACCACCAACAAACCCCTTGGGGTAATTACTGCCTACAATAATCAATGGAAGGATGTAGGGAATATCCTCTCCAAGTATTGGGGCATTTTACGGAGCGAGTCCAGACTCCATCCCCACATTGCTGCTCAGCCTAGTTTAATAGCTAGGAGGGCAAGAAACCTGAGGGATTGTCTGAGCCACAGTCATTTTCAGCGGCCCACAAAAAGACTAAATAGGGGGGCCAGACTAGTGGGGACATTCCCTTGCGGGAATTGCAATATATGCCCTTTCATGGTTGGTAATGAGCCCATTACTGAATCCTCTTTGCCTTTACAGATCACCACCAAGGCATATTTCAACTGCAAATCCCGTAATCTGGTATACGCACTTATTTGTCCTTGCCGCAAGGTGTATGAAGAGAAAATTGGTGTGCACTAAGGTTGGAATAAAGCGAGGTGCAGGTGTAGAGGACTGGAGTGTCCTAACACATTACGACTAGATATAATACACCGCACACTCTAAGTATATCACTTGTGAAAATTTGCAATTTATTGAGGTGCTATAGACATATCATTCAACAATGCAAGGTGCGACCAGAAGTCAAACTGACAACGTTTCGACTCTTCCCGAGTCTTTATCAAAATGGTCGCTGAAAAGAACAAATCAGTGTAAGTAATCATACATCAAATATATACATATTTTACATACAAAATAATAGCACATAACAACCCAAAAAGAAAAAGAGGATAACAATATAAACAAATACAAATATAAGACATAGCATAACACAGGTATTCGATCCTGTCTCAGGTGAGAAAGATCCCTCTCCTAAAGGTGAAGGTGCCAATCCGCGTGGTTTGGAAGTGATTTCCTATAGTTCAAAGGACGGAGAGTTCGAGAAGAAACCGAAGTGACGTTTACCTTAGCAAGGTGAATAGTAGTATAGCAAAAATAGTATCCTCGTGGTATAAAGAATATCTATAAAGGATAAAAGATGTTAGTATAGGTCGTACATGAAAAGCAGACATGTTCTAGAGTATAGGGAAAATATTGGAGAATTTTACCTTAAGAAGTGGTATAAATAGTATAAATAATGGGCAAGTGGCCTTTCCTATAGGAACCGCAAGTATAGTCTGTCGGAGATAAATGAGATAGGAATGTATAGTAGGGCCAGACAAATGGGGTGGCATAGCGGAATGATAGTAGCCTACGAGTCGTTTTTACCTTCTAGTTATGGTGAAAAGTACTTCTGTAACTTAAAAAATTGCAGTATTTCTGTTGTGCCTTGTAGTAAGTCCTGTACAGGGTACACATAATTTACGATTTATTAGAGTGACAATAGCTTGTAGTGCGTATAATAGACCATGTACTGTAATAATACCTGGTAGGCTCTATGGGAAAATTAGCCTCGTGTGGTGTATGTATCGCAGTTGGATCCAACGTATCGTTGGTATTGCCTGTTAAATATGTGCCAGGTTAAAAGTACACGTATATTGTAGAAGTATAGGACAGAAGACAGCCACATGGAAAATTACCTAGAACCGCTGGTGGTATCGGTCAGACCACACAGGAACTGAGGAAACGTATCCAGCAGCACTTCTCAAATGTTCGTACCGCGAGGGCGGACAAAGCTAAAGGAAAGACTTTAACATCGGTGGCCGCACATTATCTGGCCGAACATGACTCCCAACTGGTGGACACCAGGATATTAGGATTGGAAGGTGTACGAACGAACATTAGAGGGGGAAATGTCACCCTGGAACTTTTGAGGCGTGAATCAAAATGGATTTTTCAACTGAATTGCCTAACCCCCTTGGGTTTGAATGAGGATCTTTTGTTTACTGGGTTCTATAAACAGATTTAAGATTTATGTTTCCTATTATTAGTGGCCTCCTCTGGACAAATCTATTGGTACACTTTTTTCAGCATGTTGGTACGATCGTTTATTCAACATTTAATTTGCTTTCTGTATCTTGTTGGCCTTATTTTGGCCTATTTTTCTGCTATATAATAATAACGGTTTGTAGATACTTGGTATTCTTTGAATATGTTCTTGGTAGTTCACCTGTACCTGCGTCCATTTGGTGCCATAGGCAACTGTGCCCCATGATAAGTGGGCCTTCGGAGGCTAGGCTCGCCTCCGTTTTCATATGCTTCATATTGCACTGTTATGAGATACTGAGCGTTTGGTATTGGGTTGTATTACCCTAATAATCTTCTAAGTAACCTTTTTACCTGGTAGACCTTACATGTTTCTGAGGGTCCGATGTTACTAAACATGTCATGGCACCCTATGTGGAAGCCTTGGAAAATTCGCTGCTCCAATGTGGGGACTACTCACCTGGTTATTGCTGACATACATGTCAGCACCTTCAGTTGTTGCATTTGATGCAATGTATCTGCAGGGGTGGCACAGCTTAAGGGCCAGCACATTGGTGTGATTGTTGTCCTTAGTACATGTACTTTGCGCCGACCTCTTGTGCATCAAGAGTTCATTAAATCATTTGTGTTCAGCAGAAGTGCCCCTGTGTATTTTTTGCACGGTGTGAGTTTCAGCAACAAATGGGTTTGCTTTTTTTTTTTTTTTTTTTTTTTTTTTTTCCTTAAAAACTCAGTCATTACCATATCTGCAGCACTACACCCATTGGGTTCAGTAATCCATTTGTATAGCAATTTAATAATTAATCGTGTGTGATTGCATACGTCTGGGTCCAGTACATTGGTAGTATCGCTCAATATTTTATTTCAGGTGCGCGCTTGGTCAATATGACGTTCCGTGGCAGCATGCGTCATGTGTTTTATACGCAAATTCCTTCGTCTGTGTACATAGAGCAGATTAGCGGCAATATTGGTACCATGACATGTGGGATGCACCGATATACAACATTGTCTGATAGTATTCCAGTGCAGGTCTGGTGGGATATCCACCTGATTGTAAATGCGTAACAGGAAGTATCATGGTCTCCTTGGAAACCCCTTTTATATACCAATAGCTGTCTGATGCTGCATCATGCACAGAACTCAGCGGGGTGGGGAATGTACCATTTACTATATTGGTTTTGAATTTATTGCACGGCTGTAAGTAGCAACACAGCCGTTGATGGTCTTTTTAGTATTTCAGTTGCTTATGGCAACGGATAGGAGTGTGTATAATACGGCATTTTGCGCTAATATGCGCAGTGCGTTCCACTCATGTATCTCCAACGTATATTTCCATGGCGCTCTAGTGGCGCTATAGTCACCAAGACATGGTGGGCGCGCCGGTATTCAAGAATCTCTCACAATGTGTCTGTGTGACACTAGTGGGATCTCCGCTGTATTGTAAAACGTTAGACAGGAAGTATCACGGTCTCCTTGGTTACCCCTGTGCTGCTCCATTAGCTGCCTGACGCTGGAGTATGTGCAGACATTTCTCCACTGTATTAGAAAACATTAGACAGGAAGTATCATGGTCTCCTTGGTTACCCCTGTGCTGCTCCATTAGCTGCCTGACGCTGGAGTATGTGCAGACATTTCTCCACTGTATTAGAAAACGTTAGACAGGAAGTATCATGGTCTCCTTGGTTACCCCTGTGCTACTCCAATAGCTGCCTGACGCTGGAGTATGCGCAGACTGAGCACAGTGGGTAACAGATCACATGGCTCTGATTGAACCGTGCGGCTGGAAGCAGCAACACAGCTGAGGCTGGTAAGGACATTTTTCCATGTATATTTAAGTGGCACATATTTTGCTATGAGATTACCCCTGATGAAGCCGCCCAGTGCAGGTGGCGACACGCGTTGGGTCTCTCTCTAACCCACATTATGACCCACTCTGGAGGCTATTTCGGTTCTGGCTCTGCATGCCTTTAGGCAGTATTTTCACTGCCTCACCCTACAGGTTGCTTATATTTGCTTTGAATGTTCTGTATTATATCTTGACTTGTAGGTTATATTGGCTTGGTTATTATTGCCTTCAGGCAGTCTTCATTTTCAACTGTTATCCCATGTTGTGCATAGTCCACATGTTGCTCCTCTGGGCACTCTTACTGGCCATTTGTGGTTAACACTACTGTGGCCTCTCTGCTTGTTCATAGTTTGACCCCATGAACCAGCTGTTCTTGCACGTACCTGCTCTGTATTACTAGGCATTACTAGTGCAGTGGGGTTCTTTACTTTGTATTACGTTACAGAGACATACAAGCTGGGGTTTGTTTCACAGGCAGTTTGGTGTTATATACACTGGGTTTTATGGTGTCTTTATTTTCATCTGCTATTTATGCCTTATTTAACTGCATTTTGTCCAGGGGAGAGCCTTGCATAGGGTCTAGTTACTCTCCAGCTGGGCCGTTCTGGCCATTAACAGAGTATTTTACCATCCTATTGTAGTGTGGAGTCATTTGTGGGTTATTTGCCTTATCAGGGGCGATGGTGTATTATTATATATGTTTTTAAATGTTTTTAACTGTGTTTTGTCCTTTGTATGTGTCACTTAATAAAGTTGTGTTTATACATTTCTGCCTCATCTGTATTATGGTGATCCCCTGCGATAGGGCCTTGTCTCTCTTTTGTTAGTAAAGCTTATCTCTTTTTAGGCCCTGGTGGTATCCCATATACCGTGGTGCCCCCGTTTTGTCTTATTTAAACGGCAGCCTTCTTTGCTTAAAATGAGCGCGTTTAGGGCCTTCCATGATGTCACGGCTTGTGATTGGTCGCGTGCCGCTCATGTGACCGCCAGGCGACCAATCACAAGCCGTGACATCATTCTCAGGTCCTAAATTCCTAGAATTAGGAATTTAGGACCTGAGAATGACGTCACGGCTTGTGATTGGTCGCGTGGCGGTCACATGAGCGGAACGTGACCAATCAGAAGCCGTGACGTCATGGAAGGTGCTGAACGCGCTCATTTTAAGCAAAGCAGGCTGCCGGTTACTACCAGGGCGCGTCAGAGGGTGAGTATATCCCTATTTTTAATTTTAATTCTTTATTTTTTACATGGATATGGATCCCAGGGCCTGAAGGAGAGTTTCCCCTCCTTCAGACCCTGGGAACCATACACTGGGAACTTCCGATTCTGATTCCCGATACCACAAAAGTATCGGATCTCGGTATCGGAATTCCGATACCGCAAGTATCGGCCGATACCCGATACTTGCGGTATCGGAATGCTCAACACTACTTACCACTACTCATCTCTGGTCTCTTCTCTTTAGAACAGGACTTTCAGCAGTGACCAGGCCTTGCGGGTCACTGTGCATTGTAAGGTCACAATGTGTCCTGTTCTAGTGTGAAGAGGCTGGAAATGCAGAACCAAAAGGCTGAAATAAGAAGTGTTATTTGCAGACTAATTTTCTTCACTGTTGCTGTTATTCATGACAGCCAACCCATAAATATATGTAAATATGGGAAAACGGAAGAGATCCACCAATAAAGTTAAAATATTTAAATTTTATTACAATTAGTTATAAAATCACAAAGTATAAAAAAGCACATGTGTTATGGTTCTCAATGGCAAGAGAACATAGCCCAGCATACATAGGAACTAGCTCTTGGAAGGATGGAAACTTAAACTGACCATGAACTAAACCTGCCGCACAACTAACAGTAGCCGGGTAGCGTAGCCTGCGTTTTATCCCTAGACGCCCAGCGCCGGCCGGAGGACTAACTAATCCTGGCAGAGGAAAATATAGTCCTGGCTCACCTCTAGAGAAATTTCCCCGAAAGGCAGACAGAGGCCCCCACATATATTGGCGGTGATTTAAGATGAAAATGACAAACATAGTATGAAAATAGGTTTAGCAAAATCGAGGTCCGCTTACTAGATAGCAGGAAGACAGAAAGGGTACTTTCATGGTCAGCTGAAAACCCTATCAATACACCATCCTGAAATTACTTTAAGACTCTAGTATTAACTCATAACATCAGAGTGGCAATTTCAGATCACAAGAGCTTTCCAGACACAGAAACGAAACTGCAGCTGTGAACTGGAACAAAATGCAAAAAACAAACAAGGACAAAAGTCCGACTTAGCTGGAAGTTGTCTGGTAGCAGGAACATGCACAGAAAGGCTTCTGATTACAATGTTGACCGGCATGGAAGTGACAGAGGAGCAAGGTTAAATAGCGACTCCCACATCCTGATGGGAACAGGTGAACAGAGGGGATGATGCACACAAGTTCAATTCCACCAGTGGCCACCGGGGGAGCCCAAAATCCAATTTCACAACAGTACCCCCCCCTCAAGGAGGGGGCACCGAACCCTCACCAGAACCACCAGGGCGATCAGGATGAGCCCTATGAAAGGCACGGACCAGATCGGAGGCATGAACATCAGAGGCAGTCACCCAAGAATTATCCTCCTGACCGTATCCCTTCCATTTGACCAGATACTGGAGTTTCCGTCTGGAAACACGGGAGTCCAAGATTTTTTCCACAACGTACTCCAACTCGCCCTCAACCAACACCGGAGCAGGAGGCTCAACGGAAGGCACAACCGGTACCTCATACCTGCGCAACAATGACCGATGAAAAACATTATGAATAGAAAAAGATGCAGGGAGGTCCAAACGGAAGGACACAGGGTTAAGAATCTCCAATATCTTGTACGGGCCGATGAACCGAGGCTTAAACTTAGGAGAAGAAACCCTCATAGGGACAAAACGAGAAGACAACCACACCAAGTCCCCGACACAAAGCCGAGGACCAACCCGACGCCGGCGGTTGGCAAAAAGCTGAGTCTTCTCCTGGGACAACTTCAAATTGTCCACCACCTGCCCCCAAATCTGATGCAACCTCTCCACCACAGCATCCACTCCAGGACAATCCGAAGATTCCACCTGACCGGAGGAAAATCGAGGATGAAACCCCGAATTACAGAAAAAAGGAGACACCAAGGTGGCAGAGCTGGCCCGATTATTGAGGGCAAACTCCGCTAAAGGCAAAAAAGCAACCCAATCATCCTGATCTGCAGACACAAAACACCTCAAATATGTCTCCAAAGTCTGATTCGTCCGCTCGGTCTGGCCATTAGTCTGAGGATGGAAAGCAGACGAGAAAGACAAATCTATGCCCATCCTAGCACAGAATGCCCGCCAAAATCTAGACACGAATTGGGTTCCTCTGTCAGAAACGATATTCTCCGGAATACCATGCAAACGAACCACATTTTGAAAAAACAGAGGAACCAACTCGGAAGAAGAAGGCAACTTAGGCAGGGGAACCAAATGGACCATCTTAGAGAAACGGTCACACACCACCCAGATGACAGACATCTTCTGAGAAACAGGAAGATCCGAAATAAAATCCATCGAGATGTGCGTCCAAGGCCTCTTCGGGATAGGCAAGGGCAACAACAATCCACTAGCCCGAGAACAACAAGGCTTGGCCTGAGCACAAACGTCACAAGACTGCACAAAGCCTCGTATATCTCGTGACAGGGAAGGCCACCAGAAGGACCTTGCCACCAAATCCCTGGTACCAAAGATTCCAGGATGACCTGCCAACGCAGAAGAATGAACCTCAGAAATTACTTTACTGGTCCAATCATCAGGAACAAACAGTCTACCAGGTGGGCAACGATCAGGTCTATCCGCCTGAAAATCCTGCAAGGCCCGCCGCAGGTCTGGAGAAACGGCAGACAATATCACTCCATCCTTAAGGATACCTGTAGGTTCAGAATTACCAGGGGAGTCAGGCTCAAAACTCCTAGAAAGGGCATCCGCCTTAACATTCTTAGAACCCGGTAGGTATGACACCACAAAATTAAACCGAGAGAAAAACAACGACCAGCGCGCCTGTCTAGGATTCAGGCGTCTGGCGGACCCAAGATAAATTAAATTTTTGTGGTCGGTCAATACCACCACCTGATGTCTAGCCCCCTCAAGCCAATGACGCCACTCCTCAAAAGCCCACTTCATGGCCAAAAGCTCCCGATTCCCAATATCATAATTCCGCTCGGCGGGCGAAAATTTACGAGAAAAAAAAGCACAAGGTTTCATCACGGAGCAGTCGGAACTTCTTTGCGACAAAACCGCCCCAGCTCCGATTTCAGAAGCGTCGACCTCAACCTGAAAAGGAAGAGCAACATCAGGCTGACGCAACACAGGGGCGGAAGAAAAGCGGCGCTTAAGCTCCCGAAAGGCCTCCACAGCAGCAGGGGACCAATCAGCAACATCAGCACCCTTCTTAGTCAAATCAGTCAATGGTTTAACAACATCAGAAAAACCAGCAATAAATCGACGATAAAAGTTAGCAAAGCCCAAAAATTTCTGAAGACTCTTAAGAGAAGAGGGTTGCGTCCAATCACAAATAGCCCGAACCTTGACAGGATCCATCTCGATGGAAGAGGGGGAAAAAATGTATCCCAAGAAGGAAATCTTTTGAACCCCAAAAACGCACTTAGAACCCTTCACACACAAGGAATTAGACCGCAAAACCTGAAAAACCCTCCTGACCTGCTGGACATGAGAGTCCCAGTCATCCGAAAAAATCAGAATATCATCCAGATACACGATCATAAATTTATCCAAATAATCACGGAAAATGTCATGCATAAAGGACTGAAAGACTGAAGGGGCATTTGAAAGGCCAAAAGGCATCACCAAATACTCAAAGTGGCCCTCGGGCGTATTAAATGCGGTTTTCCACTCATCCCCCTGCTTAATTCGCACCAAATTATACGCCCCACGGAGATCTATCTTAGAGAACCACTTGGCCCCCTTTATGCGAGCAAACAAATCAGTCAGCAGTGGCAACGGATATTGATATTTAACCGTGATTTTATTCAAAAGCCGATAATCAATACACGGCCTCAAAGAGCCATCTTTCTTAGACACAAAGAAAAAACCGGCTCCTAAGGGAGATGACGAAGGACGAATATGTCCCTTTTCCAAGGACTCCTTTATATATTCTCGCATAGCAGCATGTTCAGGCACAGACAGATTAAATAAACGACCCTTAGGGTATTTACTACCCGGAATCAAATCTATGGCACAATCGCACTCCCGGTGCGGAGGTAATGAACCAAGCTTAGGTTCTTCAAAAACGTCACGATAGTCAGACAAGAATTCAGGAATCTCAGAGGGAATAGATGACGAAATGGAAACCAAAGGTACGTCCCCATGCATCCCCTTACATCCCCAGCTTAACACAGACATAGCGTTCCAGTCGAGGACTGGGTTATGAGATTGCAGCCATGGCAATCCAAGCACCAACACATCATGTAGATTATACAGCACAAGAAAGCGAATAATCTCCTGATGATCCGGATTAATTCGCATAGTTACTTGTGTCCAGTATTGTGGTTTATTACTAGCCAATGGGGTGGAGTCAATCCCCTTCAGAGGTATAGGAGTTTCAAGAGGCTCTAAATCATACCCACAGCGTTTGGCAAAGGACCAATCCATAAGACTCAAAGCGGCGTCAGAGTCGACATAGGCATCCGCGGTAATAGATGATAAAGAACAAATCAGGGTCACAGATAGAATAAACTTAGACTGTAAAGTGCCAATTGAAACAGACTTATCAAGCTTCTTAGTACGCTTAGAGCATGCTGATATAACATGAGTTGAATCACCACAATAAAAGCACAACCCATTTTTTCGTCTAAAATTCTGCCGTTCGCTTCTGGACAGAATTCTATCACATTGCATATTCTCTGGCGTCTTCTCAGTAGACACCGCCAAATGGTGCACAGGTTTGCGCTCCCGCAGACGTCTATCGATCTGGATAGCCATTGTCATGGACTCATTCAGACCCGCAGGCACAGGGAACCCCACCATAACATCCTTAACGGCATCAGAGAGACCCTCTCTGAAATTTGCCGCCAGGGCGCACTCATTCCACTGAGTAAGCACAGACCATTTACGGAATTTTTGGCAGTATATTTCAACTTCATCTTGCCCCTGAGATAGGGACATCAAGGCTTTTTCCGCCTGAAGCTCTAAATGAGGTTCCTCATAAAGCAACCCCAAGGCCAGAAAAAACGCATCCACATTGAGCAACGCAGGATCCCCTGGAGCCAATGCAAAAGCCCAATCTTGAGGGTCGCCCCGGAGCAAGGAAATCACAATCCTGACCTGCTGAGCAGGATCTCCAGCAGAGCGAGATTTCAGGGACAAAAACAACTTGCAATTATTTTTGAAATTTTGAAAGCAAGATCTATTCCCCGAGAAAAATTCAGGCAAAGGAATTCTAGGTTCAGATATAGGAACATGAACAACAAAATCTTGTAAATTTTGAACTTTCGTGGTGAGATTATTCAAACCTGCAGCTAAACTCTGAATATCCATTTTAAACAGGTGAACACAGAGCCATTCCAGGATTAGAAGGAGAGAGAGAGAGGAAGGCTGCAATATAGGCAGACTTGCAAGTGATTCAATTGAAAGCACACTCAGAACTGAAGGAAAAAAAAAAAAAAAAAAATTTTCAGCAGACTTCTTTTTTCTCTCCTTTCTCTGCCAATTAATTTAACCCTTTGTGGGCCGGTCAAACTGTTATGGTTCTCAATGGCAAGAGAACATAGCCCAGCATACATAGGAACTAGCTCTTGGAAGGATGGAAACTTAAACTGACCATGAACTAAACCTGCCGCACAACTAACAGTAGCCGGGTAGCGTAGCCTGCGTTTTATCCCTAGACGCCCAGCGCCGGCCGGAGGACTAACTAATCCTGGCAGAGGAAAATATAGTCCTGGCTCACCTCTAGAGAAATTTCCCCGAAAGGCAGACAGAGGCCCCCACATATATTGGCGGTGATTTAAGATGAAAATGACAAACGTAGTATGAAAATAGGTTTAGCAAAATCGAGGTCCGCTTACTAGATAGCAGGAAGACAGAAAGGGTACTTTCATGGTCAGCTGAAAACCCTATCAATACACCATCCTGAAATTACTTTAAGACTCTAGTATTAACTCATAACATCAGAGTGGCAATTTCAGATCACAAGAGCTTTCCAGACACAGAAACGAAACTGCAGCTGTGAACTGGAACAAAATGCAAAAAACAAACAAGGACAAAAGTCCGACTTAGCTGGAAGTTGTCTGGTAGCAGGAACATGCACAGAAAGGCTTCTGATTACAATGTTGACCGGCATGGAAGTGACAGAGGAGCAAGGTTAAATAGCGACTCCCACATCCTGATGGGAACAGGTGAACAGAGGGGATGATGCACACAAGTTCAATTCCACCAGTGGCCACCGGGGGAGCCCAAAATCCAATTTCACAACACACATGATATACACTCACCGGCCACTTTATTAGGTACACCATGCTAGTAACGGGTTGGACCCCCTTTTGCCTTCAGAACTGCCTCAATTCTTCGTGGCATAGATTCAACAAGGTGCTGGAAGCATTCCTCAGAGATTTTGGTCCATATTGACATGATGGCATCACACAGTTGCCGCAGATTTGTCGGCTGCACATCCCAAAGATGCTCCATACAAGGCAGGATGGATCCATGCTTTCATGTTGTTTTACGCCAAATTCTGACCCTACCATCCGAATGTCGCAGCAGAAATCGAGACTCATCAGACCAAGCAACGTTTTTCCAATCTTCTACTGTCCAATTTCGATGAGCTTGTACAAATTGTAGCCTCAGTTTCCTGTTCTTAGCTGAAAGGAGTGGTACCCGGTGTGGTCTTCTGCTGCTGTAGCCCATCTGCCTCAAAGTTCGACGCACTGTGCGTTCAGAGATGCTCTTAGGCCTACCTTGGTTGTAACGGGTGGCGATTTGAGTCACTGTTGCCTTTCTATCAGCTTGAACCAGTCTGCCCATTCTCCTCTGACCTCTGGCATCAACAAGGCATTTCCGCCCACAGAACTGCCGCTCACTGGATTTTTTTTCTTTTTCGGACCATTCTCTGTAAACCCTAGAGATGGTTGTGCGTGAAAATCCCAGTAGATCAGCAGTTTCTGAAATACTCAGACCAGCCCTTCAGACACCAACAACCATGCCACGTTCAAAGGCACTCAAATCACCTTTCTTCCCCATACTGATGCTCGGTTTGAACTGCAGGAGATTGTCTTGACCATGTCTACATGCCTAAATGCACTGAGTTGCCGCCATGTGATTGGCTGATTAGAAATTAAGTGTTAACAAGAAGTTGGACAGGTGTACCTAATAAAGTGGCCGGTGAGTGTAGATAGCAATAATACAGTAGGGGATGCAAGGCATATAAAGAAGGGCAAGACAAATTCAAAAAACATCAAAAATATGTATATATATATTGTATATGAGGAGACTATAGGAAGGATTCAATAAATCAAAGGGCGATTGCACATAGATAGCTTTCTTCCTTCTTAACTAACCTCAATACCCAAGTTACTGTTCAGTAATGGTAAGGAGCCAACATACATTGAACCATAATATTACAACAGGATAAATATCCAAGATGCATGTATC
Source organism: Ranitomeya variabilis (assembly GCF_051348905.1). Lineage (NCBI taxonomy): Eukaryota > Metazoa > Chordata > Amphibia > Anura > Dendrobatidae > Ranitomeya > Ranitomeya variabilis. The sequence continues at coordinate 319,767,349 of NC_135233.1, read as the reverse complement.
TATAGGTAAATGCAGCAATAGCCGCTAAATAAACCTATTTGCCAAACCTAGACATAACAGTACATGAATAATAGCTACCTGATAGCTGTTGCCCCAATACCAGATCCCAGGCATCCCCTTACCCCGACGTGCGTTTCGCCACCAAATTCTTCCGGGATTCTTTTTTATGCTTTATTGATGGATCTCTTCCATTTCCCCATATTACTATATATTTATTGGTTGGTTGTCAAAATTTGTTTAAAGTGGTGGTCGACGCTCATAGCAAGTCAGCAATTTTGCTACATACAGGAGATAAGATCATCACCTGTATATAGCAGAGCCGATCGGGTTATGGCAGCTTCTAGTTTCCCATGGAGACTATTGAAGCATGCCAAAAGTAAAACTTTTTAAAAATAAAAAAAATGAAAAAAATGTATAAGTTTAAATCACCACCTTTCGCCCCATTCAAAATAAAACAATGTGAAAAGTCAAACATACACATATTTGGTATTGCCACATTCAGAATCACCCAATCTATCAATATAAAAAAAAATAACCTGATCGCTAAACGGCATAATGAGAAAAAAGTCAAAATGCCAAAATTGCAGGGGGATTTGCCGCAACATTGCACTAAAATGCAATAACGGGTGATCAAAAGATCGTATCTTCACCAAAATGGCATAATTAAAAATTTTTATTTGGCACGCAAAAAATAAGCCCTCACCTAACCCAAGATAATGAAAAATTATTGGGTTAAGTGAGGTTAGTTATGGGTATCGAAATATGGTGCCATTTTTTTTTAACAAACTTTGAATAGTTTTTTTTTTAACACTTAAATAAAAAATAACCTAGACATGTTTGATGTCTATGAACTTCTAATGACCTGGAGACTCATAATGGCAGGTCAGTTTTAGCATTTAGTTAACATGGTAAAAAAAAACTTTCGGATTGCTCTTTTTTTCGCAATTTCACAGCACTTGGATTTTTTTCCCATTTTTGAGTAAACGACATGGAAAAGCCAATGATGTCTTTCAAAAGTACAACTCGTCATGCAAAAAACAAGCCCTCACATGGCCATTTTGACCAAAAGATAAAAAAGTTATTGCTCTGGAAAGGAGAGCAAAAAATGAAAACACAAAACCAAAAATACCTCTGATTGTTAAGGAGTTAAAAAGACAGCACTTATTTGGCAATTTGCTCAAATGAAATTCCAAATTGTTCAAATTTGCAGAGATCTCAGATTTTAAAAAAATTGGACTCAAATTCAGTTTGCATTAAATCGATTTGACCATCTCTAGTAAAGAAAGATTTTCATGTTACCGAGACTAGAGGTGACAGTGACTGGACATAAAATTCCAGAGAAAGGAGTAGAGAAGAATATAGAGGAGCTAAATGAAGACACATACAAGCTGCTGCAAGTTCACCTGAAATCATAATTACACTTTAGATCTTCTGGACCCCAAAGAAAAATCTTTAACTGCACCAGTGGACTAATAAGTTCTTATTGGACAAAGAAACCTTTGACACTCTTCAGGCAACAGGACATTGAATAGCACAAATATCTCATCTCATCTAAAGATAAAAAGAGACAGAATAATGGAATAGAATATATTTTATAAAATCATTACTTGCTGAATGCAAAAGAAAGGCTGATAAAAAGGTTCTGCTTATCAGGAAAACATACACTATTGTGAAGTCTGTTCACTGTAAGAGCCATCTGTAATAAACAAGAGAACAAATTATTTCTGTGCTATTTGACATAACCGATTAAGCTGACAAATTTCTTATTTATACAATTTTAGAGTTTCAGAAGGGTGATCAGTGCAAACTTCCAAATAAATTATGTGACCCTTGAACAGATATACATAAGTCGACATTGACATAATACATAAGAACATGATGTGGACAAAATGTAATTTTCTCAAGACATCAAGGCTTCCTAAATCAGCTGTTCTCTAGTCTCAATGAACATGTTTAACAATCTGTGAATCATTTACTTGCCCAAAGCATATGCTGATATTAATCGTAAATAACATTTGTACAGTTCGGAAGAAATTAGATACTAATCATTGTAAGTTTTAAGGATGCAGAGCAGAAAAATATATTAAAAATGAAAGACAGAATGCAAAAAATATCTAAATAATGAATTCAAAATTAAACATTAAAGAGCAATTTCTTAGGAAGGAAAACTTATTAGCATTATATTATCAGTATTATCAGATTTATATCTTGTCTCATGGAGTAAACTTCTTTTTAAATAAACACTTGTCTGGCCATCAACTGATAACAGTGAGTCTGACATCTTTATAACTCTTGCCGACCAAATGTTATGGCCAGGGAACTCGTTGCCATCTATACATGTTGTGATACTCATGATCCTTGCAATTAAATGGTCAGAAGGTAATGTGCAATATGTAATATGGATATGTTGGATCAAATAGAGCAAGAGCTTTTACTGGAGGGGGCTTCAGAGACGATTGCTTTTTCCCTATAGTAGCTATAATATATTATGTGCTACATATTGAAACCAATGTCTAACAAACTAAAATTTGGACTGAGTGGGTCTGTAGGTAAGTATTATAAATGTTTGCATGCTAAATCTCCAGTTTGGATTTGCATTTTGAACCTCTGTATGCAAAGCAGCCTCAGTCAGTGAACTTACTGTTAGTTATTCTCAAGCACAATGTAACTCTGCTGCTGGCTCCCCAGCATGGTGTCCCTTTCCCCCTCTGTGCAGGGATGCCGGCTTACTCACCACTCCAGCCATGCAGCATAGCCTCCTCGTCCTCCTGCTTCCCTGTCACTTCCTGGTCTGTGTGTGTGTGCTGCAGTCCAGAGGCATTCCAAGTACATGCGTGCCCTTGCTTCCCCATTCTTAAAGGGGTAGAGCGAGCATTATGCTAAATTCTCTCAGCCTGTTGTTGAGAAGCATTCAGCATAAGCAGTACACCTGCAAGATGGCTTCCAGCTTTGTATAAAAGACTCCCTCTCCCTTAGGGAGTTGCCAAGCAACATAGTGAATCCTTAGTTAGTAAGGTATACTGCTAGATAATTATGAGGTCCCCCGGTGCTGGTGTGGCCAAAGGCAGAACATTATCCCATGGACCCAGTATGGCCAGTCCTGTGTCCATAGTCCTCTGGTCCAAGTGTGGCCAGTCTTGTTTCCACAGTCACTTAGTTCTGGTGTAACCAGTCCTGTATCTTCATCCCCTGGTAAAGGAGTAGCCAGTGCCTGAACCTCAAGCAATTGCTACAGAGCAGCCAGTGCCTGTAACTCCTTTCCAGGTTCTGGAGGTGCCAATATCTGAACCTTGTCCCCTGGTCCCAGAGAGGCCAGTGACTGATCCTTGTCCCTTGGTCCTGAAGTGGCCATGCCTAGACAAAGTCCTTTGGTCCCAGAGAGGCCAGTCCTGTCACAGTGCATCCAGTGCATGAACACTTTTCCCCGGTTGATGAGTGGTCTAACCCTGACCCTGAATCCTAGACTGGCATCTCTGAACTAAGTACTAATCTGAGAGCAACATAATATATGGGTAAAGACCATGCATGATTCCAGCATTATGCCATTTACTGGGCTGCTTTGCTGTGGTTTTGATAAATCATTATATTATCAGCACAACATTAACACTAGAGGCCTAGTAAACCTGCTGCCATGTAGTTCTCAATTTTCATGAGTTCTTAATATCCCTGCCCCCCCTCAACTTTCAGTCCATGTACTTGCACTCACAAATGTGCCAATTAGTGAACTGGACCTCATCTTCACCCGCCTCTGCTCCCTATCTAACCTCTCTAACTCACTTCTTCCTCTTTCTGACCACAACCTGCGCACATTCTCTTCCCTCTCCACTCCTTTTCCACAATCCCAAACCCACTAACTTGCACACCCTCGCAAAAATCTTAAACACCTTGATTTACACTCACTCTCTGAATCCTTCCTCCCTCTTACAGACATAAGTTCCCTACACAATGTGGATGCTGCTGCCGCTCTATATAACAACACAATAGCTGCAGCTCTGGAATCGGTCATCCCTCTCACACATACCAAAGCTCGCAAAATCAACAAACAGCCCTGGCACACCAGCCTGACTAAAAAACTGAGGTGTGCTTCCAGGGATGCTGAATAGAGATGGAAAAGATCCCACTCCAATGAGCACTTCATCGCATTCAAACAGTCCCTCACTACTTTCAAGGCCACACTCGCCACAGCTAGCCAAACCTACTTCTCATCTCTCATATCTTCCCTGTCTCACAACCCTAAACAGTTATTTAACACCTTCAATTCTCTCCTCCATCCCCCAGCACCTCATCCCTCCCCACTCATCTCAGCTGAAGACTTTGCCTCATTTTTCAAGCAGAAGATTGACAACATCAGAGACAGTTTTGGTCGACAACCCCCAGAGCCCTTCCTCCCAACTGCCCAGTCCTCCACCTCTAAAACCAACTTCTCTACCATTACAGAAGATCGACCCTCCACTCTACTCTCAATATCAAATCTCACCACCTGTGCACTTGACCCGATCACATCCCACTTCATTCCAAACCTCACCACGGTATTCATCCCAACCCTAACCCATCTCTTCAACCTCTCTCTAACAACCGGTGTTTTGCCCTCAAGCTTTAAACATGCCTCAATCATACCTATCCTCAAAAAGCCCTCTCTTGACCCATCCTTTGTATCTAGCTATCGCCCTATATCACTTTTCCCTATGCCTCAAAAAAAACTACATGAACAACGTGTCCATCTTGAACTGTCCTCCCATCTCTCTTCCTGCTCCCTCTTTGACTGCTTACAATCTGGCTTCTGGTCACACCACTCCCGTAAAACTGCACTAGCTAAGGTCACCAATTACCTATTAACTGCCCAGAGCAAGCGACACTACTCTGTTCTCCTCCTCCTGGACCTGTCCTCTGTCTTTGACACAGTGGACATTCCCTAATATTTCAGACCCTCTCATCCCTTGGTGGCATCAAAGACTTGGCCCTATCCTGGATCTCGTCATACCTAACAGACCAGACATTCAGAGTCTCCCACTAACACACCACCTCCTCACCTCACCCCCAATCTGTTGGAGTCTCACAAGGAACAGTCCTAGGGCCCGTGCTCTTCTCTATTTACACCTTTGGCCTGGGACAGCTCATAGAATCTCACGGCTTTCAGTATCACCTCTATGCTGATGACACACAGATCTACATCTCTGGACCACCCTACTAACCAGAATCCCTCAATGTATGTCTGCTATTTCATACTTCTTCTCAGCTAGATTTGTAAAACTTAACATGGATAAAACAGAATTCATGATCTTTCCCCCATCTCACATGACCCCCCCAATGAACTTATCCATTACAGTAAATGGCTTCCCACTCTCCCCAGTCCCACAAGCTCGCTGCCTCGGGGTAATCCTTGACACTGATCTCTCCTTCAAACTACATATCCAAGCCCTTTACACTTCCTGCTGACTTCAAATAAAAAATATTTCACTAATCCGTACATTCCTAAACCAAGAATCTGCAAAAACCCTAGTACATGCCCTCATCATCTCCCACCTTGACTACTGCAACCTCCTGCTCTGTGGTCTCCCCTCGAACATTCTCACACTTCTCCAGTCTATTCTAAATTCTGCTGCCTGACTAATCTACCTGTCCCTCACTATTCGCCGACCTCTCCCCTCACTGTCTCCCCATTGCCCAGAGACTCCAGTACAAAACCCTAACCATGACATACAAAGCCATCCACAGCGTGTCTCCTCCATACATTTGTGACCTTGTCTCCCAGTTCTTACCTGCGTGCAACCTCTGATCCTCACAAGACCTCCTTCTCTACTCCCCTTTTATCTCCTCTTCCCACAATAGCACACAAGTTTTCAGTCGCGCATCACCCCTACTCTGGAACTCTCTACCACAACATATCAGACTCTCACCCTCTATTGAAACCTTCAAAAAGAACCTGAAGACCTACCTCTTCCGACAAGCCTACAACCTGCAGTAACCACCAATCGACCAAACTGCTGCCCGACCAGCTCCACCCTCACCTACTGTATCCTCACCCATCCCTTGTAGATTGTGAGCCCTCGCGGGCAGGGTCCCTCTCTTACTGTACCAGTTGTGACTTGTATTGTTTAAGATTATTGTTCTTGTTTTTACTATGTATACCCCTCCTCACATGTAAAGTGCCATGGAATAAATGGCACTATAATAATAAATAATAGTAATAATAAATTGGTGGTGTTATAAAGGGCTAAGTTTAGAACTGGTAGCTCTGTAACAGGCAAAATGATATAATAAAATATACAGTGGGGCAAAAAAAGTATTTAGTCATTCAGCATTAGTGCAAGTTCCACCACTTAAAAAGATGAGAGGCGTCTGTAATTTACATCATAGGTAGACCTCAACTATGGGAGACAAACTGAGAAAAAAAATCCAGAAAATCACATTGTCTGTTTTTTTTTCATTTTATTTGCATATTATGGTGGAAAATAAGTATTTGGTCAGAAACAAACAATCAAGATTTCTGGCTCTCACAGACCTGTAACTTCTTCTTTAAGAGTCTCCTCTTTACTCCACTCATTACCTGTAGTAATGGCACCTGTTTTAACTTGTTATCAGTATAAAAAGACACCTGTGCACACCCTCAAACAGTCTGACTCCAAACTCCACTATGGTGAAGACCAAAGAGCTGTCAAAGGACACCAGAAACAAAATTGTAGCCCTGCACCAGGCTGGGAAGACTGAATCTGCAATAGCCAACCAGTTTGGAGTGAAGAAATCAACAGTGGGAGCAATAACTAGAAAATGGAAGACATCCAAGACCACTGATAATCTCCCTCGATCTGGGGCTCCACGCAAAATCCCACCCCGTGGGGTCAGAATGATCACAAGAACGGTGAGCAAAAATCCCAGAACCACGCGGGGGGACCTAGTGAATGAACTGCAGAGAGCTGGGACCAATGTAACAAGGCCTACCATAAGTAACACACTACGCCACCTGTTATGGTTTCCAATGGCAAGGAAACATCAGAAGCATAGAATAAACGGACAAGCTCTCGGGTGATGGAAACTAGAGCTGACCGCGATGCTAAACCTACACACCACACTAGAAGTAGCCAGGGGGCATTCCTGCGTTGTCTCTAGATGCCGCGCGCCAGCCGGAGAACTAACTACCCCTGGTAGAAGAAAACACAGTCCTGGCTTGCCTCCAGAGAATGTCCCCACAGGAGATAGCAGCCCCCCACATATAATAACGGTGAGAGCAGATGAAAAGACACACGTAGTATGAAAGCAGATTTAGCACAGAGAGGCCCGCTAACTAAATAGCAGAAAGATACAACAGAGGACTTCGCGGTCAGCTGCAAAACCCTTCAAAACACCATCCTGAAATTACCTTAACTCATGTGACAACTCATGCCACTGGAGTGGCAATTTCAGCCCAACAAGAGCTTCCAGCTGCAGAGATTCACATAAGTGCAAACTGGACAAAACATACAAAAATAGACTTAAGGACTAAAGTGTCCAACTTAGCTGAGCAGAAAACTGGGAGCAGGAACATGCAACAGAATCACTCTGGATACATTGATGGCCAGCATTAGAATGACTGAGGAGCAAGGTTAAATAGGATACTCCCACATCCTGATAGGAACAGGTGAACTGAGAAGGCAAAGCTTGCAGGACACCAGTACCACAAGAGACCACCGGGGGAGCCCACGAACCGAATCACAACAGTACCCCCCCCTTAAGGAGGGGGCACCGAACCCTCACAAGAACCACCAGGGCGATCTGGATGAGCCCTTTGAAAGGCACGGACCAAATCAGAAGCATGAACATCAGAAGCTGTAACCCAAGAATTATCCTCTTGACCGTAGCCCTTCCATTTCACCAGATATTGAAGTCTCCGTCTGGAAACACGGGAGTCCAAGATTTTCTCCACCACGTACTCCAATTCACCCTCAACCAGCACAGGAGCAGGAGGCTCAACAGAAGGCACAAGTGGTACCTCATACCTCCGCAATAATGACCGATGGAAGACATTATGGATAGCAAAGGATGCTGGGAGGTCCAAACGAAAAGACACAGGGTTAAGAATTTCCAAAATCTTATAAGGACCGATGAACCGAGGCTTAAACTTAGGAGAAGAGACCCTCATAGGGACAAAACGGGAGGACAACCACACCAAGTCCCCAACACGAAGACGAGGACCAACACGACGATGGCGATTAGCAAAACGTTGAGTCCTCTCCTGGGACAACTCCAAATTGTCCACCACCTGCCCCCAAATATGATGCAACCTATCCACCATGGTATCCACTCCAGGACAATCCGAAGACTCCACCTGACCAGATGAAAAACGAGGATGGAACCCTGAATTGCAAAAGAAAGGGGAGACCAAAGTGGCAGAACTGGCCCGATTATTAAGGGCAAACTCAGCCAACGGCAAAAAGGAGACCCAGTCATCCTGATCAGCAGACACGAAACACCTCAAATAAGTCTCCAAGGTCTGATTAGTACGTTCCGTCTGGCCATTTGTCTGGGGATGAAATGCAGACGAAAAAGACAAATCAATGCCCATCCTGGCACAAAACGCCCGCCAAAATCTGGACACAAACTGGGATCCCCTGTCGGAAACGATATTCTCTGGAATACCATGCAGCCGAACCACATTCTGAAAAAACAGGGGCACCAACTCAGATGAGGAAGGCAGCTTGGGCAAGGGCACCAAATGAACCATCTTAGAAAAGCGGTCACACACCACCCAAATGACGGACATCTTCTGAGAAACAGGGAGATCAGAAATAAAATCCATAGACATGTGTGTCCAAGGCCTCTTAGGAACAGGCAAGGGCAACAACAACCCACTAGCCCGAGAACAACAAGGCTTGGCCCGAGCACAAACATCGCAAGACTGCACAAAAGTACGCACGTCCCGAGACAGGGAAGGCCACCAGAAGGACCTAGCCACCAAATCTCTGGTACCAAAAATTCCCGGATGACCTGCCAACGCAGAAGAATGAACCTCCGAGATGACTCTATTGGTCCACTCATCCGGCACAAACAATCTACCAGGCGGACAACGATCAGGCCGATCCGCCTGAAACTCCTGCAAAGCACGTCGCAGGTCTGGGAAGACAGCAGACAATATCACCCCATCCTTAAGTATACCCGTAGGTTTAGAATCACCAGGGGAATCAGGTTCAAAACTCCTAGAAAGGGCATCCGCCTTCACATTCTTAGTACCTGGCAGATACGAAACCACAAAATTAAACCGGGAGAAAAACAACGACCAGCGCGCCTGTCTAGGATTCAGACGTCTGGCCGACTCAAGATAAATCAAATTTTTGTGATCAGTCAAGACCACCACCTGATGTTTAGCACCCTCAAGCCAATGACGCCACTCCTCGAATGCCCACTTCATCGCCAAAAGCTCCCGATTACCGACATCATAATTTCGCTCGGCGGGCGAAAATTTTCGAGAAAAGAACGCACAAGGTCTCATCACTGAACAATCTGAACTTTTCTGCGACAAAACCGCCCCCGCTCCGATCTCGGAAGCATCAACTTCCACCTGAAAAGGAAGAGAAACATCAGGCTGGCACAACACCGGAGCAGAAGAAAAACGGCGCTTAAGCTCCCGAAAGGCCTCCACAGCAGCAGGAGACCAATCTGCAACATCAGCACCCTTTTTAGTCAAATCAGTCAAAGGCCTGACAACGCTAGAAAAACCAGTTATGAATCGACGATAAAAGTTAGCAAAGCCCAAAAATTTCTGAAGGCCCTTAAGAGAAGTCGGTTGCGTCCAGTCACAAATAGCCCGAACCTTCACAGGATCCATCTCAATAGAAGAGGGGGAAAAAATGTACCCCAAAAAAGAAATCTTCTGAACCCCAAAAACACACTTTGAACCTTTAACAAACAGAGAATTGGTCCGCAAAACCTGAAAAACCCTCCTAACTTGTTGAACATGAGATTCCCAGTCATCCGAAAAAATCAAGATATCGTCCAAATACACAATCATAAATTTATCCAGATATTCACGGAAAATATTGTGCATAAAAGACTGAAAGACTGAAGGGGCATTTGACAGACCAAAAGGCATCACCAAATACTCAAAATGGCCCTCGGGCGTATTAAATGCGGTTTTCCACTCATCCCCCTGCTTAATTCGCACCAAATTATACGCACCGCGAAGATCAATCTTAGAGAACCACTTCGCCCCTTCAATGCGAGCAAATAAATCTGTCAGCAATGGCAAAGGATACTGATACTTGACTGTGATCTTATTCAAGAATCTATAATCAATACAAGGTCTCAAAGAACCATCGCTTTTAGCTACGAAAAAGAACCCCGCTCCAAGAGGAGACGAAGAAGGACGAATATGTCCCTTTTCCAAGGACTCCCTAATATACTCTCGCATGGCAGCATGTTCAGGTACAGACAGATTGAATAGACGACCCTTAGGAAATTTACTGCCAGGGATCAAATCTATGGCGCAATCGCAATCTCTGTGAGGAGGAAGAGAATTAAGAGTAGATTCCTCAAAAACCTCACGATAATCAGACAAAAACTCAGGAATTTCAGAGGGAATAGATGAAGCAATGGAGACCAAAGATGTGTCCCCATGATTTCCTTGACATCCCCAGCTTAGTACAGACATTGTTTTCCAGTCAAGGACTGGGTTATGAGTTTGCAACCATGGCAATCCCAGCACCAACACATCATGTAGATTATACAGTACAAGGAAGCGAATCACCTCTTGATGGTCTGGAGTCATACGCATAGTCACTTGTGTCCAGTATTGTGGTTTATTACTAGCCAATGGTGTAGAATCAATACCCTTTAAAGGTATAGGAACTTCCAGAGGCTCTAGATCAAACCCACAGCGCCTGGCAAAGGACCAATCCATAAGACTCAAAGCGGCGCCAGAATCCACATACGCATCCGCAACAATAGAAGATAACGAACAAATTAGAGTTACAGACAAAATAAACTTGGACTGCAAAGTGTCCAACTTAGCTGAGCAGAAAACTGGGAGCAGGAACATGCAACAGAATCACTCTGGATACATTGATGGCCAGCATTAGAATGACTGAGGAGCAAGGTTAAATAGGATACTCCCACATCCTGATAGGAACAGGTGAACTGAGAAGGCAAAGCTTGCAGGACACCAGTACCACAAGAGACCACCGGGGGAGCCCACGAACCGAATCACAACAGAACCCCCCCTTAAGGAGGGGGCACCGAACCCTCACAAGAACCACCAGGGCGATCTGGATGAGCCCTATGAAAGGCACGGACCAAATCAGAAGCATGAACATCAGAAGCTGTAACCCAAGAATTATCCTCTTGACCGTAGCCCTTCCATTTCACCAGATATTGAAGTCTCCGTCTGGAAACACGGGAGTCCAAGATTTTCTCCACCACATACTCCAATTCACCCTCAACCAGCACAGGAGCAGGAGGCTCAACAGAAGGCACAAGTGGTACCTCATACCTCCGCAATAATGACCGATGGAAGACATTATGGATAGCAAAGGATGCTGGGAGGTCCAAACGAAAAGACACAGGGTTAAGAATTTCCAAAATCTTATAAGGACCGATGAACCGAGGCTTAAACTTAGGAGAAGAGACCCTCATAGGGACAAAACGGGAGGACAACCACACCAAGTCCCCAACACAAAGACGAGGACCAACACGACGATGGCGATTAGCAAAACGTTGAGTCCTCTCCTGGGACAACTCCAAATTGTCCACCACCTGCCCCCAAATACGATGCAACCTATCCACCATGGTATCCACTCCAGGACAATCCGAAGACTCCACCTGACCAGATGAAAAACGAGGATGGAACCCTGAATTGCAAAAGAAAGGGGAGACCAAAGTGGCAGAACTGGCCCGATTATTAAGGGCAAACTCAGCCAACGGCAAAAAGGAGACCCAGTCATCCTGATCAGCAGACACGAAACACCTCAAATAAGTCTCCAAGGTCTGATTAGTACGTTCCGTCTGGCCATTTGGGGATGAAATGCAGACGAAAAAGACAAATCAATGCCCATCCTGGCACAAAACGCCCGCCAAAATCTGGACACAAACTGGGATCCCCTGTCGGAAACGATATTCTCCGGAATACCATGCAGCCGAACCACATTCTGAAAAAACAGGGGCACCAACTCAGATGAGGAAGGCAGCTTGGGCAAGGGCACCAAATGAACCATCTTAGAAAAGCGGTCACACACCACCCAAATGACGGACATCTTCTGAGAAACAGGGAGATCAGAAATAAAATCCATAGAGATGTGTGTCCAAGGCCTCTTAGGAACAGGCAAGGGCAACAACAACCCACTAGCCCGAGAACAACAAGGCTTGGCCCGAGAACAACAAGGCTTGGCCCGAGCACAAACATCGCAAGACTGCACAAAAGTACGCACGTCCCGAGACAGGGAAGGCCACCAGAAGGACCTAGCCACCAAATCTCTGGTACCAAAAATTCCCGGATGACCTGCCAATGCAGAAGAATGAACCTCCGAGATGACTCTATTGGTCCACTCATCCGGCACAAACAATCTACCAGGCGGACAACGATCAGGCCGATCCGCCTGAAACTCCTGCAAAGCACGTCGCAGGTCTGGGAAGACAGCAGACAATATCACCCCATCCTTAAGTATACCCGTAGGTTTAGAATCACCAGGGGAATCAGGTTCAAAACTCCTAGAAAGGGCATCCGCCTTCACATTCTTAGTACCTGGCAGATACGAAACCACAAAATTAAACCGGGAGAAAAACAACGACCAGTGCGCCTGTCTAGGATTCAGACGTCTGGCCGACTCAAGATAAATCAAATTTTTGTGATCAGTCAAGACCACCACCTGATGTTTAGCACCCTCAAGCCAATGACGCCACTCCTCGAATGCCCACTTCATCGCCAAAAGCTCCCGATTACCGACGTCATAATTTCGCTCGGCGGGCGAAAATTTTCGAGAAAAGAACGCACAAGGTCTCATCACTGAACAATCTGAACTTTTCTGCGACAAAACCGCCCCCGCTCCGATCTCGGAAGCATCAACTTCCACCTGAAAAGGAAGAGAAACATCAGGCTGGCACAACACCGGAGCAGAAGAAAAACGGCGCTTAAGCTCCCGAAAGGCCTCCACAGCAGCAGGAGACCAATCTGCAACATCAGCACCCTTTTTAGTCAAATCAGTCAAAGGCCTGACAACGCTAGAAAAACCAGTTATGAATCGACGATAAAAGTTAGCAAAGCCCAAAAATTTCTGAAGGCCCTTAAGAGAAGTCGGTTGCGTCCAGTCACAAATAGCCCGAACCTTCACAGGATCCATCTCAATAGAAGAGGGGGAAAAAATGTACCCCAAAAAAGAAATCTTCTGAACCCCAAAAACACACTTTGAACCTTTAACAAACAGAGAATTGGTCCACAAAACCTGAAAAAACCTCCTAACTTGTTGAACATGAGATTCCCAGTCATCCGAAAAAATCAAGATATCGTCCAAATACACAATCATAAATTTATCCAGATATTCACGGAAAATATTGTGCATAAAAGACTGAAAGACTGAAGGGGCATTTGACAGACCAAAAGGCATCACCAAATACTCAAAATGGCCCTCGGGCGTATTAAATGCGGTTTTCCACTCATCCCCCTGCTTAATTCGCACCAAATTATACGCACCGCGAAGATCAATCTTAGAGAACCACTTCGCCCCCTCAATGCGAGCAAATAAATCTGTCAGCAATGGCAAAGGATACTGATACTTGACTGTGATCTTATTCAAGAATCTATAATCAATACAAGGTCTCAAAGAACCATCGCTTTTAGCTACGAAAAAGAACCCCGCTCCAAGAGGAGACGAAGAAGGACGAATATGTCCCTTTTCCAAGGACTCCCTAATATACTCTCGCATGGCAGCATGTTCAGGTACAGACAGATTGAATAGACGACCCTTAGGAAATTTACTGCCAGGGATCAAATCTATGGCGCAATCGCAATCTCTGTGAGGAGGAAGAGAATTAAGAGTAGATTCCTCAAAAACCTCACGATAATCAGACAAAAACTCAGGAATTTCAGAGGGAATAGATGAAGCAATGGAGACCAAAGATGTGTCCCCATGATTTCCTTGACATCCCCAGCTTAGTACAGACATTGTTTTCCAGTCAAGGACTGGGTTATGAGTTTGCAACCATGGCAATCCCAGCACCAACACATCATGTAGATTATACAGTACAAGGAAGCGAATCACCTCTTGATGGTCTGGAGTCATACGCATAGTCACTTGTGTCCAGTATTGTGGTTTATTACTAGCCAATGGTGTAGAATCAATACCCTTTAAAGGTATAGGAACTTCCAGAGGCTCTAGATCAAACCCACAGCGCCTGGCAAAGGACCAATCCATAAGACTCAAAGCGGCGCCAGAATCCACATACGCATCCGCAACAATAGAAGATAACGAACAAATTAGAGTTACAGACAAAATAAACTTGGACTGCAAAGTGTCCAACTTAGCTGAGCAGAAAACTGGGAGCAGGAACATGCAACAGAATCACTCTGGATACATTGATGGCCAGCATTAGAATGACTGAGGAGCAAGGTTAAATAGGATACTCCCACATCCTGATAGGAACAGGTGAACTGAGAAGGCAAAGCTTGCAGGACACCAGTACCACAAGAGACCACCGGGGGAGCCCACGAACCGAATCACAACAGAACCCCCCCTTAAGGAGGGGGCACCGAACCCTCACAAGAACCACCAGGGCGATCTGGATGAGCCCTATGAAAGGCACGGACCAAATCAGAAGCATGAACATCAGAAGCTGTAACCCAAGAATTATCCTCTTGACCGTAGCCCTTCCATTTCACCAGATATTGAAGTCTCCGTCTGGAAACACGGGAGTCCAAGATTTTCTCCACCACATACTCCAATTCACCCTCAACCAGCACAGGAGCAGGAGGCTCAACAGAAGGCACAAGTGGTACCTCATACCTCCGCAATAATGACCGATGGAAGACTCAAGTAATTTTAAACGGGGACACCACGAATCGTGGGATCACAACAAGACCTGTAATAAACCAATATAACAAGAAACAGAGAAACAGACCAGGTCCATAGTATGAAGGATCACCACACAAAACTTATGATAATAATAATTAAACACAATTTTATTCAGACAACAGTATATATACAGCAAACCACATACAGTTTTTTAAAAACAATTAAAAAGGCAATACTTTGCCATATGACAAAACCAACAATATGGTTAGTAGCCCACACTTAGTTCAATAAATATAGTGATACTCTCAATACATCCAATACTGCATAGACAACATACCCTACTACCAAAGGAGGCAAAATATAATGCAAATCAACTGCCAACTTTAAAGGTAAGTGTCCAAGACTTGAGGCTGGTCATGGGGGGTAAAAAATGGTTAATATATATATCCCACCATATACAACAATGTGTCCTAGCCACCAATAGAGGGCAAGTATATGCTAACCCGGCTCAAAAACAAAGTAACAATATATACATAAAAGGCCACAAAGGGCTACTCAGAGCCCAATAGTAAATAATGAGCATAGCCACACTATGGTGAATCGATGTATAGTTACCAAACGGACCAGCAACCCCTAGTACGTAAATAATCCTGCAGCTGGACTAACTAAGAGTGTGGGCTACACAGCTACCCAACGCGTGTCGCCACCTGCTGGTGGCTTCGTCAGGGGTCAAGCCACCAGCAGGTGGCGACACGCGTTGGGTAGCTGTGTAGCCCACACTCTTAGTTAGTCCAGCTGCAGGATTATTTACGTACTAGGGGTTGCTGGTCCGTTTGGTAACTATACATCGATTCACCATAGTGTGGCTATGCTCATTATTTACTATTGGGCTCTGAGTAGCCCTTTGTGGCCTTTTATGTATATATTGTTACTTTGTTTTTGAGCCGGGTTAGCATATACTTGCCCTCTATTGGTGGCTAGGACACATTGTTGTATATGGTGGGATATATATATTAACCATTTTTTACCCCCCATGACCAGCCTCAAGTCTTGGACACTTACCTTTAAAGTTGGCAGTTGATTTGCATTATATTTTGCCTCCTTTGGTAGTAGGGTATGTTGTCTATGCAGTATTGGATGTATTGAGAGTATCACTATATTTATTGAACTAAGTGTGGGCTACTAACCATATTGTTGGTTTTGTCATATGGCAAAGTATTGCCTTTTTAATTGTTTTTAAAAAACTGTATGTGGTTTGCTGTATATATACTGTTGTCTGAATAAAATTGTGTTTAATTATTATTATCATAAGTTTTGTGTGGTGATCCTTCATACTATGGACCTGGTCTGTTTCTCTGTTTCTTGTTAGACCGATGGAAGACATTATGGATAGCAAAGGATGCTGGGAGGTCCAAACGAAAAGACACAGGGTTAAGAATTTCCAAAATCTTATAAGGACCGATGAACCGAGGCTTAAACTTAGGAGAAGAGACCCTCATAGGGACAAAACGGGAGGACAACCACACCAAGTCCCCAACACAAAGACGAGGACCAACACGACGATGGCGATTAGCAAAACGTTGAGTCCTCTCCTGGGACAACTCCAAATTGTCCACCACCTGCCCCCAAATACGATGCAACCTATCCACCATGGTATCCACTCCAGGACAATCCGAAGACTCCACCTGACCAGATGAAAAACGAGGATGGAACCCTGAATTGCAAAAGAAAGGGGAGACCAAAGTGGCAGAACTGGCCCGATTATTAAGGGCAAACTCAGCCAACGGCAAAAAGGAGACCCAGTCATCCTGATCAGCAGACACGAAACACCTCAAATAAGTCTCCAAGGTCTGATTAGTACGTTCCGTCTGGCCATTTGGGGATGAAATGCAGACGAAAAAGACAAATCAATGCCCATCCTGGCACAAAACGCCCGCCAAAATCTGGACACAAACTGGGATCCCCTGTCGGAAACGATATTCTCCGGAATACCATGCAGCCGAACCACATTCTGAAAAAACAGGGGCACCAACTCAGATGAGGAAGGCAGCTTGGGCAAGGGCACCAAATGAACCATCTTAGAAAAGCGGTCACACACCACCCAAATGACGGACATCTTCTGAGAAACAGGGAGATCAGAAATAAAATCCATAGAGATGTGTGTCCAAGGCCTCTTAGGAACAGGCAAGGGCAACAACAACCCACTAGCCCGAGAACAACAAGGCTTGGCCCGAGAACAACAAGGCTTGGCCCGAGCACAAACATCGCAAGACTGCACAAAAGTACGCACGTCCCGAGACAGGGAAGGCCACCAGAAGGACCTAGCCACCAAATCTCAGGTACCAAAAATTCCCGGATGACCTGCCAACGCAGAAGAATGAACCTCCGAGATGACTCTATTGGTCCACTCATCCGGCACAAACAATCTACCAGGCGGACAACGATCAGGCCGATCCGCCTGAAACTCCTGCAAAGCACGTCGCAGGTCTGGGAAGACAGCAGACAATATCACCCCATCCTTAAGTATACCCGTAGGTTTAGAATCACCAGGGGAATCAGGTTCAAAACTCCTAGAAAGGGCATCCGCCTTCACATTCTTAGTACCTGGCAGATACGAAACCACAAAATTAAACCGGGAGAAAAACAACGACCAGCGCGCCTGTCTAGGATTCAGACGTCTGGCCGACTCAAGATAAATCAAATTTTTGTGATCAGTCAAGACCACCACCTGATGTTTAGCACCCTCAAGCCAATGACGCCACTCCTCGAATGCCCACTTCATCGCCAAAAGCTCCCGATTACCGACGTCATAATTTCGCTCGGCGGGCGAAAATTTTCGAGAAAAGAACGCACAAGGTCTCATCACTGAACAATCTGAACTTTTCTGCGACAAAACCGCCCCCGCTCCGATCTCGGAAGCATCAACTTCCACCTGAAAAGGAAGAGAAACATCAGGCTGGCACAACACCGGAGCAGAAGAAAAACGGCGCTTAAGCTCCCGAAAGGCCTCCACAGCAGCAGGAGACCAATCTGCAACATCAGCACCCTTTTTAGTCAAATCAGTCAAAGGCCTGACAACGCTAGAAAAACCAGTTATGAATCGACGATAAAAGTTAGCAAAGCCCAAAAATTTCTGAAGGCCCTTAAGAGAAGTCGGTTGCGTCCAGTCACAAATAGCCCGAACCTTCACAGGATCCATCTCAATAGAAGAGGGGGAAAAAATGTACCCCAAAAAAGAAATCTTCTGAACCCCAAAAACACACTTTGAACCTTTAACAAACAGAGAATTGGTCCACAAAACCTGAAAAACCCTCCTAACTTGTTGAACATGAGATTCCCAGTCATCCGAAAAAATCAAGATATCGTCCAAATACACAATCATAAATTTATCCAGATATTCACAGAAAATATTGTGCATAAAAGACTGAAAGACCGAAGGGGCATTTGACAGACCAAAAGGCATCACCAAATACTCAAAATGGCCCTCGGGCGTATTAAATGCGGTTTTCCACTCATCCCCCTGCTTAATTCGCACCAAATTATACGCACCGCGAAGATCAATCTTAGAGAACCACTTCGCCCCCTCAATGCGAGCAAATAAATCTGTCAGCAATGGCAAAGGATACTGATACTTGACTGTGATCTTATTCAAGAGTCTATAATCAATACAAGGTCTCAAAGAACCATCGCTTTTAGCTAAGAAAAAGAACCCCGCTCCAAGAGGAGACGAAGAAGGACGAATATGTCCCTTTTCCAAGGACTCCCTAATATACTCTCGCATGGCAGCATGTTCAGGTACAGACAGATTGAATAGACGACCCTTAGGAAATTTACTGCCAGGGATCAAATCTATGGCGCAATCGCAATCTCTGTGAGGAGGAAGAGAATTAAGAGTAGATTCCTCAAAAACCTCACGATAATCAGACAAAAACTCAGGAATTTCAGAGGGAATAGATGAAGCAATGGAGACCAAAGATGTGTCCCCATGATTTCCTTGACATCCCCAGCTTAGTACAGACATTGTTTTCCAGTCAAGGACTGGGTTATGAGTTTGCAACCATGGCAATCCCAGCACCAACACATCATGTAGATTATACAGTACAAGGAAGCGAATCACCTCTTGATGGTCTGGAGTCATACGCATAGTCACTTGTGTCCAGTATTGTGGTTTATTACTAGCCAATGGTGTAGAATCAATACCCTTTAAAGGTATAGGAACTTCCAGAGGCTCTAGATCAAACCCACAGCGCCTGGCAAAGGACCAATCCATAAGACTCAAAGCGGCGCCAGAATCCACATACGCATCCGCAACAATAGAAGATAACGAACAAATTAGAGTTACAGACAAAATAAACTTGGACTGCAAAGTGCCAATAGCAGAGGATTTATCAACTTTCTTTGTTCATTTAGAGCATGCTGATATAACATGAGTAGAATTTCCACAATAGAAGCACAAATGATTTTTGCGCCTATAAATCTGTTGTTCGCTTCTGGACAGAAAGCTATCACATTGCATACTCTGTGGTTCCTCTTCAGAAGACACCGCCAACTGGTGCACAGGTTTGCGTTCCCGTAAACGCCGATCAATCTGAATTGCCATTGTCATGGACTCATTCAGACCAGTAGGCGCAGGAAACCCCACCATAACGTCCTTTACAGCATCAGAGAGACCTTCTCTGAAAATTGCCGCGAGAGCGCACTCATTCCACTGAGTAAGCACAGACCATTTTCGAAATTTTTGGCAATATATTTCGGCTTCATCTTGCCCCTGAGAGAGGGCTATTAGGGCTTTCTCAGCCTGAATCTCCAAATTTGGTTCCTCATAAAGCAACCCCAAAGCCAGAAAAAACGCATCCACATTGAGCAACGCAGGATCCCCTGGTGCCAATGAAAATGCCCAATTTTGGGGGTCACCCCGCAGTAAAGAAATAACAATTTTTACCCGCTGGGCAGGATCTCCAGCAGAATGAGATCTCAGTGAAAGAAACAATTTACAATTGTATTTAAAATTTAGAAAACAAGATCGATCTCCAGAAAAAAACTCCGGTATAGGAATTTTAGGTTCAGACCGAGGAGCATGTAACAAAAAATCTTGTATATTCTGAACTTTAGAGGCAAGATTATTCAAATTGGTAGCCAGACTCTGGGGATCCATATTTCAACAGATAAAGTCTGAGCCATTCAGGGGTTAAGAGGAGAGGAAAACAGGAGACTGCAATTAGAGCTGAAGTGCAACTTCAGAGGAAGGAAAAAAAAAAAAAAAAAAAAAAAGGTTTCACACAGTTCCTTTTCTCTCCTGCTTCAGCCTATAGATTAAACATTTGGGCTGGCCATACTGTTATGGTTTCCAATGGCAAGGAAACATCAGAAGCATAGAATAAACGGACAAGCTCTCGGGTGATGGAAACTAGAGCTGACCGCGATGCTAAACCTACACACCACACTAGAAGTAGCCAGGGGGCATTCCTGCGTTGTCTCTAGATGCCGTGCGCCAGCCGGAGAACTAACTACCCCTGGTAGAAGAAAACACAGTCCTGGCTTGCCTCCAGAGAATGTCCCCACAGGAGATAGCAGCCCCCAACATATAATAACGGTGAGAGCAGATGAAAAGACACACGTAGTATGAAAGCAGATTTAGCACAGAGAGGCCCGCTAACTAAGTAGCAGAAAGATACAACAGAGGACTTCGCGGTCAGCTGCAAAACCCTTCAAAACACCATCCTGAAATTACCTTAACTCATGTGACAACTCATGCCACTGGAGTGGCAATTTCAGCCCAACAAGAGCTTCCAGCTGCAGAGATTCACATAAGTGCAAACTGGACAAAACATACAAAAATAGACTTAAGGACTAAAGTGTCCAACTTAGCTGAGCAGAAAACTGGGAGCAGGAACATGCAACAGAATCACTCTGGATACATTGATGGCCAGCATTAGAATGACTGAGGAGCAAGGTTAAATAGGATACTCCCACATCCTGATAGGAACAGGTGAACTGAGAAGGCAAAGCTTGCAGGACACCAGTACCACAAGAGACCACCGGGGGAGCCCACGAACCGAATCACAACAGCCACCATGGACTCAGATCCTGCAGTGCCAGACGTGTCCCACTGCTTAAGCCAGTACATGTCCGGGCCCGTCTGAAGTTTGCTAGAGAGCATTTGGATGATCCAGAGGAGTTTTGGGAGAATGTCCTATGGTCTGATGAAACCAAACTGGAACTGTTTGGTAGAAACACAACTTGTCGTGTTTGGAGGAAAAAGAATACGGAGTTGCATCCATCAAACACCATACCTACTGTAAAGCATGGTGGTGGAAACATCATGCTTTGGGGCTGTTTCTCTGCAAAGGGGCCAGGACGACTGATCCGGGTACATGAAAGAATGAATGGGGCCATGTATCGTGAGATTTTGAGTGCAAACCTCCTTCCATCAGCAAGGGCATTGAAGATGAAACGTGGCTGGGTCTTTCAACATGACAATGATCCAAAGCACACCGCCAGGGCAACGAAGGAGTGGCTTCGTAAGAAGCATTTCAAGGTCCTGGAGTGGCCTAGCCAGTCTCCAGATCTCAACCCTATAGAAAACCTTTGGAGGGAGTTGAAAGTCCGTGTTGCCAAACGAAAAGCCAAAAACATCACTGCTCTAGAGGAGATCTGCATGGAGGAATGGGCCAACATACCAACAACAGTGTGTGGCAACCTTGTGAAGACTTACAGAAAACGTTTGACCTCTGTCATTGCCAACAAAGGATATTTTACAAAGTATTGAGATGAAATTTTGTTTCTGACCAAATACTTATTCTCCACCATAATATGCAAATAAAATTATAAAAAAACAGACAATGTGATTTTCTAGATTTTTTTTTCTCAGTTTGTCTCCCATAGTTGAGGTCTAACTATCATGTAAATTACAGACGCCTCTCATCTTTTTAAGTGGTGGAACTTGCACTATTGCTGAATGACTAAATACTTTTTTGCCCCACTGTATATTATGCAGCCCAGTCAGTGATACCTCACTAGAATAAGGATCTCTGCCCCTATATTGTGCTGCTCTCAGATGGGGCAGCAAAAAATACAATGGCAGATTCCTAGTAAAGGCATAAACAGCAGCAACTGGAGCACGCTCTAGTCACTACTGCCAGAGGCAGATGTCAGCTGTGTAACAGAGCTTGAATCAAAAAATGCTTGCTCAAAAAATATAACAAAAGGCTTGACGTTTTTAATTTTTTGTTTCGTTTTCTTTCATCAACTTTCACACATTAAATATAGAATTTAGTCATGTCTAGTTTAATTAGGTAGAAAATGCTTTAAAAGGACAACCGATCAAAGTGTTAGAGGATTTTCAACTTTTAAAGAACTACATTCTTTTCTCTGGCTATTCTGTCAAGATAATAGTATTTTATCAAGCAGAAGAATGCGAGTTGACAATGAGCATTTTGATGACAAAATGAATTTTGTTATCAAATTTCTGGTGTGAGCCGTTTTACTCCTTTTCTGTTGACAGATTGTGTTACTTTTGACAGGATGTAGGATTTAAAAAAAGATTCAGAGTCTACATTTCTAAAGTGAAGAGACTTAGGAGTTGATTTCTAATTTTAAAGAATAAAGTATAACATCAAACATTAAAAATTAGATGCTTAAATGGATAAAAATTATCTATCTATCTACCTACAAAAAATAAACAATGCACCAAAATACTGAATATGCAAACCTTGCTTATGTGAATATTGAACTGCGTTACTGCTATATAGACTATACTTATAAAAATGAGGTACTCTGTATACAAACTGCACAATATGTGTGTGCTCACCAGCCATGGCAAGGCTTATCTTTTATGGAATCCTATTTTTTTTTCTGACTAATAGATGTAGCCAAGTTTACCTTAAGGCAGATAACACAGCATTAGGATATCATGGCACAAAAAGGTTCAATGTAACATCTAATTCAGCATCAGTCAATAGTTTTTTTACTGTTCTTAATTATGTGAAGTGAGCTAACCTTCTGTGAAAAGTTACTTAGATGGTGAGTTATTTGCCAAGTTAAGTATTTATCTTCTACATGTCTATGTAAGGTGAACTGATCGTGGAAGCCTATCATTTCTTCATTGGGCTTCAAGGACAGTCTTTTCACATCACTCCACTTAGCAGGTCCCAGTGGGTTTCCTGACCTTAATTTTTTAACCACTGCAGAGATATCTGGATTTACAACAGTGACACCTGTGTTGCATCTTTGGAGTAGCTTCTGGATAGTGGAGCAAGTTTGCAAAGGATAATCTACTACTCAGTTAAGAACTAGAGAGGGTAGATCAGGAATCAATGATAAAGCCAGGAGGACAGCCAAGGCTAGAACTAGTAAGGTTGATTCATAATCATAGTCATCAGACAAATTAAGTGTTAAATACACTAAACAAGGTCCTTTAGGTATATGGGAGTAAGTAATACTGAAAAGCCGTGAAACATAACTCAATATTTAATGAACTTATTTCTTTATTCAAAATACAAATAATAATACACAAATAAAAAACAGTTAAAATGAGAGCTGAACTGCAGAGAAGAAAGGTAAGTATAAGAGTTATGAGAGTACAAGTAAATGCTGATCACAATAAACATAATGAGCGTAATTGATCCTGATTCAAGGCCCTTGTGGACAAAAGATGCACTATAAATCACATATAGATATTTCACCTTGCAGTCAAAGCAATATAAGCATATTGAGTTACAAAAAAGTGCAGTGCAGGAAGAAGACAATTCATCCGTGTCCTATATTTAAACACTTTTTATACCCCAGAAAGAAAGTAATATTATATAACAGGTCCAACTCTCAATGAAGGGTTCCACAAATAAATGTAATCTAATATATAATTGCCTAGAATACTACTTCCTGCAATTTGTGCCAACTTCCGTGGCTTTGTCCGGAGCTAATGTCCGGAGATAATGTCCGGAGCTAATGTCCGGAGATAATGTCCGGAGCTAATGTCCGGAGCTAATGTCCGGAGATAAGTGACGTCACCAGTGTCCTACACCCAGGCAGAGCACAGGGGCCCCAGGCAGCATATGGGGCCCCAGGCAGAGCACAGTGGCCCCAGGCAGAGCATATGGGGCCCCAGGCAGAGCACAGTGGTCCCAGGCAGAGCACAGGGGCCCCAGGCAGCCTATGGGGCCCCAGGCAGAGCACAGTGGCCCCAGGCAGAGCACACGGGCCCCAGGCAGCATATGGGGCCCCAGGCAGAGCACAGGGGCCCCAGGCAGCATATGGGGCCCCAGGCAGAGCACAGTGGCCCCAGGCAGAGCACAGGGGCCCCAGGCAGAACATGGGGCCCCAGGCAGAGCACAGGGCCCCAGGCAGAGCACAGGGGCCCCAGGCAGAGCACAGGGGCCCCAGGCAGCATATGGGGCCCCAGGCAGAGCACAGGGGCCCCAGGCAGAGCACAGGGGCCCCAGGCAGCATATGGGGCCCCAGGCAGAGCACAGGGGCCCCAGGCAGAGCACAGTGGCCCCAGGCAGAGCACAGGGGCCCCAGGCAGAACATGGGGCCCCAGGCAGAGCACAGGGGCCCCAGGCAGAGCACAGGGGCCCCAGGCAGCATATGGGGCCCCAGGCAGAGCACAGGGGCCCCAGGCAGAGCACAGGGGCCCCAGGCAGCATATGGGGCCCCAGGCAGAGCACAGGGGCCCCAGGCAGCATATGGGGCCCCAGGCAGAGCACAGTGGCCCCAGGCAGAACATGGGGCCCCAGGCAGAGTACAGGGGCCCCAGGCAGAGCACAGGGGCCCCAGGCAGAACATGGGGCCCCAGGCAGAGTACAGGGGCCCCAGGCAGCATATGGGGCCCCAGGCAGAGCACAGGGGACCCAGGCAGCATATGGGGCCCCAGGCAGAGCACAGTGGCCCCAGGCAGAGCACAGGGGCCCCAGGCAGCATATGGGGCCCCAGGCAGAGCACAGTGGTCCCAGGCAGAGCACAGGGGCCCCAGGCAGCTTATGGGGCCCCAGGCAGAGCACAGTGGCCCCAGGCAGAACATGGGGCCCCAGGCAGAGCACAGTGGCCCCAGGCAGAGCACAGGGGCCCCAGGCAGAGCACAGGGGCCCCAGGCAGCATATGGGGCCCCAGGCAGAGCACAGGGGCCCCAGGCAGCATATGGGGCCCCAGGCAGAGCACAGTGGCCCCAGGTAGAGCACAGGGGCCCCAGGCAGAGCACAGGGGCCCCAGGCAGCATATGGGGCCCCAGGCAGAGCACAGTGGTCCCAGGCAGAGCACAGGGGCCCCAGGCAGCCTATGGGGCCCCAGGCAGAGCACAGTGGCCCCAGGCAGAACATGGGGCCCCAGGCAGAGCACAGGGGCCCCAGGCAGCATATGGGGCCCCAGGCAGAGCACAGTGGTCCCAGGTAGAGCACAGGGGCCCCAGGCAGCCTATGGGGCCCCAGGCAGAGCACAGGGGCCCCAGGCAGCATATGGGGCCCCAGGCAGAGCACAGGGGCCCCAGGCAGCATATGGGGCCCCAGGCAGAGCACAGTGGCCCCAGGCAGAGCACAGGGGCCCCAGGCAGAACATGGGGCCCCAGGCTGAGCACAGGGGCCCCAGGCAGCATATGGGGCCCCAGGCAGAGCACAGGGGCCCCAGGCAGCATATGGGGCCCCAGGCAGAGCACAGCGATATTTTGGACCACTGTGCGGTGTTTCAGACCCCCTGTGTGATGTCTGGGGCCCTGTTCTTAAGTATATTAAAGATTAAAGTAACGTATATTAAAGTATATTATAGATCAAATTTGACACGTTTATGAGCACCATTGAGTGATATACTCAAGAATGACATAATTTTTCAACATTTTATGGTTTCAAACTGTAAACACTCAGAGTTTTTTTTACTTCAACCAGAAAACCTTAACGGTTCATAAAAAACTTGACTGTTCAGGATATGATAAAAGTCATAGTATTCTGAATCTTTAACTTATAAAGATACCTTTACATGGGGTGATTATTGGTTCCAGAGAGGCTTTCGGCCGATAATCGTACACATGGCTGGTGATAGGACAATACAATATAAACGTTCAAAGGTAAACACTGATAACATTAAAATCTAATATATAATTGCCTAGAATACTACTTCCGGCAATTTGTGCCAACTTCCGTGGCTTTGTCCGGAGATAATGTCCGGAGATAAGTGACGTCACCAGCGTCCTACACCCGCTCAGGGTGGACAAAGATATATGCCTTCGTGGTGCGCGGCACTTTTCTGATTGGTTGCCGCCTGCCGCGAGCGACCAATCAGAAATGTGCCGTACTGTCAAGAATTGTCAAGAGCTGGTGAGTGCAGCCATTTTTTGTTCTTTCTTACTATTATTTATTAATTGTATTATTCTTACATTTGAATAAATAAAGTATATATGGATTCTAGACTCCCGATTCTTTAGAATCGGGCTGCCATCTAGTATAACATAAAGTATATTTATACTAAAGTGCCAGTGCTTAATTCTAATTCAAAGGAGTGCAATAAATTATATATTAAAACACAGGCCACAGGTAAGTATAGTGATGAAAATAAATATTGCAAAGTGCAAGTACTTATTTCTATATGACTGGGGTGCTATACAGACCACAGGAATTAATATGATATTAAATATAAAGAACAGCTAAACAGGCCACAAAAATAGATATATGTTAGGTATAAAGCAACTTTCAAGTATGCATAAGTGCGCAAATGTGCAAAATTGACCAAATGCTCATGAGTCCTAATGAATGTAGAAATGTAAATAGTATAAGGTACAAGTGCTTAATCTAACAGGGCAGCATTTGAACACATGACAATTGAATCTAAAAGGAAATAATTACTATCAGATTGGAGAGGAAGAAGCTAGGTGCACAACAATGGGAAGAGTGTGGAGGTGCCCAAACACTAGGAAAGGGCAGAGTGGAGACCCCCAGGCAGATCTGAAAACACCTTGTCTGCCTTTACATCCCTGAATAGGTTCTGCACCTATTGCAGAGCAGGAACCTATTCCCTGGCTGCCCCTAGCGATCGTCCCTGGATAGTGAGGGGACGGGGTACGCACTAGTCAGCCCCCACTACAACTAAAGACAAAGCAGGAAGATGAATGAGAAAATATGCTTAGCTTGAGACAACACCTTGCTGAAGTGACTAAAGGTATTTAAACCTCCAGCATGGGTGTGTTAATCAGCAGCAGACAGTGGAGATCACCACAAGGTCCTAGAGGGAGAAGGATATCACTGCACAGCAGAGATGCAAGATCCAGAATGTGCCTGCCAAGCCAGGCACAGTGACCTTCTACAGCCGGATCCAGAAGGATTGTGTGTCACACCTAACACACCAATGACATAAATGCATTTCAGTGGACAAAAAATAGACATCTCATATTTACCAATTATAAACCCCTTTACGTGCATTTCGCAGCATTCTGAGTAACTTGCATAATTGTTTTACTTCTGTGTTGTTATTATTTGTATTTTCAATAAAATAATTATTTGTTTAAATTGTTAAGTCTATTCAGGCTCAGCAATGGATATCTAATAAGCTAGGGTTACACAGGATAAAAAAACATTGTCTACAAATATTAATAACAGGAAACTTCAAACAATATTCTGTGAATTTAAGTAAGGTGTGGTATTCCTCCCCTACTACACTCAGAAGCCCTGCAAATTTCATTAATATTCCCTGCATGCCTTCTATCTCTTTTAACTGTGCTCTCTAGAATTCACGTTCAGCTTGTACCAAACTCTCCTACATCCATGACTTCTTCCTTTCTGATTCTCTTAGCTTTCTGGTTCTTACTGAAACTTGGATCCAGCAGTCAGACACCACTCTCCTGCTTCTTTTTCATGTTTTTCTACATTTCTCTCAAACTCTGAGAACAGACAAAAGACCAGGTGGAGTTGTTTGTTTGCTCCTATCAATCAACTGTACTTTTCAGGTTATTTCCCAAGTACCCTCACTTATTTTCCCTTCATTTTAGGTCCATGCTGTGAGACTTTACAGCCCTTTCTCTCTTCGAGTGGTGATTGTGCATCGTCCTCTGAACCCCCCACACAAGTTACTGGATCAATTTGCCACCTCGCCTCCACATTTTCTATCCTGTGACATCCCCACCTTCATCATGAGAGACTTTAACATCCCCATTGGTGATCCCTTCTCCCCATCTGCTACTCACCTTTTATCTCTAATCTCCTCCTTTGGACTTTCAGAGCTTACTAACTTTCCTGCGCATGAAAATGGACGTACACTGGACCTGGTGTTCTCCTCGCTCTGCGCTGTGCATGATTTTTCTAACTTCCCTCTCTGGCCACAACCTTCTTTCATTCTGTGTCAAGAACTGTCAACCCACTCAGGAAACCTCCATTTTCCACAATTATAGATATATGCATTCCATTAACACCCAGAAACTTATTAAGAAGTATCCTTCCTCACATGTCCTAACTCTGCACTGAAACATTATAATGAAACACTGCAAAGTACTGTGGATGAAGCTGCATCTTCTACATTTAGAAAAGCTCAGCACAGACTCTGACAACCTTCGCACATGATGCAAACACATTTCCTACAGCGGTGCTCCAGGTGCACTGAACATCTGTGGAGAAAATCCAATCTGGCCAAAGATTTAATTCACTATAAATTTATGCTTAAAACATGCAACTATGCCCTTCACCTCTCCAAACAAACCTATTTCAACACCCTCATTACCTCATTATCCAAAAATTCTTAACGTCTCTTTCACACTTTTTATTCCCTCTTCATCCAAGGGTACAGGCCCCATCCATCGACCTCTACACTGACAATCTGTCAAATTATTTCAAAGAAAAAAAATTACCATATCAGACAGAAAATTTTCTCCCAATCCCTTCATACCATGCGTTGTCCTCTCTCCCTGACTGCATCTAGCTCACTCTCTGACTTTGAACTAGTCATGGAAGAAGAAGTGATCAGACTTCTTGCATCTTCTCGTCCTACTGCTTGCACCAGTGACCTTATTCACATCTCCTCCAGTTTATTTCCCCAACTGTCACCACTCACCTAACAAAAATAATCCCCAATCCCCACAGTTTTAAGCGTGCCCTAAAAACGCATTTGTTCAGACTGGCCTACCGCCTCAACGCATTAACCTAACAATCCCTGTGTGGCCTATTAAAAAAAAAAAAAAAACATAATCAGGTTCCTCGCATCATGTTCTCATACACTTTATGCAGTTAATAGCACTCTGTGTCTGTACTGCTACATACTTAGGCTGTTAACTGGTTCATGCAGCTTTACATGAACACCTGAGCCTTACACTATGGCTGGTCCAAATAACTAAAGCAATTGTTACCATCCACCTCTCGTGTCTCCCCTTTTCCTCATAGTTTGTAAGCTTGCGAGCAGGGCCCTCATTCCTACTGGTATCTGTTTTGAACTGTGATTTCTGTTATGCTGTAATGTCTATTGTCTGTACAAGTCCCCTCTATAAGTTGTAAAGCGCTGCGGAATATGTTGGTGCTATATAAATAAAAAAATATTATATTATTATTATTATTCAACCTTTCTCTCTTATCTGGTATATTTCCCTTCTCATTTAAATGCCAGCACACATTTTTTACTTAAAAAAAAATCCCTTGACCAAAACTGTGATATGAGCTATAGATCTATCTCTATTCTTCCCTTCATCTCTAAACTCCTAGAACGCTCGGTCCATTCTAGTCTAATCCACTATCTCTCAGATAACTCTCTTCTTGACTCTCTACAATCCGGTTTCCTCTCTTTACACTTTATTGAAACTGCCCTAACTAAAGTCTCTATTTATCTATTAATAGCTAAATCTAATGGTCATTACTCCCTGCAGATTCTCCTGGGTCTCTCTGCAGCATTTGACACTGTGGATCATCAGCTTCTTCTCACTATGCTCTGCTCTATCAGCCTCAAGGACACTGTTCTCTCCGGGTTCTCACCCTACCTCTCTGACCGTTCTTTCACTGTATCTTTTGATGGCTCCTTTTCCTCTCATTTTCCCCTTACCATCAGGGTTCCTCAAGGATCAGTCCTAGGTCCCCTCCTCTTTTCCTTGTCAACTGCCCCTATTAGACAAACATTCAGTAGATTTGGACTTCAGTATCATTTCTATGCTGACAACACCCAATTATACAATTTGTCTCCTGACATCACCCCTGTATTACTACGAAACACCAGTGATTGTCTTACCCTTGTCTCTAACATCATGTTCTCCCTCTATCTGAAACTGAACCTTTCAAAAACTTAACTCCTTGTGTTTCCTCCCTCTACTGACCTACCTATGCCTAATGGTGTCATTTCCGTGTGTGGTTCTATCATTACTCCCCAGCAACATTTCCACTGTCTTGGGGTCGTATTTGATTCAGACCATTCATTCACTCCATACATCAGACCTCTCT
This sequence comes from Ranitomeya variabilis, assembly GCF_051348905.1. Taxonomy (NCBI): domain Eukaryota; kingdom Metazoa; phylum Chordata; class Amphibia; order Anura; family Dendrobatidae; genus Ranitomeya; species Ranitomeya variabilis. The sequence goes on along the minus strand of NC_135233.1, from coordinate 319,736,994 downwards.
CTCACTCATGTCATCTACACCTCAAAAACATTTCTAAAATTCCTCCTTTTCTTACTTTCGCCTCTGCAAAAACTCTTACTGTTGCTTATATTCATTCTTGTTTGGACTATTATAACTCTCTACTAATCAGGGTCTCTCTTACTAATCTTTCCCCTCTCCAATCCATCCTGAATACAGCAGCCAGGATCATATTTCTCTCCAGCTTTACACCGATACCTCTACCCTGTGCCAGCTGTTGCACTGGTTGCCCATTGGTTACAGAGTTCGATATAAACTCATCACTTTCACCCACAAAGTGCTCCATGCATCAGCACCACTGTACATCTTCTCCCTCTTCTCAGTCTACCACCCTACCTGTGTCCTCCATTCTGCTAAAGACCTATGATTATCATCCTCAATAATCCAAACCACCCACTCCCGTTTTCAAGACTTCTCACATGCTGCGCCAGTTGTTTGGAATGCATTAATCAGGACACTTTGATAAATCCCCAATACCAACAGTTTTAAGTGTGCCCTAAAATTAAATCTCTTCAGACTAGCCTTTCACCTCAGCAAACTTATCTAGCTATCCCAGTTTTGCCCATATAAAATTTTCTTCAAAATCAGGACCCTCGTATCATCTGTTCTTACATACCTCATTCAATTAATAGCCCTCTGTGTCTCTACCTTTACACATACTGGCTGGTTATTGGTTCATGCAGTATTACGTGAACACCTTATTTATTATATTGATGGCTAGACCATGCAATACAAGCAATTGTTACCATCCCCTTTGTGACTCCCTTATTTCCTCTTAGATTGTAACCTTGCGAGCAGTGCCCTCACTTCTCTTGGTATTTGTTGATTTATGTGATTATTATTGTTCTGTAATGTATATTATTGTCTGTAGAAGTCCACTCTACAATGTACAGTGCTGTGGAATATGTTGGTACTATAGAAATAAAATTATTAGTATCTATGAAAAAATGTTCCAAAAATTATAAATACCAAAGTCATAATCTGCTAATAAAGGTGCGAGCTCAGCTAATGAGAAATTAATTGGTCTGTTTGGTATCGTAAATCACTATTTGGTATCAAAATATAACATTTTTGGACCAAAAATGTTTGGACTTAAATATTGAAAACACAGCCTTAAGCAATGTCAGAAATATTTGTTCAGTATGGATCTGAATTGGAGGAAGCTAACTGATCACCTTATTAAAGTGTTTACGCTGCATCATATATGACACAGGTCTATACATTGTGTACCCCTATCATAGAACTCAAAGGTAAGTGTGGACATGTCTACAAAAGCTACTCATGGCTACTTTTAATGTGCAGACATATGGTGAATAAGGAAAATCACAGTCTCCAGTATGATGTAATAATCAACCATTGACCTAGGTTCATGGGTAATATCCTGTGTGTTCTACCCATTAGTACTTTACCAAAATGGGGTCTGTTGACGGGACCATAGACTACATCTTGGTGTTCACTTTCAGTAGGCATACAGGCTGGAAAATGATGCACAGCAGAGAGCAAGTTCGCTCTGTTGGCATCATTATAGTCTATGATCCCATCGGCACACACGTTTCAATCCCATTTTGTGGGGTGTTTAGATGTAAGCCTCGATGGGGCCACTGCAAGGGTGCCTGAATGCAATGTGAAAGCACTTTTAGGATGTGACTTCTTCTAAATTGGTTAACCTTTGACCGTTAAGTTTACTCATCTTTAATTTCTGTACTAAAATTTTTATATACACACATAAGCATGTTAACTTGTGAAAATGACTGAGCTGGTTGATTGATACTTTTGAGCTAAAGCTGAACCCTTAACAGCTGCACTGTAATGTATCCGGAGGACTGAAGGTTGACAAACTCTGTCAATCCCATTCAGTATCAAATTTCACTAATGACATGTAAAATTGTATTCAATTTCATTACATTAAATTAAAGAGCTACAGTTTCCTTTTTAGCACTATATTCAAACCACAGTGAATATGAAAGTGCATAGAAATGTTAATGCATGTCAAAATATGGTGTAAACTTTGGAACCATACCAGGATTTTTTTGAACATGTTTACTAAGAATTATGAATAAGGAAAACACATCAAAATTCAAGTTGAATGAAAATTCTAATATCAAGGCAACCTGCAATTCTTGCCGCTACACCAATATAATGTAGTCATAAATCCCACAAAATATGTAAATAGAAGTATTTTCCAATTTCATGCCAGCTTTACTCTCAGCAGACACCAAGTTGTCATTTGTTGTATTGTTGTTCGGGGCAAAAATGAATGTTTTGTATGAAGAGCCTAAAATGTTGTGAAATTTAAAAAAAAACAAAATAATCTATCCAGCTCTTATTTTCTTAGCACTCCTTGCCCATCTTGGCTGCAGCAGTCAAATGTTGAAAGTTTAACAAATATTAGCAAGGAAGGACCTTTGGAGAAACAGAACTAGATCGATATTGAATAGTCGAAGTGAGTAGTATGTTTTTTTGTTATATAACATGCAATTTAGTTGATTTTTTACACCCCTTTTAAACTTATAAGCAACTACTTGTTGTATAACTGGCTTGAGTGGGTTTTAACCATTTCATGACTAAGCCATTTTTTTCAAATCTGAAATCTGTCACTTCATATAACAATAACTCTGGAATGTTTCAATAAATCCTAGTGATTTTGAGATTGTTTTTTTCTGTGACACATTGTTCTTTATGATAATGGTACATTTAGGTCAATATATTTTGAGTTTATTTATAAAAATATAAGACATTTGATAAAAATTTCCAAAAAATATGGAATTTTCAAACTTTCAACGATTATCCCTTTAACACAAAAAGTTAAACCATATAAACTGCGATAGTTAATAAATAACATTTCCCATATGTCTACCTTATATAAACATCGTCAAGGGTTCTTTTACTTTCTTAAGATGTTAGAAGGTTTAGAAATGTATCAGCAATTTTTTATTTTTTCAAAGAAATTTACAAAACTTATTTCTTAGGGGTCTCTTCAGTTTTGAAGTGAGTTTGGACAACGTATATATTAGGAAAAACCCCAAATCGATACCATTTCAAAAACATCCAACATAATCAAAACTGCTGTCAGATAGTTTATTAACTCTTCAGGTACTTTTCAGGAATTAATTCAAAGTGCCATAACAGGAATGAAAAATGTAATTTTTACTGCTGTGACAGTCACTGATGAAGTGATGGAGGGGATATACATTTCACTGCTCATGATGGCATCAGTGATGAAAACCAGCACACTGCGTGCTTGGGTGGTTTATATAAAGTTATATGATGGGCTGTTTTAGTGGACCTCCATAGAGCGGATGGGAGGAGGTCCACGTATCTTCCCTGCAGTGTCCTTACAGGATCTGTGTGATGTCAGGATCATGTGATCAGTCACATGATGGCAGGATCACAAGATATGGACTTAAATGCCTGGCTGCCAAAAACATAAGTGTTCAGGACGTGCCTGGAGATAGAGGACTCCAGAAAAGTGTGTGCTGATCTGAACCATGGACATTGCTACCTGTTAGCGGGTTGATCCCCGCTAGGAAAAATGACTGTTTCTTTTTGTTTCTTTGCTTTACTGTTTTGCCCAGAGGGCAAAGATTGGTTTATGCTATCTTCAGTAAACCAAGCATTTTCTTAAAGAGACAGTGTTCCGGTATTACCTCTGTGTCCAGCCGAATGAGCCGCTCTACCACACGTCCAAAATGTTTCTAACTTCTGAACAGGCAACTATAGTTGGCAGACACTAAGGTCACTATTTTGCCTTGAATTGCCATAGCAACCAACAGAACCATACAACCATGGTCTCAGGATGTTGATGGGGTTAAAGAGGGAGCACCCACACTTTGTTAACTATCTAGATGCTGCAGTCACTATTGTCAGCAGCATCTAAGTGATTAAATGGCTTTGGTCATTGCCAACACTAATCATGGCTGATGCAGCAGGGTGTCAGCTATAGTGCACAGCTGACAGCTGCTGCATTTTCACTTGTTGGGTGATGCTGTTCTCCAAAATCTCAGGTCAGTAATAAGAAGTATTGGTGGTCACTAAGTGATTTTATCCACCCATTTTTTTCTAATGCACAGTTCAGTCTGGTGCAAAAAAATCTATACTTACCAACTGATCCCTTCTGTGTGCTACTCTGGGTTCCATGTAAGACATGTGACAACTGCAGCAAATCAATAGCCACAAAATTGGTCCCCACTATAACCAATGACTGGATGCAATTGTCACATGCCTGTCCCTGCCAGAAGAGAAAGCACAGAAAGACTGAAGGGGACCCTGTCAGCACTATGGAGGAGCAGTAGAAGTTTCTTTCCCCTAGTACAACAGGCTGGGCTTTGTATTAAGCAAAAAGGACTGGACAACCCCTTTAATGATGACAAGTATCTTACTTTACTTTGATGCATTCCTGTGATGAATGCTAGTAACTTCAATGAAGTGATGGATTACTTAATCTTATATAAAGCTGTAGCTGAGGATCTTGTACTGGTAGTAATTGTTTGAATATTTTCTATTCAACTTAGTGGTTCATGGAAACACTGCTCAGTTATATTATGTTACTGTGTGATGCCTTGGCTTCATGCCGTCGTCATGTTTGTCATGCTTCTCATAAGGCTCAAATCAGTAGTGCTGTATTGCCATGGTCTAAGGTTTTCAATCTGCAGCCTAGAAAAATATAGCTAACCACATCCTTAACCCCTTCATAACCTTGGGATTTTCCATTTTTCCGTGTTCGTTTTTCGCTCCCCTCCTTCCCAGAGCTATAACTTTTTTATTTTTCCGTTAATATGACCATATGAGGGCTTAGTTTTTGCGGGACGAGTTGTACTTTTGAACATCATCATTGGTTTTACCATGTCATGTACAAGAAATCAGGAAAAAAATTCCAAGTGCGGTGAAATTGCAAAAAAAGTGCAATCCCACACTTTTGTTTTTGTTTTTTGCTTGGCTTTTTTGCTAGGTTCACTAAATGCTAAAACTGACCTCCCATTATGATTCTCCAGGTCAGTACGAGTTCATATGGTGTAGTATAACGTGGCACAGCTGTAGTGGTGCACAAAGAAGGTTCCCAAACCAGAAGCTATATGATATAAACTTTGGCACTCAACTTGCAATGATATGAAATTTTAATGGCAGCCACGTTTCGGTCAGAGACATTGACCTTCTTCAGTGTACTGCGGTGATATTAAATGAAGAGCAAACAATCAATATGTACAACAGTATGGACAACAAAGAACAGAAAATCGAAAAACATGAGGAGACTAGTATATACTGTGCATATACAGTGATGGATGGGAAAGGGAATGGGGGTAGTAGAAAAAGAAAAAAATAAAGAATAAGGAAGCAGTCATACCTTGGTCCCTTAGAAACACTATTTGTGTGTGGCTTAAGGTCAGAATTAGGTCCTATATATGGATCCTAAGATAAAAAGTATGTCATGTTTAGCCAGGCGCGGTCTGTGAGGGCCATGACCAGATAATAGATAAAAAAACTAACCCATGTATCAGTGTGGATGAGGACACGATGGCGGGAGGCGGTATATTGAACCGTACTACTCCTCGTCTGGGTAATGGAGTATATCTTATGAAGTAAATAAATAACATGTAAAAATATTTAGAAAAGAAACAATGAGAATTTATATATCTGGACTAGATAGTCCGAAAATCAATGGTGGTACTGACCCAAATATGCAGGCTAGTAAATATGGTTGAGAAAATATTATATGTATCCTCTCCAGGAGTGAGATCTGTAAAAGAACAGACAATGCGCATGGGAAAAGTGACAAAGTATATATAGTGAACCGTGGAAATGATAAAAGTACATACCCTGTGTGTTTGTGAACAGCGGTATTCACATAGGGATATGGATCCAAAAGTGGACCAAAGCTTAAGATCCCTGTCTATGAATAAGAAAGAAGTATCCGGGTTAAAGAAACAAAAAGCAACAACGCCTCCAAAAAAGGAGCGCTGACACTTGTAACAGGTCTTACCGGGGGAGGCAGAGGTGTGGATCCAGAACGCGGTGTCCACCGCTGGTTCTAAGGTGTGCTGCCATAGTATAGAGCGCCAATATGTAGCTGGAAGGCGGGACCGCTGGATAGCGCGAAACCGGAAGTGCGTCACCGGAAGTGACGCGCTGCCGATGCCGGTGACACTGTGCGTGTCAGCGATAAAAAATAGTGATGGAGGTGCATTCCACCTCAGTATGTGTGCCACAGGAGCGAGCGATGGGGCTTACTTAATGTAGGAGGGGCTCAAGATGAACATGAGTAAACGAGGCAGTAGACATAATAATGATTATGTGTATTAGTATATGATCCTATATACATAACCTGGAATATGAAGGGAGGCATGAAGATGAAGGTAGAAGAGAAATTTGAGTTAGACAGGTACAAAATAGAGACCATGGGACTGAGGTAGGGATGCAGAGGGAAGGAGGATCGGGATGTGAAAATTTTCGTGCCGTCACATTCAATATTGATGACTCTGTAAAATAAAGCCGCATATTAATACAATGTTTGAAAAATTAAGTATATACATGTACACAGTAAAGGAACAATTTAATAACAATTACTATAGTAAAAAAGGATTTTTTCAAAAGAATTTATAAGAAAGCCAGGAGATCATAATCCCTGTTGAGACCTCTAGGTGTCATGGTCTCCAACTCATGTATCCAGAAATCCTCTCTTCTCTTGAGGGTCTGGATACGATTGCCCCCCCCGTCTGGGTGCTGGGACATGTTCGATTACCTGAAACTTGAGTTGGGGTATGGAGTGTCCTGCATCAATGAAGTGGTGGGGTAATGGCAGTAATGTATTTTTGCATCTTATTGTGGACTTATGCTTGCTGATACGATGCCGTATTGGTTGTGAAGTCTCGCCAATGTACAAAAGGCCGCATGGGCATTTAATGGAGTACACCACAAAAGAGGTATCACAGGTACTGTAGTCTTTAATTTGATATCGTTTACCCGAATGTGGATGATAGAAATGATCTCCCTTTAAGACATTTCCACATTGGTTGCAGTGAAGGCATGGGTATGTGCCAGTCCTAGGTTGAGAGAGAAATCTCTGGGTGGAAGAACGTGAGCCCGATCCAATGTCAGCCTTGACCAGTGTGTCACGAATGTTGCGTGATCGTTTATAGCAGGGTAGAAACTGATTGCGAAACTCAGGTATGTCTGGGTATGCCTCTTGTAGTAATCTCCAATGTTTTCTAATGCTATGGTGGAGTATATGGACGTAGGGATGGTATGTGTGTACAAATGGTATGCGATTCGTCACGGGCTGTTTGGGACTAGTGGATGGATGCAGAGCGTCATGTAATACATCCTGGGGATATCCCCGTTCACTGAATTTGTTATACATCTCATCCAATCTCTCCTGTTTCTTAATTGGGTTAGTGACTATGCGTTCCACCCTCTGAAATTGGGAGCGGGGGATGGCATTTTTGGTGGTTATAGGGTGCAGACTATTGTAATGAAGCAAACTATTGCGGTCAGTGGACTTTCTGTGTAAATCTGTACTTATAGTGCCACCCGCATCTTTCAACACTAGGGTGTCAAGGAAGCTAACCTGATGTTCGTCTTTCGTCATGGTAAAGGAGAGACCTGGCCAAGAGGCGTTCAATGTTTCAAAGAATTCATCCAAAGAATCGGGTGGCCCTGTCCATATACAAAAAATATCGTCTATGAACCTTTTCCAAGTGACACAGTGAGTCCTAAAAAGGGTGTTGGGGTATACCACCTCTTCTTCGAAGGTGGTCATGTATGTGTTCACATACGGGGGCGCCATATTGGACCCCATGGCGGTTCCCTGTGCCTGTAAGTAGTAGGTGTCCTCAAATAGAAAGTAATTCTTGGTAAGAACAATTGTCAACAATTCAAGGCATAAATTAATAGTGTTGTAATGTAATTCAGATGTGGCCAGTAAATGTCTAACGCAGTCAATGCCTCGGTTATGGGGAATGGACGTATAGAGGTCCTTCACGTCAAAGGACACCAGAAAGGAATTACTAGGAACAGTGCCCAGTGTCTGTAATGTTCTGAGAAAGGCTCCAGTGTCAAGTAGATATGATTGAGATTTCTGTGTCAGAGGAGTAAGTACCTTTTCCAAGAATATGGAAAGAGGGGACAAAATTGAGTCCGTCGCTGCGATAATCGGTCGGCCGGGTGGATTAATAAGGCTTTTATGTACCTTAGGAAGTAAGTATAGTACGGGCGTCACTGGATTTGCTTTAGTGAGAAAATCTTTAGTTTTAGAGTCAATCACTCCCATATCTGAATATGTCTTGAGTATGGTTGATATGTTGTCACGTGTGTCTCCTGTGGGATCTCTACTTAATTTAATGTAGACTGTACTGTCATTGAGCTGATGATAGGCCTCTTTGATATAGTCTGTCTTATTCATGACCACTATGGCTCCGCCTTTGTCGTCGGGTTTGATAATAATGGTCTTATCCTCGCATAGGGCCTGTGATGCCTGGACATCAAGATTAGACAGATTGGAGGAGTAGTGTAATCTGCCTCCTTCGGCATCCCACCGAAGTTGTGTAAATGCCTTGTCTATAAACTCAATAAAGGTCTCCACCGCGTGTGACCCTGTTGGTGGGCGATATGTACTTTTATTGCGGAGACCAAGTTGATCTATAGAGATAAGGGCCTGATGTGTAGAAGGGGAAACAACACGTGTATCATTTACCTTGGCAAAATGTGTTAATAGTCTAATACGGCGGTAAAACCGTTGCAATTCCATGTCAAGTCCAAATGTACTCAATTTAGAGTACGGGCAAAATGTCCAGATATATAAATTCTCATTGTTTCTTTTCTAAATATTTTTACATATTATTTATTTACTTCATAACTAGATATACTCCATTACCCAGACGAGGAGTAGTACGGTTCTATATACCGCCTCCCGCCATCGTGTCCTCATCCACACTGATACATGGGTTAGTTTTTTATCTATTATCTGGTCATGGCCCTCACAGACCGCGCCTGGCTAAACATGACATACTTTTTATCTTAGGATCCATATATAGGACCTAATTCTGACCTTAAGCCACACACAAATAGTGTTTCTAAGGGACCAAGGTATGACTGCTTCCTTATTCTTTATTTTTTTCTTTTTCTACTACCCCCATTCCCTTTCCCATCCATCACTTTATATGCACAGTATATACTAGTCTCCTCATGTTTTTCGATTTTCTGTTCTTTGTTGTCCATACTGTTGTACATATTGATTGTTTGCTCTTCATTTAATATCACCGCAGTACACTGAAGAAGGTCAATGTCTCTGACCGAAACGTTTGTACAAGTGGCTGCCATTAAAATTTCATATCATTACAAGTTGAGTGCCAAAGTTTATTTCATATAGTACGAGTTCATAGACACCTAAGATGTCTAGGTTATGTTTTATCTAAGTGGTGAAAAAAAATTCCAAACTTTGCTAAAAAAAAAAAAGTGTAATTTTCCGATACCTGTAGCGTCTCCATTTTTCATGATCTGGGGTCAGGTGAGGGCTTATTTTTTGCGTGCCAAGCTGGCATTTTGTAATGATAGCATTTCGGTGCAGATACGTTCTTTTGATCGCCCATTATTGCATTTCAATGCAATTTCACAGCGACCAAAAAAACATAATTCTGGCGTTTCTAATTTTTTTCTCGCTACGCCGTATAGCGATCAGGTTAATCCTTTTTTTATTGATAGATCGGGCGATTCTGAACGCGGCAATACCAAATATGTGTGGGTTTGATTTTTTTTTATTGATTTATTTTGAATGGGGCGAAAGGGGGGTGATTTAAAGTTTCATTTTTTTTTTTCATATTTTTTAAAACTTTTTTTAAACTTTTGCCATGCTTCAATAGCCTCCATGGGAGGCTAGAAGCTAGCACAACTGGATTGGATAAGCTACATAGCAGCGATCATCAGATCGCTGCTATGTAGCTGAATTGCAAGCTTGCTATGAGCGCCGACCACAGGGTGGCACTTACAGCATGCCAGCATCAGCTCTCAAGGACCTCTATGGTTACTCTGCAGAAGCATTGCTGACCCCCGATCATGTGACGGGGTTGGCGATGCGCTCATTTCCGGCCGCCCGGCCGGAAGCGCCGGTTAAAGGGACTCTGTCACCTGAATTTGGAGGGAACAATTTTCAGCCATAGGGGCAGGGTTTTCGGGTGTTTGATTCACCCTTTCCTTACCCGCTGGCTGCATACTGGCTGCAATATTGGATTGAAGTTCATTCTCTGTCGTCCGTAGTACATGCCTGCACAAGGCAATCTTGCCTTACGCAGGCGTGTACTATGGAGGACAGAGAATGAACTTCAATCCAATATTGCAGCTAGCATGCAGCCAGTGGGTAAGGAAAGGGTGAATCAAACACCCAAAAACCCCGCCCCTATGGCTGAAAATTGTTCCCTCCAAATCCAGGTGACAGAGTCCCTTTAAGGCCGGTTTCACACGTCAGTGTCTCCGGTACGTGAGGTGACAGTTTCCTCACGTACCGGAGCCACTGACCCACGTAGACACATTGAAATCAATGCATCTGTGCAGATGTCATTGATTTTTTGCGGACCGTGTCTCCGTGTGCCAAACACGGAGACATGTCAGTGTTCGTGGGAGCGCACATATTTCACGGACCCATTAAAGTCAATGGGTCCATGTAAAACACATACCACACACGGACGTTGTCCGTGTGCAGTCCGTGTGCCATGCAGGGGACAGCGCTACATTAAGCGCTGTCCCTCCACTGGTGCTGAATCCGCGATTCATATGTTCCCTGCAGCAGCGTTTGCTGCAGAGAAAATATGAATAATAGTGTTTAAAATAAAGATCTATGTGTCTCCCGCCCTCCCACCCCCTGTGCGCCCCCCACCCCCTGTGCGCCCCCCCGCTGTTCTGAAAATACTCACCCGCCTCCCTCATTGGCTGTCGCTGCTTCCTGGTCTGGCCGCATCTTCTCCTGTATGCGGTCACGTGGGGCCACCGATTACAGTAATGAATATGCGGCTCCACCCCTATGGGCCGCACGTGTGCCACACTGATGTGCCACGTGAGCACACGGACACACGGACACGGATAACTCCAGTACCGATTTTATACGGTACTGGAATTATCTGGACGTGTGAGACTGGCCTAAATGCCGCTGTCTGCGTTAGACAGCGGCATTTAACTAGTTAATAGCAGCGGGTGAATCGCGATTTCACCTGCCGCTATTGCAGGCACATGTCAGCTGTTCAAAACAGCTGACATGTCCCGGCTTTGATGCAGGCTCATCGCCGGAGCCCTGCATCAAAGCGCGGTATCTGACCTTGGACGTACTATCCTGTTCGAGGTCAGAAAGAGGTTAAGCCGGCCATACAGTCTATTGTTGTGAAATTGGATTTTGGGCTCCCCCGGTGGCCACTGGTGGAATTGAACTGGTGTGCATCATCCTCTCTGTTCACCTGTTTCCATCAGGATGTGGGAGTCGCTATTTAGCCTTGCTCCTCTGTCACTTCCATGCCGGTCAACATTGTAATCAGAAGCCTTTCTGTGCATGTTCCTGCTGCTAGACAACTCCCAGCTAAGTTGGACTTAGTCCTTGTTTGTTTTTGCATTTTGTTCCAGTTCACAGCTGTAGTTTCGTTTCTGTGTCTGGAAAGCTCTTGTGATCTGAAATTGCCACTCTGATGTTATGAGTTAATACTAGAGTCTTAAAGTAATTTCAGGATGGTATTTTGATAGGGTTTTCAGCTGACCATGAAAGTGCCCTTTCTGTCTTCCTGCTATCTAGTAAGCGGACCTCAATTTTGCTAAACCTATTTTCATACTACGTTTGTCATTTCATCTAAAATCACCGCCAATATTTGTGGGGGCCTCTGTCTGCCTTTCGGGGAAATTTCTCTAGAGGTGAGCCAGGACTATATTTTCCTCTGCCAGGATTAGTTAGTCCTCCGGCCGGCGCTGGGCGTCTAGGGATAAAACGCAGGCTACGCTACCCGGCTACTGTTAGTTGTGCGGCAGGTTTAGTTCATGGTCAGTTTAGTTTCCATCCTTCCAAGAGCTAGTTCGTATGTTTGCTGGGCTATGTTCTCTTGCCATTGAGAACCATAACAGTTTGACCGGCCAAAAAGGGTTAAATTAATTGACAGAGAAAGGAGAGAAAAGAGAAGTCTGCTGAAGATTTTTTTTTTTTTTTTCTCAGTTCTGAGTGTGCTTGTAATTGAATCTCTTGCAAGTCTGCCTATATTGCAGCCTTTCTCTCTCTCTCTCCTTCTAATCCTGGAATGGCTCTGTGTTCACCTGTTTAAAATGGATATTCAGAGTTTAGCTGCAGGTTTGAATAATCTCACCACGAAAGTTCAAAACTTACAAGATTTTGTTGTTCATGTTCCTATATCTGAACCTAGAATTCCTTTGCCTGAATTTTTCTCGGGGAATAGATCTTGCTTTCAAAATTTCAAAAATAATTGCAAGTTGTTTTTGTCCCTGAAATCTCGCTCTGCTGGAGATCCTGCTCAGCAGGTCAGGATTGTGATTTCTTTGCTCCGGGGCGACCCTCAGGATTGGGCTTTTGCATTGGCTCCAGGGGATCCTGCGTTGCTCAATGTGGATGCGTTTTTTCTGGCCTTGGGGTTGCTTTATGAGGAACCTCAGTTAGAACTTCAGGCGGAAAAGGCCTTGATGTCCCTATCTCAGGGGCAAGACGAAGCTGAAATATACTGCCAGAAATTCCGTAAATGGGCTGTGCTTACTCAGTGGAATGAGTGCGCCCTGGCGGCGAATTTCAGAGAGGGTCTCTCTGATGCCATTAAGGATGTTATGGTGGGGTTCCCTGTGCCTGCGGGTCTGAATGAGTCCATGACAATGGCTATCCAGATCGATAGGCGTCTGCGGGAGCGCAAACCTGTGCACCATTTGGCGGTGTCTACTGAGAAGACGCCAGAGAATATGCAATGTGATAGAATTCTGTCCAGAAGTGAACGGCAGAATTTTAGACGAAAAAATGGGTTGTGCTTCTATTGCGGTGATTCAACTCATGTTATATCAGCATGCTCTAAGCGTACTAAGAAGCTTGATAAGTCTGTTTCAATTGGCACTTTACAGTCTAAGTTTATTCTATCTGTGACCCTGATTTGTTCTTTATCATCTATTACCGCGGATGCCTATGTCGACTCTGGCGCCGCTTTGAGTCTTATGGATTGGTCCTTTGCCAAACGCTGTGGGTATGATTTGGAGCCTCTTGAAACTCCTATACCCCTGAAGGGGATTGACTCCACCCCATTGGCTAGCAATAAACCACAATACTGGACACAAGTAACTATGCGGATTAATCCGGATCACCAGGAGATTATTCGCTTTCTTGTGCTGTATAACCTACATGATGTGTTGGTGCTTGGATTGCCATGGCTGCAATCTCATAACCCAGTCCTTGACTGGAAAGCTATGTCTGTGTTAAGCTGGGGATGTAAGGGGACGCATGGGGACGTACCTGTGGTTTCCATTTCATCATCTATTCCCTCTGAGATTCCTGAATTCTTGAGTGAATATCGTTACGTTTTTGAAGAACCTAAGCTTGGTTCATTACCTCCGCACCGGGAGTGCGATTGTGCCATAGATTTGATTCCGGGTAGTAAATACCCTAAGGGTCGTTTATTTAATCTGTCTGTGCCTGAACATGCTGCTATGCGAGAATATATAAAGGAGTCCTTGGAAAAGGGACATATTCGTCCTTCGTCATCTCCCTTAGGAGCCGGTTTTTTCTTTGTGGCTAAGAAAGATGGCTCTTTGAGGCCGTGCATTGATTATCGGCTTTTGAATAAAATCACGGTTAAATATCAATATCCGTTGCCACTGCTGACTGATTTGTTTGCTCGCATAAAGGGGGCCAAGTGGTTCTCTAAGATAGATCTCCGTGGGGCGTATAATTTGGTGCGAATTAAGCAGGGGGATGAGTGGAAAACCGCATTTAATACGCCCGAGGGCCACTTTGAGTATTTGGTGATGCCTTTTGGTCTTTCAAATGCCCCTTCAGTCTTTCAGTCCTTTATGCATGACATTTTCCGTGATTATTTGGATAAATTTATGATTGTGTATCTGGATGATATTTTGATTTTTTCGGATGACTGGGACTCTCATGTCCAGCAGGTCAGGAGGGTTTTTCAGGTTTTGCGGTCTAATTCCTTGTGTGTGAAGGGTTCTAAGTGCGTTTTTGGGGTTCAAAAGATTTCCTTTTTGGGATATATTTTTTCCCCCTCTTCCATCAAGATGGATCCTGTCAAGGTTCAGGCTATTTGTGATTGGACGCAACCCTCTTCTCTTAAGAGTCTTCAGAAATTTTTGGGCTTTGCTAACTTTTATCGTCGATTTATTGCTGGTTTTTCTGATGTTGTTAAACCATTGACTGATTTGACTAAGAAGGGTGCTGATGTTGCTGATTGGTCCCCTGCTGCTGTGGAGGCCTTTCGGGAGCTTAAGCGCCGCTTTTCTTCCGCCCCTGTGTTGCGTCAGCCTGATGTTGCTCTTCCTTTTCAGGTTGAGGTCGACGCTTCTGAAATCGGAGCTGGGGCGGTTTTGTCGCAGAGAAGTTCCGATTGCTCCGTGATGAGACCTTGTGCTTTTTTCTCGCGTAAATTTTCGCCCGCCGAGCGGAATTATGATGTTGGGAATCGGGAGCTTTTGGCCATGAAGTGGGCTTTTGAGGAGTGGCGTCATTGGCTTGAGGGGGCTAGACATCAGGTGGTGGTATTGACTGACCACAAAAATCTAATTTATCTTGAGTCTGCCAGACGCCTGAATCCTAGACAGGCGCGCTGGTCGTTGTTTTTCTCTCGGTTTAATTTTGTGGTGTCCTACCTGCCGGGTTCTAAGAATGTTAAGGCGGATGCCCTTTCTAGGAGTTTTGAGCCTGACTCCCCTGGTAATTCTGAACCTACAGGTATCCTTAAGGATGGAGTGATATTGTCTGCCGCTTCTCCAGACCTGCGGCGGGCCTTGCAGGAGTTTCAGGCGGATAGACCTGATCGTTGCCCACCTGGTAGACTGTTTGTTCCTGATGGTTGGACCAGTAAAGTCATTTCTGAGGTTCATTCTTCTGCGTTGGCAGGTCATCCTGGAATCTTTGGTACCAGGGATTTGGTGGCAAGGTCCTTCTGGTGGCCTTCCCTGTCTCGAGATGTGCGAGGCTTCGTGCAGTCTTGTGACGTTTGTGCTCGGGCCAAGCCTTGTTGTTCTCGGGCTAGTGGATTGTTGTTGCCCTTGCCTATCCCGAAGAGGCCCTGGATGCACATCTCGATGGATTTTATTTCGGATCTTCCTGTTTCTCAGAAGATGTCTGTCATCTGGGTGGTGTGTGATCGTTTCTCTAAGATGGTCCATTTGGTTCCCCTGCCTAAGTTGCCTTCTTCTTCCGAGTTGGTTCCTCTGTTTTTTCAAAATGTGGTCCGTTTGCATGGTATTCCGGAGAATATCGTTTCTGACAGAGGTACCCAATTCGTGTCTAGATTTTGGCGAGCATTCTGTGCTAGGATGGGCATAGATTTGTCTTTCTCGTCTGCTTTCCATCCTCAGACTAATGGCCAGACCGAGCGGACGAATCAGACCTTGGAGACATATTTGAGGTGTTTTGTGTCTGCAGATCAGGATGATTGGGTTGTTTTTTTGCCTTTAGCGGAGTTTGCCCTCAATAATCGGGCCAGTTCTGCCACCTTGGTGTCTCCCTTTTTCTGTAATTCGGGGTTTCATCCTCGATTTTCTTCTGGTCAGGTGGAATCTTCGGGTTGTCCTGGAGTGGATGCTGTGGTGGAGAGGTTGCATCAGATTTGGGGGCAGGTAGTGGACAATTTGAAGTTGTCCCAGGAGAAGACTCAGCTTTTTGCCAACCGCCGGCGTCGGGTTGGTCCTCGGCTTTGTGTTGGGGACTTGGTGTGGTTGTCTTCTCGTTTTGTCCCTATGTGGGTTTCTTCTCCCAAGTTTAAGCCTCGGTTCATCGGCCCGTACAAGATATTGGAGATTCTTAACCCTGTGTCCTTCCGTTTGGACCTCCCTGCATCTTTTTCTATTCATAATGTTTTTCATCGGTCATTATTGCGCAGGTATGAGGTACCGGTTGTGCCTTCCGTTGAGCCTCCTGCTCTGGTGTTGGTTGAGGGCGAGTTGGAGTACGTTGTGGAAAAAATCTTGGACTCCCGTGTTTCCAGACGGAAACTCCAGTATCTGGTCAAATGGAAGGGATACGGTCAGGAGGATAATTCTTGGGTGACTGCCTCTGATGTTCATGCCTCCGATTTGGTCCGTGCCTTTCATAGGGCTCATCCTGATCGCCCTGGTGGTTCTGGTGAGGGTTCGGTGCCCCCTCCTTGAGGGGGGGGTACTGTTGTGAAATTGGATTTTGGGCTCCCCCGGTGGCCACTGGTGGAATTGAACTGGTGTGCATCATCCTCTCTGTTCACCTGTTTCCATCAGGATGTGGGAGTCGCTATTTAGCCTTGCTCCTCTGTCACTTCCATGCCGGTCAACATTGTAATCAGAAGCCTTTCTGTGCATGTTCCTGCTGCTAGACAACTCCCAGCTAAGTTGGACTTAGTCCTTGTTTGTTTTTGCATTTTGTTCCAGTTCACAGCTGTAGTTTCGTTTCTGTGTCTGGAAAGCTCTTGTGATCTGAAATTGCCACTCTGATGTTATGAGTTAATACTAGAGTCTTAAAGTAATTTCAGGATGGTATTTTGATAGGGTTTTCAGCTGACCATGAAAGTGCCCTTTCTGTCTTCCTGCTATCTAGTAAGCGGACCTCAATTTTGCTAAACCTATTTTCATACTACGTTTGTCATTTCATCTAAAATCACCGCCAATATTTGTGGGGGCCTCTGTCTGCCTTTCGGGGAAATTTCTCTAGAGGTGAGCCAGGACTATATTTTCCTCTGCCAGGATTAGTTAGTCCTCCGGCCGGCGCTGGGCGTCTAGGGATAAAACGCAGGCTACGCTACCCGGCTACTGTTAGTTGTGCGGCAGGTTTAGTTCATGGTCAGTTTAGTTTCCATCCTTCCAAGAGCTAGTTCGTATGTTTGCTGGGCTATGTTCTCTTGCCATTGAGAACCATAACAGTCTATATAGTCGCTAACCGAGCTATTGTTTGGTTGACTGTCATGAATCCCAATGGCTAGGGATAGCACAGGACAAGCAAAGTACAAATAACTAACGGACGAGCTCTAGGGTGATGGAACCTGGGCTGACCGCTGCCCTACGCCTGACAAACGCAACTAGAGATAGCCAGGGAGCGTGCCTACGTTGGTTCTAGACGCCACGCACCAGCCTAAGGGCTAACTAGTACTGCAGAGAAAATAAAGACCTCACTTGCCTCCAGAGGAATGAACCCCAAAAGATATAGTTGCCCCCCACATGTATTGACGGTGAAATGAGAGGAAGGCACACACTTAGAGATGATATATATAGCTTTAGCAAATTGAGGCCCGCTGTAAACTAGAAAGCAGAACGATACAAAAGGGGACTGAGCGGTCAGCAAAAAACCCTAATCAAAAAAACCATCCTGAGATTACAAGAACCCATGTGCCAACTCATGGCACATGGGGAGAACCTCAGTCCACTAGAGCTACCAGCTAGCATAGAGACATAATAAGCAAGCTGGACAAAAAACCAAACAACTGAAAATCAGCACTTAGCTTATCCTGAAAGATCTGGGAGCAGGTAGGCAGGAACCAAACAGAGCACATCTGAATACATTGATAGCCGGCAAGGAAATGACAGAAAGGCCAGGTAAAATAGGAAACACCCAGCCTCTGATGGACAGGTGGAAACCAAAGGCCGCAACCCACCAAAGTCACCCAGTACCAGCAGCAACCACCAGAGGGAGCCCACAAACAGAATCCACAACAGTTGACGGCTAAATCTCCTGATTCCACAATACACAGAAATGATTTTTTCTGCCATATTCTTGTGTTCTCTGTGAGGGAGCTATAAAAGTATGGGGCTTCTAAAAACCAACCTTCTGATGCTTTTGTCTTCCGCCATAATCTGCTGGGGAAAAATAGGGAAACCCCCATTCACATCAGATCGATGACCGATCCCAACAAAATTAGTGTGTATGGCTGCTGACTGTTATCTAATTTGTTTTGGGGCGATAAAATGGAACAATGCAAATTAGAAATTAAACTTTGGAGGAAAGCAGAGACTGCCTGCCAAGTTAGAAGTTATGTTTTCAGGGGCTCTTTTGATGGAGAAAATAGACTAATAATCTAAAAATCATTAAAATCTCTGCATAGAAAAAGTCCTTTATATTCACAAGTGATTGCATAATAGATTCACTCTACATTAATATCAATGATTACTTAAATAAGCCTTTTCTATTTTTGTATTTTTCTCTGCTTTTGCATTTTTCTCTGCTGTGTCACAACATCCTCTACAGTCTATTTGCTAGCTGAAAGAAATAATTTTGAAAAAAATCAGTGCACCTACTGTATACATGTGTAAAGCAGTGTAAACCCTGAATAGTCTCTTATTATGATTAATGCATTTTTTAAAAGTCCATGCCAGATGTGACTATTTATTGTATTGCGCTAAGGGCTTTCTCTGTGATGCAGAAGCAATTGCAGTGATGAATGCATTTGTTCTATTGTATGCTATTCCTAGAATATGATGATATTGGGAAGAAGTGGAAGTGACACTAGATAGAGGTTCAGGGAAAAATTTAACATTTACAGCCATGCTCTGCAGCTAGGAGATAGTTAACAATGAGATGAAATGAGAAACTTTCCTGGTTTAGGATTAGTTATGTAAGTGGCTATAAAGTGAACCTGTTATGTTCTAAAACACTGTTAACCTGCAAATCTGGGCTTATTCAGCAGCTTAAACGAAAGGTGCCACATTTTATTTTTTGTATTAAAAATAATTGTTTATATAAACAATTATTTTTCATACAAATTTCCTTTTTTTAACTTTAACATTTTTTTATTATTAATTTTTTTTTCAGCCACTGGGCGCCACCATTTTGCTTTGCAGGAGTGTAAGTGAAGCTGCACGACACTTACACTCTGCAATTACGGCAGCCCTGGGCATGGAGATCTGTGGTCGGGAGCCGACACTATACCTAGCATTATAAGCTGCTCTCTGCTCTGGTCTGGCCACGCCCCTGAGCCGTCCACATCACAGCAGAGGCAGGAGATCAGCGCCATCTTTCTGGAGCTCACACTGCATCTGTGAGCTCCAGCTCCTAGGATAATCGCAGGAGCCCTGCGGTTATAGGAGGAGGAGGAGGAGACCAGGGACAGAGGGAGAAAGGACTCAGCAGGGAGTCGTGAAGTAAGTATCAGTGGGGAGGGGGAGAGGGAATCTAATCCTATCCCTTGTGGTGCTGACTCTGAGCAGTGTATCTCCTCCCATGTGTGTTAAGGTACCGTCACATTAAGCGACGCTGCAGCGATATAGACAACGATGCCGATCGCTGCAGCGTCGCTGTTTCGTCGTTGTGTGGTCGCTGGAGAGCTGTCACACAGACAGCTCTCCAGCGACCAACGATGCCGAAGTCCCCGGGTAACCAGGGTAAACATCGGGTTACTAAGCGCAGGGCCGCACTTAGTAACCCGATGTTTACCCTGGTTACCAGTGTAAATGTAAAAAAAAACAAACACTACATACTTACATTCCGGTGTCTGTCGCGCCCCCCGGCATCCGCTTCCCTGCACTGTGTAAGCACCGGCCCTAAAGCAGAGCGGTGATGTCACCGCTGTGCTGTGCTTTACGGCCGGCCGGTGCTGACACATTCAGTGCAGGGAAGCCGCCGGCGGGGGACGTGACAGACATCAGAAGGTGAATATGTAGTGTTTTTTTTTTTACTTTTACAATGGTAACCAGGGTAAATATCGGGTTACTAAGCGCGGCCCTGCCCTTAGTAACCCAATGTTTACCCTGGTTACCAGTGAAGACATCGCTGAATCCGCATCACACACACCGATTCAGCGATGTCTGTGGGAGATCCAGTGACGAAATAAGGTGCTGGCCTTCTATGTTATGACCCCAATGGCAGAGGGTCTCAGAAGTAATTACCAAGTCTGCAAACACAAAAAACCAGCTCATAGGACAGTGGTAACTGGGCTGACCGTATAACTAATCCTAGCACCACAAATAGCAGCAGCCGGGGAACGTGCCTAAGTTGGTTCTAGACGTCTCGCGCCAGCCGGAGAACTAACTAACCCTAGAAGGGAAAAGATAGACCTTTCTTGCCTCCAGAGAAAAGACCCCAAAAGTTGGATACAAGCCCCCAACAAATAATAACGGTGAGGTAAGAAGAAAAGACAAACGTAAGAATGAACTAGATATTTAGCAAAGAGAGGCCCACTGACTAATAGCAGAATATAGTAAGATGACTTATACGGTCAGCAAAAACCCTATCAAAATTTCCATGCTGGATATACAAGAACCCCCGAACCGTCTAACGGCCCGGGGGGAGGATACCAGCCCCCTAGAGCTTCCAGCAAAATCAGGAATCACATTTAGTACAAGCTGGACAAATAAATAAGAGCAATGCAAATAACCAAAAAACAAGGAAGCAGGACTTAGCTTAATTTTGCAAGAACCACGACCAGCAGACAGGAGCAAACAGAAAGGAACTGATTACAACGATGCCAGGCACCAGACTGAGAATTCAGGAAGTTTACATAGCAACACCCCTGGACTAACGACCCAGGTGGGTGCCAAACTAGGGAAAGACAATCCCAGAGTCATATCACTAGTGACCACAAGAGGGAGCCAAAAAAGTCTAATTCACAACACTTCTAGCTCCGACCAATGATGGCACAGCAGGATCCTGATCGCTGCTGCGTGTCAAACACAACAATATCGCTATCCAGGACGCTGCAACATCACGGATCGCTATCGTTATCGTTGTTAAGTTGTTCAGTGTGAAGGTACCTTTACTGTGCTGAGCTGTGTATCTAATCCTCTCCTGTGTGATACTGACTGAGCTGTGTATCTAATCCTATCCTGTGTGATACTGTCTGATGAGCTGTGTATCTAATCCTATCCTGTGTGATACTGTCTGCTGAGCTGTGTACCTAATCCTCTCCTGTGTGATACTGACTGCTGAGCTGTGTATCTAATCCTCTCCTGTGTGATACAGTCTGCTGAGCCATGTATCTAATCCTATCCTGTGTGATACTGACTGCTGAGCCATGTATCTAATCCTATCCTGTGTGATACTGTGCTGAGCTGTGTATCTAATCCTCTCCTGTGTGATACTGTTTGCAGAGCCATGTATCTAATCCTATCCTGTGTGATACTGACTGAGCCATGTATCTAATCCTCTCCTGTGTGATACTGTCTGCTGAGCCATGCATCTAATCCTATCCTGTGTGATACTGTGCTGAGCCTTTTATCTAATCCTACCCTGTGTGATACTGTGCTGAGCCGTGTATCTAATCCTCTACTGTGGGATACTGTGTGCTGAGCCATGTATCTAATCCTATCCTGTGTGATACTGACTGAGCTGTGTATCTAATCCTCTCCTGTGTGATACTGTCTGCTGAGCCATGTATCTAATCCTATCCTGTATGATACTGTCTGCTGAGCCATGTATCTAATCCTATCCTATGTGATACTGTGCTGAGCCTTATATCTAATCCTATCCTGTATGATACTGACTGAGCTGTGTATCTAATCCTCTCCTATGCAGTCCTCTCCCCCGTTATGTGTGATCTATATGGCGGTATTATGTGTGATCTATATGGCGGTATTATGTGAGATCTATATGGCGTCCTTATGTGAGAAGTATATGGCGGTACTATGTGATGTATATGGTGGTATTATGTGTGATGTATATGGCGGTATTATGTGTGATCTATATGGCGATATGTGAGAACACTGGTGGTATTATGTGAGATCTATATGACGGTATTATGTGTGAAGTATATTGTGGTATTGTGTGCTCTGTATTATGTGTGCTCTATATGGCGGCATTATGTGTGCTCTATATGGCGGTATGCTCTATGTGGCGGTATTATGTGTGCTCTATATGGCGGTATTATGTGAGATCTATATGGTGGTATGCTCTATATGGCGGTATTATGTGTGCTCTATATGGCGGTATTATGTGTGATGTATATGGCGGTATTATGTGTGATCTATATGGCGATATGTGAGAACACTGGTGGTATTATGTGAGATCTATATGACGGTATTATGTGTGAAGTATATGGTGGTATTATGTGTGAAGTATATTGCGGTATTGTGTGCTCTGTATTATGTGTGCTCTATATGGCGGTAATATGTGTGCTCTATATTGCGGTATGCTCTATATGGCGGTATTGTGTGCTCTATATGGCGGTATTATGTGTGCTCTATATGGCAGTATTATGTGTGCTCTATATGGCGGTATTATGTGAGATCTATATGGCGGTATGCTCTACATGGTGGTATTATGTGTGCTCTATATGGCGGTATTATGTTTGCTCTATATGGCAGTATTATGTGTGCTCTATATGGCAGTATTATGTGTGCTCTATATGGCGTTATGTGAGAAGTATATGGCGGTACTATGTGATGTATATGACGGTATTATGTTTGATGTATATGGCGGTATTATGTGTGATCTATATGGCGGTATTATGTGTGATCTATATGGCGATATGTGAGAACACTGGTGGTATTATGTGAGATCTATATGACGGTATTATGTGTAAGTATATGGCGGTATTATGTGTGAAGTATATTGCGGTATTGTGTGCTCTGTATATTGTGTGCTCTATATGGCGGTATTATGTGTGCTCTATATGGCGGTATTGTGTGCTCTATATGGCGGTATGCTCTATATGGCGGTATTGTGTGCTCTATATGGCGGTATGTGTGCTCTATATGGCAGTATTATGTGTGCTCTATATGGCGGTATTATGTGAGATCTATATGGCGGTATGCTCTATATGGTGGTATTATGTGTGCTCTATATGGCGGTATTATGTGTGCTCTATATGGCAGTATTATGTGTGCTCTATATGGCGGTATTATGTGAGATCTATATGGCGTCATTATGTGAGATCTATATGGCGGTACTATGTGATGTATATGGCGGTATTATGTTTGATGTATATGGCGGTATTATGTGTGACCTATATGGCGGTGTTATGTGTGATCTATATGGTGATATGTGAGAACACTGGTGGTATGTGAGATCTATATGATGGTATTATGTGTGAAGTATATGGCGGTATTATGTGTGAAGTATATTGCGGTATTGTGTGCTCTGTATTATGTGTGCTCTATATGGCGGTATTATGTGTGCTCTATATGGCGGTATTATGTGTGCTCTATATGGCGGTATGCTCTATATGGCGGTATTGTGTGCTCTATATGGCGGTATTATGTGTGCTCTATATGGCGGTATTATGTGAGATCTATATGGTGGTATGCTCTATATGGCGGTATTATGTGTGCTCTATATGGCAGTATTATGTGTGCTCTATATGGCGTTATTATGTGAGATCTATATGGCGTCCTTATGTGAGATCTATATGGCGGTACTATGTGATGTATATGGCGGTATTATGTGTGATGTATATGGCGGTATTATGTGTGATCTATATGGCGATATGTGAGAACAGTGATGGTATTATGTGAGATATATATGACGGTATTATGTGTGAAGTATATGGCGGTATTATGTGTGAAGTATATTGCGGTATTGTGTGCTCTGTATTATGTGTGCTCTATATGGCGGTATTATGTGTGCTCTATATGGCGGTATGCTCTATATGGCGGTATTGTGTGCTCTATAAGGCGGTATTGTGTGCTTTATATGGCAGTATTATGTGTGCTCTATATGGTGGTATTATGTGAGATCTATATGGTGGTATGCTCTATATGGCGGTATTATGTGTGCTCTATATGGCGGTATTATGTGTGCTCTATATGGCAGTATTATGTGTGCTCTATATGGCGTTATTATGTGAGATCTATATGGCGTCCTTATGTGAGATCTATATGGCGGTACTATGTGATGTATATGGCGGTATTATGTGTGATGTATATGGCGGTATTATGTGTGATGTATATGGCGATATGTGAGAACAGTGGTGGTATTATGTGAGATCTATATGACGGTATTATGTGTGAAGTATATGGCGGTATTATGTGTGAAGTATATTGCGGTATTGTGTGCTCTGTATTATGTGTGCTCTATATGGCGGTATTATGTGTGCTCTATATGGCGGTATTATGTGTGCTCTATATGGCGGTATGCTCTATATGGTGGTATTGTGTGCTCTATATGGCAGTATTGTGTGCTCTATATGGCAGTATTATGTGTGCTCTATATGGCGGTATTATGTGAGAACTATATGGTGGTATGCTCTATATGGCGGTATTATGTGTGCTCTATATGGCAGTATTATGTGTGCTCTATATGGCGTCATTATGTGAGAAGTATATGGCGGTACTATGTGATGTATATGGCGGTATTATGTTTGATGTATATGGCGGTATTATGTGTGATCTATATGGTGGTATTATGTGAGAACACTATGGAAGTATTATCTGACGAAAGGGGACCCAATCTAGGGTGGTTCCGGTTGAGCAGCTGCACGCGGGTCTGGGGTAATAGAGGGGGCAGCATGACCTCCAGTTAGGTGCCTTCAGGGGAGGGCAGGTAAGGCAGCTGAAGAGAGGGGTCTCATGTTTATCGTTACTATATGGCTACATTTCCTTCCCAGCATCACCCCGGACTGCGCCTGTCACCTCGCTTTCACACATCGCCAGGACAGGATCTGAGGAGGGGAATGGGGTCTTTGCATGCAAAGTCTGGATCAGAACAGGCCATCAATCAGCAGAAATGTTTCCTGGATTTCTGAGGAGACGGTCCATCCATGTGTATAAAAGACAGCGCTCTATGTACAATCCCTGGCTGCTCCGCACACCGAACAGGGTGCCCCCCATAGACCAGCACACTGCTCTCCTGAAATACTCTGTGCTGCTGTCACCCTGCTCCCTCCACCATATATCTCCCAGAATCCTTGCTGCCTGCCATCCTCGGTGACTGTCTACTTGTCAGTATAACTTTGCAGTCACCAACAAAATGGCTGCACACTGTGTTCCTGAATCCTCTCATCCCCTAGCAAACACCAGAAGGGGAGGAGAGGAGTGACATCACACCCATGTCAGCAGACTCAGCCCATAATTACTGCAGTGCAGTAATGTGAGCTAGTTGTACACTAGGTTTTTGTCAAATTTCATTAGCTGCTCCCCCTAGTGTTTAAAAGTGGAATTGCCAAACCTTTTAAAATTATTTTTCATATTTTACTAAATTAAAAACAAATGATAATATTTTTTAAGAAAATGTAAACATTAATTCTTTACATTTTTTCAATCGCTGGAAAAAAAAAATTTTGATGGCACCTTCCCTTTAAATGTATTCTAAAGCCATGCGACTGCTGCATTGAAAACCTGTTTGCCAGGATGAAATGAACTTTATCCCTCCCAGCAGCCTTGGACTTTCAGTCATAAAGGTGCTGCTTCAGTCACCATTGAGTACATAGTGTGTGGTGGCTGTATCCATGACCCGGCACTTACTGCAAGCCGGCTCAACATTGGAACAGTGCTGAGCTGACTCTCAGCCAGTGCTGTGGTGTGGTATACTGAGCAGTGACTGAAGCTTGGCTGAAAGCTGTGGGCAGCCAGGAGAAAAAAAAGTTCATTTCCATCCAACAGTCGGACTTTCAGCCTGAGGGCTGTATGGCTTTTGAACGCTATAAACCCAGGAAGTAATCCCATATCTGCAGGTTAATAGTGCTATTTGACATAATATGTCCACTTTATAAGTCCATAGTGCTAGAGTGGCATTAGTAGAAGTTCAGGGAAGTGGTAGTGAAAAAAAGTCCTGCAGAAAACATTGGGATTCAGATACAAGTGAGTTCATCACAGTGAAAGACGTGAGGAGATGCCCAACAGAGATATCAGAGGAAGCATGGGCACAACAGAGTGAAGGCAGTAGTGGAATGAGAGTGCTTTTCTGTAAAAGTGGGGGACTGATAGGTTCAGGCCTAGTGTGAAAACTTAGAAAATGAAGTCTCCATTTTTGGGAGAATCTGAGTAAGTAGAAGCTATAGATGGTTTATGAGGATTGTCAATGATTAACATGTGGGTGCTGGATTTGTATTGCTGTTAGGCCATGTGCACACGTTCAGTATTTTTCGCGGTTTTTTTCGCGTTTTTTCGCTATAAAAATGTGATAAAAACGCGAAAAAAACGCTAACATATGCCTCCCATTATTTTCAGTGTATTCCGCATTTTTTGTGCAAATGTAGCCTTTTTTCCCACGAAAAAAATCGCATCGCGGAAAAAAAAGCAACATGTTCATTAAAATGCGGAATTGCAGGGGATTCTGCACACCTAGGAGTGCATTGATCTGCTTACTTCCCGCACGGGGCTGTGCACACCATGCGGGAAGTAAGCAGATTATGTGCGGTTGGTACCCAGGATGGAGGAGAGGAGACTCTCCTCCACGGACTGGACACCATATAATTGGTAAAAAAAAAGAATTAAAATAAAAAATAGTCATATACTCACCTTCGATGTCTTCCCGCCTCTCCGCTGCATGCTGCCGCTTCGGTTTCTAAAGCTGGTGTGCGGTGAAGGACCTGCGATGACATCACTGTCTTGTGATTGGTCGAGACCGGTCATGTGACCGCTCACGTGACCGCGACGTCATGGAAGGTCCTGAACCACAACGGCATCTATAGGTACGGACGCCTGCAGGTGAGTATAACCATTTTTTTTTTTTTTAATTATTTTTAAACATTCTATCTTTTACTATAGATGCTACATAGGCTGCATCTATAGTAAAAAGATGGTCACACTTGTCAAACGCCATGTTTGACAAGTGTGACCAACCTGTCAGTTTTCCAAGCGATGCTACAGATCGCTTGGAAAACTTTAGCATTCTGCAAGCTAATTACGCTTGCAGAATGCTAAAAAAACGCGAAAAAAACGGAAAAAAAACGCAAAAAAAAAATGCGGATTTCTTGCAGAAAATTTCCGGTTTTCTTCAGGAAATTTCTGCAAGAAATCCGGACGTATGCACATACCCGAAGGCTGTGTGCATACGTAGCAGATTTTTTGGGTTTTTTCGTGGTTTTTCGCTATAAAAACGCGAAAAAAACGCTAACATTAAGCATCCTATGTAACAGATTGCAATCCGCATTTTTTGTGCACATGCTGCATCTTTTTCCTGAGCGGAATCGCAATCCAGAAAAAAACGCAGCATGTTCATTAAAATTGCGGAATCGCGGCGATTCTGCACACATAGGAATGCATTGATCTGCTTACTTCCCGCACGGGGCTGTGCACACCATGCGGGAAGTAAGCAGATCAAGTGCGGTTGGTACCCAGGGTGGAGGAGAGGAGACTCTCCTCCACGGACTGGGCACCATATAAGTGGTAAAAAAAAAAGAATTAAAATAAAAAATAGCGATATACTCACCTTCTGGCGGCCCGACCTTCTCAGAGGCTTCCGAGGTGTGTGTGAAGGACCTGCGATGACGTCGCGGTCACATGACCGCGATGACGTCGCGGTCACGTGACCGATACGTCAATGGAAGGTCCTGAACACACAGCATTAGGAACGGAAGCCGCTGAGGTGAGTATATCCTTTTTTTTAATTTTTTTAATTATTTTTAACATTCTATCTTTTACTATAGATGCTGCATAGGCTGCATCTATAGTAAAAAGTTGGTCACACTTGTCAAACACTATGTTTGACAAGTTTGACCAACCTGTCAAACAGTTTTCCAAGCGATGCTACAGATCGCTTGGAAAACGCTAGCACTCTGCAAGCTAATTATGCTTGCAAAACGCTAGTTTTCTGCTGGTATATGCATGCAAATTCTGCATGCGATATACCCGCGGCAGGAGGCGCAGAATTGCCGCGGAAATTTCCGCGGCAATTCTGCCACGTGTGAACTCAGCCTTAGGCCTCTTTCACACGTCAGTGTCTCCGGTACGTGTAGTGACAGTTTTCTCACGTACCGGAGACACTGACACACGTAGACCCATTTAAATGAATGGGTCTATGCACATGTGCGTGTTTTCACACGGACCGTATGTATGTGCTGAAAACACGTCGACATGTCCGTTTTCTACCGGCAGCACGGACCACAATACGGACAGCACACGTGCACACGGAGAACAGTGTGCACTCTCCTCCGTGTGCACGTACCGCCCGCAGGAGAGACAGCGCTACACTAAGCGCTGTCCCCCCGCTGTGGTGCTGAAGGCGGAATTCATCTCTTCTCCCCCTCCGGAGAGAAGAGATGAAAGATCAAGTTTTTTTTTTTTTGTGAAAAATAAAGTTTTCATGTGCCCCCCCCCTCAGTGCGCCGCCTGGTCCCTTGCCGCAGAAATACTCACCTAGCTCCCGCGATGTCTCCTCTGTCCTCTCCGCGCTGGCAGCTTCTCCTGTGTGAGCGGTCACGTGGTACCGCTCATTACAGTCAGGGAATATTCACTGACTGTAATGAGCGCTCCCACGTGACCGCTCACACAGGAGAAGCTGCCGGCGCTGAGAGGACAGAGGAGACATCGCAGGAGCTGGCCGGGTGAGTATTTCTGCAGCAAGGGGCCAGGCGGCGCACTGAGGGGGGGGGGCTTTTGGACGCGGACGCACATGCAAACTTTATTCCCCCCCCCCCAAAAAAAAAAAAAGATCTTTCATCTCTTCTCTCCAACGAACGCTGGGGGAGAAGAGATGAATTCTGCCTTCAGCACCACATGCGGGGGGGACAGCGCTTAGTGTAGCGCTGTCTCTCCTGCACGGTCCGTGTGGTCCTCAGGCGGCACACGGGCGGCACACGGATGCCGCACGTATGTGCCACTTGAGCACACGGACATACGGACACGGATATCTCCGGTACCGGTTTTTTCCGGTACCGGAAATATCAGGACGTGTGAAAGAGCCCTTAGACTGTACTGAAGAAACAAGATAATGTGCCACAACCCGTAACCATAAAGCGAATGCTTCTGCCACTGTCAGATGTGGCCCTAGATTTACTATGCTCTTTCTCTCTGAATAGGCTATTTGCACATGTCTGATGTGAGAAATATCAAACATTGTGACTGTGGTTTGTTACGGTTGTTCATCTTGCAAAACTACAGTAGCTAAAATTGTGTTTTTAACTACAATAGCCTTTCTTACTGCCTTGTTTGCATTGAAATTTCAACACCAGAAAGGAAAGATTGTGGAATTATAGAAATCACAGGATCAAAACGACAAGTTATTGATGTGCAATTAAAAATGAAAACAACATTTTCAGAACATTTTCATTTATTCGGTATACACTGTGTTCCAAATTATTATGCAAATTGGATTTAAGTGTCTTAAAGATTTAATTGTTTTGTTTTTTCAAATAAACTCGTGGATGGTATTGTGTCTCAGGGCTCAATGAATCACTGAAATCAATCTTAAACACATGTGATAATTAGTTTTCCAGGTGATTCTAATTAAAGGAAAACTACTCAAAAATGATGTTCCACATTATTATGCAGGTGACAGGTTTCAAGCAATATGGGAAATAAAAAGGATCTCTCTGCTGCTGAAAAGCGTTAAATAGTGCAATGCCTTGGACAAGGTATGAAAAAATTAGATATTTCACGAAAACTTAAGAGTGATCATCATACTCTGATGAGATTTGTGACTGAAACAGAGCACAGACAGAGTTCATGCAAATAAAGGCATAATGAGGATGTTTTCTGGCAGACAAATTCATTGGATTAAGAGAGCAGGGCCGCACTTAGTAACCCGATGTTTACCCTGGTTACCAGTGTAAATGTAAAAAAAAACAAACACTACATACTTACATTCCGGTGTCTGTCGCGCCCCCCGGCATCCACTTCCCTGCACTGTGTAAGCACCGGCCCTAAAGCAGAGCGGTGATGTCACCGCTGTGCTCTGCTTTACGGCCGGCCGGTGCTGACACATTCAGTGCAGGGAAGCCGCCGGCGGGGGATGTGACAGACATCAGAAGGTGAATATGTAGTGTTTTTTTTTTACTTTTACAATGGTAACCAGGGTAAATATCGGGTTACTAAGCGCGGCCCTGCCCTTAGTAACCCAATGTTTACCCTGGTTACCAGTGAAGACATCGCTGAATCCGCGTCACACACACCGATTCAGCGATGTCTGTGGGAGATCCAGTGACGAAATAAGGTGCTGGCCTTCTATGTTATGACCCCAATGGCAGAGGGTCTCAGAAGTAATTACCAAGTCTGCAAACACAAAAAACCAGCTCATAGGACAGTGGTAACTGGGCTGACCGTATAACTAATCCTAGCACCACAAATAGCAGCAGCCGGGGAACGTGCCTAAGTTGGTTCTAGACGTCTCGCGCCAGCCGGAGAACTAACTAACCCTAGAAGGGAAAAGATAGACCTTTCTTGCCTCCAGAGAAAAGACCCCAAAAGTTGGATACAAGCCCCCAACAAATAATAACGGTGAGGTAAGAAGAAAAGACAAACGTAAGAATGAACTAGATATTTAGCAAAGAGAGGCCCACTGACTAATAGCAGAATATAGTAAGATGACTTATACGGTCAGCAAAAACCCTATCAAAATTTCCATGCTGGATATACAAGAACCCCCGAACCGTCTAACGGCCCGGGGGGAGGATACCAGCCCCCTGGAGCTTCCAGCAAAATCAGGAATCACATTTAGTACAAGCTGGACAAATAAATAAGAGCAATGCAAATAACCAAAAAACAAGGAAGCAGGACTTAGCTTAATTTTGCAAGAACCACGACCAGCAGACAGGAGCAAACAGAAAGGAACTGATTACAACGATGCCAGGCACCAGACTGAGAATTCAGGAAGTTTACATAGCAACACCCCTGGACTAACGACCCAGGTGGGTGCCAAACTAGGGAAAGACAATCCCAGAGTCATATCACTAGTGACCACAAGAGGGAGCCAAAAAAGTCTAATTCACAACACTTCTAGCTCCGACCAATGATGGCACAGCAGGATCCTGATCGCTGCTGCGTGTCAAACACAACAATATCGCTATCCAGGACGCTGCAACATCACGGATCGCTATCGTTATCGTTGTTAAGTTGTTCAGTGTGAAGGTACCTTTACTGTGCTGAGCTGTGTATCTAATCCTCTCCTGTGTGATACTGACTGAGCTGTGTATCTAATCCTATCCTGTGTGATACTGTCTGAAGAGCCGTGTATCTAATCCTCTCCTGTGTGATACTGACTGAGCTGTGTATCTAATCCTATCCTGTGTGATACTGTCTGATGAGCTGTGTATCTAATCCTATCCTGTGTGATACTGTCTGCTGAGCTGTGTACCTAATCCTCTCCTGTGTGATACTGACTGCTGAGCTGTGTATCTAATCCTCTCCTGTGTGATACAGTCTGCTGAGCCATGTATCTAATCCTATCCTGTGTGATACTGACTGCTGAGCCATGTATCTAATCCTATCCTGTGTGATACTGTGCTGAGCTGTGTATCTAATCCTCTCCTGTGTGATACTGTTTGCAGAGCCATGTATCTAATCCTATCCTGTGTGATACTGACTGAGCCATGTATCTAATCCTCTCCTGTGTGATACTGTCTGCTGAGCCATGCATCTAATCCTATCCTGTGTGATACTGTGCTGAGCCTTTTATCTAATCCTACCCTGTGTGATACTGTGCTGAGCCGTGTATCTAATCCTCTACTGTGGGATACTGTGTGCTGAGCCATGTATCTAATCCTATCCTGTGTGATACTGACTGAGCTGTGTATCTAATCCTCTCCTGTGTGATACTGTCTGCTGAGCCATGTATCTAATCCTATCCTGTATGATACTGTCTGCTGAGCCATGTATCTAATCCTATCCTATGTGATACTGTGCTGAGCCTTATATCTAATCCTATCCTGTATGATACTGACTGAGCTGTGTATCTAATCCTCTCCTATGCAGTCCTCTCCCCCGTTATGTGTGATCTATATGGCGGTATTATGTGTGATCTATATGGCGGTATTATGTGAGATCTATATGGCGTCCTTATGTGAGAAGTATATGGCGGTACTATGTGATGTATATGGTGGTATTATGTGTGATGTATATGGCGGTATTATGTGTGATCTATATGGCGATATGTGAGAACACTGGTGGTATTATGTGAGATCTATATGACGGTATTATGTGTGAAGTATATTGTGGTATTGTGTGCTCTGTATTATGTGTGCTCTATATGGCGGCATTATGTGTGCTCTATATGGCGGTATGCTCTATGTGGCGGTATTATGTGTGCTCTATATGGCGGTATTATGTGAGATCTATATGGTGGTATGCTCTATATGGCGGTATTATGTGTGCTCTATATGGCGGTATTATGTGTGCTCTATATGGCGTTATTATGTGAGATCTATATGGCGTCCTTATGTGAGAAGTATATGGCGGTACTATGTGATGTATATGGCGGTATTATGTGTGATGTATATGGCGGTATTATGTGTGATCTATATGGCGATATGTGAGAACACTGGTGGTATTATGTGAGATCTGTATGACGGTATTATGTGTGAAGTATATGGTGGTATTATGTGTGAAGTATATTGCGGTATTGTGTGCTCTGTATTATGTGTGCTCTATATGGCGGTAATATGTGTGCTCTATATTGCGGTATGCTCTATATGGCGGTATTATGTGTGCTCTATATGGCAGTATTATGTGTGCTCTATATGGCGGTATTATGTGAGATCTATATGGCGGTATGCTCTATATGGCGGTATTATGTGTGCTCTATATGGCGGTATTATGTTTGCTCTATATGGCAGTATTATGTGTGCTCTATATGGCAGTATTATGTGTGCTCTATATGGCGTTATTATGCGAGAAGTATATGGCGGTACTATGTGATGTATATGGCGGTATTATGTTTGATGTATATGGCGGTATTATGTGTGATCTATATGGCGGTATTATGTGTGATCTATATGGCGATATGTGAGAACACTGGTGGTATTATGTGAGATCTATATGACGGTATTATGTGTAAGTATATGGCGGTATTATGTGTGAAGTATATTGCGGTATTGTGTGCTCTGTATTATGTGTGCTCTATATGGCGGTATTATGTGTGCTCTATATGGCGGTATTGTGTGCTCTATATGGCGGTATGCTCTATATGGCGGTATTGTGTGCTCTATATGGCGGTATGTGTGCTCTATATGGCAGTATTATGTGTGCTCTATATGGCGGTATTATGTGAGATCTATATGGCGGTATGCTCTATATGGTGGTATTATGTGTGCTCTATATGGCGGTATTATGTGTGCTCTATATGGCAGTATTATGTGTGCTCTATATGGCGGTATTATGTGAGATCTATATGGCGTCATTATGTGAGATCTATATGGCGGTACTATGTGATGTATATGGCGGTATTATGTTTGATGTATATGGCGGCATTATGTGTGATCTATATGGCGGTGTTATGTGTGATCTATATGGTGATATGTGAGAACACTGGTGGTATGTGAGATCTATATGATGGTATTATGTGTGAAGTATATGGCGGTATTATGTGTGAAGTATATTGCGGTATTGTGTGCTCTGTATTATGTGTGCTCTATATGGCGGTATTATGTGTGCTCTATATGGCGGTATTATGTGTGCTCTATATGGCGGTATGCTCTATATGGCGGTATTGTGTGCTCTATATGGCGGTATTATGTGTGCTCTATATGGCGGTATTATGTGAGATCTATATGGTGGTATGCTCTATATGGCGGTATTATGTGTGCTCTATATGGCAGTATTATGTGTGCTCTATATGGCGTTATTATGTGAGATCTATATGGCGTCCTTATGTGAGATCTATATGGCGGTACTATGTGATGTATATGGCGGTATTATGTGTGATGTATATGGCGGTATTATGTGTGATCTCTATGGCGATATGTGAGAACAGTGATGGTATTATGTGAGATATATATGACGGTATTATGTGTGAAGTATATGGCGGTATTATGTGTGAAGTATATTGCGGTATTGTGTGCTCTGTATTATGTGTGCTCTATATGGCGGTATTATGTGTGCTCTATATGGCGGTATTGTGTGCTCTATATGGCAGTATTATGTGTGCTCTATATGGTGGTATTATGTGAGATCTATATGGTGGTATGCTCTATATGGCGGTATTATGTGTGCTCTATATGGCGGTATTATGTGTGCTCTATATGGCAGTATTATGTGTGCTCTATATGGCGTTATTATGTGAGATCTATATGGCGTCCTTATGTGAGATCTATATGGCGGTACTATGTGATGTATATGGCGGTATTATGTGTGATGTATATGGTGGTATTATGTGTGATCTATATGGCGATATGTGAGAACAGTGGTGGTATTATGTGAGATCTATATGACGGTATTATGTGTGAAGTATATGGCGGTATTATGTTTGAAGTATATTGCGGTATTGTGTGCTCTGTATTATGTGTGCTCTATATGGCGGTATTATGTGTGCTCTATATGGCGGTATTATGTGTGCTCTATATGGCGGTATGCTCTATATGGTGGTATTGTGTGCTCTATATGGCAGTATTGTGTGCTCTATATGGCAGTATTATGTGTGCTCTATATGGCGGTATTATGTGAGAACTATATGGTGGTATGCTCTATATGGCGGTATTATGTGTGCTCTATATGGCAGTATTATGTGTGCTCTATATGGCGTCATTATGTGAGAAGTATATGGCGGTACTATGTGATGTATATGGCGGTATTATGTTTGATGTATATGGCGGTATTATGTGTGATCTATATGGCGGTATTATGTGAGAACACTATGGAAGTATTATCTGACGAAAGGGGACCCAATCTAGGGTGGTTCCGGTTGAGCAGCTGCACGCGGGTCTGGGGTAATAGAGGGGGCAGCATGACCTCCAGTTAGGTGCCTTCAGGGGAGGGCTGGTAAGGCAGCTGAAGAGAGGGGTCTCATGTTTATCGTTACTATATGGCTACATTTCCTTCCCAGCATCACCCCGGACTGCGCCTGTCACCTCGCTTTCACACATCGCCAGGACAGGATCTGAGGAGGGGAATGGGGTCTTTGCATGCAAAGTCTGGATCAGAACAGGCCATCAATCAGCAGAAATGTTTCCTGGATTTCTGAGGAGACGGTCCATCCATGTGTATAAAAGACAGCGCTCTATGTACAATCCCTGGCTGCTCCGCACACCGAACAGGGTGCCCCCCATAGACCAGCACACTGCTCTCCTGAAATACTCTGTGCTGCTGTCACCCTGCTCCCTCCACCATATATCTCCCAGAATCCTTGCTGCCTGCCATCCTCGGTGACTGTCTACTTGTCAGTATAACTTTGCAGTCACCAACAAAATGGCTGCACACTGTGTTCCTGAATCCTCTCATCCCCTAGCAAACACCAGAAGGGGAGGAGAGGAGTGACATCACACCCATGTCAGCAGACTCAGCCCATAATTACTGCAGTGCAGTAATGTGAGCTAGTTGTACACTAGGTTTTTGTCAAATTTCATTAGCTGCTCCCCCTAGTGTTTAAAAGTGGAAATGCCAAACCTTTTAAAATTATTTTTCATATTTTACTAAATTAAAAACAAATGATAATATTTTTTAAGAAAATGTAAACATTAATTCTTTACATTTTTTCAATCGCTGGAAAAAAAAATTTTTGATGGCACCTTCCCTTTAAATGTATTCTAAAGCCATGCGACTGCTGCATTGAAAACCTGTTTGCCAGGATGAAATGAACTTTATCCCTCCCAGCAGCCTTGGACTTTCAGTCATAAAGGTGCTGCTTCAGTCACCATTGAGTACATAGTGTGTGGTGGCTGTATCCATGACCCGGCACTTACTGCAAGCCGGCTCAACATTGGAACAGTGCTGAGCTGACTCTCAGCCAGTGCTGTGGTGTGGTATGCTGAGCAGTGACTGAAGCTTGGCTGAAAGCTGTGGGCAGCCAGGAGAAAAAAAAGTTCATTTCCATCCAACAGTCGGACTTTCAGCCTGAGGGCTGTATGGCTTTAGAACGCTATAAACCCAGGAAGTAATCCCATATCTGCAGGTTAATAGTGCTATTTGACATAATATGTCCACTTTATAAGTCCATAGTGCTAGAGTGGCATTAGTAGAAGTTCAGGGAAGTGGTAGTGAAAAAAAGTCCTGCAGAAAACATTGGGATTCAGATACAAGTGAGTTCATCACAGTGAAAGACGTGAGGAGATGCCCAACAGAGATATCAGAGGAAGCATGGGCACAACAGAGTGAAGGCAGTAGTGGAATGAGAGTGCTTTTCTGTAAAAGTGGGGGACTGATAGGTTCAGGCCTAGTGTGAAAACTTAGAAAATGAAGTCTCCATTTTTGGGAGAATCTGAGTAAGTAGAAGCTATAGATGGTTTATGAGGATTGTCAATGATTAACATGTGGGTGCTGGATTTGTATTGCTGTTAGGCCATGTGCACACGTTCAGTATTTTTCGCGTTTTTTTTCGCGTTTTTTCGCTATAAAAATGTGATAAAAACGCGAAAAAAACGCTAACATATGCCTCCCATTATTTTCAGTGTATTCCGCATTTTTTGTGCAAATGTAGCCTTTTTTTCCACGAAAAAAATCGCATCGCGGAAAAAAAAGCAACATGTTCATTAAAATGCGGAATTGCAGGGGATTCTGCACACCTAGGAGTGCATTGATCTGCTTACTTCCCGCACGGGGCTGTGCACACCATGCGGGAAGTAAGCAGATTATGTGCGGTTGGTACCCAGGGTGGAGGAGAGGAGACTCTCCTCCACGGACTGGGCACCATATAATTGGTAAAAAAAAAGAATTAAAATAAAAAATTGTCATATACTCACCTTCGATGTCTTCCCGCCTCTCCGCTGCATGCTGCCGCTTCGGTTTCTAAAGCTGGTGTGCGGTGAAGGACCTGCGATGACATCACTGTCTTGTGATTGGTCGAGACCGGTCATGTGACCGCTCACGTGACCGCGACGTCATGGAAGGTCCTGAACCACAACGGCATCTATAGGTACGGACGCCTGCAGGTGAGTATAACCATTTTTTTTTTTTTTATTATTTTTAAACATTCTATCTTTTACTATAGATGCTACATAGGCTGCATCTATAGTAAAAAGATGGTCACACTTGTCAAACGCCATGTTTGACAAGTGTGACCAACCTGTCAGTCAGTTTTCCAAGCGATGCTACAGATCGCTTGGAAAACTTTAGCATTCTGCAAGCTAATTACGCTTGCAGAATGCTAAAAAAACGCGAAAAAAACGGAAAAAAAACGCAAAAAAAAAATGCGGATTTCTTGCAGAAAATTTCCGGTTTTCTTCAGGAAATTTCTGCAAGAAATCCGGACGTATGCACATACCCGAAGGCTGTGTGCATACGTAGCAGATTTTTTGGGTTTTTTCGTGGTTTTTCGCTATAAAAACGCTATAAAACCGCGAAAAAAACGCTAACATTAAGCATCCTATGTAACAGATTGCAATCCGCATTTTTTGTGCACATGCTGCATCTTTTTCCTGAGCGGAATCGCAATCCAGAAAAAAACGCAGCATGTTCATTAAAATTGCGGAATCGCGGCGATTCTGCACACATAGGAATGCATTGATCTGCTTACTTCCCGCACGGGGCTGTGCACACCATGCGGGAAGTAAGCAGATCAAGTGCGGTTGGTACCCAGGGTGGAGGAGAGGAGACTCTCCTCCACGGACTGGGCACCATATAAGTGGTAAAAAAAAAAGAATTAAAATAAAAAATAGCGATATACTCACCTTCTGGCGGCCCGACCTTCTCAGAGGCTTCCGAGGTGTGTGTGAAGGACCTGCGATGACGTCGCGGTCACATGACCGCGATGACGTCGCGGTCACGTGACCGATACGTCAATGGAAGGTCCTGAACACACAGCATTAGAAACGGAAGCCGCTGAGGTGAGTATATCCTTTTTTTTAATTTTTTTAATTATTTTTAACATTCTATCTTTTACTATAGATGCTGCATAGGCTGCATCTATAGTAAAAAGTTGGTCACACTTGTCAAACACTATGTTTGACAAGTTTGACCAACCTGTCAAACAGTTTTCCAAGCGATGCTACAGATCGCTTGGAAAACGCTAGCACTCTGCAAGCTAATTATGCTTGCAAAACGCTAGTTTTCTGCTGGTATATGCATGCAAATTCTGCATGCGATATACCCGCGGCAGGAGGCGCAGAATTGCCGCGGAAATTTCCGCGGCAATTCTGCCACGTGTGAACTCAGCCTTAGACTGTACTGAAGAAACAAGATAATGTGCCACAACCCATAACCATAAAGCGAATGCTTCTGCCACTGTCAGATGTGGCCCTAGATTTACTATGCTCTTTCTCTCTGAATAGGCTATTTGCACATGTCTGATGTGAGAAATATCAAACATTGTGACTGTGGTTTGTTACGGTTGTTCATCTTGCAAAACTACAGTAGCTAAAATTGTGTTTTTAACTACAATAGCCTTTCTTACTGCCTTGTTTGCATTGAAATTTCAACACCAGAAAGGAAAGATTGTGGAATTATAGAAATCACAGGATCAAAACGACAAGTTATTGATGTGCAATTAAAAATGAAAACAACATTTTCAGAACATTTTCATTTATTCGGTATACACTGTGTTCCAAATTATTATGCAAATTGGATTTAAGTGTCTTAAAGATTTAATTGTTTTGTTTTTTCAAATAAACTCGTGGATGGTATTGTGTCTCAGGGCTCAATGAATCACTGAAATCAATCTTAAACACATGTGATAATTAGTTTTCCAGGTGATTCTAATTAAAGGAAAACTACTCAAAAATGATGTTCCACATTATTATGCAGGTGACAGGTTTCAAGCAATATGGGAAATAAAAAGGATCTCTCTGCTGCTGAAAAGCGTTAAATAGTGCAATGCCTTGGACAAGGTATGAAAAAATTAGATATTTCACGAAAACTTAAGAGTGATCATCATACTCTGATGAGATTTGTGACTGAAACAGAGCACAGACAGAGTTCATGCAAATAAAGGCATAATGAGGATGTTTTCTGGCAGACAAATTCATTGGATTAAGAGAGCAGCTGCCAAAATACCATTACAAAGCAGCAAACAGTTATTTGAAGCTGCTGGAGTCCCTCAAACCTCAAGGTGTAGGATCCTTCAAAGGCTTGCTGTGGTGCATAAACCTACTATTCGGCCACTCCTAAACAGTGTTCACAAGCAGAAACGGTTGCAGTGGGCCCAGACATACATGAAGACTAATTTTCAAACAGCCTTGGTTACTGATGAGTGTCGAGCAACTCTGGACGGTCCAGATGGATGGAGTAGTGGATGGTTGGTGGATGGCCACCATGTCCCAACAAGGCTGTGACGTCAGCAAGGAGGTGGAGGAGTCATGTTTTGGGCTGGAATCATGGGGAACCAGCTGGTAGGGCCGTTTAAGGTTACTGAAGGAGTGAAAATGACCTCAGCAAAGTAAATAGAGTTTCTGACTGACAATTTTCTTCCATGGTCTAAAAAGCAGAAACGTGCCTTCAGGAACAAAATCATCTTCATGCATGAAAAATGAATACCTCTGAGTAATTGGCTGCTATGGGCATAAAAGGAGATAAACTCATGGTGTGGCCACCATCTTCCCCTGACCTCAACCCTATAGAGAACCTTTGGAGTATCATCAAACAAAAGATCTATGAGGGTGGGAGGCAGTTCACATCAAAACAGCAGCTCTGTGAGGCTATTCTGACTTCATGCAAAGAAATACAAGCAGAAACTCTCCATAAACTCACAAGTTCAATGGATGCAAGAATTGTGAAGGTGATATCAATGAAGGGCTCCTATGTTAACATGTAACTTGGCCTGTTAGGATGTTTTGGAGTTAAATAGCTTTTTTGTTCAGTGAATGTGACCTCCTAATGCTGCAAATTCCACAAATGAGCATTTTCAGTTCTTTAAAACATATCAAATGTTTAGAAATACTACTGTGCCTAATAATTTGGAACAGTGCATTTTGAGTTTTTATTCATTTTGGAGATTATACTGTTATCATTGGGAGGTTTCTTCAATAAAATTCGATGTATACTCTAACGGGTGATGACTTTTATTAGACTGACTGTCATTTGCACTGACCATTTAGGAAAATCCGAGAAAAATGTCATTTGCATAATAATTTGGAACATAGTGTAGAATATGAGTTCAAGTACAGAAATAAAGTACTTACATGCCTCTCCATGCTATCAATGAGGTTCTGAATTGTGGTGTGAGGAATGTTCTGCCACACTGAATGTACTTATGCACGCAAATCAACAAGATTCACTGGTGACTAGTGTTGAGCGATACCTTCCGATACTTGAAAGTATCGGTATCGGATAGTATCGGCCGATACCCGAAAAATATCGGATATCGCCGATACCGATACCAATACAAGTCAATGGGACTCAAGTATCGGAAGGTATCCTGGATGGTTCCCAGGGTCTGAAGGAGAGGAAACTCTCCTTCAGGCCCTGGGATCCATATTCATGTAAAAAATAAAGAATTAAAATAAAGCATAAGAGCAGGTCTTAAACTGCTCATTCTTAGGAACGGAGGCTGCCGGTTACAATCGGTAAGGTCCAGGGGCCTCCGGACGGGTTAGTATATCCATATTTTTTATTTGAATTCTTTATTTTTTACATGAATATGGATCCCAGGGCCTGAAGGAGAGTCTCCTCTCCTCCAGACCCTGGGAACCATACACTGGGAACTTCCGATTCCGATTTCCGATACCACAAAAGTATCGGAACTCGGTATCGGAATTCCGATACCGCAAGTATCGGCCGATACCCGATACTTGCGGTATCGGAATGCTCAACACTACTGGTGACTAGGGTTGAGCGACTTTCATTTTTTTAAGATCGAGTCGGGTTTTGTGAAACCCGACTTTGTCCAGAGTCGAGTCGAGTGCAGTCGGCCGATTATCGCTAAAAGACGGGGATCGACCGAAACACGAAATTCAATGCAAGTCAATGGGGAAGCATAGTCGGCAGTGAGTGGAGGCCAGGAAAACACCTACAGTGCCCATTTTAATGCCAAAAACATCCATTCTTGTTTCTGAAGCTTGTCAATCTTAATTAACTTTATAATAATAGTTGGGCATTGGAAATTGGGGGTCATTTGGCAAAAGTTGTGGGGGGTAGGGCTGGTTAAAGGTTTTAGTGGGCCCAGGAAATGTGGACTACGTCACGGCGGTGGAGCAGTGAGAGGTAAGTATGTCAAGTTTGCAAGTGCTGTGATCCTAAGCAAGCAGGGGGGGCCCACTCATTGGCATTGGCACTGTCACAGGGCCCCTCAAAGTACAGCGGTGTGTTTGCATGGCGGGGGCGCCTCCCACCAGCAGCGACACTTTTGCGTACTCTGAGGGGCTCTGTGCCAGTGATGTCGCCAACGTGTATGCCCCCCACCTGATGAAGGAACCTGCACTTTCATCTGCACCTTCCTCTTTGTCCCTGTGTAAGGTGGTATAACATGCGGGAAGGGGAACCTTACTTTCAGCAGGGTCAGATTCTGGCTGTGTTGAGTGCAAGGGGAATGTAGTGGTCTAGGTCAATGTACCAGCAGACTCATCTAGCAGTGGCTGGGCAATGGGCAGGATGGGGAGGAAACACAGATATAGGGCCAAAGAATAAAGTAGGCTAAATGCAGTTCAAAATTGGTAACATGACTAAACAGGCGGCATTGCTTTGTTCAGTGGAGTAGCAAACCCAGGAGCAGCAGACACTGTTTTAAGGGCCCAACCACACTAGTAGGCCAAATGCAGTTTAATATCTGCTACTA
This sequence comes from Ranitomeya variabilis, assembly GCF_051348905.1. Classification (NCBI taxonomy): domain Eukaryota; kingdom Metazoa; phylum Chordata; class Amphibia; order Anura; family Dendrobatidae; genus Ranitomeya; species Ranitomeya variabilis. Next base: position 319,695,176 of record NC_135233.1, on the reverse strand, counting down.
TAGGCCAAAAGCCTAAAGACTGAAGCTCAGCTTTATACAGTGGAGGACAACACCAGGGAGCGGCAGACACCGTTAGTAGGCCGTAACCACCAATCTTTTAAAAAACAGCACTTAATGAGAGCCAGAAGGTTGAAGCTCAGATTTATTCAGTTGAGGACAACACCAGGGAGCGGCAAACAGAGTTATTAGGCCCCAACCACCAATTTTTTTAAAAAAAGCACTTAATGAGAGCCAGAAGGTTGAAGCTCAGATTTAGACAGTGGAGGAAAATTTGAATTAGGGACTGCAGACAGACTTAGTAGGCTGTCCCCTGTGGACCATGCATCCACCACATTAACCCATTGCGCCGTAATGGACACGTAACCTTCCGTGGCCATGCCTACAGGTCCATGCGTCTGTTGTCAGGTGCACCTTTGTACTCACAGATTGCCAGAGTGCTTGGACAATGGAGGTGGTGCTGGTGGAGGGCTGGGATGGCTTTTCTTGCAAAAGAAGTGACGACTGGGTAGCTCGTAGTGTGGGACAGCGTAGTCCATCATGGCTTTTTTAATATTACATAAAATAATGAAATAGGCTCTATGCACTTTAAAATAGGTTCCAGGGGTACACGGGCAGCATTGGTGTGGTCAGCGGAGGAGGAGGATTGCAAGGAGGGACCGCAGACAGGCGTACTAGGCCTAATATAACTTAAAATAGGCTCAAGGCAGTTTTAAATCGGTTACATGGATACACAGGCAGCATTGTGGTCAGCGGAGGAGGATTGCAAGGAGGGACCGCAGACAGGCGTACTAGGCCTAAAATAACTTAAAATAAGCTCAAGGCAGTTTTAAATCGGTTATATGGATACAAAGGCAGCATTGAGGTCAGCGGAGGAGGAGGATTGCAAGGAGGGACCGCAGACAGGCTAACAAAGGCCTAAAATAACTTAAAATAGGCTCAAGGCAGTTTTAAATCGGTTACATGGATACACAGGCAGCATTGTGGTCAGTGGATGAGGATTGCAAGGAAGGACCGCAGACAGGCTAACGAAGGCCTAAAATAACAAAAAATAGGCTCAAGGCAGTTTTAAATCGGTTACATGGATACAAAGGCAGCATTGAGGTCAGCGGAGGAGGAGGATTGCAAGGAGGGACCGCAGACAGGCTAACGAAGGCCTAAAATAACTTAAAATAGGCTCAAGGCAGTTTTAAATCGGTTACATGGATACACAGGCAGCATTGTGGTCAGTGGATGAGGATTGCAAGGAAGGACCGCAGACAGGCTAACGAAGGCCTAAAATAACAAAAAATAGGCTCAAGTCAGTTTTAAATCGGTTACATGGATACACAGGCAGCATTGTGGTCAGCGGAGGAGGAGGATTGCAAGGAGGGACCGCAGACAGGCGTGCTAGGCCTGAAATAACTTAAAATAGGCTCAAGCAGTTTTAAATCGGTTACATGGATACAAAGGCAGCATTGAGGTCAGCGGAGGAGGAGGATTGCAAGGAGGGACCGCAGACAGGCTAACGAAGGCCTAAAATAACTTAAAATAGGCTCAAGGCAGTTTTAAATCGGTTACATGGATACACAGGCAGCATTGTGGTCAGTGGATGAGGATTGCAAGGAAGGACCGCAGACAGGCTAACGAAGGCCTAAAATAACAAAAAATAGGCTCAAGTCAGTTTTAAATCGGTTACATGGATACACAGGCAGCATTGTGGTCAGCGGAGGAGGAGGATTGCAAGGAGGGACCGCAGACAGGCGTGCTAGGCCTGAAATAACTTAAAATAGGCTCAAGCAGTTTTAAATCGGTTATATGGATACACAGGCAGCATTGTGGTCAGTGGATGAGGATTGCAAGGAGGGACCGCAGACAGGCTAACGAAGGCCTAAAATAACAAAAAATAGGCTCAAGGCAGTTTTAAATCGGTTACATGGATACACAGGCAGCATTGTGGTCAGTGGAGGAGGAGGATTGCAAGGAGGGACCGCCGACAGGCGTACTAGGCCTAAAATAACTTAAAATAGGCTCAAGGCAGTTTTAAATCGGTTATATGGATACACAGGCAGCATTGTGGTCAGTGGATGAGGATTGCAAGGAGGGACTGCAGACAGGCGTACTAGGCCTAAAATTAAAAAAAATAGGCTCAAGGCAGTTTTAAATCGGTTATATGGATATATAGGCAGCATTGTTGTCAGTGGATGAGGATTGCAAGGAGGGACCGCAGACAGGCTAACGAAGGCCTAAAATAACAAAAAATAGGCTCAAGGCAGTTTTAAATTGGTTACATGGATACACAGGCAGCATTGTGGTCAGCGGAGGAGGAGGATTGCAAGGAGGGACCGCAGACAGGCGTGCTAGGCCTGAAATAACTTAAAATAGGCTCAAGCAGTTTTAAATCGGTTATATGGATACACAGGCAGCATTGTGGTCAGTGGATGAGGATTGCAAGGAGGGACCGCAGACAGGCTAACAAAGGCCTAAAATAACAAAAAATAGGCTCAAGGCAGTTTTAAATCGGTTACATGGATACACAGGCAGCATTGTGGTCAGCGGAGGAGGAGGATTGCAAGGAGGGACCGCAGACAGGCGTACTAGGCCTAAAATAACTTAAAATAGGCTCAAGCAGTTTTAAATCGGTAATATGGATACACAGGCAGCATTGTGGTCAGTGGATGAGGATTGCAAGGAGGGACCGCAGACAGGCTAACAAAGGCCTAAAATAACAAAAAATAGGCTCAAGGCAGTTTTAAATCGGTTACATGGATACACAGGCAGCATTGTGGTCAGCGGAGGAGGAGGATTGCAAGGAGGGACCGCAGACAGGCGTACTAGGCCTAAAATAACTTACCGTATATACTCGAGTATAAGCCGAGATTTTCAGCCCAAATTTTTGGGCTGAAAGTGCCCCTCTCGGCTTATACTCGAGTCACGGTCTGCGGTGGGGTCGGCGGGTGAGGGGGAGAGGGCGCTGAGGCATACTCACCTAGTCCCGGCGATCCTGGCGCTCCCCCTGCCTGTCACACTGTCTTCGGGTGCCGCAGCTCTTCCCCTGTTCAGCGGTCACGTGGGACCGCTCATTAGAGAAATGATTATGGACTCCACTCCCATAGGGGTGGAGCCGCAAATTCATTTCTCTAATCAGCGGTGCCAGTGACCGCTGACAGAGGAAGAGCTGCGGCACCCGAAGACAGTGTGACAGGCAGGGGGAGCGTCAGGATCGCCAGGACTAGGTGAGTATTTTATATTCACCTGTCCACGTTCCAACCGCCTGGCGCCGTTCTGTCTTCGCGTCCTCTTGTTCTGACTGTTCAGGTCAGAGGGCGCGATGAAGCATGTAGTGTGCGCGCCGCCCTCTGCCTGATCAGTCAGTGCAGAGAGACGCCGGGACGGGACGCTGAGGAGCTGCAAGCAAGAGAGGTGAGTATGTGTTTTTTTTTTTTTAATTGCAGCAGCAGCGTTATATATGGCACAGATTTATATGGCACATCTACGGGCAACGGTGCAGACCACTATATATGGCACAGATTTATATGGCACATCTATGGGGCAACGGTGCAGCATTATATATGGCACAGATTTATATGGCACATCTATGGGGCAACGGTGCAGAGCACTATATATGGCACAGATTTATATGGCACATCTATGGGGCAACAATAAACAGTGCAGAGCATATATGGCACTGCTTAATAAGAAGCATCTATGGGGCAATAATGAACAGTGCAGAGCATATATGGCACTGCTTTATAAGGAGCATCTATGGGCCATAATGAACGGTGCAGAGCATTCTATATGGCACAGCTATATATGGAGCATCTATGGGGCAATAATCAACGGTATGGAGCATTATATATGGCACAGCTTTATATGGAACCTCCTTTGGGGCAATAATGAACGGTATGGAGCATCTATTTTTATTTTTGAAATTCACCGGTAGCTGCTGTGTTTTCCACCCTGGGCTTATACTCGAGTCAATAAGTTTTCCCAGTTTTTTGTGGCAAAATTAGGGGGGTCGGCTTATACTCGGGACGGCTTATACTCGATTATATACGGTAAAATAGGCTCGAGGCAGTTTTAAATCGGTTATATGGATACACAGGCAGCATTGTTGTCAGTGGATGAGGATTGCAAGGAGGGACCGCAGACAGGCTAACGAAAGCCTAAAATAACAAAAAATAGGCTCAAGGCAGTTTTAAATCGGTTACATGGATACACAGGCAGCATTGTGGTCAGTGGATGAGGATTGCAAGGAGGGACCGCAGACAGGCTAACGAAGGCCTAATATAACTTAAAATAGGCTCAAGGCAGTTTTAAATCGGTTATATGGATACACAGGCAGCATTGTGGTCAGTGGATGAGGATTGCAAGGAGGGACCGTAGACAGGCTAACGAAGGCCTAAAATAACAAAAAATAGGCTCAAGGCAGTTTTAAATCGGTTACATGGATACACAGGCAGCATTGTGGTCAGTGGATGAGGATTGCAAGGAGGGACCGCAGACAGGCTAACGAAGGCCTAAAATAACAAAAAATAGGCTCAAGGCAGTTTTAAATCGGTTACATGGATACACAGGCAGCATTGTGGTCAGTGGATGAGGATTGCAAGGAGGGACCGCAGACAGGCTAACGAAGGCCTAAAATAACAAAAAATAGGCTCAAGGCAGTTTTAAATCGGTTACATGGATACACAGGCAGCATTGTGGTCAGCGGAGGAGGAGGATTGCAAGGAGGGACCGCAGACAGGCTTACTAGGCCTAAAATAAATAAAAATAGGCTCAAGGCAGTTAGAGTTATCTCGCAGGGGTACACAGGCAGCATTGGTGTGGTCAGCGGAGGACGATTGCAAGGAGTGTCTGACACAGTTAGTACTCACAAAAAATAAATAGATGTTAATGTCTCGCCAAAAAAAAAAAAAGTGTGGCATACTTAGGTACAGGGGTGGGCTCATCTGCTGAGTTTCTGACATAGTAATTTGGCAGTAACTATTTACTGGTGTCAATATAGGACCCTGACCCAGACTACTTTAACTAGCATCATAGATGACAACAAATTGGTATTGTCAGTGCCAGGCATTGAATGATGTCAGCGCATAGACTAAACATTGGTGGAGCTGTGAGAGATAATTTTGCACGTGGTAGAGCACAGTTTGAGCTGGGGGGGTGAACTTTCTTGTGGCCGGCGGTATCGTCCCAGGGCCCCTCATATTACAACGGTGTGTCTGACGTTGGGTGCGCGCCACCACCGCCAGAGACACTTTATTGTACTATGAGGGACCCAGTGGCAGTGCCGTCGACCATAAGCGGGCAAACCCACCTCTTCAGACAAACGGCACTCTAACGGGTGCTTGCGCCAAGTGGCGAGACCACGGCCCCGTGGGGGGAGTTTTCCCATTGAGGGAGGTGTAAACATGTCGTATGCTGGACAAACAGCTGCTGCAAATTAAGAGATTGGAACACTCAGTAAGACCAGTCCACAAGCAAGACCTTTTTATAGGAAAGCTAGGTGTCAGCCGGGAAAGGTGGGGCAAAATAATTTGAAATCCAGGAGTGGTTCATTTTAATGAAGGTGAGATCATCCACATTTTGGGTAGCCAGATGAGTCCTTTTTTCGGTTAATATTGAACCAGCAGCACTGAATACTCTTTCTGATAGCACACTAGCTGCTGGGCAAGCAAGCTCCTGCCATGTATATTCTGCCAATTCAGGCCAGGTGTCTAATTTGGATGCCCAGTAATCAAATGGGAATGACAGTTGAGGGAGAACATCGATAAGGGATGAATAATAGTTAGTAACCATACTGGACAAATGTTGTCTCCTGTCACTTTGAATAGATGCTGCAGTACCTGTCCTGTCTGCGGTCATTGCGAAATCACTCCACAACCTGGACAGAAAACCCCTCTGTCCAACGCCACTTCTTATCTGTGCACCTCTAACACCTCTGCCCTGTAGCCCCCTGCAGCTCGTGTGAGAACCATCACCGGCGCTGTGTGCTGGTAATGCCTGAATCAAACGGTCTACAAGAGTAGCTTGTTTGGTTGCTAATATTTGTTCGAGGTTCTCATGTGGCATAATATTTAGCAATTTGCCTTTATAGCGAGGGTCAAGGATGCAGGCCAACCAGAAATCGTCATCGCTCATCATTTTAATAATGCGTGGGTCCCTTTTGAGGATACGTAAGGCATAATCCGCCATGTGGGCCAAAGTTCCAGTTGTCAAATCTGCGGTTGTGCTGGTTTGAGGGGCAGTTACAGGCACATCTACGTCACTTGTCTCCCTTAAAAAAATAGAACCCGGCCTTGCAACACCACTAATTTTTGTTGGCCCAGGAGAAGCTTCCTCATTAAAAAAGTACTCATCCCCATCATCCTCCTCGTCCTCCTCCTCCTCTTCGCCCACTACCGCGTCCTCTACACGGCCCTGACCAGACAATGGCTGACTGTCATCAAAGCTTTCCTCTTCCTCGGCTGCAGACGCCTGCTCCTTTATGTGCATCAAACTTTGCATCAGCAGACGCATTAGGGGGATGCTCATGCTTATTATGGCGTTGTCTGCACTAACCAGCCATGTGCATTCCTCAAAACACTGAAGGACTTGACACAGGTCTTGTAGCTTCGACCACTGCACACCTGACAACTCCATGTCTGCCATCCAACTGCCTGCCCGTGTATCCTCCCAAAAATACATAACAGCACGCCTCTGTTCGCACAGTCTCTGAAGCATGTGCAGTGTGGACTTCCACCCTGTTGCAACGTCGATGATTAGGCGATGCTGGGGAAGATTCAAAGACCGCTGATAGTTCTGCATACGGCTGGAGTGTACGGGGAACGGCGGATGTGCGAGCAAAGTCTGCGCACTTTGAGGAGCAGGTCGGGTAACCCCGGATAACTTTTCAGGAAGCACTGCACCACCAGGTTTAAGGTGTGAGCCAGGCAAGGAATGTGTTTCAGTTGGGAAAGGGCTATGGCAGCCATGAAATTCCTTCCGTTATCACTCACTACCTTGCCTGCCTCAAGATGTACAGTGCCCAGCCATGAATGAGTTTCTTTCTGCAAGAACTCGGACAGAACTTCCGCGGTGTGTCTGTTGTCGCCCAAACACTTCATTGCCAATACAGCCTGCTGACGCTTGCCACTAGCTGTCCCATAATGGCACACCTAGTGTGCATCAGTGGCAGCTGCGGATGGAGTGGATGTGCGACTGCGGTCTGTGGACGAGCTCTCGCTTCTGCAGGAGGACGAGGAAGAGGAGGAGGGGGGCGAACGCCTACAGCCAACACTTTCCTTGACCGTGGGCTAGGCAGAACTGTCCCAATATTGCTGTCCCCTGTGGACCCTGCATCCACCACATTCACCCAGTGTGCCGTGATGGACACGTAACGTCCCTGGCCATGCCTACTGGTCCATGCATCTGTTGTCAGCTTTGTAGTCACAGACTGCCTGAGTGCATGGACGATGCGGTCTTTAACATGCAGTTGGAGGGCTGGGATGGCTTTTCTAGAAAATAAGTGTAGACTGGGTAGCTCGTAGCGTGGTACAGCGTAGTCCATCAGCGCTTTGAAAGCTTCGCTTTCAACTAACCGGTAGGGCATCATCTCTAATGAGATTAGCCTCGCAATGTGGGCGTTCAAACCCTGTGTACGCGGATGCGAGGATGAGTACTTCCTTTTCCTAACAAGAGTCTCATGCAGGGTGAGCTGGACTGGAGAGCTGGAGATCGTGGAACTAGCGGTGGTGCCGGTGGACATGGGTGAGTGAGAGGGGGTTGGAGATGGTATTCTTGCCGGTGCCCTACATGCAGTGTTTCCTACTGCAAACCTGGTGATTCCCTGACTGCTTTGGCCTGGCGACGAAAGCTGCACAGATACTGCAGGTGTTGCGGGAAATGGTGGGTTTACAATGAGGGAAGCGATGTAGCGTTGCTGACTAGCTTCATTGGGCGAGGGTGCTGCAACCTTTAGGGACGTTTGGTAGTTAGTCCAGGCTAGCAAATGCATGGTGGATAAATGTCTATGCATGCAACTTGTATTTAGACTTTTAAGATTCTGACCTCTGCTTAAGGTAGTTGAACATTTTTGACAGATGACTTTGCGCTGATCATTTGGATGTTGTTTAAAAAAATGCCAGACTGCACTCTTTCTACTATCGGATACTTTTTCAGGCATTGCACACTGAGCTTCTTTAACCGGATGGCCACGCTGTCCTCCAACTGGTTTTGGTTTTGCCACGCGTTTTTGGCCAGATACGGGCCCGGCAGATGGAACCTGTTGTGATGTTGATGCCTGCTGTGGCTCCTCCTCCTCCGCTTCAGAACTACTGCCCACTGCACCCTGTTCCCTTAATGGCTGCCAATCGGGGTCAGCAACTGGGTCATCTATGACCTCCTCTTCTATGTCGTGTTCAACTTCGTCTGTGTCACCGTGTAAGCCGGTGGTATAGCATTCGTGACGGGGCACCATAGTCTCCGCTGGGTTTGATTCTGCCTCAGTACACTGCGAGGGCAATGTTCTGGTCTGAGTCAAAGGAACAGCATAGTAATCTGGCTGTGGCTGTGCATCTGTGCACTCCATGTCCGATTCAACTTCGAATGGGCATGGCCTGTTAACTGTTTCACTGTCTAACCCAGGAACGGTATGTGTAAAGAGCTCCATGGAGTAACCTGTTGTGTCGACTGACGCATCCTCTTCTGTTGTTCTGGGTGAAGGACACAAGGAAGCAACTTGTTCCTGACCGGGAGCATCCACTGACGATGCACTGCTCTGACATTTGGCACTTTCCGAGGAGGAGGCGAAAGAGCTAGAGGCAGAGTCAGCAATGAAAGCCAATACTTGTTCCTCCTGCTCCGGCTTCAAAAGTGGTTTTCCTACTCCCAGAAAAGAGAGCGTTCGAGGCCTTGTGTAGCCAGATAACGAACCTGGCTCAACAACTCGAGACTTAGGGGCTGTACTGCTTTTACCACGACCACCTGATGCTCCACCACCACTACCATCATTACCAGCTGACAATGACCGCCCACGGCCACGACCTCTTCCACTAGACTTCCTCATTGTTTGCAAAACGTAACCAAAGTAACGGTATTTGTTACTGTAAAACAACTTATAAGGTGAACTCAAACTTCTGTTGGATTTATACACTCACCGGCCACTTTATTAGGTACACCATGCTAGTAACGGGTTGGACCCCCTTTTGCCTTCAGAACTGCCTCAATTCTTCGTGGCATAGATTCAACAAGGTGCTGGAAGCATTCCTCAGAGATTTTGGTCCATATTGACATGATGGCATCACACAGTTGCCGCAGATTTGTCGGATGCACATCCCAAAGATGCTCCATACAAGGCAGGATGGATCCATGCTTTCATGTTGTTTACTCCAAATTCTGACCTTACCATCTGAATGTCGCAGCAGAAATTGAGACTCATCAGACCAAGCAACGTTTTTCCAATCTTCTACTGTCCAATTTCGATGAGCTTGTACAAATTGTAGCCTCAGTTTCCTGTTCTTAGCTGAAAGGAGTGGTACCCGGTGTGGTCTTCTGCTGCTGTAGCCCATCTGCCTCAAAGTTCGACGCACTGTGCGTTCAGAGATGCTCTTAGGCCTACCTTGGTTGTAACGGGTGGCAATTTGAGTCACTGTTGCCTTTCTATCAGCTCGAACCAGTCTGCCCATTCTCCTCTGACCTCTGGCATCAACAAGGCATTTCCGACCACAGAACTTTTTTTTCTTTTTCGGACCATTCTCTGTAAACCCTAGAGATGGTTGTGCATGAAAATCCCAGTAGATCAGCAGTTTCTGAAATACTCAGACCAGCCCTTCTGGCACCAACAACCATGCCACGTTCAAAGGCACTCAAATCACCTTTCTTCCCCATACTGATGCTCGGTTTGAACTGCAGGAGATTGTCTTGACCATGTCTACATGCCTAAATGCATTGAGTTGCTGCCATGTGATTGGCTGATTAGAAATTAAGTGTTAACAAGAAGTTGGACAGGTGTACCTAATAAAGTGGCCAGTGAGTGTATATACCTTTATAGGTGCCTGACACTGAAAGGAAAATCAGGCCCAATGTTACACACTAGGTTTTCTGTGCCCCAATAATTTGAGACAAATGGCACACACAGGACCAGCACTCAAGCAGAAATGCCAATCTTAATCTCCCACTTTTTTTTTTTTTTTTCTGGGAGAATTTAAAAAAAAACAAAAAACAATATTACACACTAGGTTTTCGGTGGCACACAATGAGAGACAGATGCCACACACAGGACTGGCACAGAGGCAGACTTGCCAATCTTTATCTCCCAGACTCCCACTATTATTTTTTTTTTTTACAGGGAGAATTTACCCCCCCAAAAAAAGAATGGCCCAGTATTACACAGTGGTTTTCGGTGGCACACAATGAGACAGATGCCACACACAGCAATGGCACAGAGGCAGACTTGCCAATCTTTATCTCCCAGACTCCCACTATTAATTTTTTTTTACAGGGAGAATTTACCCCCCCCCAAAAAAAATGGCCCAGTATTACACAGTGGTTTTCGGTGGCACACAATGAGACAGATGCCACACACAGCAATGGCACAGAGGCAGACTTGCCAATCTTTATCTCCCACTAATTATTTTTTTTTTACAGGGAGAATTTAGAAAAAAAAAAAAATGTCCCAGTATTACACAGTGGTTTTCGGTGGCACACAATGAGAGACAGATGCCACACACAGGACTGGCACAGAGGCAGACTTGCCAATCTTTATCTCCCAGACTCCCACTATTATTTTTTTTTTTACAGGGAGAATTTACCCCCCAAAAAAAAGAATGGCCCAGTATTACACAGTGGTTTTCAGTGGCACACAATGAGACAGATGCCACACACAGCAATGGCACAGAGGCAGACTTGCCAATCTTTATGTCCCACTAATTATTTTTTTTTTTACAGGGAGAATTTAGAAAAAAAAATGGCCCAGTATTACACAGTGGTTTTCGGTGGCACACAATGAGACAGATGCCACACACAGCAATGGCACAGAGGCAGACTTGCCAATCTTTATCTCCCACTAATTATTTTTTTTTTTACAGGGAGAATTTAGAAAAAAAAAAAAATGGCCCAGTATTACACAGTGGTTTTCGGTGGCACACAATGAGACAGATGCCACACACAGCAATGGCACAGAGGCAGACTTGCCAATCTTTATCTCCCACTAATTATTTTTTTTTTTACAGGGAGAATTTAGAAAAAAAAAAAGGCCCAGTATTACACACTGGTTTTCGGTGGCACACAATGAGACAGATGCCACACACAGCAATGGCACAGAGGCAGACTTGCCAATCTTTATCTCCCTGCAGTAATCTCAGAAAAGTATGGCAGGCAGCTATAAAAAGGACTGCTGCACACAAAAGTGTGGACAAACACACAAGATAGATGTGCAGAAAGGATGGAACAACAGGATTTGTGCTTTGAAAAAAGCAGTTGGTTTGCACAGCGGCGTACACACACAGCAACGCAGCTATCAGGGAGCCTTCTAGGGCAGCCCAATGAGCTACAGCGCTGAGGAAAAAAAATGTAGCTTCCACTGTCCTGCAAACAAAAGGTGGTGTTGGACAGTGGAAATTGCTACAGCACAAGTGGTTTGGGGGTGAATGTACCCTGCCTAACACTGTCTATCCCTGCTTCTGACGAAGCGGCACCTCTCCCTACGCTCAGATCAGCAGCAGTAAGATGGCGGTCGGCGGGAACGCCCCTTTATAGCCTCTGTGACGCGGCAGAAAGCAAGCCAATCACTGCAATGCCCTTCTCTAAGATGGTGGGGACTGAGATCTATGTCATCATGCTGCCCACACTCTGCCTCCACCTTCATTGGCTGAGAAATGGCGCTTTTAGCGTCATTGAAACGCGACTTTGGCGCGAAAGTCGCGTACCGCATTGCCGACCCCACACAGGGATCGGGTTGTGTTTCATGAGACGCCGACTTTGCCAAAAGTCGGTGACTTATGAAAATGAACGATCCGTTTCGCTCAACCCTACTGGTGACTGATCCATTTGCAATTTATGACTAATGGTGTCCAAGGTTTGCTCACCTGGAGACACTTAGGACATGCAAGTTGCTCACAGTAGATCCAGCAATTCGAGTCCTGGCAATTTTGTGTTGAAAAGCAGCTCGTGGAACACTTTGGAGAAATGGCTGTACCATTGGTTACATATGTGCTCGATGAGAGAGAAATCCAGAGATGTTGTAGGCCAAGGTTGCAGGTTTTGTCTTGCTGAACATTTACTGTACCACTGGTTCCACAAACAAATATAACACTGAGCATCTATGGCCTCTTCATTATCTGCCAGGACTTCTGGTCGTAATCAGACATTAAGTGTCACTGCATATCATATGATTGCATGTGACGTCACAACATTGCTGCTGACAATGTGTTGTGACCAAGCTTGAACTCCCAGTCTATATGGGAAAGGACAGAGATGTGGTATAAGGCAGGAGGAAAGGGTGAAGAAGAAGACTGGACTGTTGGCAGCAAGGGATGTATTCATTTTTTTCTTATTTAAAGTTTTGCACTTATAATACACTGGTATTTGGACAGACCCTAGAGCATAAAAAGAAACATTTAATTTGCCCCAAATCATATTTTTGGGAAACATTTAACAGAACTGACAAATAAAAATCCCAAATGATTCCTTTATACACTGTTTAGTATGACTGGTTACTCAAACACCTGACTATAATCCTTACTCAATTCAAGTGTACCTAATATAAATTACCGTATTTTCCGGCATATAAGATGACTTTTTAACCCCTAAAAATCATCTCAAAAGTTGGGGCTCGTCTTATACGCCGGGTATGGTGTGTGCAGGGAGCGGTCCTGTATGGTTCCCAGGGTCTGAAGGAGAGGAGACTCTCCTTCAGGCCCTGAGATCCATATTCATGTAACAAAAAAGAATAAAAATAAAAAATATGGGATATACTCACCCTCCGATGGCCCCCGACTCTCAGCGGTGCAAGCGGCGGCCTCCGTTCCTAAGGATGCAGTGAGTGAAGGACCTTCTATGATGTCGCGGTCACGCGACCAGTCACATGACCGCAATGTCATCGAAGGTCCTTCACTCACTGCATCCTTAGGAACGGAGGCCGTCGCTTGCACCGCTGAGAGCCGGGGGCCATCGGAAGGTGAGTATATCCCATATTTTTTATTTTTATTCTTTTTTTTACATGAATATGGATCCCAGGGCCTGAAGGAGAGTCTCATCTCCTCCAGACCCTGGGAACCATCCGCACCACACACGCCGTATAAGATGACTGGGCGTATAAGATGACCCCCGTCTTATACAGCGGGTATATCCCAAACTCCATATTTTATATGGAAAAGTTGGGGGTCGTCTTATATGCCCAGTCATCTTATACACCAGAAAATACGGTATACTGTTTTAAAGGCAAAGGGTGATCACCAGAGATGAGAAATTTTGGAATACAAATTCTCACATTTTATATTTTTATATTTTTATATTTTGAAATTAGTCAAATTAAAATTCAGCAAAATGTTGGGCAGCTTCAGTTATTATTTTGTTAAAAACCATAGAGGGCAAGACAAGCAGTTAAAAAAGGATACTCACTTCCCTGCTCACCTCTTTTGCCAATAATGCAGCCCACTGTTCAGTCCTCCATACCTTCCCCTTCACCCTTCATGAAAAGCCTCCTCACAATCGCATACAAGATTTCTCTCGCGCATCACCCCTACTCTGGAATGCTCTACCACAACATATCACACTCTCACCTACCATCGAAACCTTCAAAAAGAACCTGAAGATGCACCTCTTCTGACAAGCCTACAACCTGCAGTAACCACCAATCGACCAAATCGCTGAACGACCAGCTCTACCCTCACCTACTGTATCCTCACCCATCCCTTATAGACTGTGAGCCCTCGCAGGCAGGGTCCTCTCTCCTCCTGTACCAGTTGTTGACCTCATCTCCTGGTACTTACCTGCGTGCAACCTCCGATCCTCACAAGATCTCCTTATATACTCCCCTCTTATCTCCTCTTCCCACAATCGCATACAAGATTTCTCTCGCGCATCACCCCTACTCTGGAACCCTCTACCACAACATATCAGACTCTCGCCTACCAATGAGACCTTCAAAAAGAACTTGAAGACCTACCTCTTCCAACAAGCCTACAACCTGCAGTAACCACCAATCGACCAAACCGCTGCACAATCAGCTCTACCCTCACCTACTGTATTCTCACCCATCCCTTGTAGATTGAGAGCCCTCATGGGCAGGGTCCTTTCTCCTACTGTACCAGTCTTGATTTGTATTTGTTAAGATTATTGTACTTGTTTTTACTATGTATACCCCTTCTCACATGTAAAGTGCCATGGAATAAATAGCACTATAATAATAAATAATAATAAATACTTTTCACTCCAACCCAGAACTTGTGTTGATGTACGTAGAGAAGACAATCATGCAAAACTTGAGTTGGACAAGTTTGCAATTGACACACTGTTTGGATTGTGTGCTGGAGTTTACTGTCTTTATTCATTGGAATTTTGTTACTATAATTAAATCTTTGGAGAGCTGTGCCTCACTGCTAGCATTCTTTCAGCATTAGAGTATCCTTTGGCTTTCTCCACACCATTAGATCAGTGGTAATTTTACATCTAGTCATTGACAAAGATTTGATCTCTGTGTCTGCTATTCAGAATCTGTGGGACCTGGAAACAATCATTCAACATCATGACACCTTTAGCTAATTGTCTTACCTGTGTGGTGTATTTATGATTTGATTATCTGACTCTGCTGTTACTATTATAATAGTCTGAGAGACTGCATGAATATTTTATTTTCCTTTATTTATTCATTCATTGCATCTTACTTTTTTTTAGGACTGTTAATGGATATTTACTGCACTTGTGTATCTAAAAGTCGTAGGATCGCTAGATGAATGTGAAAAGAGTCTTAGAATAAACTATTTTTCAATTATGGAAATGGCTTATTTGTCTACAAAACATTACATTACCACTTTTGATTGTAGCATAATTTTTTAAAAGAAGTCATCTTATCCGTATTTTGATTTTTCTATTAATTTTGCTGTTTCATCTTCAGGATGATCACCATTTTATGTGATAGGGAAGGATTTTGTTTTACCAGCTTCATTTATTACATGCAAGAACTATGCTTGATGACAGTATTATAGCCCTTACTGTCTGTTCATAAAAATCACTGTCAAAGCATATGTTGTTATTTGACCTTTAATGTGACATTCTGTTCCATTCAAATTTTTCAAGTTGTCTCATAAAACATAACTTCTCAGCTATTTCTTTGGAACTGAAGTCTGTCAAAGTTTGGCTATAAATCCACAAATGACAACAGCTTTAGCTGAAAACTTTGCTTCATATTAAACATAGAGGAAAGTGAAGTGTTATCTATGTTAGTTTTCATTTATTGTACTCATTTTATTGTGAAATTCACATTATTTAGTCACTCTAGAGAGACTTTTCGGAGTTTACGAGTATGAAAATAGTGCTTGGAATTCAAATTTAAGATACAACTTTTGCAGTAGGAACAATATTTAAAAATAAGATTTCTGGTTTATTTCTGCATGTGATGAAAAATGAATCAACCTTTTAAAAAATACTATTAAAGAAAAACACTCCAATGAAGATTTTTTAAATAAATCTGTGTATATGAGCATATAGTGTAGTGTATGTGTGTGTTAATATACTCATCTACTGTCTCCTTACCTGAGATCAATTGCTGTCCTGGTCATCTTTTCAGTGATGTCAAAACTCTGCAGACTCTCGAGGTCACATTGCATTCTCTGTGACCCATAATGGCTTGAATAATGTAAGCCTATTGAGCAATAAAACAAAGCTCCATAGAAGTACGATTTTTGGCTCATGTATAGTGCCCAGGGTGATCAAGATAATCTGAAAATCAGCGATGTCATTGGCAGGAGTAGCAGAACAGCGCTGCATCCATAAGAAGGTAGCAGTAGCTGAGTATATTAATACAGCCACTACATACTATACTACACTACATGCTGTGGTAGAGCGGCCGACTCAGCTGGACATAGAGATATAACTGGAACACTGTCTCTTTAAGAAAAGGCTTGGTTTATTGTAGACAGAATAAACCAAGCTTGGGAAAGTAAACATGGCCCTCTGAGCAAAACAGCAAAACAAAGAAGCAAAAATAAACACAGGGAGTCAGCCCGCTCAAAGTCAGCAATGCCCACAGTTTAAGTTTAGCACACACTTTCCTGGAGCGCTTCCTGTCCAGTCACATTCTGAATACTTAAAGCTCTGGCCATCAGCCATTTAAGCCCATACCATTGGACTCCTGTATCATGTGATTGATCACATGGTCTCAACATCACACAGGTCCTGTCAGGACTCTGCAGGTGAAGATATGGTGGACATCCTTCCCACCCGTTCTATGGAGGTCCATTAAAACCAACCCATAATATAACTTTCAATAAAACGAGCCAAAACAGAGTGAGCTGGAGGAAACTATTCTGTTTTTTTTTTCATTACTGACGCCATCATGCGCAGTGACCCTTATTTCCTCTTCATCAATTCAACAGTGACTCTGTCACAATACACACAGATTTATAAAAAATAAATATTCATGGGAGGTCTTTTTCAATATCAATATCAGTAAAGAAGTTTCTATACAATTTAAACAACTAATTTATATTTAAATGAACATTGGCAATCATGCATACTCCATGAAATAATCTTTCAATTTTCTACAAACAGAAAAGCTGACCAGTACATCTATGCTAGTGTGTACATGTGTCAGCTAAGACTCTAATACTGGGAAAAAAATTTCAGAGTGCAGCTATATTTTCTCTTAGAATTATAGTCTTAGCTGGCACCGATACACACTAGCTATGATGTGCTCTTCTAATCCCATCAACCTTAAGTGTTTTTAATTATCTAGTTCATTCTTTCCCCCGTATATTATAGGCTTTTTAGTCCAAGTAGGTGACTTTGACATTGACTTTTGGGCTCACATATATTGGCCAATCTATGTGCTAAGTACCTTCTTTTTACTGTAATTTTCCTATAGCAATATTGCAGCTGCAATTTTTCCAAGTCTCCATATTTACATAATGTATCATTTGTCTATTTTTCTATGACAGTAATGCAATTACAATTTTATAAATTGGATTTAAACATTTCTCAACTAAATTCTGATTCCAGGTCTCTTCTACAAGCACCTAAAGTTGGTGCATCCTGGTGGACTCACTTGGGTATTTATACAGTTTTTTCTTCAACTCTACCCAAAAGTGTTCAAGGTTGGGGGACTGTGGGAGCCAGTCCAGCACCTCTATTTCTTTATCATTGAAACATTTCTTTGTCAATCTTGAAGTATTCTTTGAGTCAATGTTCTGCTGGGACACTATGTTGTCCTTTTGGTACTGATAGTACTCGAGTGTACCAAGTAACTCATCTTGTAGGATACTGACATATAGTTCAGCATTGAGGCCACCATCGATCCTGATCAAGTAACCAACACCTTCAGCTGGGAAAAAACCCATCTAATCAGGATTCCTCAAAGCCTGTGATTGCGCTATTGCAAAATATTCAAGCCACCTCCACTGCCGTGTTTGTTGCGCCAGAACTGATAGACATTGTGTTGAGCCAACTTGTTGACTCTGATATTTTGCCAAGACAGCCACCTCTTGACTTTTGAAAGGATAGATAGACTTCATTTTGTATTTTTCCAACTGTCATGGCACTCAGATGAGGGGTTTGGCAATTTTCTTAACCGAGAGACCGCTATTGATGAGCTGTTTCTCTTTTCTAGGCAAATCGTTTTCATGGCTGCTTTTTGATTTTAACAAGTGACCTTTCACTTGTGAATCAGCCTAATAACACACTGAGCTATTAGAGAATGTGAGAACAGGTTGTAATTTGTAGTATACAGGAAGAAAAAGATTTTTTATCACCAGGAGCAAAACAGCAGCAATGCAATGACATGGCAACAATCTGCATAACTAATCATATGCCAAATAGTTGCAAGTCAAATTTATGCATGAGATAGCCAAGATGATGTCTATAAATTGATGGTAGTCTCACGCTCGAAGCAATGGTGGATGGTGAGATATGGAGCCTGAAAGAAAAAGTATACACTCATCTATTTAATATAAAGCAAAAATTCAAATTTTTACACATGCCAGTGGCCATAGTCTCAAAATGGCTACTTTAGGTAAACAGGGCACAAGCCACTCTCTATCAGATTTGAGAGGAACACTGTTTTCCACACTTTAACACTGTACAGGGATCTAAACTTAAAAACAGAACTGTCCACTGGGAGAATAGCAAGGCAAGTTGCACATAAGCAGGTCAGAATTTAATTAATAGTCCAGAGCAGGATTTTAGGATCTAAAATAGCTTGTTACCCCACCCAAACTACATAGTAGTTAACTCTCTGTCTTTGATTATGGATGGGACTATAAGTCACAGAAAACACAAAACCAGAATTGTCACTTCAAGTCACCCACTGTCATGTCGAACGCTGTTCACACTAGGGTGTCCGACAGACAGCAGTAATTCCACTTACGTCCACTACACACTCAGTGGCATCGGCTAGATTTTATCCAGCTTGCTCGGGGTTAATCTAGCTGGTAATCAGGTTGGAGGCTGAGGCTGGGTCACGCCCATGGCCTTTAAATAGTCACGCTGGACTTTGGGCGTCGCCGATTATAGCTTTTGCTTTATGCCTGGTGATTCTGGTCTGGAGTGGTGGTCTTGTTGCAGGAATATCGTATCTGGTGGTGTATAATCCTTTGTCATATTCCTCCTTCCTATTTGTATTTGTTTTGCCCTGTGCACATTATAGTGTATTCCTGTGTGTCTGCGGCATGGTGCGTTTTTCCCTGTCTGTGCTTCCTGTGGGGATTGGTGTGTGGTCTCTTCACTGGGTGGCGGGTGGTGGTTTCAGCTTAGGGCTGAAACAGGAGTCAGGGTCAGGCCTGGCGGCCCAGACATGCACACCTTTAGTGTAACTTCTGGGAAAGGGACAGACAGGGTTTCCCTAGCCTGAGGGATATCGCAGGGGCCCGGGTAACCAACCTTAGTCTACCCTATTCCCCCGTGACACCCACAAAGAGAGTGCAGAGCAGGCAGAAAGAGAAGACACTGATGCAGACGTTGCACAGATTCACAATTGATATTATGTTTTTCAGGTTCCACTTTTGCTTGAGTCTTGGTCTTGTTTGTGGAC
Source organism: Ranitomeya variabilis (assembly GCF_051348905.1). Lineage (NCBI taxonomy): Eukaryota > Metazoa > Chordata > Amphibia > Anura > Dendrobatidae > Ranitomeya > Ranitomeya variabilis. The sequence goes on along the minus strand of NC_135233.1, from coordinate 319,675,978 downwards.
TTTAGAAATATTATGTTCCTATCAGCTATGATCGTGAAGTGGGCCACACATTTACAGTTGTTCCATCCAGTTAGGATTTATTTGAGGCCCACGAGTTGAAATTAAGGTCTATTGCATGTATACATTTGGTGGTTGTTACTCTATAATAATATATTATGTTATTTAATGAATAAATGATTAATTAAATTATACCACTAAGGCTGCTTTCAGACATCAGTTTTTTTGCCATCAGTCGCAATTCGTTGTATTTTGAAAAAAATGGATCCGTCGTAGATTATGAAAAACTGATGCGACAGATCAGTTTTTTCAAATGATCAGACTAGGGGGGCTGGCTAAAGGATCCTATAAATATCGGAGCATGCTTAGTTAAAAAAACGGAATCCGTCGCCGATAGGCTTCCATTCTAACAAACAACGAATGGCGCTGTCCGTTTTTTCGAGGGAGACAAAAATGGTATTTTGTCCGTTGTCTCCAGCCGCCGGAGAGACAATTTTCGACGGATCCAGTGAACGACAGATTTTTTTCAAAATTTGACGGATTGCGACTGATGGCAAAATACTGATGTGTGAAAGCAGCCTAACATATATATTTAATTATTTTGTGTTACTATTATCCAATTATCATATGTGGATACCAGAGCACTTACTGCAGTTTAATAGTTAAATGCATATTACTATTTATATATTTTTGGAGATATACTCGTATAAGTAAAACGCTTTTCTCCCAATTAATGGCGCTTCTTATTTTGGTGTGTAGGCATTAAAGTCCAAAAAAATGTTTCTTAATGTGACTTATGTAACCAATCATCAGCTGCTACAGTTGTTTACCCCTGTGGTTTTTGATTGGCTGCAGCAGTCACAATATTTTCTCTCCAAAAGAGCAACCTGTCTAGCATTACTGAAGAATAGCAATGGATCAACAGGGAATGGACAGTGAAGAACATTTTTATAGATCACGCTGGTGTGTTTCTTAGAGGAAAAACAAAGGAACACACTATTAAAGTTTGACAAACAGTAAGGGTTCATTCATGACACATAAAGTGTAGCCCTATGTCTTGTGATATATTAGCAGAAATAATAGGTATGTGACAGCAATCCTTCAAATTGATGCTAAAAAATATAGTATTCCAAAGCACCATTGTCTGTCAGTGTAAAAAAGGCAAACAATTTTTTTTGTTAAATATACTTTTTACATTTTTGGCAATGTTCTTTTCCCTATATCAAAATCTGTAGCCACATAGAGTCCAACTCTGTTTTTAGTTTTGAAGCATCTAATGAGCCTGTATAAAGGGGATTATGGAGGGATGGGAAGCAGGGTCAGCTGTGAAATTACCTATTGTGATAAGTGAATACTCTGTTATAAGCTGTGTATTAAGGTGTTATCTGTCATTGTAATAATGCCTCTGATACATATAATACACAATGTTCCTTGCTTAAAATTCTTCTTGAAATGATAAAGTATGAGTCTAAAAAGTCACAGTGGCCTGTTTAAAAATTGCAAGATTACTGATTTTGTTAATTGCTGTCATAATATAAAAATGCCTTTTTTTAAAAACTAATTTAACACAAAATCCTGTGTAACGTGGTGGTTCAGTGGTTAGCACTGTTGCTTTGCAGGGCTGGAGTCCTTGGCTCCAATAACACAAAGGTCAACATCTGCAACGAGTTTATATGTTATTCACGTGTTTGAGTGGATTTCCTCTGGGTTCTCTGGTATCTTACCACACTCCAAAGACATAATGACAAGGAATCTAGATTGTGTGCCCCAATAAGGACAGTGATAATAATGTATGTAAAGCGCTGCTGAATATGATTGTGCTATATAAGCAAGGTATAATAAATAAATAAGTTAAGCAATAGTCATTTTTTTGAGCATAGATTCACTTTAATGCTCATGTAATGCTTCATTCTGTCATGAAAACCCATCAACACCCTGGGATTTAGTTTTGGAGTTCCATTAGGCTGAAAAAGGGAAAAAGAGCATCTCTGTTAAATTCTTTAGAAGACATGGGCAATACTGACAACATTATCTAAGGGGTCAAACAGCTTGGATTGGAGTTACAGTAACTGGTATCTCAGATAATATCTCAGCACCAGCTACTGACAGCAAAGGCAGAGCTCCTGTTTGAGTGTCTTTCCCAGGATGGTTTTTTAATTCATTCATTGGAGCATCCAATTAATTTGACCACAGTGGTCATCCATCTGAAGCACGGGTGAACAACCTGCGGACCAGTGGCAACATGCAGCCCACAATGCCCTTCTGTGTGGCCCTCAACTGTGTGCTCACAGACATGATAGTGACTGGTCATATGTATTTTTCATGAAATGTTGAACACTAGTGATGAGCGAGTATACTCTTTACTCGAGATTTCCCGAGCATGATTGGGTAATCTCCGAGTATTTGGATGTGCTTGGAGATTTAGTTTCTGTCACCGTAGTTGCATGATTTGCAGATGTTAGCCAGCCTGAGTACATGTGGGGGTTGCCCGTTTGTTAGGGAATCCCCACATGTATTCACGCTAGCTAGCAGTCACAAATCATGCAGCTATGGAGACTGAAACTTAATCTCCGAGCACGCTGAAATACTCAGAGATCTCCCGAGCATGCTTGGGAAATTTCAAGTAACGAGTATACTCGCTTATCACTATTGAACACCAGTGGTGCATAGAACCGCTTTCCTTCTTTCTGGACTGCAAAGCTATGAGAAGGGTACCTCTTGCTTCTTTTTATGTGGAAGCTCCAAAAATGGAATCAGCACCTATTAGATATGTATGGCATATAATTAAAATATGCAATAAATGTCTCTGAATTTAATATTGAAGTAATATTCTGGTCCTTGGGGCTGAATCGATTGACTGTGTGGCCCTAAAGCTTAAAAAGGTTGTACAGCCCTGGTCTATAGAAAGAGAATACAATATATATATATATATATATATATATATATATATATAAATCTTTCTGTGTTACTTACAAGTTTACTGTAATATATAATCAAATGCCGTAAATATTTTAAATTCTTTCTTAAGTCAACATTAAAGATGCCGTTTCATGAATAAATATCTGACATTATTCATCCGTCTGCTAATATTATGCTTATTTTTTTCATTTTGTCTCTTAGCATGAAGAATGATACCATAAAATGCCAAAAGATTAGCAAAACTAACATTAAGTAATTATTTTTTAGCAAATATTCACTAGATTGAAATTGCAATCAAGAATCTTCCTCGAACTTGGCAACAAAACACGTCTGAAGATGTCCTTTATATATCCTCATATGTTTATAAGAATTATGATAAAAGTAAACAAGACAAAAAAGATATGCGACAGACAATTTATCATCTAAAAGATTAAGTACAATGCTGTACAGGTAAGAAAATCTATTAGAAACCTGTCATGTTTTTACGTTGATAAAAACGAACTTGCTATTAATATTTCTTTAAATCAATAACTCATCTACATAAAATTGTCCTCCTCTTTTGTAAAACTATTTTACCTTAGCTTTAAGATTTATTAACAGCTTGAAAAACGTCATACGTTAAGTCAATGAATGTTCTAGGTCATGCACTCAACTGCTCAGAAGTAATTAAACAATAAATGTTTTATTATTATTAACTTCTTTATGAAAGAACGTCTCACGTACATTCTTCAGTGGGTTTAACAAAATGAGTCAACAATACTTGTTTGGATAATCTCCATAGAATATAATAGATGAATCAAACTCTGCAATACTGAAGCTTTAATATACTGTATGTAGGTGGTTCAGCTCGGTGATTTGTAGGATTTATAAATGTTGCTGCCAAGCTCTAAATTCAATTCTTTGTTTGATATTATACAACAAACTAGAAAATTATTTTGAGCTTGCTGCACACTGCATGGATGTTCTGCGAGGTCTTTTGCTGAGACAATCTCCCCTTTAAATGGAATCAAACAGAATAAGTTAGTGGATCACATTTCTAGAAACTGGAGTAATTCATGTCAATTTTTTTTATAATGAGATTTATTGAATTTTTAAAATATTACAGAATTGAAAAAAACAAGAAGTAGTAGCATCATGCCAACTCTTTAATGTTGCCTTGTCAACCCCACCAATCCATATTTATGAAATCTTGCATCTTAATAAATGAAGACAAAACTTCATAAATGGTAATACACTTCTCAATGGTCAATAAGAGTCTTAAGCAGAATTTACACTTAACCACTTCACTCCAAAGCCTGTTTAATATTCCTGATCAGGCTAAATTTTACAATGTGTAAATTTATGTGGTAATTAGTGTTGAGCGATACCGTCCGATACTTGAAAGTATCGGTATCGGAAAGTATCGGCCGATACCGGCAAAGTATCGGATCTAATCCGATACCGATACCCGATACCAATACAAGTCAATGGGACTCAAGTATCGGACGGTATTCCTGATGGTTCCCAGGGTCTGAAGGAGAGGAAACTCTCCTTCAGGCCCTGGGATCCATATTAATGTGTAAAATAAAGAATTAAAATAAAAAATATTGCTATACTCACCTCTCCGACGCAGCCTGGACCTCACCGAGGGAACCGGCAGCGTTCTTTGCTTAAAATGCGCGCATTTCCTGCCTCCCGACGTCACGGCTTGTGATCGGTCGCGTGCCGCCCATGTGGCCGCGACGCGACCAATCACAGCAAGCCGTGACGTAATTTTCAGGTCCTGAATGCCTAATTCTAGGCATTCAGTATTTTAAAATTACGTTCCGGCTTGTGATTGGTCGCGTCGCGGTCACATGGGCGACGCGACCAATCACAAGCCGTGATATCACGGGAGGCAGGAAACGCGCGCATTTTAAAATTACGTCACGGCTTGTGATTGGTTGCGTGCCGCCCATGTGACCGCGACGCGACCAATCACAGCAAGCCGTTGTTTTTAATTTCAGGTCCTGAATGCAGAAATAGGCATTCAGGACCTGAAATTACGTCACGGCTTGCTGTGATTGGTCGCATCGCGGCCACATGGGCGGCACGCGACCAATCACAAGCCGTGACGTCACGGGAGGCAGGAAACGCGCGCATTTTAAGCAAAGAACTCTGCCGGTACCCTCGGTGAAGTCCAGGATGCGTCGGAGAGGTGAGTATAGCAATATTTTTTATTTTAATTCTTTATTTTACACATTACTGTTGTTTCGATACCGATACCCGATACCACAAAAGTATCGGATCTCGGTATCGGAATTCCGATACCCGCAAGTATCGGCCGATACCCGATACTTGCGGTATCGGAATGCTCAACACTAGTGGTAATAACTCTTCAACAGATCACACCCATTCTGAAACAGTTTTTTGTGACATTTTTACTACATGATACTGGTAAAATTTATTTGCTATGAGTTGCATTTATTTATGAAAATATCGGCAATTTGCAGAAAATTTGTGAAATTCAAACTTTTGATTTTTATGCCCTTAAATCAGAAAGTTATGTCACACAAAATATTTAATAAATAACATTTCTCACATGTTTACTTTACATCAGCACAATTTTTGAAACATAATTTTTGTTGTTAGGAAGTTATAGGGGTTAAAGTTTTTTCCAACAAAATTTAAAATATTTTTTTGTGACCACATCACATTTGAAGTGACTTTGATGGGCTTTTATGACAGAAAATATTCAAAAGTGACACCAACCTAAAAACTGCAACCCACAAGGTATTCAAAACCACATTAAAAAAAAAAAAAATTAACCCTTCAGGTGCTTCAGAAACTGAAGCTATTTTGAAGGAAAAAATAAATATTTAACTTTTTGTCACAAAAAATTTACTTTAGACTTTTAGAAATTGTTGTGCAGTTTCTCCTAAATACGCCTATACCCAAAATATAGTGGAAAGCTACAGTTTTGGTGCACGGCAGGGCTTGGAAGGGAAGGAGCACCATTTTACTTTTTGAATGTAAAATTATGTCGAAAAATTATCCGGTGCTATGTCGCATGTGGAGAGCCCCTAATGTGCCTAAAGAGTGGAAACTGCTTACAAGCGACATCATTTTAGAAGCAAGACCCCTCAGGGAACTTATCTAGACATTTGGTGAGCACCATGAATCCACAAGGGCTTCACAGAAGTTTATAACGTTGAATGGTGAAAATAAAAAAATCTAATTTTTCACACAAAAATGTTTTTAAAAAATGTTGCTCTTTTACAAGGGTAACACTTTGAAATTGTACCCAAAAATATGTCGGTCAATTTCTCCTGAGTACGTCGATACCCCATATGTGAGGGAAAACTGCTGTTTTGGTGCACGGCAGGGCTTGGAAGGAACACCATCTGAGTTTTTGAATGCAAAATTTGTTGGAATTCTTAGCGGATGCCATGTTGTGTTGGGAGAGATCCTTATGTGCCTAAAGAGTAGAAATCCGCACAAGTAAGCCCATTTTAAAAATCTGTCCCCTTAAGGAACTTATCCAAATGTGTGATGAGCATCTAGAACCCCAAGCTGCTTCAAAAAAGTTTATGATGTTGAGTTGTGAAAATAAAAAAATGAAAAATAATTTTCCCCCCAAATGTGTTAGCCTTAATTTTTTTGTTTTCACAAGGGTAACAGGAGAAAATAGACCCAAAAATTCCTTGTGCAATTTCTCCTGAGTATGCGGTACCCCATATGTGGGGGCAAAAGCACTGTTTGATTTCTTACTGGTCCAAGTGAAATAACTGAGGAAGTGTGAATGAAATGTGCATCTGGTTTGAGGGATGCAGGATAGACCATATGGCTAAGCAGTACAGCCAAATATGGGGTATTTCTACACTAAACAGACATTTTGGGACAAATTTTGGTGCCATTTTTACTGTTTTTCCAGTATGACAATGTAAAATTTGGGTCTAACACAGTTTTGGTGGTAAAAATGTAAATTATTCTTTATTCCCTGCCCAATGGTTTAAAATTCTGTGACACACCTGTGGTGTCAATATAATTACTATACCCCTAGATTAATTCATTGAGAGGTTTAGTTTGTAAAATGGGGTCGCATATGGGGGGTTCTGCTCTTTTGGCCCCTAAGGGGCTCTGCCCTGTAATATCGTGCTACTTCCTTTCTGAGCTTTGCACTGTGCCTCAAAAGTAGTTTTCGACTACATATGGGGTATCGGTGAATTCAGGAGAAATTGCTAAATTATTTTTGTGGTCGATTTGCTCCTGTTACCAGTATGAAAATGCAAAATTTTGATCTAAAAAAGATTTATCTGGGAAAAAAAATGTTTTTATTTTTATTTTCACGGCTCTTTGTTATAAAATTCTGTGAAGCACCTGTGGGTTAAAGGTCTTCAATACAAATCTAGATAAGTTCCCTAAGGGGTCTAGCTAACAAAATGGTGTCAATTATTTGGGGTTTCCACTGTTTAAGCACATCAGATGCACTCCAAACATGACATGGAATCTGCTAATTACGCTAACAAATGTTACATTAAAAAGTGAAATGGTGCTCCTTCCCTTCCGAGCCCTGCTGTGTTCCCAAACAGCACATTTTCCACACATATGGGATATTGGCATGCTCAGTATAAATTGCTCAACAAATTCTATGGTCTATTTTCTGCTGTTGCCCTTGCAAAAGTAAAAAAAATTAGTTCTAAAGGAAAAGTTTTGTGAAAGAAATGTAAATGTTTATTGTTTCCTTCCACATTTCAAAAATTCCTGTGAAGCTCCTTAACCCCTTAGTGACAGAGTCAATTTGGTACTTAATGACCAGACCAATTTTTACAATTCTGACCACTGTCACTTTATGAGGTTATAACTCTGGAACGCTTAAACGGATCCTGCTGATTTTGAGATTGTTTTTTTGTGACATATTGTACTTCATGATAGTGGTAACATTTCTTCGATATTACTTGCGATTATTTATGAAAAAAACAGAAATATGACAAAAAAATTTAAAATTTTGAAATTTTCAAACTTTGTATTTTTATGCCCTTAAATCAGAGAGATATGTCACAAAAAATTGTTAATAAATAACATTTCCCACATGTCTAATTTACATCAGCACAATTTTGGAAAAATTTTTTTTTTTGTTAGGGAGTTACAAGGGTTAAAAGTTGACCAGCAATTTCTCATTTTTACAACACCATTTTTTTTAGGGACCACATCACATTTGAAGTCATTTTGAGGGGTCTATATGATAGAAAATAACCAAGTTTGACACCATTCTAAAAACTGCACCCCTCAAGGTGCTCAAAACCACATTCAAGAAGTTTATTAACCCTTTACGTGCTTCACAGGAACTGAAACAATGTGGAAGGCAAAAATGAACATTTAACTTTTTTTGCAAACATTTCACTTCAGAACCATTTTTTTTTATTTTCACAAGTGTAAAAACAGAAATGTAACCATAAATGTTGTTGTTCAATTTCTCCTGAATACGCCGATACCCGATATGTGGGGGTAAACCACTGTTTGGGCGCACCGCAAAGCTTGGAAGAGAAGGAGCGCCGTTTGACTTTTTCAATGCAGAATTGGCTGGAATTGAGATTGGATGTCATGTCACATTTAGAGAGCCCCTGATGTGCCTAAACAGTGGAAACCCCCCACAAGTGAACCATTTTGGAAACTAGACCCCTTACGGAACTTATCTAGATGTGTGGTGAGCACTTTGAGCCCCCAAGTGCTTCACAGAAGTTTATAAAGTAGAGCCGTGAAAATAAAAAATTGCATTTGTTTACACAAAAATGATTTTTTTCGCCTACAAATTCTTATTTTCACAAGGGTAACAGGAGAAATTAGAAAACAAAAGTTGTTGTGCAATTTCTCCTGAGTATGTTGATACCCCATATGTGGGAGTAAACCACTGTTTGGGTGCACCGCAGAGCTTGGAAGAGAAGGAGTGCCGTTTTACTTTTTCAATGTAGAATTGGCTGGAATTGAGATCGGACGCCATGTCGCGTTTGGAGAGCCCCTAATGTGCCTAAACAGTGGAAACCCCCCACCAGTGACCCCATTTTGAAAGCTAGACCCCTTAAGGAACTTAACTGGATGTGTGGTGAGCACTTTAAACCCCCAGGTGCTTCTCAGAAGTTTATAACGTAGAGCCGTGAAAATAAAAAATCACATTTTTTCTACAAAAATGATCTTTTTGCCCCCAAATTTTTATTTTGACAAGGGTAACAGGAAAAATTAGACCACAAAATTTGTTGTGCAATTTCTCCTGAGTACATTGATACCCCATATGTGGGGGTAAACCACTGTTTGGGCGCACCGCAGAGCTTGGAAGAGAAGGAGTGCCGTTTTACTTTTTCAATGTAGAATTGGCTGGAATTGAAATCGGACACCATGCGCGTTTGGAGAGCCCCTGATGTGCCTAAACAGTAGAAACCCCCCACAAATGACCCCATTTTGGAAACTAGACCACTTAATGAACTTATCTAGATGTGTGATGAGCACTTTAAACCCCAAAGTGCTTCACAGAAATGTATAAAGTAGAGCCGTGAAAATAAAAAATCCTTTTTTTTTCCTCAAAAATGATTTTTTAGCCTGCAATTTTTTATTTTCTCAAGGGTAACAGGAGAAATTGGACCACAAAGTTTATTGTGCAATTTATCCTGAGTAGGCTGATACCCCATATGTTGGGGTAAACCACTGTTTGGGCGCATGGCAGAGCTCGGAAGGGAAGGAGCGCCGTTTTGGAATGCAGACTTTGATATAATGTTCTGCGTGCGTTATGTTGCATTTGCAGAGACCCCGATGTACCTAAACAGTAGAAACCCCCCACAAGTGACCCCATTTTGGAAACTAGACCCCCCAAGGAACTTATCTAGATGTGTGGTGAGAACTTTGAATGCCCAAGTGCTTCACAGAAGTTTATAATGCAGAGTCGTGAAAATAAAAATACATTTTTTTTCCACAAAAAATATTTTTAAGCCCCCAAATTTTTATTTTCACAAGGTTAACAAGAGAAATTGGACCCAAAAAGTTGTTGTCAATTTATCCCGAGTACGCTGATGCCCCATATGTGGGGGTTAACCACTGTTTGGGTGCACGGCAGAGCTCGGAAGAAAGGGAGCACCATTTAACTTTTTGAGCGCAAAATTGACTGGAATCAATGGTGGCGCCATGTCGCGTTTGGAGACCCCCTGATGTACCTAAACAGTGGAAACCCCCCAAATCTAACTCCAACCCTAACCCCAACACACCCCTAAGGCTTCTTTCACACTTCAGTTGTTTGGCGTCAGTCAGCTCCGACATAGTGACGGATCGACGGATCCGTCACAATTATTGAGAAAATGGTTCTAACGGATCCGTTTTTTTGACGGATCCGTTACTTGGGGGTTGTCTGGGAAAAGTATCTACTTTTTGGAGCATGCGCAATTGAAAAAGCAGATTGGGGCGACGGATCCGCCGAAATGACGGTAACGACGGATCCATCGCCCATAGGCGGCCATTCTATGGAATGACGGACGCGACAGATCCGTCGCAAACCGCCATTTCGGCACAGACAAAAAACATTACAATGGCCGTCAATGTCTAGATGACGTCCGCCAAATCTTGACGGATCCGTCGCATGGCGGATGGAACGGACGACCATCTGTCACAATCCGTCGCTAATGCATGTCTATGGAAAAACAGCGGATCCGCCAAAAAAAATGACGGATCCGCTATTTGACGAAAATAGCGGTTTCAGACTGACGCCAAAAGACTGAAGTGTGAAAGAGGCCTAACCCTAATGCCAACCCGATCCATAATTCTAATCATAACCCTAAGGATAATCGCAACCCTAACCCCAAAACAACCATAACCCTAATCAGAACCCTAAATCCAACACACCCCTAATCCTAATCTCAACCCTAACCTCAAACCTAACCCTAATCCCAATACACCCCTAATAACAACCCTAACCTTAACCCTAATCCCAAACGTAACCCTAATGCCAACCCTAATCCAAACCCTAATCCCAACTCTAACCCTAACTTTAGCGGCAACCCTAGTCCTAACTTTAGCCCCAACCCTAACCCTAACTTTAGCCCCAACCCTAACCCTAAATTTAGCCCCAACTCTAACTCTAGCCCTAAATTTAGCCCCAACCCTAACCCTAAATTTAGCCCCAGCCCTAACCCTAAATTTAGCCCCAACCCTAACCCTAAATTTAGCGCCAACCCTAACCCTAGCCCTAACCCTAGCCTTAACCCTAACCCTAACCCTAGCTCTAACCCTAGCCCTAACCCTAACCCTAAATTTAGCCCCAACTCCTCTAGCTGCCGGCCGGCAGATCATGGCGGGAGCACTGCGCATGCGCCCGCCATTTTCTTACCGAAGAAAGAAGCCGGCAGCCAGAAGAGGACACAGGAGGACCCAGGGACACCGGTAAGTATGATAGGGTCCCCGAATTCCCCTATTTCTCTGTCCCCTGATGTGCGATCACATCAGAGGACAGAGAATTACACATCGCTTTTTTTTTTTTTGCGGTCGCCGGTAAACAGTTAATTACCGGCGATCGCAAAACAGGGGTCGGTAAAAACCGACCCCGATCATGTTCTTTGGGGTCTCGGCTACCCCCGGCAGCCGAGACCTCAAAGATCTCCCGGGTGCCGGCGGGCGCACTACACATGCGCCCGCCATTTTTTTGCCGGAAGAAGATGGCGGCGCCCATCGGGAGCCACGAGGAGCACCGGGGGAGACAGGTGAGTATCAGGGGGCCATCGGGGGCGATCGGGGACCCCATTTCTCTGTCCTCTGATGTGCGATCACATCGGAGGACAGAGAAATTAAATGGGAAATCGCGTTTTTTGTGGTTTTTTTGCGACCGCCGGTAAACGGTTAATTACCGGCGATCGCAACTCGGGGTCGGTAAAAAAACCCCGAATCATGTTCTCTGAGGTCTCGGCTACCCCCAGCAACCGAGACCCCAGAGAAAATCTGACTCTGGGGGGGTGCTATTCACTTTTTCCACAGCGCCCTTAATTAACGCTGTGGTTTAAGTACCATTAGTTGCCGCCGTTAAAAGGCGTATCGGCGGTCGTTAAGGGGTTAAGGGTTAATAAACAATGTGCAATATGACTTTTTGATGTAAGGGCATAAAAAGTAAAAGTTTGAAAATTGCTCAATTGTAACCAAATTTCTGTTTTTTCACAAATAAATGCAAGTCATATCAAATTAATTTTTACCACTTTCATGAAGTACAATATGTTACAAGAAAAGATTCTCAGAATCAGTGGGATCAATTGTAGCGTTCCAGAGTTAAGACCACATAAAGTGATAATGGTCAGAATTGTAAAAATTGGCCTGGTCAAGAAGGTGAAAATGGGCTTTGGGGAGAAGTGGTTAAACACAATTGTAAACCTCACAAAGTGTATGTTGCTAAAAATATTATTACTACTGTTATTATTATTATTATTATTATTATTATTATTATTTTGCACACTTTCTTGTTGTAATAACCCAATATTAAGTCTTTACATGCCACCAAAATAAAGTGCCCTTTTGCAGGTGCTTGCTTTTGTGATATGAACCTTCCCTATCTTATCTTGTTACATTATTTTTGGTAATGTCCCAGTGGCATTTTTTTAAGACTTTTTACAAGAGAATCTGTTGCCAGGTTTTTGCTACCTCATCATACAGCAGCATTCAGTAAGGACAAAGATTCTGAATTCAGTGTTGTGTCACTTATTGAGCTGCTTACTGTCATTTTGATAAAATCACTGCCACTGCTTTATGTTCTGCAAATCCTTGCAGTCACTTAACTTTTGAGCTCTGTATAATCCCACCCCACCACTGATTGGCAGTTTTCTTCCCATGTACAGAGTACATACACAGTAAACTGCCAATCACTTGTAGTGGTGGGTTTATACAGACCTTATGAATATGCTTGACTATAAGGCAGCAAGTTTATGAGACCTCTAGTGGTAATCTCATGAATATAAAGAGTGATTTTATCAAAATTTCACTAAGCAGCCTAGTAGGTGATACAAAGCTGGAATAGGGGTCTCTTCCCCCTACATGGTGCTCTCAGATTACGTGGCAAAAATCTGTTGACCGATTCTTTTTAAGAAATGATTAGGGATGAGCAAAACTTTGGAAATTAAAATCTGTCAACTATTTGCCCTTAAAATTTGATTTCCAGCAAATAAATTTGCATGATTATCAGTATTGTAAAGCTCGTAATTGTTCAGAAAATACATATGGATGAGAGGAGTGAGAGAAAGAACTCCATTGATTATGTGACCTTACACTTTACAAGAGAAAGAAAGGACCCTGCTGACCATAAGAGCTTATACTCTACTGGAGAAAGAGACTTAACCAGTGATTTTGGAGTTCGAAAATGTCCCTGCAGTACAAACAGTGCTCTACTGGAAACAGCTGATCTGTGATGACACAGCTATTGCATGACATTCATGGTATGATAATCCACTTGATGCCATAGCAGCAGAGCAATATCGGGAAGCCCCTTAAAGGGAACGTGTCACCTGAATTTGGCGGGACCAGTTTTGGGTCATATGGGTGAGGTTTTCGTGTGTTTGATTCACCCTTTCCTTACCCGCTGGCTGCATGCTGGCCGCAATATTGGATTGAAGTTCATTCTCTGTCCTCCGGAGTACACGCCTGCGCAAGGCAATTGAACATTTTATAATGGCACAGAAGCAGTCAGCCATGGGCCAATCATGAGGTATCAGGATATGGGTCAGCATTTAGAGCTTTGAATTGAGGTTTCAATTAAGACCTGGTGGTTAAGGTAACAATGTAAGCCTTCTTTGCTAGGAGATATGGTACCTCATGCAACAACTCAATTTTTTTTTTACCAGCCACACTCAGAAGGCACAAATATCAGTTTCATAGAGTACTATTGGTAGAAAAATTTAAGGATAGTTGAGTGAAAGAAAGTGCAGACCTGACGGTCTTCTACAGGCACCACACATGAAGGAGACCCAACTTGGATTCTCCACATTTCAAAAAAATATTGTCACACACCAGTAAAGTGTCATCAATAGTGATGAGCATTCCGATACCGCAAGTATCGGGTATCGGCCGATACTTGCGGTATCGGAATTCCGATACCGAGTTCCGATACTTTTGTGATATCGGAAATCGGAATCGGATCCATATTCATGTAAAAAATAAAGAATTAAAATAAAAAATATGGATATACTCACCTCTCCGGCGTCCCATGGACCTTACCGCTGTAACCGGCAGCCTCCGTTCCTAAGAATGAGCGCGTTTAGGGCCTGCGATGACGTCGCGGCCTGTGATTGGTCACGTGAGCGGTCACATGAGCGGCACGCGACCAATCACAAGCCGCGACATCATCGAAGGTCTTAAACTGCTCATTCTTAGGAACGGAGGCTGCCGTTTACAATCGGTAAGGTCCAGGGGCCCCCGGACGGGTGAGTATATCCAATTTTTTTATTTTAATTCTTTATTTTTTACATGAATATGAATCCCAGGGCCTGAAGGAGAGTTTCCTCTCCTTCAGACCCTGGGAACCATCCAGGATACCTTCCGATACCTGAGTCCCATTGACTGGTATTGGTATCGGGTATCGGTATCGGCGATATCCGATATTTTTCGGGTATCGGCCGATACTATCCGATACCGATACTTTCAAGTATCGGAAGGTATCGCTCAACACTAGTCATCAATTTCCACAGAGCATAAACAGTATACTAGGCCTCTGACACACCTTTCACTATAGACAACCCACCAGATGGACACCCAATTTTCGAGTCTCCACATTTCAATAAATTGTAACATCAGCAGCAGTAGCAAAAGCAGACACAACAGCCAAGACAAAGGTGACACAGATTGTAATAACACAAATTCAATGAATAACAATAAAAATAGCAACATTGCCTTGTCAGCCCAGTCTGCAACTAGGGTGCAAAAGTCATTGGAGATCCATGACTCACTCATTTTGATTAAAGTTAGGTGGTCTACACTTTAAGCTGACAGCTGGATCCGCTTATCCATCGGGACACCACCAGGAGAGCTTAACACATTTTTAAAGACCAAAATGTAAAAGGATCCAAACCCTCCCTGATGCTATTGATATTGAGTTCTAGATACTCCTGCACCATCATCTCCAGTCATTCACAACATGTCTAATTTGTACTCTGTTCTGCTGGTACATGGGCTGGTCTAAAAAATGTGTGAAATGTCTCACAAAAATTGCTTATGCCACTTACACTGCTGCTGCTGCTAGTAATTCTGTGGTGACGCCTTGATGTTCTTGGGGTTGGAAGTCTATAACTGTGATGCACACTGTGTGACACACTGCTGTCTTAAGGAAAATCACTCTTAAGATTGTCTACAAGTGAATTTTGATACTCCAGCATGCATGCATCATTTTCCAGGGGGGAATGCATCTGGCAAAATTTACTCTTGTTCTATCTAACAGAGTGGCAACCCATTGTTCAGCACTATTTTTAACCCTAGGAATATGGGCATCATGTTGAAGATGTGCAGCAAGAAGATTTGCCGGGCACTTCCATGAGGTTCAAGTACAGGGTGTGTTGGTGTCAGTGTAACACTGAAGCTTGCTTGCTCCATCCCTTCCCACCAACCATGGACAACAGAGAGGGGATCGCTGTCCTCTACACCTCCTGACTGTAATACATTCATCATCTCTTCCTCCTCATCATCCTCCATTTATTTATCTGCTCCTGCGCCTTCATTAACAGTTTTTCTGGTATCTTGAACCTCGCTTGATCACGGTAATCCACTCTTCTATGGAACCTGCCTGTTTGATGACAGTCCAGAACTTAGAGATATTGTTTCCCTTCCGCAGCTTCCTCTGCTTCCATCTCTTCCTCTGGAACCACCACCTCCTCCCGCAGACTGTTCAAAGTGTGCTCCAGCATGTAGATGACCGGAATAGTGATGCTGCTGATGGCATCATAAGTCCTAATGATATTAGTAGCCATTTTGAAACTGTGACTGCAGGAGTCCTCTGTGCCCACTCGGCAAGTGTGATTTGCATCATGTCCGTAAAGCATTTCTCCAGGCTATGCAAAAGGACATACTATGCAATGGCTCATCACTGCTGCCACAGTTGCTGCAACATGTGCAGAATGGCATTCCACAATGTCAAAACATTGCAAATGGTTAACTGTTAGGCCGAAAGACCTCTGTAGCAATGCAAGTTGATTATCTGCGGGGTGCAATCGTCAGAAGTGAGCACACAGTGACCGTTCTTTCTGCAGCTGTGCATCCAGTCCGGGATGGTGGTGGATAAATTTCTATACATCAGGTTGAAGATGTGAACCATGCAAGTCACCTGTGTGAGGTGGCCGTGGCTTATAGCTAAATCCAGGTTGGCATCGTTCATGCACATGGCCTTCCTTGGCTCCGGGCTCAGTGGAGACAGCCATTACTCAAACTCAGTCTGGATAGCTGTCTATAACTCTTGAGCTGTGTGACTGCAATCTCCAAGGCATATTAATTTTAACATTGCGAGATGGCGGTGAGCCCTGGCAGTGGAGTACGGAGGTTGAGGTATTCTATCTGCACTGTTGGAAAGTGTGTATCATCAAGTGAGAGGGTGAGGGTGGAAGTGGAGGCCCTAAAGGAGGTGGAAAAGCCAGACAAAGTGGAGGATGTGTTAAATACAGAAGTTTGTCCCGCAAGTCTTGGGGATGCCAAGACCTGTTTAGCAGCCCCTTATTCACCTGCCCCCACAGCTACCAGAGTCTCCCAGTGAACAGTCAGTGAGATGAAATGCCCTGCCCATATTTGTCCATCCAGGTGTCAGGG
This sequence comes from Ranitomeya variabilis, assembly GCF_051348905.1. Taxonomy (NCBI): domain Eukaryota; kingdom Metazoa; phylum Chordata; class Amphibia; order Anura; family Dendrobatidae; genus Ranitomeya; species Ranitomeya variabilis. The sequence continues at coordinate 319,659,304 of NC_135233.1, read as the reverse complement.
GTGAAATACACCCTGGCAGAAATATATTTTTTTCATGGAATGGGTGATGTTGTCTGTGATATCCTGGTGTAGTGCAAGCACAGCTTTCTTAGAGACGTAATGGTGACCGGGCAACTAATATTGAGGGACTGTGATGGCTATCAACTTTAGGAAACCATCTGTATCCACCAGGCAGAAAGGCAGCATTTCCATGGCCAACAGATTGGAGATGGTGGAGTTCAAGCTCTTAGCTTTGGCATGTGTAGGAGGAAACATTTTTTTACATGACCACAACTGCTCGACTGAGGGATGGGTGCTATTCTGAGATAGAGTGAAGTGGGATGAACAGGTCAAACTGCTTGACTGTGAGTGAGGTTAAGGTGTAGATGTTATGGTGGATTTAGAAAGATGTGTTGTGCTTGGTGAAACAAAAACAGCAGGTGTCTCCAATTCTGTAACAGCTGATTGGCTCTTACTCACCCTGACTGTAAGGGGTAAACAAGAGGAGTTTCTGTGGCTGGAGACCTGTGTAAGAACACTTGGCACGCTGATGGAAAAGGAAGAAGCAGATGTGGATTATGGGATGGCTGGTGGTTGGCAAGGCCTGCTCATCCGCATTTTAGCATGGTGAGATTCCCAGACTAAGGCATGTTGATTGCATATGTGCCTGTTCATGCATGTAGTATTCAAATTTTTGCAATTTTTGCCTCTGTTGAGTCTTTTTTTTACAAATTTGTCAGATAATAGGTGTTCTGTCCTTTTCGGTTAAAAAAAGCCCAAACTAAGCAACCCTTGTCGCCCCTGCGAACTGCAGACTCGTGACTGTTGCTGGCTAATGCCACCGTTGTGGCTGAGGATGCATTGCTTGTCATGGCTGCACCATTCCGTGTCTTTGTGTCAATCTGCAACATAACCTCCTTGTCTTACTCCTCCTCAATCTCCACAGCTGAGCTACTCAGCTGAGTGCCTCTTGGTTCACGCCAAGTGTAATCTACATCCTCTTCATCATCCTCTCTGTTCTGTGCTCCCCGGTATCAAAGACTCATCAGGATCACCTTCACCTCCTGGTGGAATACATCTGGTGACAAGGGTCAGGATGCTGCTTGAACCCTACTTGGTCTGGCCCTGGATCCAACATGAACATATTTTTTGCATCAGTGCAGATACTTTCCTACTCTGGATTCTGTAAATCTTTGGTGCAGACCTCTGATACCCATGGAATAGAATGTGTGAGTAGCTCTGCAAAATGGCCCATCTGTGGTTCACCACAGTCAGTTGGGCATGTGGAAATTTGTGACGGGGGTGGGACAAGGGTGATTGGGGTGCTTCCTTTGAGGATTGTACTGTGTGTGATGTTAAAGTGGAGGAAGAGGCCACTTGATGCAGCAAATGCCATCCACTGTAGCACATGCTCCTTCTGAGCCTCATCTACAAGGCATACCGCTGTGCGGCGCCAGAGAAAGTGAATCAAGTAGCCTGTCCACTAACAGATGTTGTCAATGGTCTTTGGATAGGATGAGATGGTGTTTGTTCAGTTGAGTTTTCATTAACTTTAACACCATACCTGCGTACACGTTAAACACCAAGCCTATTCCCCCTTCCACCACAACCTTGCATTTTGCCACTCATGTTGTATTTACCCTTCCCCTCTTTTAAACTGCTGTCTCACAACTTTAGGCCTACATCTGTCAGTCACCTGTCACAAAATGAATAATCACTATTTATTTTCTTAGAGAGTGTGTGTGAATAACTCTTAGACCTAACAATTTTGATAAGCAAATGGGGCCTGATTCTTCACTGCAACACAGTTTTAGCCCAAATGATTTGGATTAGCAAATAGGGCCTCCTTGCTGAACCCCAATATTAGACTTAACAATTTTTAAGTGCAAATGGGGCCTCCTGGTTCCTCACTGCAACACAGTTTTATCTCAAACAATTTGTATTAGCAAATAGGGCCTCCTGGCTGAATCCTAATATTAGGAATAATGATTTTTTAGCAGCAAATGGGGCCTCCTGATTCCTCACTGCAACACAGTTATATCACAAATAGTGTTGAGCATTCCGATGCTGCAAGTATCGGGTATCGGCCGATACTTGCTGTATCGGAATTCCGATACCGGGATTCCGATACTCTTGTGGTATCGGGTATCGGGTATCGCAACAACATTAATGTTAAAATGTGTAAAAGAGAGAATTAAAATAAAAAATATCGCTATACTCACCTGTCCGACGCAGCCGGGACTTCAGCGAGGGAACCGGCAGCATTGTTTGTTTAAAATTCGCGCTATTACTTGGTTACGTGAATTCCCGGCTTGTGATTGGTCAGGTCGGCCACGTTGCCGGGACGCGGACCAATCACAGCAAGCCGTGACGAAATTACGTCACGGCTTGCTGTGATTGGTCCGCGTCCCGGCAATATGGCCGCCCTGACCAATCACAAGCCGTGACGTCACGGGAGGCTGGACACGCGCCCATTTTAAAATGAGCGCGTCCAGCCTCCCGGCTTGTGATTGGTTGACCGCGGCGCAACCAATCACAAGCCGTGACGTCACGGGAGGCTGGACACGCGCCCATTTTAAAATGAGCGCGTCCAGCCTCCCGGCTTGTGATTGGTTGACCGCGGCGCAACCAATCACAAGCCGTGACGTCACGGGAGGCTGGACACGCGCCCATTTTAAAATGAGCGCGTGTCCAGCCTCCCGTGACGTCACGGCTTGTGATTGGTCAGGGCGGCCATATTGCCGGGACGCGGACCAATCACAGCAAGCCGTGACGTAATTTCGTCACGGCTTGCTGTGATTGGTCCGCGTCCCGGCAACATGGCCGACCTGACCAATCACAAGCCGGGAATTCACGTAACCAAGTAATAGCGCGAATTTTAAACAAACAACGCTGCCGGTTCCCTCGCTGAAGTCCCGGCTGCGTCGGAGAGGTGAGTATAGCGATATTTTTTATTTTAATTCTTTCTTTTACACATTTATATGGTTCCCAGGGCCTGAAGGAGAGTTTCCTCTCCTTCAGACCCTGGGAACCATCAGGAATACCGTCCGATACATGAGTCCCATTGACTTGTATTGGTATCGGGTATCGGTATCGGATTGGATCCGATATTTTGCCGGTATCGGCCGATACTTTCCGATACCGATACTTTCAAGTATCGGACGGTATCGCTCAACACTAATCACAAACAATTCGGATTAGCAAATAGGGCCTCCTGTCTAAACACCTATATTAGAAATAACTATTTTTATGTGGAAATGAGGCCTCCTGATTCTTCACTGCAACATAGTTTTATCGCAAACTATTTGGATTAGCAAATAGAGCTTCCTGGCTGAACCTCAGTATTAGGAATAACAATTTTTAACAGCAAATGAGGCATTCTGATTCTTTACTGCAACACATTGAATTAGTAAGTAGGGCCTCCTGGCTGAATACCTTTATTAGGCTTAACGTTTTTGATGGGAAATGGTGCCTGCTGACTGCAACACAGTTTTTGCACAAATGATTTTGATTAGCAAATGGGAACATCTGGCTGCAGTACAGTTTTAGCACAATCTAGTTAGATGCTTGAAGATCGATTTCACACAGGACAGGGTCCTATCTAGCTAACTGACAAGTTCACTTTCAGCAGAAGCAGCAATAGCAGCCTTTCTGCACTCTTACACTGAGAAAATGGTGACAGAAAAACAAAAGATCTGCTTGACTTTGTGACTTTGGCAACCAATCACAAAAGTTTTTGTGTCATGACGATGTGGATGGCTTATGCGCTTTGATTGGCTGTCAGAATATAAACATATTAAGTATTACAGAAAAAAAAAATTAAGAAAAAAAATACTCTGCCGCTCCTCTGACCTAGACACACCCACTTCCCTCATAAAACATATCCCCTCAGCTCATCATACAGCATTACTACCCAAGAAAAAGTCAAAACAAAAGCATTAGGGGAAACACAATCATTTACCAATCTTTAGCCGAATTTTCTCGACTTGGAGGAAAAATGCTCGGGTGTTCGAACAGAAATCCAAATGTGCTACGTTCGTGCTGAATTTGAGATTGGAGGACATTTTCCAAACAATTCCCTCATCTCTGTTCATTATGATGCATTTATATGCTAAATATACATGATACTTTCGGAATACAAAAACAAAGTAAACTAAGTTACACTTCAATATATATAATTTTTGAGATAAACACTGATAAAGTAGTGTATTTAAAGGGGTATTTTCAGTGCTCCTGTGATTCTTAGAATGAGATGTTGAATTCCAAGACCTTTGCTCCTCAGAGTGAAGATGTGCATGCTAAGATGGTGGTTTATTCAATGTCTATAGGACTGCCAGAAAGAGCTGAGTATTTCATTTAGCTTCAACTGGCAGTCTAGAGTCTCATTCCCTGTATCACTGTGGGTTCCAGTGATCTCACCCTCCCTAGTGATAGTTGTTATAAACAAGGTATTGTTTTTTTTACACATTTGAGATAAAAAAATGTTTTTCCAGAAATTGCACCACTTCTATCCATAGGTTGTATGAGACAATTGAAACAAGAAGCAAGGAAATTGGACAGAGATGTAATTTCATACACAAAGATACATTTTTTGTTCATAATACTGGCTGTGACTGATACTTCCATTCAGATCCAAACTATTAAATGGGAACAAGCTGTAAGGAACCTCAATACTAGGCAATGCCATTGACAGAGGTTGCTAGGGTGCCCCATCTTTCAAAAAGCTAATTAATGGGCAGGTCCAAATCAGACTCCTACTGATGTCATATTTATGGCCTTCCCTAAGGATACGCCCTCGAAATAACAAAAAATGGTCATTGATTTATTAGAATAATGGTTAATCATATTTTATCATATAAAGTTAAACAATCTTATATGTCCTTAATAGTGATGAGCGAGTATACTCGTTGCTCGGGTTTTTCCGTGCACGCTAGGGTGATCTCCGAGTATTTGTTAGTGTTCGGAGATTAAGTTTTCATCGCTGCAGCTGAATGATTTACAGCTATTAGTCAGGCTGAGTACATGTGGGGGTTGCCTGGTTGCTAAGGGAATCCCCACATGTAATCAAGCTGGCTAATAGCTGTAAATCATTCAGCTGCGGCGGTGAAACTTAATCGTCGAACACTAACAAATACTCGGAGATCACCTGAGCGTGCTTGGGAAAACCCGAGTAACGAGTATACTCGCTCATCACTAGTCCTTAATAGGGTTGAGCGACTTTGACCTTTTTAGGGTCGAGTCATGTTTCGCGAAACCCGACTTTTTGAAAAGTCGAGTCGGGCGAAATCGGCCGATTACTGCGAAAAGTCGAGGATCGGCCGGAACACGAAACCCTATGCACGTCAATGGATATATTTTTTTTTTTTCTTTTCTCTCTCTCTCTCTCTCCCCCTTCCGTCCCAGCACAGAAAATCTCGTGTTACACATTGCAAATCCCTACTGCGCACAAGCGATAAATTGGTGATAGCCGTGCACGCCAATAACCCCTATGTCATCACTCTGCCCACACTCCTTCATTGGCTGAAAAAATGGCGCTAAACGCGTCATACAAAACGCGACTTTGGCGCCAAGATCGCGTACCGCATGGCCGACCCCACACAGTGATCGGGTCAGGTTTCATGAGACGCCGACTTTGCCAAAAGTCGGCGACTTATGAAAATGAACGATCCGTTTCGCTCAACCCTAGTCCTTAACTAATTTGATAGCTAATTAAGCATAGTTCCTTAGCTGTATAAACAGTGGACAAGGGATTTGGCAAAACTCTTGGATCATGGTCTATGTGTAGTATTTAGATTGTGTCCAGTTTATTTGAATTGGGGTAAGCTGCCATGACACATGAAAAAAAATTATGCTATTTCTTGAAGTCTATATTTGCTTTGAGGTCCAGTGACTAAGGCGGCAAGTTCCTTGTCAGCGAAAACTGCTGAAAAAAAATAAATCTATGTTTGTTCTCAAGATTTTTATTGACAAATCCCTGTTCCATCTTCTACTGGACTTCTGGGCAGATCAATGTGAGACAAGGACAAATAGGACAAGTATGAATAGAAGGCCAACTGGTTTATGGGTTGTGCTTAAGGCAAATTACAAGTTAATTTTAATCACTGGCAGTACATCCTTAATTATTCACCTTCAATTGATTTACATTGATCATTCAAAAATGTGCAAACACACTCCACATACCCCACTTACCACACTGAGATCTAAATTAATGCAAAATATGTGAACAGGCTCGGACTGGCCCACAGGGTAACAGGGGAATCCCCCGTTGGGCCCCTGTGTAGATCTGGGGCCCCAACCCCACTGTATGGGCAGTACTTAGTGTTGAGCATTCTGATACTGCAAATATCGGGTATCGGCCGATACTCGCTGTATCGGAATTCCGATACCGAGTTCCGATATTTTTGTGATATCGGATACCGGAATCGGAAGTTCCCACAGTGCAAAAATGCAGTATAATTGAGTGTGGGCGGTGCGTGGGTGGAGACTGCATGTCTCTGTGCGGGCGGGGTCTGTGCGGGACCGTGGGTGGTCTATATGGCCTGCCGGGGGTGTGTATGGCCTGCCGGGGGTCTGTGCGGCCTGCCGGGGCTCTGTGCAGCGTGCCTGGGGTCTGTACGGGCTGCCGGGGGGTCTGTGCGGCGTGCCGTGGCTCTGTGTGGCATGCCGGGGCTCTGTGCAGCGTGCTGGGGCTCTGTGCGGGGCTCTGTGAGCATGCCGAGGCTCTGTGCGCAGCTCTGTGAGCGTGCCAGGGCTCTGTGCGGGCTGCCGGGGGTCTGTGCAGTGTGCAGGCTGTTATGATCCGGTGGTAGGATCTCAAAACTGACCTGACACATATGACCAGAATATAGGACAAGTTCTGGGGATGTGGAAGCTATACTGACCGCAATCCTGATCCTATCCACAAACACTAAATGTAGCTGTGGAGCGTTCCTAAAATCCTAGACACCTCGTTCACAGCCTGAGAAACTGACTACTAGTGTTGAGCATTCCGATACTGCAAGTATCGGGTATCGGCCGATACTTGCTGTATCAGAATTCCGATACCGAGATCCGATATTTTTGTGATATCGGGTATCGGTATCGAAACAACATTAATGTAAAAATGTGTAAAAGAGAGAATTAAAATAAAAAATATTGCTATACTCACCTCTCCGACGCAGCCTGCACCTTACCGAGGGAAGCGGCAGCGTTCTTTGTTTAAAATTTGCGCTTTTCTTTCCTTTACGTGAGTCCCGGCTTGTGATTGGTTGCGTGCCGCCCATGTGACCGGGACGCAACCAATCACAGCAAGCCGTGACGTAATTTCAGGTCCTTCTGGATTTTAAAATTACGTTCCGGCGTTGTGATTGGTTGCGTCGCAGTCACATGGGCGACGCAACCAATCACAGCAAGCCGTGACGTAATTTCAGGTCCTTAAGGATTTTAAAATTACGTCCCGGCTTTGTGATTGGTTGCGTCGCAGTCACATGGGAGACGCAACCAATCACAAGCCGTGACGTCACGGGAGGCTGGACACGCGCGCATTTTAAAATGGGCGCGTGTCCAGCCTCCCGTGACGTCCCGGCTTGTGATTGGTTGCGCCGCGATCAACCAATCACAAGCCGGGAGGCTGGACATGCGCGCATTTTAAAATTTTAAAATGCGCACGTGTCCAGCCTCCCGGGTTGTGATTGGTTGACCGCGGCGCAACCAATCACAAGCCGGGTCGTCACGGGAGGCTGGACACGCGCCCATTTTAAAATTTTAAAATGCGCGCGTGTCCAGCCTCCCGGCTTGTGATTGGTTGATCGCGGCGCAACCAATCACAAGCCGGGACGTCACGGGAGGCTGGACACGCGCCCATTTTAAAAAGCGCGCGTGTCCAGCCTCCCGTGACGTCACGGCTTGTGATTGGTTAATGGAGGCCATGTTGCCGGGACGCGGACCAATCACAGCAAGCCGTGACGTAATTTCGTCACGGCTTGCTGTGATTGGTCCGCGTCCCGGCAACATGGCGCCGTGACCAATCATAAGCCGGGACGTCACTGGAGGCTGGACACGCGCGCTTTTTAAAAAGCGCGCGTGTCCAGCCTCCCGTGACGTCACGGCTTGTGATTGGTTAATGGCGGCCATGTTGCCGGGACGCGGACCAATCACAGCAAGCCGTGACGTAATTTCGTCACGGCTTGCTGTGATTGGTCCGCGTCCCGGCAACATGGCCGCCCTGACCAATCACAAGCCGGGACTTCACGTAACCAAGTAAAAGCGCAAATTTTAAACAAACAACGCTGCCGGTTCCCTCGCTGAGGTCCAGGCTGCGTCGGAGAGGTGAGTATAGCGATATTTTTTATTTTAATTCTTTCTTTTACACATTAATATGGTTCCCAGGGCCTGAAGGAGAGTTTCCTCTCCTTCAGACCCTGAGAACCATCAGGAATACCGTCCGATACTTGAGTCCCATTGACTTGTATTGGTATCGGGTATCGGTATCGGATTGGATCCGATACTTTGCCGGTATCGGCCGATACTTTCCGATACCGATACTTTCAAGTATCGGACGGTATCGCTCAACACTACTGACTACCCCTAGAGAGAAAGCAAAGACCTCACTTGCCTCAGAGAAATAACCCCAAAGTTATAGTCAGCCCCCCACAAATAATAACGGTGAGTTAAGGGGAAAAGACAAACGTAGAAATGAAACAGATTCAGCAAATGAGGCCCGCTAACACTAGATAGACTGAAAATAGATAGGAGTCTGTGCGGTCAGTACAAAAACTATCAAAAATAAACCACGCAGAGAATACAAGAACCCCCACACCGACTCACGATGTGAGGGGCACACTCTGCACCCCAGAACTAACCAACAAGCGAAAAATCACATATAAGCAAGCTGGACTGAACTCATCATATACAGAGAAACATTTTCAAGGAAATAATGAGCAAAATGAACAAACAAACTTAACTTCTCCAGCAGGAGACTGGTCACAAGGAATATTCAGGAGCTCTCAGAAACAGGACTGAATACACCGACAGCAGGCAACAAATGAAGGGCCAGGTGAATTAAATAGGCCCAGCATAGCAGGAAATGAATCAGCAGAGCCCAGCCAAGACCAGCCATATCGCTAAAGGCCACCAGAGGGAGCCCTAGAACAAACTCACACAGTACCGCTCATGACCACAGGAGGGAGCCCGAGAACGGAACTCACAACAGCAGGCATCGTCCGATGGGACTACATGTCCCATCGGACGATGCCTGCTACGATGACACTGATTGACACAGTAGCCAATGATGGGACAGTAGTAGTCCCATCATCTGGCTAATGTGTTGAATGTAAAAAAAATAAATTAAATACTACATACATACTACATACATACTACATACTACATACATGCTACATACATGCTACATGCATGCTACATGCTACATACATGCTACATACTACATACATACTACATACATGCTACATACTACATACATACTACATACATGCTACATACTACATACATACTACATACATGCTACATATATACTACATACATGCTACATACTACATACATACTACATACATACTACATGCTACATACATGCTACATAGATACATGCTACATACATACTACATACATACATACATACTACATACATTACATACATACTACATACATACTACATACATTACATGCATACATTACATACAATACATACATATAGACATAAAGTACATATAATATAGATTCCCCTGTATTTTTGATAACAAGCCAGGCAAAACTGACAGCTGTGGGCTGCAACCCTCATCTGTCAGTTTATCAAGGCTGATTATCAAGAATAAAGGGGTCCCCACAACATTTTTTTAAACTATTTTAATAAATAGCTTTAAAAAATGGCATGAGGTCCCCCCATTTTTGACAACCAGCCAAGCTAAAGCAGACAGCTGGACACTGATATTCTCAGGCTGGTAAGGGGCCTTGGATATTTCCCCCGCCAGCCTAAAAATAGCAGCCCTCAGTTGCCCCAGAAAAGGGGCATAAATTAGATGCACCAATTCTGACAGTTTGCCTGGCTCTTCCCACTTGCTCTGTGCGACCATCCAGGCTGAAGACCATGGGAGAATGAGCTGATGTGAGCTCAGCCTCTATGACTATTAGTGGCATCATCAAGGTTACTGCAGGTCACTGAGGCTGCATTCCCAGATGGGCCCATGAACTGTGGAGAACTGAGCTCAGTGATGCACCATGAGACGTTTTCTCACTGTGCTAACGGTGATCTCAGAGAAAATAAATAAAGCTACTAAGTCCAATCATAGAAGATACCACCTACAGTTGTTACGGAAAGTATTCAGACCCATTTAAATGTTTCACTCTTTTTTTCACTGCAGCAAATTGGTAAATTCAAAAAGTTCCTTTTTTATCTGATTAATTTACACTCTGCACCCCATCTTGACTAAAAAAAAAGAGAAATGTAGCAATTTTAAAAAATGTATTAAATAAAAACTGAAATATCACAGGGTCATAAGTAGTGTTGAGCATTCCGATACCGCAAGTATCGGGTATCGGCCGATACTTGCGGGTATCGGAATTCCGATACCGAGATCCGATACTTTTGTGGTATCGGGTATCGGTATTGAAACAACATTAATGTGTAAAATAAAGAATTAAAATAAAAAATATTGCTATACTCACCTCTCCGACGCAGCCTGGACCTCACCAAGGGAACCGGCAGCGTTCTTTGCTTAAAATGCGCGCGTTTACTTCCTTCCGTGACGTCACGGCTTCTGATTGGTCGCATGCCGCCCATGTGGCCGCGACGCGACCAATCACAGCAAGCCGTGACTTAATTTTCAGGTCCTCAATGCCTAATTCTAGGCATTCAGGATTTTAAAATTACGTTCCGGGTTGTGATTGGTCGCGTCGCGGTCACATGGGCGACGCGACCAATCACAAGCCGTGACGTCACGGGAGGCAGAAAACGCGCGCATTTTAAAATTACGTCACGGCTTGTGATTGGTTGCGTGCCGCCCATGTGACCGCGACGCGACCAATCACAGCAAGCCGTGACGTAATTTCAGGTCCTGAATGCCTAATTCTGCATTCAGGACCTGAAATTACATCACGGCTTGCTGTGATTGGTCGCGTCGCGGTCACATGGGCGGCACGCAACTAATCACAAGCCGTGACGTAATTTTAAAATGCGCGCGTTTCCTGCCTCCCGTGACATCACGGCTTGTGATTGGTCGCGTCGCCCATGTGACCGCGACGCGACCAATCACAACCCGGAACGTAATTTTAAAATCCTGAATGCCTAGAATTAGGCATTGAGGACCTGAAAATTACGTCACGGCTTGCTGTGATTGGTCGCGTCGCGGCCACATGGGCGGCACGCGACCAATCAGAAGCCGTGACGTCACGGCAGGAAGTAAACGCGCGCATTTTAAGCAAAGAACGCTGCCGGTTCCCTCGGTGAGGTCCAGGCTGCGTCGGAGAGGTGAGTATAGCAATATTTTTTATTTTAATTCTTTATTTTACACATTGATATGGATCCCAGGGCCTGAAGGAGAGTTTCCTCTCCTTCAGACCCTGGGAACCATCAGGGATACCGTCCAATACTTGAGTCCCATTGACTTGTATTGGTATCGGGTATCGGTATCGGATTAGATCCGATACTTTGCCGGTATCGGCCGATACTTTCTGATACCGATACTTTCAAGTATCGGACGGTATCGCTCAACACTAGTCATAAGTATTCAGACCCTTTGCTCAGTATTGAATAGAAGCACCCTTTTGAGCTAGTACAGCCATGAGTCTTCTTGGGAATGATGCAACAAGTTTTTCTCACCTGGATTTGGGGATCCTCTGCCATTCCTCCTTGTAGATCCTCTCCAGTTCCGTCAGGTTGGATGGTGAACATTGATGGACAGACATTGTCAGGCCTATATTAAGGAATTAAGCAATATAAGGCCAAACTAGGCTTTGCTCGCACTATTTTTACATTTTAAAAAAGACTAAATGTATAAATAATTCGCACTGGTATACCCTAGAATCATACACTCGGATGAGTGTGTAGTCCCAACAAATAACTCAATAGTACACTGAATTAAAATCGTAATCCTTCTCTGCAAAAAACAATTTAAATGCTACACCTTTAGCTAAATCACATGGCCTGGATGAAGAGTCAGTACCTTTAGAAATGAAGATGCATCATTTGTCCATTGCCGTAATTTTTCAGACTTCCTGGGTAGTGTGAACGCAGTCTTTGTCCAAGTACTATATCGGAGGGCTGCCCCGGCCGGTGGCAGCTGCTCCGTGCACCCCGAAACTTCAGCCAGGGGCGGGAACACTCCGTCTAGGGCCGGCAGTGCCACACAGTGCGATGTGAGCGGCGCGTATAGGACCTGCGTGACGCAGTGAATCAGGTGACCGCCCCACGTGACTGAAGCGTTCGGTACGGATCGCGATAAGGGCCAACACAGCCTACGCATTTCGAAAACAACTGTTTTCTTCCTATAAGGCCAATCTAGGCTTTGCTCATACTATTTTTACATTTTGCTCTATTTGGCAGGAGTTTAGCTTTTTGTTATGACAAGAATTCCACAATTAGCAGTGCTATGATTGCTATCAAAGATATAAGATCCAAAAGAAATAAGACAAACTCCAGCATAACTCTTAGGGCTCGCTGACATTTGCAATAAAATCAGACAAGTGCAATCCTTAAAAAAAAATAGGATTGAACTCGGCCCAATGTTACCCCCTTCACACCGCAGCCCATTTTCGTTTTTGTGCTTCTGTGTTTTGCTACCCTGCTTCCCAGAGCCATAACTTTTTTATTTTCCATCAATATGGCTATGTGAGGGCTTGTTGTTGCAGGACGAGTTGTACTTTTGAATGACACAAGTGGTTTTAACATATCATATACTGGAAAAAAAATTCCAAGTGCGGTGAAATTGCAAAAAATGTGCAATTCCTCAACTCTTGTTTTCTTTACCATGTTCACCAAATGATAAAACTGACCTGCCATTATGATTCTGCAGGTCATATTGTGTTTGTAGATACCAAATATGTTTAGGTTCTTTTTTATTTACCGTAATTGGTGAAATTTTTGTTTTTTTAAATTGTGTAATTCTCTGAGACCCGTAGTGTCTCCATTTTTTTGTGATCTGGGGCTGGGTGAGATCTTACTTTTTGCGTGCAGAGCTGACATTTTTAATTATACCATTTTGGTGTAGGTACAATCTTTTGATTGCCCATTATTGCGTTATAATGCAATGTTGCAGCGACCAAAGAAACATAATTCTGGAGGTTTTTTTTGCTTTCGCTACGCCGTTTACTTATCGGATTCATTTGTTTATGTCTTGATAGATGAGGCAATTCTCAATGTGGCAATACCAAATATGTGTATTTTTATTTTTTAATTGTTTTATTTTGCATGAGGCAAAATGGGGGTGATTTGAACTTTCATTTTTTTATGTTTTAATATTTGTAAAACATTTTTTTTTACTTTACACTTGCTTCAATAGTTTCCATAGAAGACTAGAGGCTGCGATCTTCTGATCTCCTCTGGTACACACAGGCCAATGGTTAGATCGCCTATGTGTAGCAGAAATGCTTACTTGCTATGAGTAGGGTTGAGCGAAACGGATCGGTCATTTTCATAAGTCGCCGACTTTTGGCAAAGTCGGGTTTCATATGACGCTTAAAGCGCCATTTCCCAGCCAATGAAGGTGCACGCAGAGTGGGGGCAGTGTGATGACATAGGTCCTGGTCCCCACCATCTTAGAGAAGGGCATGGCAGTGATTGGCTTGCTTTCTGCGGCTTCACAGGGGCTATAAAGGGGCGTTCCTGCCGACCGCCATCTTACTGCTGCTGATCTGAGCATAGGGAGAGGATGCTGCCGCTTCATCAGAAGCAGGGATAGCATTAGGCAGGGTAAATTATCCCCCAAACCGCTTGTGCTGTAGCAATTTCCACTGTCCAACACCACCTTTTCTTTGCAGGGACAGTGGAGGCAAGATTTCTGTGCAACAGCTCTGTAGCTTATAAGGCTCCCTGATCGCTGCGTTGCTGTGTGTACGCCGCTGTGCAAACCAACTGCTTTTTTAAAAGCACAAATCCTGTTGCTCCTTCCTTTCTGCACAGCTATCTTGTTTGTTTGTCCTGATTTTTTGTGTGCAGCAGTCCTTTTTATTGCTGCCTGCCATACTTTTCAGAGATTATTGTAGGGAGATAGTAATTGTAGTACGGTCCCTTTTTTTTTTTTTTATATCTTCCAGCCACTTTCAGCCCCTGAAATTGTGTAGTGTAAAACAGTGGGCCTGTATTTTTCTGCACTGTCCCACACCTAAGAAGGGAGATTTATATTGCCAATCAGTGCATCTGTGCCAGTGCTGTCTGTGGTATCTGTCATTCATTTTGTGCCACAGAAACTATACTGTGATATAGTGTGCCTGATTAAATCACTTGTCTCCCATAAAAAAAAAAAATAAATAAATAAAGGGAGAATAATCTTGGCAAATCTGTGCATCTGTGCCAGTGCTGTCTGTGGTATCTGTCATTCATTTTTTGCCACAGAAAATATGCTGTGATATAGTGGGCCTGATTTATTCACTTGTCTCCCATATAAAAAAAAAAAATTAAAGGGAGAATAATCTTGCCAAATCTGTGCATCTGTGCCAGTGCTGTCTGTGGTATCTGTCAGTCATTTTGTGCCACAGGAAATATACCATGATATAGTGGGCCTGATTTATTCACTTGTCTCCCATATCAAAATAAAAAAAATTTAAATAAAGGGAGAATAATCTTGGCAAATCTGTGCCAGTGCTGTCTGTGGTATATGTCATTCATTTTGTGCCACAGGAAATATACCATGATATAGTGGGCCTGATTTATTCACTTGTCTCCCATATCAAAATAAAACAAATTTAAATAAAGGGAGAATAATCTTGGCAAATCTGTGCCAGTGCTGTCTGTGGTATCTTTCAGTCATTTTGTGCCACAGAAAATATACTGTGATATAGTGGGCCTGATTAAATCCTGCATTCTCCCACACATAAAGAGTGAGATTTCTATTGCCAGTGTGTGCATCTGCGTGCGTCAGTCCTGTTCGTGGCATATCTGCCAGCCTCTTTCTGCCAATCAAACTGTGTAGTGTAATCCAGTGGGCCTGATTGTTCCCTGCATTCTCCCACACAAAAAGAGTGAGATTTCTATTGCCAGTGGGTGCATCTGCGTGCATCAGTCCTGTTCGTGGCATATCTGCCAGCCTCTTTCTGCCAATCAAACTGTGTAGTGTAATCCAGTGGGCCTGATTGTTCCCTGCATTCTCCCACACATAAAGAGTGAGATTTCTATTGCCAGTGTGTGCATCTGCGTGCGTCTGTCCTGTTCGTGGCATATCTGCCAGCCTCTTTCTGCCAATCAAACTGTGTAGTGTAATCCAGTGGGCCTGATTGTTCCCTGCATTCTCCCACACATAAAGAGTGAGATTTCTATTGCCAGTGTGTGCATCTGCGTGCGTCAGTCCTGTTTGTGGCATATCTGCCAGCCTCTTTCTGCCAATCAAACTGTAGTGTAATCCAGTGGGCCTGATTGTTCCCTGCATTCTCCCACACATAAAGAGTGAGATTTATATTGCCAGTGTGTGCATCTGCGTGCGTCAATCCTGTTCGTGGCATATCTTCCAGCCTCTTTCTGCCAATCAAACTGTGTAGTGTAATCCAGTGGGCCTGATTGTTCCCTGCATTCTCCCACACAAAGAGTGAGATTTCTATTGCCAGTGTGTGCATCTGCATGTGTCAGTCCTGTTCGTGGCATATCTGCCAGCCTCTTTCTGCCAATCAAACTGTGTAGTGTAATCCAGTGGGCCTGATTGTTCCCTGCATTCTCCCACACATAAAGAGTGAGATTTCTTTTGCCAGTGTGAGCATCTGCGTGCGTCAGTCCTGTTCATGGCATATCTGCCAGCCTCTTTCTGCCAATCAAACTGTGTAGTGTAATCCAGTGGGCCTGATTGTTCCCTGCATTCTCCCACACATAAAAAAGGGAGATTTTAATTCACAACAAGTTTACGTACACCTTCTACCTGCTTGTACAGGACCACATAACAGTTGTTAGTTTGGTGTAATTTTTCCAAGAATGAGGAAGTCTGGTGGAAGAGGTCGTGGCTGTGGGCGGTCATTGCCAGCTGGAAATGATGGTGGTGGTGGTGGAGCATCTGGTGGTAGTGGGAAAAGCAAAATAGCACCTAAGTCTCAAGTTGTTGAGCCAGCATCATCGTCTGGCTACACAAGGCCTCGAAGGCTCCCTTTTCTGGGAGTAGGAAAACCGCTTTTAAAGCCGGAGCAGCAGGAACAAGTTTTGGCTTTCATTGCTGACTCTGCCTCTAGCTCTTTCGCCTCCTCCTCGGAAAGTGCCAAATGTAAGAGCAGTGTGTCGTCAGTGGATGTTCCCGGTCAGGGACAAGTCGCTTCCTTGTGTTCTTCACCCAGAACAACAGAGAAGGATGCGTCAGGCGACACAACAGGTTACTCCATGGAGCTATTTACCCATACCGTTCCTGGGTTAGAAAGGGAAATTGTTAACAGGCCATGCACAGATGCACATCCACAGCCAGATTATTATGCTGTTCCTTTGACTCAGATCAGAACATTGCCCTCGCAGTGTACTGATCCAGAATCTGACCCTCATGACACTATTAAGCCCCATCACGAACGCTATAGCACTGGCTTACACGGTGACCCAGAGGAAGGTGCCCAGGAGATAGAAGAGGAGGTCATAGATAACACAGTTGTTGACCCCGATTGGCAGCCATTGGGGGAACAGGGTGCAGGCGGCAGTAGCTCTGAAGCGGAGGAGGAGGAGCCGCAGGAGGCATCAACATCGCAACAGGTTCCATCTGGCAGGCCCATATCTGGTCAAAAACGTGTGGCAAAACCAAAACCAGTTGTAGGACAGCGTGGCCATCCGGTTAAAGTAGCTCAGTGTGCAATGCCTGAAAAGGTATCCGATAGTAGGAAGAGTGCAGTCTGGTATTTTTTTTAACCAAGATCCAAATGATCAGTGCAAAGTCATCAGTAAGAAATGCTCAAGGACCTTCAGCAGAGGTCAGAATGTTAAAAATCTAAATACAAGCTGCATGCATAGACATTTAACCACCATGCACTTGCAAGCCTGGACTAACTACCAAATGTCCCTTAACGTTGTAGCACCCTCTCACAATGAAGCTAGTCAGCAATGCTACATCCCTTCCCTCACTGTAAGCCCACCGTTTACCACACCACCTGCAGTAAATGTGGCGGTTGCATCGCAAGGCCAAAGCCGTCAGGGAATCACCAGGTTCGTGGTAGGAAACGCTGTATGTAGGGCAACAGCAAGAATACCATCACCAACACTTTCTCAGTCTGCCATGTCCACCGGCACCCCTGCTAGTTCCACCCTATGCAGCTCTCCAGTCCAGCTCACCCTACATGAGACTCTCGTTAGGAAAAGGAAGTACTCATCCTCGCATCCACGTACACGGTTTGAACGCCCATATTGCTAGACTAATCTCGTTAGAGATGATGCCCTACCGTTTAGTTGAAACTGAAGCTTTCAAAGCCCTGATGGACTACGCTGTACCATGCTACGAGCTACCCAGTCGACACTTCTTTTCGAGAAAAGCCATCCCAGCCCTCCACCAGCATGTAAAAGACCGCATAGTCCATGCACTCAGGCAATCTGTGAGTAGAAAGGTGCACCTGACAACAGATGCATGGACCAGTAGGCATGGCCAGGGGCGTTACGTCTCCATCACGGCACACTGGGTTAATGTGGTGGATGCAGGGTCCACAGGGGACAGCAATATTGGGACTGTTCTTCCTAGCCCACGGTCTAGGAAACAGTTGGCTGTATGCGTTCATCCCCCCTCCTCCTCTTCATCCTCCAGCAGAAGCGAGAGCTCGTCCACAGACCGCAGTCGCACGACCACTCCATCCGCAGCTGCCACTGTTGCACATGAGGTGTCCCATTATGGAACAGCTAGTGGCAAGCGTCAGCAGGCAGTATTGGCAATGAAGTGTTTGGGCAACAACAGACACACCGCGGAAGTTCTGTTCGAGTTCTTGCAGCAAGAAACTCAGTCAAGGCTGGGCACTGTACATCTTGAGGCAGGCAAGGTAGTGAGTGATAACTTTATGGCTGCCATAGCTCTTTCACAACTGAAACACATTCCTTGCCTGGCTCACACCTTAAACCTGGTGGTGCAGTGCTTTCTGAAAAGTTATCCGGGGTTACCCAACCTGCTCCTGAAAGTGCACAGACTTTGCTCGCATATCCGCCGTTCGCCGTACACTCCAGCCGTATGCAGAACCATCAGCGGTCTTTGCAACTTCCCCAGCATTGCCTAATCATCGACATTGCAACAAGGTGGAACTCCACACTGCACATGCTTCAGAGACTGTGCGAACAGAGGCGTGCTGTTATGTATTTGTGGGAGGATACACATACACGGGTAGGCAGTTGGATGGCAGACATGGAGTTGTCAGGTGTGCAATAGTCGAAGCTACAAGACCTGTGTCAAGTCCTTCAGTGTTTTGAGGAATGCACACAGCTGGTAAGTGCAGACAACGTCATAATAAGCATGAGCATCCCCTTAATGCGTCTGCTGATGCAAAGTTTGACGCACATAAAGGAGCAGGCGTCTGCAGCCGAGGACAAGTGAAGCCTAGATGACAGTCAGCCATTGTCTGCTCAGGGAAGTCAACAGGACGAGGTGGCGGGCGAAGAGGAGGAGGACGAGGAGGATGATGGGGATGAGTATTTTTTTGGATGAGGAAGCTTCTCAGGGTGCAACAGAAACTGCTGGCGTTGCAAGGCCGGGTTCTGGTTTTTTGAGGGAGACAAGAGATGTTGATTTGCCCGAAAGTGCTCCTCAACCCAGCACATGCACAGATTTGACAACTGGCACATTGGCACACATGGCGGATTATGCCTTGCGTATCCTCAAAAGGGACCCACGCATTATAAAAATGATGACCGATGACGATTACTGGTTGGCCTGCCTCCTTGATCCTCGCTATAAAGGCAAATTGCAAAATATCATGCCACATGAGAACCTCAAACAAATATTGGCAACCAAACAAGCTACTCTTGTAGACCATTTGTTTCAGGCATTCCCAGCACACAGCGCCGGTGATGGTTCTCACACGAGCTGCAGGGGGCAACAGAGCAGAGGTGTTAGAGGTTCACAAATCAGAAGTGGCGTGGGACAGAGGGGTTTTCTGACCAGGTTGTGGAGTGATTTCGCAATGACCGCAGACACGACAGGTACTACAGCATCAATTCAAAGTGACAGGAGACAACATTTGTCCAGTATGGTTACTAACTATTTTTCCTCCATTATCGATGTTCTCCCTCAACCGTCATTCCCCTTTGATTACTGGGCATCCAAAATAAACACCTGGCCTGAATTGGCCGAATATGCATTGCAGGAGCTTGTTTGCCCAGCAGGTAGTGTGCTATCAGAAAGAGTATTCAGTGCTGCTGATTCAATACTGACCAAAAAAAGGACTCGTCTGGTGACCCAAAATGTTGATGATCTAACCTTCATTAAAATGAACCACTCATGGATTTCTAATTATTTTGCCCCACCTTTCCCAGCTGACACCTAGTTTTCCTGAAAAAAGGTCTTGCTTTGGGACTGGTGTTACTGACTGTTCCAGTCTCTAAATTTGCAGCTGCTGTTTGTACAGCATACGACATGTTTACACCTCCCTAAATGGCCTAACTCCCCCCACGGGGCCGTGGTCTCGCCACTTGGCGCAAACACCCATCAGAATGCCGTTTGTCTGAAGAGGTAAGTGTGCCCACTTTTGGTCGACGGCACTGCCACTGGGTCCGTCATAGTTAGTGTTGAGCGATACCGTCCGATACTTGAAAGTATCGGTATCGGAAAGTATCAGCCTATACCGGCAAAGTATCGGATCTGATCCGATACCGATACCCGATACCAATACAAGTCAATGGGACTCAAGTATTGGAAGGTATCCCTGATGGTTCCCAGGGTCTGAAGGAGAGGAAACTCTCCTTCAGGCCCTGGGATACATATTAATGTGTAAAATAAAGAATTAAAATAAAAAAATATTAATATACTCACCTCTCCGACGCAGCCTGGACCTTACCGCTGTGAACCGGCAGCCTTCTTTGCTTAAAATGAGCGCGTTCAGCACCTTCCATGACGTCACGGCTTCTGATTGGTCGCGTGCCGCTCATGTGACCACCACGCGACCAATCAGAAGCCGTGACGTCATCCCTCAGGTCCTAAATTCCTAGAAGGGAATTTAGGACCTGAGGGATGACGTCGCGGCTTGTGATTGGTCGCGTGGCGGTCACATGAGCGGCACGCAACCAATCAGAAGCCGTGACATCATGGAAGGTGCTGAACGCGCTCATTTTAAACAAAGAAGGCTGCCGGTTACCAGCAGTGATGTCCAGGGGCCTCTGGACAGGTGAGTATATCAATATTTTTTATTTTAATTCTTTATTTTACACATTCATATGGATCCCAGGGCCTGAAGGAGAGTTTCCTCTCCTTCAGACCCTGGGAACCATACACTGGAAACTTCCGGTTCCGATTCCCGATACCACAAAAGTATCAGATCTTGGTATCGGAATTCCGATACCGCAAGTATCGGCCGATACCCGATACTTGCGGTATCGGAATGCTCAACACTAGTCATAGTACAATGAAGTGTCTCTGGCGGTGGTGGCGCGCACCCAACATCAGACACACCGTTGTAACATGAGGGGCCCTGGTCCTGTACCGCCGGCCACGAGAGAGTTCCCCCCCAGCTCAAACAGTGCTCTACCACTTGCAAAATTATCTCTCGCTGCTCCACCACTGTTTAGTCTATGCGCTGAAATCCTTCAATGCCTGGCACTGACAATAACAATTTGTTGACATGTATGATGCTATTTAAAATAGGCAGGTGTCCTGTCCTACTTTTACAACAGTAAATACTTCGCGCAAATTACAATGTCTGAAAGTCAGCATAGGAGCCCAACCCTGTACCGAAGTATGCCTCCCCTTTTTTTGGGGGGGGGGAAGGGATATTGACATCTATTTAGTTTTTGGGAGTACTTACTGTCTGCAGTCCCTCCTTCGAATTGTCCTCCGCTGAGCACAGCAATGCTGCCTGTGTACCCCTGCCACATAATGGAAGCTGTATAGAGCCTATTTTGTTATTTTAGGCCTTCTACGTCTGTCTGCGGTCCCTCCTTCGAATTGTCCTCCGCTGAGCACAGCAATGCTGCCTGTGTACCCCTGCCACATAATGGAAGCTGCATAGAGCCTATTTTGTTATTTTAGGCCTTCTAAGTCTGTCTGCGGTCCCTCCTTCAAATTGTCCTCCGCTGAGCACAGCAATGCTGCCTGTGTACCCCTGCCACATAATGGAAGCTGCATAGAGCCTATTTTGTTATTTTAGGCCTTCTACGTCTGTCTACGGTCCCTCCTTCGAATTGTCCTCCGCTGAGCACAGCAATGCTGCCTGTGTACCCCTGCCACATAATGGAAGCTGCATAGAGCCTATTTTGTTATTTTAGGCCTTCTAAGTCTGTCTGCGGTCCCTCCTTTGAATTGTCCTCCTGAGAGCACAGCAATGCTGCCTGTGTACCCCTGCCACATAATGGGAGCTGCATAGAGCCTATTTTGTTATTTTAGGCCTTCTACGTCTGTCTGCGGTCCCTCCTTCGAATTGTCCTCCGCTGAGCACAGCAATGCTGCCTATGTACCCCTGCCACATAATGGAAGCTGCATAGAGCCTATTTTGTTATTTTAGTCCTTCTACGTCTGTCTGCGGTCCCTCCTTCGAATTGTCCTCCGCTGAGCACAGCAATGCTGCCTGTGTACTTCTGCCACATAATGGAAGCTGCATAGAGCATATTTTGTTATTTTAGGCCTTCTACGTCTGTCTGCGGTCCCTCCTTCGAATTGTCCTCCTGAGAGCACAGCAATGCTGCCTGTGTACCCCTGCCACATAATGGAAGCTGCATAGAGCCTATTTTGTTATTTTAGGCCTTCTACGTCTGTCTGCGGTCCCTCCTTCGAATTGTCCTCCGCTGAGCACAGCAATGATGCCTGTGTACCCCTGCCACATAATGGAAGCTGCATAGAGCCTATTTTGTTAATTAAGGCCTTCTACATCTGTCTGCGGTCCCTCCTTCGAATTGTCCTCCGCTGAGCACAGCAATGCTGCCTGTGTACCCCTGCCACATAATGGAAGCTGCATAGAGCCTATTTTGTTATTTTAGGCCTTCTACGTCTGTCTGCGGTCCCTCCTTCGAATTGTCCTCCTGAGAGCACAGCAATGCTGCCTGTGTACCCCTGCCACATAATGGAAGCTGCATAGAGCCTATTTTGTTATTTTAGGCCTTCTACGTCTGTCTGCGGTCCCTCCTTCGAATTGTCCTCTGCTGAGCACAGCAATGCTGCCTGTGTACTCCTGCCACATAATGGAAGCTGCATAGAGCCTACTTTGTTATTTTAGGCCTTCTACGTCTGTCTGCAGTCCCTCCTTCTAATTGTCCTCTGCTGAGCACACCAATGCTGCCTGTGTACCCCTGTAACCTACTTTAAACTGCATAGAGCCTATTTTCCATTGTAGGCCTACTACGTGTGTCTGTCTCGGCCAGTCCACTCCTTGCAGTTGTCCTCCACTGAACAAAGCTAGCCGCCTGTGTACTCCTGTTACCAATAGTGAACTGCATTCATCCTACTTACTTATTTGTGCCTAGTAACTGTGTAAGCCTGTCATAACAGTTGTCCTCCACCACAGAACCCAGCTATGCCACGTGTGTACTCCTTTTACCAATTTTGAACTTAATATAGCCTTCATTTTTATTTTAGGCCTACTTCGTGTGTCAGAGTCACTAATTACACATACCCTCCTCCGCTGATTCACGCTATGCTGCAAGTGTACTCCACTTACCAATTTTGAACAGCATTTTGCCTAATTACTTATTTAGGCCTACTTATTGTGTCTGTCTCCCATTACAGCTGTCCTGCACTGCACAAAGCTGAGCTTCAATCTTCAGGCTCTCATTAAGTAGTTGTTGTTAATATGTGTGGTTGGGGCCTACTAACGGTGTCTGGCCCTCAAAGGTGTTCTCCAGGTTTACTTGCCTGAGCTTCAATCTTCAGGCTCTCATTAAGTAGTTGTTGTTAATATGTGTGGTTGGGGCCTACTAACGGTGTCTGCCGCTCCCTGGTGTTGCCCTTCACTGTACAAAGCTGAGCTTCAGTCTTCAGGCTTTCGGCCTATAGTATCAGATATTTAACTGCATTTGGCCTACTTGTCTGGTTGGGCCCTACTAATGGTGTCTGCCGCTCCTGGGTTTTCTCCTGTTTTGTTTTCTTGAGCTTCAATCTTCAGGCTCTCATTAAGTAGTTGTTGTTAATATAACACTGCAGTTAGCCTACTAGTGTGGTTGGGGCCTACTAGCGGTGTCTGGCCCTCAAAGGTGTTCTCCAGGTTTACTTGCCTGAGCTTCAATCTTCAGGCTCTCATTAAGTAGTTGTTAATATAACACTGCTGTTGGCCTACTAGTGTGGATGGGGCCTACTAATGGTGTCTGCCGCTGCTTTCTGTTCTCCACTGTACAGAGCTGAGCTTCAATCTTCAGGCTCTCATTAAGTTTTTGTTTATATAACACTGCAGTTGGCCTACTATTTTGGTTGGGCCTAGTAATGGTGTCTGCCGCACCTTGGTGTTGTCCTGTGTTATTTTCCAGAGCTTCAATCTTCAGGCTTTCGGGCTAGATTTGTAATATTAAACTGCATTGGGCCTACTAGTGTGGTTGGGCCCTTAAAACGGTGTCTGCCGCTCCTAGGTTATCTCCTGTTTTGTTTTCCCGAGCTTCCATCTTCAGGCTTTCGGCCTTTATTTGTAATATTAAACTGCATTGGGCCTACTACTGTGGTTGGGCCCTTAAAACTGTGTCTACTCCACTGAACAAAGCAATGCCGCCTGGTTAGTCCTGTTACCAATTTTGAACTGCATTTAGCCCACTTTATTATTTGGGCCTATATCTGTGTTTCATCCTCATCCTGCTTATTGCCCAGCCAGTGCTAGATGAGTCTTGTGGTACATTGACCCAGACCACTACATTCCCCTTGCACGCTACACAGCCACAATCTGACCCTGCTGAAAGTCAGGTTCCCCTTCCCGCATACTATACCACCTTAACAGGGACAAAGAGGAAGGTGCAGATGAAAGTGCAGGTTCCTTCATCATGTGGGGGGGCATACTCATTGGCAACATCACAGGCACAGGGCCCTTCAGAGTACGCAGGAGTGTTGCTGCCGATGGGAGGCGCCCCCGCCGTGCAAACACACCGCCGTACTTTGAGGGGCCCTGTGCCAGTGCCAATGCGAACGAGTGGGCCCCCCCTGCTTGCTCAGGATCACAGCACTTGCAACGTTGAAATACTTACCTCTCCCTGCTCCACCGCCGTGACGTAGTCCACGTTTCCTGGGCCCACTAAAAACTTGAACCAGCCCTACCCCCCACAACTTTAGCCACATGACCCCCAGTTTCCAATGCACAACTATTATTATAAAGTTAATTAAGATTGACAAGCTTCAGAAACAAGAATGGATGTTTTTGCCATTAAAATGGGCACTGTAGGTGTTTTCCTGGCCCCCACTCACTGCCGACTATGCTTCCCCATTGACTTGCATTGGGTTTCGTGTTTCCGTCGATCCCCGACTTTTCACGATAATCGGCCGATTGCTCTAGACTCGACTTTTGAGATAGCCAGGTTTCGCAAAACCTGACTCGACCCCAAAAAAGTAAAAATCGCTCAACCCTAGCTATGAGCGCCGACCGCAGGACGGTGCTCATAGAAATCCAGCAATGACAACCACAGGGGTCTGCTGTAGACCCCAGGTAATCATGCCAACCCATCAGCGACCCGCGGTCATGTGACATGAGTGCCGATGGGTGGGATTAGTGACGTGCTTCCGGCACAATCACATTAAATGCCGCTATCAGAGATTGACAGCAGCATTTAACAGGTTAACAGCCATGTGTGGATCAACATTTTTTAAACTACCACATATGTGATATTATTATTTTTGACATTTTTTTAGTGAAATAAAATATAAATTGCCCCTTTCACATGTAAAGCACTATGAAATAAGTGATGCTATATAAATGTATACAAATAATAATAATAATAATAATAATAATAATAAATTCCCGTTAGGGTAAAATATTTTAATATTTGACACTGACAATAAAAAATCCAACTATTTCTTACAATTAGAAACAGTCGACGTGTGGCAAGTTTGGAATTTGAAATTAAGATAATACATTTTCATGGAAAGGAGGAAAGATTAACAAAGCTTTCAAATTGGCAGCATCAATGTTACTTGCCTTGTGGGAAAAGCTAAATCCGTACAGTTGGGACCTTAACTTCTCCTGACAAGGGCTGGATCCTGAACATGCCACAGATTGTATATAATGAGACTCATGGGATCCAGGCTGATGAGCTGAAAAAGTCTTTAAGAGTCTTTAATGGTTATTGACAAAGTATCATTAATGTCAGTCTGTTTATGGTCCTACGAGGTGAAAGCTTCTGTGCCTTTGTAGAATGATAGATGTGAAAACAAAAACATGAAGAAAATTGTAAATGATTGTCATTATTTCTGACAGACTAAGCAACCAAGACGTGGTCTATAAAGGACATAAAATATCCGTCAAGTAATATTGGAGAATTCTTTCTCAGACTAAAATATGTAGCCTTTTACTGTTACTTTTAGAGATCACATGCTGTGATATAAATGGACGGTACTCACTTTCTGCACCTGTAGAGATATACAGAATATTTATGCCTTCTAGAATAAATCATGCTAAACAGTGTTTCTTATTCATAAAATATGCTTTTACTCATGTTTTTCATTTTCGCCTACGTAATAATGCTAAGACACAGACAATGCCAAGATTTCAGAAGTCTTAAAGGGAACCTGTCAGCAGGGTTATGCATTGTAACCTACACACACTGTCTGGTCAGCGCCGTTATACTGAATAAAAAGATATCTTGGTTGATAAAATCCATCTTGTGGCTGTTTCTTAATCTTTATTTTTAGTTTTGTGTTAATGATATGCTCATATTGAGAATATATAGACTACAACAAGCGGTGGATTCCGCGTTGACAACTCAGACACATCGCCAATTGAATTACCACTGGGCAGACCAAATGCCGTGCTGGGACCACAGGGAACACTCTGGATTCACCAAGGTCGGGCATGATATACCTATACAGACGCACAGAGGGGTTTCTCCTATAGTTCCAACCATGAGGTCATATTTACCGGACATATTGTACATAACTATACTCCGGTACCATGCTCTAAGAATTTTTATCACAACAGATAACGGTAGTCTCTGGTCTCACACTGGAGTTCTCTGGGTTCACACACCCAACTAGTACTTGATAGTGCCAACAGAGGAAACTTCAAGTATAACTATGTACTTTATGAAGGTCCGTTTGGGGACCGAAACGTTGTAATTATTTTCTGGACTGCATTAAAATCTTTACATCTACTAAAAGTTGAGTGCCAAGTTATATATACACAATGATATGCTCATGTCCTAAGGTGGGGTTCATGTATGTGGTGCTCTGATTATCTATCTATATCTATCTATCTATCTATATATATATATACCGTATATACTCGAGTATAAGCTAACCCAAGTATAAGCCGACCCCCCTAATTTTGCAACGAAAAACTGGAAAACTTATTGACTCGAGTATAAGCCTAGGGTGGAAAATGCAGCCGCTACCGGTAAATTTCAAAAATAAAAATAGATACCAATAAAAGTAAAATTAATTGAGACATCAGTAGGTTAAGTGCTTTTTTAAATATCCATATTGAATCAGGAGCCCCATATAATGCTCCATACAGTTCATGATGGCCCCATAAGATGCTCCATATTAAAATATGCCCCATATAATGCTCCATACAGTTCATGATGGCCCCATAAGATGCTCCATATTAAAATATGCCCCATATAATGCTCCATACAGTTCTTTATGGCCCCATAGATGCTCCATATAATGCTCCATGCAGTTCATTATGGCCCCATATAATGCTCCATGCAGTTCTTTATGGCCCCATAGATGCCCCATATTATGCTCCATGCAGTTCTTTATGGCCCCATAGATGCCCCATATAATGCTCCATGCAGTTCTTTATGGCCCCATAGATGCCCCATATAATGCTCCATGCAGTTCATTATGGCCCCATATAATGCTCCATGCAGTTCTTTATGGCCCCATAGATGCCCCATATAATGCTCCATGCAGTTCTTTATGGCCCCATAGATGTCCCATATAATGCTCCATGCAGTTTATTATGGCCACATAGATGCCCCATGTAATGCTCCATGCAGTTCTTTATGGCCCCATAGATGCCCCATAAAATGCTCCATGCAGTTCTTTATGGCCCTATAGATGCCCCATATAATGCTCCATGCAGTTCATTATGGCCCCATAGATGCTCCATGTAACATTCTGCCACATGTAATTTTGCTGCTGCACTAAAAAAATGACATACTCACCTCTCGTCACTGCTCCTCAGTGTCCCATCTCTCTGCGGTGACTGTTCAGGCAGAGGGCGGCACGCACACTAATACGTCATCATGCTCTCTGACCTGAACAGTCAGTGCAGAGGATGCGGAAGACGGAGCATCGGTGGAACGCAGAAAGGTGAATATGAAATACTCACCTGCTCCCGGCGCTCCTGATGCGGTCTCTGCATGTCCCACGGTCTCCGGGCGTGGCAGCTTCTTCCTGTAGTGAGCGGTCACATGGTACCACTCATTGCAGTAATGAATATGCGGCTCCACCCCAATGGGAGCAGAGTCCATATTCATTTAATGAGCGGTACCAGTGACCGCTGAACAGGGGAAGAAGCTGCCGCACCCAAAGACCATGTGACATGCAGGGACCGCGTCAGGAGCACCGGGAGCAGGTGAGTATTTGACAGTCATCGCTCCCCCTCACCCAACAACCATGACTCGAGTATAAGCCAAGAGGGGCACTTTCAGCCCATTTTTTTGGACTGAAAATCTCGGCTTACACTCGAGTATATACGATATATATATATATATATATATATATATATATATATATATATATATCTTATGCCCTTAAATCAGAGACTGGGTGTCTGCTGCCTGCACTCTCCATTTACAGGGCACACATGCTCTCTTGGTCCTGCCCGTGACCAGTGTCCATAGAATCTGGCTACTTATGCACTTTATTCCTTGACTTCCTTTGGGTGCTCGGTCTGACTCTTGGTGGGTATTGGACAGCTAATTGATTTATTCATATATACACTCTTAGCCCTGTCTTTGTCATCTTGATGACCAGTAGCATTTTCTTTGCATAACCACCTGATTTGTGCACACCACGGCACGTTCATGTTATCTTGTTGTGCGGTCAGGTGATGTATGTTCTCAGGTTATCACAGCGTTTATACATGTGAGTCATTACATGGGCTGGAGTGGGCTGGGCACAGCCGTTCTATTCCAATCCATTTTGTCATCACGCTGTCATCTCAGGCCATTCTTAATGGTGGGCATGTGTATTTTACCCTGTTTGGTACTGTGCGGGTTTATGGCCTCATTTTGGGCCTCTGTGTTTATGGGGTTACTTTATATCGCCTTGTTTTAAATGTTTTTAGTGTGCTTTGCCTCTTCTGTAATGTATACATGTTTAATAAAGCTGTGTTTTGTTATTGATTTTGTTATTGTTTTTGTGGTGATTCCCATTCATAAGGCCTATATTTCTTCTCTCAACATATACCTGGTACCTTTCTAGGCCTTGGTTGAATCCCATTGACCGTGGTGCCCCCATTGTTTCTATTTTTTTAAATCAGAGACTTACATCACACAAAATAGTTCATTAATAACATTTCTCAAATCTCTACTTTACATCTGTATATCATTTTTTAAGCATACTTTTTTTAGGAAGTTAGAAGGGTTAAAAGTTGATCAGCAATTTCTCATTCATCCAGCAAAATTTACAAAACAATTTTTTAGGGACCACATCACATTTGAACTGACATTGGGGTGCCTAAATTACAGAAAATGCTCAAAAGTGGTATCATTCTGAAAACTGCACCTCTCAAAGTCCCCAAAACCACATTGAATATGTTTATTCACCCTTTACATGCTTCACAGGAACTAAATCAATTTTGAAGGACAAAATTACTTTTTTTTCAAAAAAATTGTTCTTTAGCCCCCAACTTTTTATTTTAACAAGGTAAGAGGAGAAAATGGACAATACAATTGGTTGTGTCATTTCTCCTGAGTACGCTGAAACCCCATATCTGGGGAAAACTACAGTTTGGACAGGGCTTGGAAGGGAAGGAGCACTTCTTTTTTAATGCAAAAATTGCTCGAATCGAGAGAGGATGCCTTTGTTGTGTTTGGAGAGCCCCTGATGTGCCTAAACAGTTGAAACTTCCCACAAGCAACCCCATTTTAGAAACTAGACCCCTCAATGGATGAATATAGATGTGTGGTGAGCACTTTGAACTTCCAAGTGCTTCACAGAAGTTTATAACGTAGAGTTATGAAAATAAAAAATCATATTTTACTCACAAAAATGTATTTTAGCAGCAAACTTTTTATTTCCACAAGTGTAACAGTAGAAAATGGACCCCAAAATATGTTGTGAAATTTCTCCTGAGTATGTCAATACCCCATATGTGGGAGAAAACTACTGTTTCGATCCACGGCAAGGTTCAGAAATGAAGGAGTAACAGTTTGAAACACAGACTTTGTCTGAATAGTTGTGCTTGGAGGGCTCCTGATTTGCCTAAATAGTGAAGCACCCCCACATATGACACCATTTTGGAAACTACACTCCTCAAAGATTTTATCCAGGGGTGTAGTAAGTATTTTGAACCCACAGGTACTACACAGAATTTGATAACATTAGGCCGTCATATTGAAAATTTTCATTTTTTCACCAAAATGTTGTTTTAGCACTGAATTTGGAATTTTTCACAATGGATAATAGGTGAAAACATAACTCTTAATTTGTCACAAAAGTTCTCCTGAATGCGTTAATACCCTATATGTGGTCAAAAACTTCTATTTGACTCAAAAAGTATTAAGCACTATTTGTATGGAATAGATTGTAAATGCCATGTCGCATTTGAAGAGCCCCTGACATGCAAAAACAGCAAAACTCTCCCACAAGTGAAGCCATTTTGGAAATTAGACCTTTCAAGAAATTTATATAGAGATGCACTGATCATTTTTAACTTACAGGTGATTTACCAAAATGTATAACCCTTGGATGTAAGAAAAAAAAAAGTTTTTCCACTAATATACTGTTTTAGAAAAATGTGTATGTAATTTTCAGTAGATGTAATGGGAGAAATTGGATACCACAGTTTCTTATGTAATTTCTCCCAAATGTGTCAGTTCCCCATATGTGATTGTACATTACTGTTTGAACACATGGCTGGGATCAGATGGAAGGAGCTCTCCTTGGCTTTTAGAATGCAGATTTTGTTTGAATAGATTGTGGGCTCCATTAGCTGAGCCCCTGAAATGCCAGAACAGAAGAAATCCCCCTATATTGGAAACTTCACTGCCTAACAAATTCATCTAGGGGTATAGTGAGTATTTTGAAACCATAGGTGCCTCACAGAGTTTTATAAGATTGAGATGTGGGAATATGACATTCTACTAGTAAAAAATTAAGTTGTGTATTTGCTGCAAATTTGTCCTTTACACAAGGTGAAACTGAACTCCATAATTTTTTGCGCACTTTCACCCTAGCGTGGTGATGCCCCATATTTCGGCAGAACTTACTGTTAGGAAACATGTCAAGGCTGAGAAGAAAGGAGCGCTATTTGCTTTTGGAGCATAGATTTTTATAGAATAGTTTGAGAGTGGCATTTTCGAAGCCCCAAAGGTGCTAGAACAACTGAAAGAAAATAAAAGTTACCACTGTAGAAATTGCCCCTCTCAATGAATTCATCTACCGCTGCAGTGACTATTTTGTAAAATCCACCCTAGGCTATTTTTTCTGAAGAATTGAAAATAATTTATTGTCCATACATTGTTCCCCCATAAATGTAGGGCTCCCATTTATTGTAGTGCCCCTACACATTGTGCCCGGATTGTGCTTCTGGCGACATACACCCCGTAAATTGCTAAGTGCTCTCTCCCCACTACAATATTGCCAAACATGTGGCCTCTTACTGCAGTTTAGGCACAATGGGGCTCAGAAGGATGGGGTATTTGGATTTTGAGCGCAGATTAACAAGATTTTATTTGAGGGGCAGGAGCCTTCGCATTTTTAGAATCTTTGTTTTGCTGGTAACATGGTAACACCCTATAGTTGCAGTGATAGGTGATGGAATTGTGTGAGGGCTGGTTTTAAAAGGGATAAATTAGGGTTTTTATAGGTAACATTTTGGGGTACATAATATTTTTTTAACTTTTCCAGAATAAGGCTGGATCACAATCATGTGTTCTGTGCTGAGCACTTACGTCTGAATTTCCGTGTAAATCCCACAAAAATGTGATTCAGTTGGAAAGTTGGAACCACTTACTATAATGAGGCAGATGGAGACACTTGGCATCTGTTTTGGTAGAATCCATCTTTTTAGATGTACACAGATCTGTGGTCGCCCACACTTGTGCGCTAAAAAGATGCCTTAATTGGTACCGTCGGCACAAAGACCAGTCTAAAGTGACTCCATCTGAATTCTCAGTGAGAGGTTCAGTCAGGGGTTTCATCTGAATCACAGTTTTGGAGAATTTATGCCAAAACCCCAACTTAAGTGCTTAGCTTAAATCGCAGGATAAAAGTGACCCGATCCTTGATCCCACTTTTGTTAGGTAGAATGAACAAATAGAAAGCAGTACAAGAGAAGTTCTCATTTTTATTTTTGCAGTGTTCACCATTCAATATAATTGAGACGGTGATTTATTCTTCGGGTCATTGCGATTACAGCGATACCAGCTTTATATAGTTTTTTTAGTTTTTGCTGCTATGAAACAATAAAAATGCTTTGTTTATAAAATGTAGTTTTTTTCATCTACATATTATGAGAGCTGTAATTTTTTTTTTTTTTTTTTGCGAATAGAGCAGTATTAGGGCTTATTTTTTGGGGGACAAGTTGCAGATTTTTTGGTTCCATTTTGGGGAATATAACATTTTTGGATTCAGAGTTTTCAGACACAGATTGAGCAAAAACCAGCAATTCAGTTATTGTTTTTATTTTTTGCACCATTCACTGAGCAGTTAAAGTGATAAGACTGATTTATTTGTTGGGTCAGTACGATTACAGTAATACCAGATTTATATTGTTTTTCTATGCTTTGCTATTTTTACATACTAAAAACAATATTTTACAAAAAATTAATTTGCTTTTGCATCACCAAATTGTAAGAGCTGTATTTTTTTTTTTCAAATGAGCCATATTAGTGCTCTCTTTTTGCTAGATGATATGGCATTTCCATTTAACCCTTTTTTTACATATGACTTTTTGATCACTATTTATTCACTTTTTTGGGAGTTAGTGTTAAGAAAAAGTCACATTTTTCCCATGTATTTTATTATTTTTTAAGGCGTTTGCCATACGGAATAACGTCACAGTTTTATAGAGCCAGTCTTTTCAGAAGTAGCAATACCAATTATGTGTTCATTTTTTTTGTTAGTTTTTGTTTTATCACAAACTCTGCGTTTTGAGTGGCGAAATGGTAATTCATGATTTGTGTGCTTTTTTATTTTTTTACATCGTTTATTTAACGTTTTCACTTTTTCACTTAGTCCCACTGTGGAACATGTATAATTTGTATTTGGATCACTGGTATTATACACTGCAGTTCTTGTGTCCTGCGGTGCATGAGACTGTCAGTGTCTCACTGACGCAGCCTGTGAGGCCCAACTTATTGCTGGATCTCACAGGCCACCATCACATGACCTCAGAGCACCATGGTAACCATCGATGCCTGCGATTCCCAGCGCTGGGGTCCGATGGTTAGTAATGGGGTATTATAACTAGAGATGAGTGAATATTTCAATATTTCGTTCAGCTCATTATTGCCGAATTTGCAATCAAATGTTTGTCAGATGTCAGCGTGACCCCTCAGAGATACTTTGACCTGCAGCAGTGACCCATGGTAAAAAGCTTACTACAGGTCAGCAGGCATTGGCTGATGAGAGACTACTCCTCCCATCAGGCTATGTCTGCTGCCAGTGATAATGTTACTAACCTCGGAGAAATGCCGGAGAACATGATTTGGGTCAGTTTTTACCGTCCCCAGTCTTTTGATGGCCATTATTCGCCGAATAACAGCGATCACAAAAAAAAGTCTGATTTCCCATTAATTTCTCTCTCCTCTGATATGATCTAGCATACCAGAGGAGAGATAAATGGGGTCCCCCAAGCCCTTCGATACCCCTGCCATCCCTCGACCCTCCAGCTCTGTCCCCTTGGCCTCGGCATCTTCTATCATAGTGTTCAAAATAAAACAAAACAGTAAATCAACCCCCCTTTTGTCACCTCCTTAGTTATGCAAAAGTAATAAAATTAAAGTAATGTATTTTTTCCATACTTTGCAGTTAGGGTTATGGTTGGGACTAGGGTTAGGGTTGGGCTAGAGGTTAGGGTTGGGGTTAGGGTTAGCATTGGGCTAAGGTTAGGGTTGGGGCTGGGGTTAGGGTTGGGGCTAGGATTAGTGTTGTTTTGGAGTTACGGTTGTGTTGGGGTTACGGTTGGGGTGTTGGAGTTAGGGTTGTGGTTAGGGTTATGGTTGTTGATAGGGTTGGGATTAGGGTTAGGTTTGGGATTAGGGTTACGGTTGGGATTAGAGTTGAGGATAGGGCTGTCTTAGGGTTGGATTTAGAATTGGGGGGTTTCACTGTTTAGGTACATCAGGGGTTCTCCAAACGTGACATGGTGCCCGCCATTGATTCCAGCAAATTTTGCATTCAAAAAGTAAAATGGTGCTCCCTCCCTTCTGAGCCCTGCCATGCGCACAAAAAATGGCTTTTCCCCACATACAATGTATTGTTGTACTATGGACAAATTGCCCAACAAATTTTGTGGTCCATTTTCTCCCATTACCCTTGTGAAAATAAAAAAGTTTAGGTCTAAAGTAAATTTTTCTGTGAAAAAAGTAAAAAAGTAAAATGTTCATTTTTTCCTTCCACATTGATTTAGTACTCGAGAAGCACCTGAATGGTTATTTAACTTTTTGAATATGGTTTTAAGCACCTTGATGAGTGCAGTTTTTAGAATGGTGTCACTTTTGGGTATTTTCTGTCATATTGACCCACCAAATTCACTTCAAATGTGAGGTGGACCATAAAAAAATGGTTTTGTAAATTTTGTTGGAAAAATGAGAAATCGCTAGTCAATTTTTAACCCTTATAATTTCCTAGCAAAAAAAAATGTTTCCAAAATTGTGTTGATGTAAAGTTGACATGTGGGAAATTTTATTTATTAACTATTTTGTGTAACACGACTCTCTAATTTAAATTAAAAGTTTGAAAATTGCTAAATTTTCAAAATTTTTGCCAAATTTCCATTTTTTTCATAAATAAACGCAAATCATATGGAAATATTTTTCCACTAACGCGAGGTACAATATGTAATGAAAATAAAAACGGTCTGTCTCAGAATCAATGGAATCCATTGAAGCGTTTGAAAGCTATAACCTCATAAAGTGCCTGGTCAGAATTGTAAAAATTGGCTTGGTCATTAAGGTCAAAATTGGCTTGGTTTAAAGGGGTTAAAGAGATACAGATGCTTCTCACAAAATTAGAATATAATCAAAAAGTTAATTTATTTCAGCTTTTCAATACAAAAAATATATTATAAAGAGTCGTTATAAACATAGTGATCTATTTCAAGTGTATATTTCTGTTAATGTTGATGATTATGACTTAGAGCCAATGAAAACCCAAAAGTCATTGAAATGTTGGCCTACTGAAATGTATATTCAGTAAATGCACTCAATGCTTGGTCGGGGCTCCTTTTGTATCAATTACTGCATTAATGTGGCATTGCATGGAGGTGATCAGCCTGTGGCACTGCTGAGGTGTTATGGAAGCCCAGGTTACTTTGATATTAGCCTTCAGCTTGTCTGCATTGTTTGGTCTGGCAACTCTCTTCTTCCTCTTGACAATACCTCATAGATTGATAGATCGGGTCAAGGTCAGGCGGATTTCATGTTTAATCAAGCATAGTGATACTGTTGTTTTTAAACCAGGTATTGGTACTTTTGGCAGTGTGGACAGGTGCCAAGTCCTGTTGGAGAATTACATTTCCATCTCCAAAAAACTTGTTGGCAGAGGGAAGCATGAAGTGCTATAAAATTTGCTAGTAGATGGCTGTGCTGACTTTGATCTTGATAAAATACAGAGGGCCTACACCAGCAGATGATATGGCTCCCCAAACCATCACTGATTGTGGAATTTTCACACTAGACCTCTAGCATCTTGGATTGTGTGCCTCTCAACCCTACCTCCAGACTCTGGGACCTTGATTTACAAATTAAATGCAAAATTTACTTTAATTTGAAAACAATACCTTGGACCACTGAGCAACAGTACAGTTCTCTTTCTCCTTGGCCCAGGTAAGGCTACTTTCACACTTGCGTTATTTGCAATACTTCGCAATCCGTTGTTTTGGGCAAAAAACAGATCCTGCAAATGTGCTCACAGGATGTGTTTTTTGCCCATAGACTTGTATTAGCAACAGATGGCCACACGTCGCATCCGTCATGCGACGGATCTGTCGTGTTTTGGCGGACCGTCATCACAAAAAAGTTCAATGTAACGTTTTTTGTCCTTTGCGTCCACCAATTTCTACCGCGCATGCGTGGCCGAAACTCCGCCCCCTCCTCCCTGGACTTCAGAATGGGCAGCGGATGCGTTAAAAAACTGCATCCGCTGCCCACGTTGTGCACAAATTTCACAACGTGCGTTGGTACATCGGCTTGACGCATAGTGACGGACCCATACCGACGCAAGTGTGAAAGTAGCCTTAGACACTTCTGGTGTTGTCTATTGGTCATGAGTGGCTTGACACTAGAAATGCGACACTTGTAGCCCATGTCCTGGATACATCTGTATATGGTGGCTCTTGAAGCAATGACTCCAGCAGCAGTCCACTCCTTGTAAATCTCCCCCAAATTTTTGAATGGCCTTTTCTTAAGAATCCTTTCAAAACTCTGGTTATCCCGGTTGCTTGTGCACTTTTTTCTACTACATGTTTTCCCTCCACTCAACTTTCCATTAATATGCTTGGATACAGCACTCTGTAAACAGCCAGCTTCTTTAGCAATGACCTTTTGTAGCTTACTCTCCTTGTGGAGTGTGTCAATGACTGCCTTCTGGACATCTGTCAAGTCAGCAGTCTTCCCCAGGATGGTGGAGCCTACGGAAATAGACAAAGGGACCTTTTTAAACATTTAGGAAGCCTTTGGAGGTGTTTTTTGTTAATTATTTTAGCTTATTGAGATAATAAATTTTGGGTTTTCATTAGCTGTAATCCATAATCATCAACATTAACATAAATAAACACTTGAAATAGATCACTCTGTTTGTAATGACTTTATATAAAATATGAGTTTAACTTTTTGTATTGAAGAACTGAAATAAATTAACTTTTTGATGATATTCTAATTTTGTGAGAAGCACCTATATATCAAAGATAATAAGGAGTCCATTGATATATATTAAATTGCCTATCAAAAACTGGCAGCAGAAGAATGGTGTAGAAGGCAGTCATTGGACAGGCAGTCAGGCTGATGGTATGGCCGATATAATTATTGACATGAGCCATCAGTGCATGACAACTTGCACTACAGTAATTCATGCCTAATTCATTGTGATGAGATTGTGTCAGTTAACCTAACTGGCTTTGGTCTGACAAATCTAACGACCACATGGAATACGCCTCTCTGACATGACACTGAAAGATGGACATAACGGCTATAGCAAACTGGGTATGTTCTTGCTACTGTTATACAACCAAATAACCACTTGAAATAATAACAGAAAAAAATCATATAAAATTTTAAATATTTTATTTGACACCAAATAGAACCAAACACAAAAATAGTTAAAAACAAGAGGGACAGTTCATAATATACAAAAAATGTCCAAATATATATAAATACATAAAGATATATTTATTTAGTAACATGAAGTACTGGCAAAAAGAAGGGATTTTTAGCTGTAAGATCTAATTAATATTAATCCTCAATGGGACATAGAATTTATTTATGTGCCTAGACACAATAGCGTCTAATATGCTACAAATATTCCCCAAACTTAAGCAGCTTTTATAGGTAAGAAAGTGCATAGTGCATATTGCTGTTACTAACCAGTACTCATGATGAATGTGCCGATACTGCCTCCTCACACTCCAACGCGCGTTTCACACGTCTTGCTTCCTCAGGGAGTGATGTGAGGGAGGCCATAACATCGCTTTATATACCCAATAAATTAGAAGTTTAACCAATCCAATGAAAGTGCATTTATATCGGCGCATCACATGCCGCTCCGGCGAGACATCTCCACCCAATGCCCCCCAGTGATGCCACAAGAAGGCGCGTCGCGCCGTCCGTGACGTCACCAGCCAGGTAAAGTACAGAGCATGCGCAAGCCAGGGAACCAGGAGATGCGCACAGCACTCATTAGACCATATAAAATGTAGTGCATTTGTATCGGAGCATCGCACGTTGCCACAGCAAAGGTCCACACATCCCGCACCTCACGGCAACATCACAGAAACACGTTGACACGTGATCCATGATGTCACAGGCGAGACACGGGACGGCAGATACCGCCCCATGGAAACAGGAGATGCGCTCAGCACAGTGGCGGCCATGTTCAATTTGGGCAAATGTATGGGCAATAATAAATAACAGAAAACAACTAAATATGTGCACCTAAAATACAATGTGAACAATCTGTAACATAAGTGAATCTAATATCTCATAGAAGGTGTTATCTTAATAATTCCTTTGTCAAAAGAGAAGAGAACATGCAATCTTTAAACAAAAGACTACATATATAATAAGGTAAGTATAAAGTGCATACTATATACATATTGAATAACAATAAATATTTGTATACAAAAAGTGACTTTTTATTATATTATATTAATGTGACGTGAAACGTGTTTCTTTAGGATCCAAAGCCATAATTTTTCTTCACCAACATATATCTCCGTAGTGATTCAACCTATACTAAGGCCTACATGTAAGAAAAGAAGAGGAAAAGAAAAAACAAGAATAAATAATCAATACATAAGCCACAATTAACAAAGGAGCCCCACATTTGATTAAGCTAAAAGAGGGGACCTAGGTACCCCTAGACCTACCCTAAACAAGGGACAAACAACCACAATTAAAAATAACATTATTTTGATACAAAATAATAAAGAAAAAAAAGAAAAAGATTAAAAACTAATAATATATACACTCACTGGCCACTTTATTAGGTACACCTGTCCAACTTCTTGTTAACACTTAATTTCTAATCAGCCAATCACATGGCGGCAACTCAGGGCATTTAGGCATGTAGACATGGTCAAGACAATCTCCTGCAGTTCAAACCGAGCATCAGTATGGGGAAGAAAGGTGATTTGAGTGCCTTTGAACGTGGCATGGTTGTTGGTGCCAGAAGGGCTGGTCTGAGTATTTCAGAAACTGCTGATCTACTGGGATTTTCATGCACAACCATCTCTAGGGTTTACAGAGAATGGTCCGAAAAAGAAAAAAAATCCAGTGAGCGGCAGTTCTGTGGGCGGAAATGCCTTGTTGATGCCAGAGGTCAGAGGAGAATGGGCAGACTGGTTCGAGCTGATAGAAAGGCAACAGTGACTCAAATCGCCACCCGTTACAACCAAGGTAAGCCTAAGAGCATCTCTGAACGCACAGTGTGTCGAACTTTGAGGCAGATGGGCTACAGCAGCAGAAGACCACACCGGGTACCACTCCTTTCAGCTAAGAACAGGAAACTGAGGCTACAATTTGTACAAGCTCATCGAAATTGGACAGTAGAAGATTGGAAAAACGTTGCTTGGTCTGATGAGTAGTGTTGAGCATTCCGATACTGCAAGTATCGGGTATCGGCCGATACTTGCTGTATCGGAATTTCCGATACCGAGATCCGATACTTTTGTGGTATCGGGTATCGGGTATCGCAACAACATTAATGTATTAATGTGTAAAAAAGAGAATTAAAATAAAAAATATCGCTATACTCACCTGTCCGACGCAGCCGGGACCTCAGCGAGGGAACCGGCAGCGTTGTTTGTTTAAATTTCGCGCTTTTACTTGGTTACGTGAAGTCCCGGCTTGTGATTGGTCAGGGCGGCCATGTTGCCGGGACGCGGACCAATCACAGCAAGCCGTGACGAAATTACGTCACGGCTTGCTGTGATTGGTCCGCGTCCCGGCAACATGGCCGCCATTAACCAATCACAAGCCGTGACGTCACGGGAGGCTGGACATGCGCGTATTTTGAAAAGCGCGCGTGTCCAGCCTCCAGTGACGTCCCGGCAACATGGCCGCCATTAACCAATCACAAGCCGTGACGTCACGGGAGGCTGGACATGCGCGTATTTTGAAAAGCGCGCGTGTCCAGCCTCCAGTGACGTCCCGGCAACATGGCCGCCATTAACCAATCACAAGCCGTGACGTCACGGGAGGCTGGACATGCGCGTATTTTGAAAAGCGCGCGTGTCCAGCCTCCAGTGACGTCCCGGCAACATGGCCGCCATTAACCAATCACAAGCCGGGACGTCACGGGAGGCTGGACATGCGCGTATTTTGAAAAGCGCGCGTGTCCAGCCTCCCGTGACGTCACGGCTTGTGATTGGTTAATGGCGGCCATGTTGCCGGGACGCGGACCAATCACAGCAAGCCGTGACGTAATTTCGTCACGGCTTGCTGTGATTGGTCCGCGTCCCGGCAACATGGCGCCGTGACCAATCATAAGCCGGGACGTCACTGGAGGCTGGACACGCGCGCTTTTCAAAATACGCGCATGTCCAGCCTCCCGTGACGTCACGGCTTGTGATTGGTTAATGGCGGCCATGTTGCCGGGACGCGGACCAATCACAGCAAGCCGTGACGTAATTTCGTCACGGCTTGCTGTGATTGGTCCGCGTCCCGGCAACATGGCCGCCCTGACCAATCACAAGCCGGGACCTCACGTAACCAAGTAAAAGCGCAAATTTTAAACAAACAACGCTGCCGGTTCCCTCGCTGAGGTCCCGGCTGCGTCGGACAGGTGAGTATAGCGATATTTTTTATTTTAATTCTTTCTTTTACACATTTATATGGATCCCAGGGCCTGAAGGAGAGTTTCCTCTCCTTCAGACCCTGGGAACCATCAGGAATACCGTCCGATACCTGAGTCCCATTGACTTGTATTGGTATCGGGTATCGGTATCGGATTGGATCCGATACTTTGCCGGTATCGGCCGATACTTTCCGATACCGATACTTTCAAGTATCGGACGGTATCGCTCAACACTACTGATGAGTCTCGATTTCTGCTGCGACATTCGGATGGTAGGGTCAGAATTTGGCGTAAACAACATGAAAGCATGGATCCATCCTGCCTTGTATGGAGCATCTTTGGGATGTGCAGCCGACAAATCTGCGGCAACTGTGTGATGCCATCATGTCAATATGGACCAAAATCTCTGAGGAATGCTTCCAGCAACTTGTTGAATCTATGCCACGAAGAATTGAGGCAGTTCTGAAGGCAAAAGGGGTCCAACCCGTTACTAGCATGGTGTACTGTCATGATCTCAATGGCAAGAGAACATAGCATAAGCATATATAGGAACTAGCTCTTGGAAGATGGGAACTGAGCTGACCATGAACTAAACCTAACGCACAACTAGCAGTGGCCGGGTAGCATGCCTACGTTGATTCTAGATGCCCAGCCCAGCCGGAGGACTAAATAAAGCTAGCAGAGGAAAATCTTAGTCCTAGCTCACCTCTAGAGAAATACCCCGAAAGGAGACAGAGGCCCCCCACATGTATTGGCGGTGAGTTGAGATGAAATAACAAACGTAGTATGAAAATAGGTTTAGCAAATTTGAGGTCCACTTACTACATAGCAGAAGACAGAAAGGACACTTTCATGGTCAGCTGAAAACCCTATCAAAAAACACCATCCAGAAATTACTTTAAAACTCTGGCATTAACTCATAACACCAGAGTGGCAATTCCCGTTCACAAGAGCTTTCCAGACACAGTAACGAAACTACAGCTGTGAACTGGAACAAAATGCAAAAACAAACATGGACAAGAGTCCAACTTATCTAGTAGTTGTCTAGGAGCAGGAACAAGCACAGAGAGGCTTCTGATAACATTGTTGACCGGCAAGCAACTAACAGAGCAGCAAGGTTATATAGCGACTCCCACATCTTGATGGGAACAGGTGAACAGAGAAGATGAAGACACCAGTTCAATTCCACCAGTAGCCACCGGGGGAGCCCAGAATCCAAATTCACAACAGTACCCCCCCCTCAAGGAGGGGGCACCGAACCCTCACCAGAACCACCAGGGCGATCAGGATGGGCCCTATGAAAGGCACGAACCAGATCGGAGGCATGAACATCAGATGCATTCACCCAAGAATTATCCTCCTGGCCGTATCCCTTCCACTTGACCAGATACTGGAGTCTCCGTCTGGAAACACGAGAGTCCAAGATTTTCTCCACAACGTACTCCAACTCACCCTCAACCAACACCGGAGCAGGAGGCTCAACGGAAGGCACAACCGGTACCTCATACCTGCGCAATAATGACCGATGAAAAACGTTATGAATAGAAAAGGATGCAGGGAGGTCCAAACGGAAGGAAACAGGGTTAAGAATCTCCAATATCTTATACGGGCTGATAAACCGAGGCTTAAACTTAGGAGAAGAGACCCTCATAGGGACAAAACGAGAAGACAACCACACCAAATCCCCAACAGAAAGCCGAGGACCAACACGACGGTGGCGGTTGGCAAAAAGCTGAGTCTTCTCCTGGGACAACCTCAAATTGTCCACCACCTGCCCCCAGATCTGATGCAATCTCTCCACCACAGCATCCACTCCAGGACAATCCGAAGATTCCACCTGACCAGAGGAAAATCGAGGATGAAACCCCGAATTACAGAAAAACGGGGACACCAAAGTGGCAGAGCTGGCCCGATTATTGAGAGCGAACTCCGCCAATGGCAAAAAAGCAACCCAATCATCCTGGTCAGCAGACACAAAACACCTCAGATATGTCTCCAGGGTCTGATTAATCCGCTCGGTCTGGCCATTCGTCTGAGGATGGAAAGCGGACGAAAAAGATAAATCTATGCCCATCCTAGCACAGAATGCCCGCCAAAATCTAGACACGAATTGGGTCCCTCTGTCAGAAACGATATTCTCAGGAATACCATGCAAACGAACAACATTTTGAAAAAACAGAGGAACCAACTCGGAAGAAGAAGGTAACTTGGGCAGAGGAACCAAATGGACCATCTTAGAAAAACGGTCACACACCACCCAGATGACAGACATCTTCTGAGAAACAGGCAGATCTGAAATAAAATCCATCGAGATGTGCGTCCAAGGCCTCTTAGGAATAGGCAAGGGCAACAATAATCCACTAGCCCGAGAACAACAAGGCTTGGCCCGAGCACAAACGTCACAAGACTGCACAAAGCCTCGCACATCTCGTGACAGGGAAGGCCACCAGAAGGACCTTGCCACCAAATCCCTGGTACCAAAAATGCCAGGATGACCTGCCAACGCAGAAGAATGAACCTCAGAGATGACTCTACTGGTCCAATCATCAGGAACAAACAGTTTATCAGGTGGGCAACGATCAGGTCTCTCCGCCTGAAACTCCTGCAAGGCCCGCCGCAGGTCTGGAGAAACGGCTGACAATACCACTCCATCCTTAAGGATACCTGTGGGCTCAGAGTTACCAGGTGAGTCAGGCTCAAAACTCCTAGAAAGGGCATCCGCCTTAACATTCTTAGAACCCGGTAGGTATGACACCACAAAATTAAACCGAGAGAAAAATAATGACCAGCGCGCCTGTCTAGGATTCAGGCGCCTGGCGGTCTCAAGATAAATCAAATTTTTGTGGTCAGTCAATACCACCACCTGATGTCTGGCCCCCTCAAGCCAATGGCGCCACTCCTCAAAAGCCCACTTCATGGCCAAAAGCTCCCGATTCCCAACATCATAATTCCGCTCAGCGGGCGAAAATTTACGGGAAAAGAAGGCACAAGGCCTCATCACGGAGCAGTCAGAACTTTTCTGCGACAACACTGCCCCAGCTCCGATCTCAGAAGCGTCGACCTCAACCTGAAAAGGTAGAGCAACATCAGGCTGACGCAACACAGGGGCAGAGGAAAAACGGCGCTTAAGCTCCCGAAAGGCCTCCACAGCATCAGGGGACCAATCAGCAACATCAGCACCCTTCTTAGTCAAATCGGTCAATGGCTTAGCAATATCCGAAAAACCAGCAATAAATCGACGATAAAAGTTAGCAAAGCCCAAAAATTTCTGAAGACTCTTAAGAGAAGAGGGCTGCGTCCAATCACAAATAGCTTGAACCTTGACAGGATCCATTTCAATGGAAGAGGGGGAAAAAATATATCCCAAAAAGGAAATCCTCTGTACCCCAAAAACACACTTAGAACCCTTCACACACAAAGAATTAGACCGCAAAACCTGAAAAACCCTCCTGACTTGCTGGACATGAGAGTCCCAGTCATCCGAAAAAATCAGAATATCATCCAGATACACAATCATAAATTTATCCAAATAATCGCAAAAAATATCATGCATAAAGGACTGGAAAACTGACGGAGCATTAGA
Source organism: Ranitomeya variabilis (assembly GCF_051348905.1). NCBI lineage: Eukaryota > Metazoa > Chordata > Amphibia > Anura > Dendrobatidae > Ranitomeya > Ranitomeya variabilis. Next base: position 319,615,435 of record NC_135233.1, on the reverse strand, counting down.
AAGACCAAAAGGCATCACTAAATACTCAAAGTGGCCCTCGGGCGTATTAAATGCGGTTTTCCACTCATCCCCCTGCCTGATTCGCACCAAATTATACGCCCCACGAAGGTCAATCTTAGAGAACCACTTGGCCCCCTTTATGTGAGCAAACAAATCAGTCAGCAACGGCAATGGGTATTGATATTTAACAGTGATTTTATTCAAAAGCCGATAATCAATACATGGTCTCAAAGAGCCGTCTTTTTTTGACACAAAGAAAAAACCGGCTCCTAAGGGAGATGACGATGGACGAATATGTCCCTTTTCCAAGGACTCCTTTATATATTCTCGCATAGCAGCATGTTCAGGCACAGACAGATTAAATAACCGACCCTTTGGGTATTTACTACCCGGGATTAAATCTATGGCACAATCGCACTCTCGGTGCGGAGGTAACGAACCAAGCTTGGATTCTTCAAAGACGTCACGATAGTCAGACAGAAACTCAGGAATTTCAGAGGGAATGGATGATGAAATGGAAACCACAGGTACATCCCCATGAGCCCCCTTACATCCCCAACTCAACACAGACATAGCTCTCCAGTCGAGGACTGGGTTGTGAGATTGCAGCCAAGGCAATCCTAGCACCAAATCATCATGTAGATTATACAGCACCAGAAAGCGAATAATCTCCTGGTGATCCGGATTAATACGCATAGTTACTTGTGTCCAGTATTGTGGTTTATTATTAGCCAATGGGGTGGAGTCAATCCCCTTCAGAGGAATAGGAGTCTCCAAAGGCTCTAAATCATACCCACAGCGTTTGGCAAAGGACCAATCCATAAGACTCAAAGCGGCGCCAGAGTCGACATAGGCGTCCGTGGTAATAGATGACAAAGAGCAAATCAGGGTCACAGATAGAATAAATTTAGACGGTAAGGTGCAAATGGAAACAGATTTACCAAGCTTTTTAGTGCGCTTAGAGCATGCTGATATAACATGAGTAGAATCACCACAATAGAAACACAACCCATTTTTCCGTCTAAAATTCTGCCGCTCGCTTCGGGACAGAATTCTATCACACTGCATACTCTCTGGCGACTTCTCAGTGGACACCGCCAGATGGTGCACTGGTTTGCGCTCCCGCAAACGCCTATCGATCTGAATAGCCATTGTCATGGACTCATTCAGACCCGCAGGCACAGGGAACCCCACCATAACATCCTTAATGGCATCAGAGAGACCCTCTCTGAAAGTCGCCGCCAGGGCGCACTCATTCCACTGAGTAAGCACAGACCATTTACGGAATCTTTGGCAGTAAATTTCCGCTTCATCTTGCCCCTGAGATAGGGACATCAAAGTCTTTTCTGCCTGAAGCTCCAAATGAGGTTCGTCATAAAGCAACCCCAAGGCCAGAAAAAACGCATCCACATTGAGCAACGCAGGATCTCCTGGTGTCAATGAAAAAGCCCAGTCTTGAGGGTCGCCCCGGAGCAAGGAAATCACAATCCTGACCTGCTGTGCAGGGTCTCCGGCAGAGCGAGACTTCAGAGACAAAAACAATTTGCAATTATTTCGAAAATTCTGAAACCCGGATCTATTCCCCGAGAAAAATTCCGGCAAAGGAATTCTCGGCTCAGATACAGGTGCATGACAAACAAAATCTTGCAAATTTTGTACCTTCGTGGCGAGAATATTCAAACCTGCAGTTACACTCTGAAGATCCATTACAAACAGGTGGACACAGAGCCATTCAAGGGTTAAGAGGAGGTAAGAAGCAGCTAGACAGCAATTAAGGGCTAGGCAGCAAAACTCTGAGGGGAAAAAAAAAAAAAATTTCCCTTCAACACTTCTTTTTCTCCTGCTTCAGCCCAAACAATTAACACTTTGCGGGCCGGTCAAACTGTCATGATCTCAATGGCAAGAGAACATAGCATAAGCATATATAGGAACTAGCTCTTGGAAGATGGGAACTGAGCTGACCATGAACTAAACCTAACGCACAACTAGCAGTGGCCGGGTAGCATGCCTACGTTGATTCTAGATGCCCAGCCCAGCCGGAGGACTAAATAAAGCTAGCAGAGGAAAATCTTAGTCCTAGCTCACCTCTAGAGAAATACCCCGAAAGGAGACAGAGGCCCCCCACATGTATTGGCGGTGAGTTGAGATGAAATAACAAACGTAGTATGAAAATAGGTTTAGCAAATTTGAGGTCCACTTACTACATAGCAGAAGACAGAAAGGACACTTTCATGGTCAGCTGAAAACCCTATCAAAAAACACCATCCAGAAATTACTTTAAAACTCTGGCATTAACTCATAACACCAGAGTGGCAATTCCCGTTCACAAGAGCTTTCCAGACACAGTAACGAAACTACAGCTGTGAACTGGAACAAAATGCAAAAACAAACATGGACAAGAGTCCAACTTATCTAGTAGTTGTCTAGGAGCAGGAACAAGCACAGAGAGGCTTCTGATAACATTGTTGACCGGCAAGCAACTAACAGAGCAGCAAGGTTATATAGCGACTCCCACATCTTGATGGGAACAGGTGAACAGAGAAGATGAAGACACCAGTTCAATTCCACCAGTAGCCACCGGGGGAGCCCAGAATCCAAATTCACAACAGTGTACCTAATAAAGTGGCCGGTGAGTGTATATATATATATATATATATATATATATATATATATATATATATATATATATATATATATATATATATATATATACACTCACCGGCCACTTTATTAGGTACACCATGCTAGTAACGGGTTGGACCCCTTTTGCCTTCAGAACTGCCTCAATTCTTCGTGGCATAGATTCAACAAGGTGCTGGAAGCATTCCTCAGAGATTTTGGTCCATATTGACATGATGGCATCACACAGTTGCCGCAGATTTGTCGGCTGCACATCCCAAAGATGCTCCATACAAGGCAGGATGGATCCAAGCTTTCATGTTGTTTATGCCAAATTCTGACCCTACCATCCGAATGTCGCAGCAGAAATCGAGACTCATCAGACCAAGCAACGTTTTTCCAATCTTCTACTGTCCAATTTCGATGAGCTTGTGCAAATTGTAGCCTCAGTTTCCTGTTCTTAGCTGAAAGGAGTGGTACCTGGTGTGGTCTTCAGCTGCTGTAGCCCATCTGCCTCAAAGTTCGACACACTGTGCGTTCAGAGATGCTCTTAGGCCTACCTTGGTTGTAACGGGTGGCAATTTGAGTCACTGTTGCCTTTCTATCAGCTCGAACCAGTCTGCCCAATCTCCTCTGACCTCTGGCATCAACAAGGCATTTCTGCCCACAGAACTGCTGCTCACTGGATTTTTTTTCTTTTTCGGGCCATTCTCTGTAAACCCTAGAGATGGTTGTGCATGAAAATCCCAGTAGATCAGCAGTTTCTGAAATACTCAGACCAGCCCTTCTGGCACCAACAACCATGCCACGTTCAAAGGCACTCAAATCACCTTTCTTCCCCATACTGATGCTCGGTTTGAACTGCAGGAGATTGTCTTGACCATGTCTACATGCCTAAATGCACTGAGTTGCCGCCATGTGATTGGCTGATTAGAAATTAAGTGTTAACAAGAAGTTGGACAGGTGTACCTAATAAAGTGGCAAGTGAGTGTATATTGTGTGACAATACAGGCAACAGCTAAAGAATTCTACTGTAAGAAACTAGCAAATCCCCATTGATCATTATGGGGACATATGGTTTCATTGTCCTCAAATCTGTTATCCAACGGCATTCCCTTTGGGCTAATCTGTTCATAATATTCCCTCCCCGAATACCGAGGTGTACAACATCAATACCTCTTATTTGAAGATCTATTGTTCCCATTGGATGGAACTCCCTATAATGGGCTGGTATTGTCTTCAACTTGGCAATCTCCTCTCTTTGTAAGTTCTCTGAATTGAGTAATCTTGCTGTACGAATGTCCTTCACATGTTCCAGTATCCGTACCCGTCATTGTCTTGACGTTAAACCTATATATATAAGTCCACACGGGCAAGTTAAATAATATATCACTGATGTTGTTTTACAATTTATTGGATGGACAATTTTGAAATTACGTGTTTTGGTCGAATTGCTGAAGGTCTCTGTCTTAACATATACTTGCAAGCGCTACAATCTCCACAGGCACGTGAACCCCATTTGGGGCCTTTAGAATCAAAGATGAAGTTAGATTTTGGTGCAACATAATGACTATGTACAATAGTTTCTCCAATAGTCTTATTTCTTCTTGCCACAACCTGTGCTTTATCTTCAATGAACTTAGCTAATCCTGGGTCTCGTTTGAGTATCGGCCAAAATTTATTGAAGATGTTATTCATATCCCTCCATCTTCCATGATAATTGGTAATGATTCGTAGACGTGAATCTTCTTTTGTAGTGATCTTTTTTTGAAGCAGTGTATTACGATCCATTGCCTTTGCTTGTTGATAGCCGTGATTAATGTCTCGGGAATCGTATCCACGACTCAAAAATCTTGCAGTTATATCACGGGCCTGAGTTTCAAACTCTTCATCTGTGTCGCAAAATCTTCTCGCCCTAATAAATTGTCCTTTAGGGATCGCTTTGACAGTATGTCTTGGATGTGCTGATTTTGCATGCAATACTGCATTGGTACTTGTCTCTTTACGAAAAATAGTACTATGGATAATCCCAGAGTCATCTACCTTCAGCTGAAGATCCAAAAAATCAATTTTCTCTGTAGTGGTTTGAAAGTAAGTTTGACATTCCAATCGTTGGTGTTTAGATGCAGGAGGAATCTATCCAGTTCCACTCTATCACCCTGCCAGATGAAAAGAAGGTCATCAATAAAATGCATCCAACTCACTACAGAGGGGCCCTGGATGTCATGCAAATATGGTAGCATATGTTCACGCTCCCATTGACCCATAAATAAATTGGCATATGAGGGCGCGAAAGACGCCCCCATTGCCACTCCTCGTTGTTGTATATAAAATCTATCTTTAAAAGTAAAATAATTATGGGTCAATGCATATTGTAATAATTCAAGAAGAAGTTGTAGCAGATCTCTATCCATGCCTTTATTGGAAAGGAAGAATTTCGCTGCGGTAATGCCTCGTTCGTGACTAATGCATGTATATAACGTTTCCACATCTCCAGTAATAAGGACCATATCCTTTTCAAAATTAATTCGCTGTAGCCTTTGCAAAACTTCCCCTGAATCTCTCACATAAGAAGGTAGTTCTTCCACACAGGGTTTCAAGTAGTAATCAAGAAATCTACAGACTGGCTCATTTAGTCCACCACATCCGGAGACTATAGGCCTTCCGGGCGGATTAACCATATCCTTGTGTATTTTCGGTAGAAAATATATTGTTGGTATAACAGGATGATTAACACATAACCCTTCCCATATTGATTTGGTAATTATGCCTTTTTCCAAAGCTTCATTCAAGATACAAAGCAATTGTTTTTGAAAGGTGGCAGTGGGGTCTGAGGTTAATTTTCGATAGCAGGTAATATTGCTTAATTGCTTAAAAGCTTCTTTCTCATATGATTGTACCGGCCAGACCACGACATTGCCGCCTTTGTCGGCAGGCTTGAATACCACTTGCTTCATATTTTTAAATTCATTCAAAGCCTGTCGTTGTATGGGTGTCAGATTATCACACGGCCTATGTGTTCTAAGTTGATACAATTCGTCACACACCATTCTTACAAAGATTTCTATTGATGAATTCAAAGTAATTGGCGGAAAGTTTTTAGATTTCTTTTTAATAAATTCAGGGAACTTACTCTGTATAGATTCCTGCTGCTCGAGAAGTAGCTCCTCTAATATCCGGAGCGTTTCCAATTCTGCCTCTGTTGAAAAGAATGAATTGGAAGGATTTTTACTTTCATGGAATTTCTTCAAAAGAAGCTTGCGAGCAAACAAAAAAACATCCTTTATCACCACAAAGGTGTCAAGATTAGATGTGGGACAAAAAGTTAGCCCTAAGGACAATACCGATAACTGAGCAGCTGAGAGGTCAACATCTGACAGATTTATTACCTTAAGATTATTGCCTTGTTTAAGATCTTGATACTTGTTATAATTACGTCCTCCCGTCATTTGGCGAGTATTATATCGTCTTGGATCTGTTGATGTATTTGATGTATTTGTTTCCATTGATAAATGTGAGGAAGTACTCGATACCGACGCCACGGAATTTGCTCGTGAGAGGTTTTGATTCCTTCTCCATTTATAAGCCTTATTCTGTTGGTAATCAGCCTGATCCCGTTGGAACTTTTGAGCTTTCATTTTTTTAAGATCCTGTTCCCATTTACCATGACTCTTATCTAAATCTGCTTCAAATGCAGTCAATTCCACAATAGACATTTTTCTTTAAGTCTTTCCTGTATAGAGCATATCTGGCCTTCTATTGTTTCTAACTTTTTCTGATCAAGAGAAATTAACAGTTCCAAAAAAGTTTTGGAACAACTCTGACAAGCTTCCTCCCATTTTTTTATAATTGCCACATCCTCAACTACAAAAGAAGGAAAGACTTGCACACGCAAGCCTCTCGGTATAAGTCTACGCTGTAAGTATTGTTCAAGGGTTTTGCTATTCCACCATAATTTCATACGTTTGAATAAAAGATCTTTCAGCTGTTGCCTGTCAGCCTCAAAACTATCAAAATTGCTATCAATATCATTATCCTTATCTGAGTTGTCCCCAAAGATAGTAGAGATTTGTGAAAGCCAGTTGGTGTCCCGGCTTTTATAATCCATAGTAGGTAGGGAAATTCCTAAAAATAAAATAGACTTTAATCCAACAAGGAAAATATCCCACAATAATGTTAAATAAGCTTCAAGTAGAAAAACAACCTATTATACAACCAAATAACCACTTGAAATAATAACAGAAAAAAATCATATAAAATTTTAAATATTTTATTTGACACCAAATAGAACCAAACACAAAAATAGTTAAAAACAAGAGGGGCAGTTCATAATATACAAAAAATGTCCAAATATATATAAATACATAAAGATATATTTCTTTAGTAACATGAAGTACTGGCAAAAAGAAGGGATTTTTAGCTGTAAGATCTAATTAATATTAATCCTCAATGGGACATAGAATTTATTTATGTGCCTAGACACAATAGCGTCTAATATGCTACAAATATTCCCCAAACTTAAGCAGCTTTTATAGGTAAGAAAGTGCATAGTGCATATTGCTGTTACTAACCAGTACTCATGATGAATGTGCCGATACTGCCTCCTCACACTCCAACGCGCGTTTCACACGTCTTGCTTCCTCAGGGAGTGATGTGAGGGAGGCCATAACATCGCTTTATATACCCAATAAATTAGAAGTTTAACCAATCCAATGAATCCTTCCACCCGGAAGGCCTATAGTCTCCGGATGTGGTGGACTAAATGAGCCAGTCTGTAGATTTCTTGATTACTACTTGAAACCCTGTGTGGAAGAACTACCTTCTTATGTGAGAGATTCAGGGGAAGTTTTGCAAAGGCTACAGGGAATTAATTTTGAAAAGGATATGGTCCTTATTACTGGAGATGTGGAAACGTTATATACATGCATTAGTCACGAACGAGGCATTACCGGAGCGAAATTCTTCCTTTCCAATAAAGGCATGGATAGAGATCTGCTACAACTTCTTCTTGAATTATTACAATATGCATTGACCCATAATTATTTTACTTTTAAAGATAGATTTTATATACAACAACGAGGAGTGGCAATGGGGGCGTCTTTCGCGCCCTCATATGCCAATTTATTTATGGGTCAATGGGAGCGTGAACATATGCTACCATATTTGCATGACATCCAGGGCCCCTCTGTAGTGAGTTGGATGTGTTTTATTGATGACCTTCTTTTCATCTGGCAGGGTGATAGAGTGGAACTGGATAGATTCCTCCTGCATCTAAACACCAACGATTGGAATGTCAAACTTACTTTCAAAACCACTACAGAGAAAATTGATTTTTTGGATCTTCAGCTGAAGGTAGATGACTCTGGGATTATTCATAGTACTATTTTTCGTAAAGAGACAAGTACCAATGCAGTATTGCATGCAAAATCAGCACATCCAAGACATACTGTCAAAGCGATCCCTAAAGGACAATTTATTAGGGCGAGAAGATTTTGCGACACAGATGAAGAGTTTGAAACTCAGGCCCGTGATATAACTGCAAGATTTTTGAGTCGTGGATACGATTCCCGAGACATTAATCACGGCTATCAACAAGCAAAGGCAATGGATCGTAATACACTGCTTCAAAAAAAGATCACTACAAAAGAAGATTCACGTCTACGAATCATTACCAATTATCATGGAAGATGGAGGGATATGAATAACATCTTCAATAAATTTTGGCCGATACTCAAACGAGACCCAGGATTAGCTAAGTTCATTGAAGATGAAGCACAGGTTGTGGCAAGAAGAAATAAGACTATTGGAGAAACTATTGTACATAGTCATTATGTTGCACCAAAATCTAACTTCATCTTTGATTCTAAAGGCCCCAAATGGGGTTCACGTGCCTGTGGAGATTGTAGCGCTTGCAAGTATATGGTTAAGACAGAGACCTTCAGCAATTCGACCAAAACACGTAATTTCAAAATTGTCCATCCAATAAATTGTAAAACAACATCAGTGATATATTATTTAACTTGCCCGTGTGGACTTATATATATAGGTTTAACGTCAAGACAATGACGGGTACGGATACTGGAACATGTGAAGGACATTCGTACAGCAAGATTACTCAATTCAGAGAACTTACAAAGAGAGGAGATTGCCAAGTTGAAGACAATACCAGCCCATTATAGGGAGTTCCATCCAATGGGAACAATAGATCTTCAAATAAGAGGTATTGATGTTGTACACCTCGGTATTCGGGGAGGGAATATTATGAACAGATTAGCCCAAAGGGAATGCCGTTGGATAACAGATTTGAGGACAATGAAACCATATGGTCTAAATGATCAATGGGGATTTGCTAGTTTCTTACAGTAGAATTCTTTAGCTGTTGCCTGTATTGTCACACAATATACACTCACTTGCCACTTTATTAGGTACACCTGTCCAACTTCTTGTTAACACTTAATTTCTAATCAGCCAATCACATGGCGGCAACTCAGTGCATTTAGGCATGTAGACATGGTCAAGACAATCTCCTGCAGTTCAAACCGAGCATCAGTATGGGGAAGAAAGGTGATTTGAGTGCCTTTGAATGTGGCATGGTTGTTGGTGCCAGAAGGGCTGGTCTGAGTATTTCAGAAACTGCTGATCTACTGGGATTTTCACGCACAACCATCTCTAGGGTTTACAGAGAATGGCCCGAAAAAGAAAAAAAATCCAGTGAGCGGCAGTTCTGTGGGCGGAAATGCCTTGTTAATGCCAGAGGTCAGAGGAGAATGGGCAGACTGGTTCGAGCTGATAGAAAGGCAACAGTGACTCAAATTGCCACCCGTTACAACCAAGGTAGGCCTAAGAGCATCTCTGAACGCACAGTGCGTCGAACTTTGAGGCAGATGGGCTACAGCAGCAGAAGACCACACCAGGTACCACTCCTTTCAGCTAAGAACAGGAAACTGAGGCTACAATTTGCACAAGCTCATCGAAATTGGACAGTAGAAGATTGGAAAAACGTTGCTTGGTCTGATGAGTCTCGATTTCTGCTGCGACATTCGGATGGTAGGGTCAGAATTTGGCATAAACAACATGAAAGCATGGATCCATCCTGCTTTGTATGGAGCATCTTTGGGATGTGCAGCCGACAAATCTGTGGCAACTGTGTGATGCCATCATGTCAATATGGACCAAAATCTCTGAGGAATGCTTCCAGCACCTTGTTGAATCTATGCCACGAAGAATTGAGGCAGTTCTGAAGGCAAAAGGGGTCCAACCCGTTACTAGCATGGTGTACCTAATAAAGTGGCCGGTGAGTGTATATACATATATATATATATATATATATATATATATATATATATATATATAATTAGTTTTTAATCTTTTTCTTTTTTTTCTTTATTATTTTGTATCAAAATAATGTTATTTTTAATTGTGGTTGTTTGTCCCTTGTTTAGGGTAGGTCTAGGGGTACCTAGGTCCCCTCTTTTAGCTTAATCAAATGTGGGGCTCCTTTGTTAATTGTGGCTTATGTATTGATTATTTATTCTTGTTTTTTCTTTTCCTCTTCTTTTCTTACATGTAGGCCTTAGTATAGGTTGAATCACTACGGAGATATATGTTGGTGAAGAAAAATTATGGCTTTGGATCCTAAAGAAACACGTTTCACGTCACATTAATATAATATAATAAAAAGTCACTTTTTGTATACAAATATTTATTGTTATTCAATATGTATATAGTATGCACTTTATACTTACCTTATTATATATGTAGTCTTTTGTTTAAAGATTGCATGTTCTCTTCTCTTTTGACAAAGGAATTATTAAGATAACACCTTCTATGAGATATTAGATTCACTTATGTTACAGATTGTTCACATTGTATTTTAGGTGCACATATTTAGTTGTTTTCTGTTATTTATTATTGCCCATACATTTGCCCAAATTGAACATGGCCGCCACTGTGCTGAGCGCATCTCCTGTTTCCATGGGGCGGTATCTGCCGTCCCGTGTCTCGCCTGTGACATCATGGATCACGAGTCAACGTGTTTCTGTGATGTTGCCGTGAGGTGCGGGATGTGTGGACCGTTGCTGTTATGACCCCAATGGCGAGGGTCTCAGAGGAACGTGGAAGTCTGCAGAATACAAAAATCCAGCTCATAGGGCAGTGGTAACTGGGTTGACCATATATCTACTCCTAACGCCAACACTAGAAGTAGCCGGGGATCATTCCTACGTTGATTCTAGATGACACGCTCCAGCCGGAGAATCTAGCTACCCCTAGTAGAGGAAAACAAAGACCTTTCTTGCCTCCAGAGAAGGGGACCCCAAAGCTGGATAGAAGCCCCCCACAAATAATGACGGTGAGGTAAGAGGAAATGACAAACACAGAAATGAACCAGGTTTAGCACAGAGAGGCCCGCTTACTGATAGCAGAATAAAGAAAGGTAACTTATATGGTCAACAAAAACCCTATCAAAATCCACACTGGAAATTCAAGAACCCCCGAACCGTCTAACGGTCCGGGGGGAGAACACCAGCCCCCCTAGAGCTTCCAGCAAAGGTCAGGATATAGATTAGGAACAAGCTGGACAAAAATACCAAACCAAAACAAATAGCAAAAAGCAAAAAGCAAAAGGCAGACTTAGCTGATATAACTGGAACCAGGATCAGTAGACAAGAGCACAGCAGACTAGCTCTGATAACTACGTTGCCAGGCATTGAACTGAAGGTCCAGGGAGCTTATATAGCAACACCCCTAACTAACGACCCAGGTGCGGATAAAAGGAATGACAGAAAAACCAGAGTCAAAAAACTAGTAACCACTAGAGGGAGCAAAAAGCAAATTCACAACACGTTGCTGTGGCAACGTGCGATGCGCCGATACAAATGCACTACATTTTATATGGTCTAATGAGTGCTGTGCGCATCTCCTGGTTCCCTGGCTTGCGCATGCTCTGTCCTTTACCTGGCTGATGACGTCACGGACGGCGCGACGCGCCTTCTTGTGGCATCACTGGGGGGCATTAGGCGGAGATGTCTCGCCGGAGCGGCATGTGATGCGCCTATATAAATGCACTTTCATTGGATTGGTTAAACTTCTAATTTATTGGGTATATAAAGCGATGTTATGGCCTCCCTCACATCACTCCCTGAGGAAGCAAGACGTGTGAAACGCGCGTTGGAGTGTGAGGAGGCAGTATCGGCACATTCATCATGAGTACTGGTTAGTAACAGCAATATGCACTATGCACTTTCTTACCTATAAAAGCTGCTTAAGTTTGGGGAATATTTGTAGCATATTAGACGCTATTGTGTCTAGGCACATAAATAAATTCTATGTCCCATTGAGGATTAATATTAATTAGATCTTACAGCTAAAAATCCCTTCTTTTTGCCAGTACTTCATGTTACTAAAGAAATATATCTTTATGTATTTATATATATTTGGACATTTTTTGTATATTATGAACTGCCCCTCTTGTTTTTAACTATTTTTGTGTTTGGTTCTATTTGGTGTCAAATAAAATATTTAAAATTTTATATGATTTTTTTCTGTTATTATTTCAAGTGGTTATTTGGTTGTATAATAGGTTGTTTTTCTACTTGAAGCTTATTTAACATTATTGTGGGATATTTTCCTTGTTGGATTAATGTTCTTGCTACTGGTCCAATTTGCTGACCTAGAAATCCATGTTTTTGAAGCTCAAGATAGCTGCCTGAGAAAGGACACAGTGTAGGTACAACTGTACCTGACTGTTCAGACAGAGCGACTGTGTTTGCTAAAGTGAGCCAGGTTTTTGTATTGGGCAAAAAAATCTGGTTTTTCATTTCAAATATACTGCAGGTGTGTCCGCTGCTGCCTCATTTATTGCCGTCATAGGTGTGTTATTGTATGTGTGGAGCTCAGAGATGTCTGCTGGTCAGTCATGTGTGAAGCAGAGGTTTGCTCAGCTACAGCTTTGCAGAGCACGTGATGTAATTTATCCTTGCAGTCAGTCAAGTTATGTTATCTTTTTTGGAAGCTGGAAAAAAGTTACTCCATTTTGCTTTAATTGTAAGGGTCTAAAATCATGGCTATCCAATAGTCATCTCTTTGCTTCATGTTAACAAAACATCTATCCTCTCACAACATTAGAGCATGCAGCTTGCAATGCCTGCCATCACAATGGAGGACCTTGTTGTTCCATTGTTGTAAGTTCACTGTAATACCTGGTTGTCTTGAAAATAATCATAGTCGTCATCATTTTAGCTCTGATTTTCTTCCTTGTCCCCTGCTTGTACCAAGTCTATGTCCTCTTTCACTACCATCTGCTTCTCCTTCTGTATTTTTCTTCAAAATCTTGCAGCATTTGACATGGACCTTGAGGGTCCCTAATAGATACAGGATGATCTGTACAGGTGCAAGTTGGTTTTCTTCCTCCATCCTTTTTTGCATGCTGGTGAGTGTTGTTAACACGATAAATATTAACAGGATTACATCACTGATTCCACATATCTCCCTACTGCCAAATTTTGTTGCTTCTGTAGAGAGCTTCTGAAGGTGACATGCATACCTCATTAGCCTGCCAAGAATCTTACGCTCCACTTTGCTGCATATGTAGTACATTACTGCTTTACCCTGTTCATACAAATACTGTAACATACACATTGTCAAATTCCCATGAGTTGTAATGTTGCAAAGCAGGTTTTGCCCTGAAAACCTGTTTTTTTTGCAAAGCAAGGAGGGCATGCTTTATCACATAAGACCTATTGAAGTGGGTTAATAATTTCAAAGTAATGTCAAGTAGTACAGAAACTATGATTTTTTCTTATAATTTACTTTGCAGTCAACATGTACAGTCACTTACTGTGGTGATAAATATGTCAATACACACGTTGTTCTTTCTTGCTGTTTTACTCTCACACATTCACACAATTCTAGATAATAGGATGACTCAGTTAAATATCACATTTGCATTTCATATTCAGTTTTCAAGCTATGATAAGGAATCTGAGATTCACAATGTAACATCCCTAAGGTCTCTAATGTCTTATCCTTACATTTTTCCTGCATGTTTAAAAGCCAAATATTTTTTTTTAGCAGACTTAAAACATTTTGGTTTTACAGAAAGGCCAAGTGCATTTTAAACAAAATATAGCTAAATACAGTAATATTGCAATTTGTAAAAGTAAAAAGAATACATTGCTTAGCTTTAATAATTTAATGATGCCTTGAATCATATTTCTTATTATTTAGTTTTTTTCTTTTTTGATATTTTAAACTACCTAGCATAACTATATTTCACAGTTTAGGAACTTATTATAATCTTCATGGGATCTGTCATAGATTGACACAATTTTCTAATCCATGAAAACTGTTGGAGAAAAATAGCGCAATCGGGTTTTATCAGGGATTAAGCAGTGAATGCAAGGTAAAAGCACTCACCAGACATAGCATAAGACAAGCATTGGAGAGATTCGCTGCCGCAGATCCACGGATCCACGAGGGACTGGCCCTTGAGAATACAATGTAGGAGAATGTGGTTAAATTCTGCGCTGCTGAATCATTTAGTCCAAAGGTATTATTAAAAGTGGTCTTTATTCAATGCGTTTCTGAATTTCAAAGTCATCAGGAAATACCACATAAGAATTATGTGGTATTTCCTGATGAAGGAGTTCTTTGAAACTCAGAAATGCTTTGAATAAAGACGACTTTTAATAATACCTTTGAATTAATTACATTATTCAGCAGCGCAGAATTTGACCACGTTCTCCTACATTGAATCTTCTAACCCAAACATTTAAAAGTTTCAGCTTAGAGGTAGATGGATGAACCATTCAAATTCATTGAAAATTTCTACAAGTGAAGTTAAAAAAAATGGCACAGCTACAAATGTGCCAAGACTATTATGTCCAAAAAATGTCTATAAAAGTAATATATACTGACTTTTTAGATTGTTACTTCCAACATATGGCACTGGAGATCCAGTCTTCTTCTCTGAAGAGGCTAATTGTATATTTAAATTCTCAGGGGAGAATGGTATAGCCAGGGCCGGCTCCAGGTTTTTGAGGGCCCCGGGTGAAAGAGTCTCAGTGAGTCCCCCCTTTAACACATACCATGATTCATGATGCACAGATACAGCAGAGAAATATAGGTACAGTACAGTGCCAGATTTCACGTCTTACATGAGTGATAGCTATTGTAAATTCTACAATGCCATACAGCAGAGGGGCTTTATATTAGTCAACCACTTACATGTCAATTATGCGAGAGCGATGAGCGAGCCTTGCATTGCGTCACCCGAAACGTCCGTATTTCTATGCAGCTTCACACTCCTGTCCAAAGGACGAGCGGCTGTGCAGGGTGAAGTGATGCGAGGATCTCGCAAGTGGAACTCCGAGTCCGACCTAATATATAGTAATGATTGGTCACTTAGTCACTTACTAGTCTACGTGTGTGTTCTGGAAAATAAGACCTGATAGTCTGCACTGTGTCACTCTTGGAGTAGATGACATGTAGATCCTGTGCTTTAGCAGATGGCTAACTCAGGTGATCTAAGGTCCACTGGTCTCAGGGTATCACTACCTGTAATATTAGACGCAAATCAACATTATAGAATACTTTTGGGTTTTCATTGGCTGTGAGCCATAATCATCTATGTTAACAGAAATAAACACTTGAAATAGATCACTATGTTTATAATGACTATATAATATGGAGTTTCATTTTTTGTATTGAGGAACTGAAATAAATTAACTTTGATGATATTCTAATTTTATAAGCTGCACCTGTATGCATGCAACTTTTCTAAACTAAATTAGTAAAGTTTCAGAAATTCCTAAACTGAGACCTCATGCTGAATATGGATGAGGTGTGCAAGCAATGTATGGAAGTGGCATCTCTATTGAGCATGCACACTAGTTTTTCATTATGGCAACATACAAGTGTGTGTTACCTTCCTGTGCAGTGAGAAGGGCACAAAGTCATCACTGTGCAAGGTGAGCATGTGCAGGGCGAGCATGTGCCTGTCCTGTAGCTCCAACTCTTCTCCCTGCCATCAGTGCCACTCAGTTAAACTGGACACACTAGGGAGAGCAATGTTTAAAGGGAAATGCAGTTTTTAGAAGGATGTTGTCACGGGGAGACTAGGTGAGCGAGAGCTAATAACCCGGGCCCCTGCAATTTCCCTCAGACTAGGGAAACACTGACTGACCCTCTACCTGGAGTTTACACTGATGGTGTGCATGTCCAGGCCCCGAACTTCACCCTGTCTCCTGTTTCAACCCTAGGCTGAAACCTCCGCCCACCACCCAGTGAAGAGGTAATACACCAATACCCACAGTTAGCACAGACAAGGATAAAGGAAAATATACACCACGCCGCAGTCACTCAGGAATACACTATAAATGTGCAGGGCAAAATAAATACAAATATAGGAAGGAGTAAATAAGACTAAGGAAAATACACCACCAGCAACGAATCTCCAACAACCAGCTCTCCACTCCAGACCGAGAACACACAAGACAGAAGCTATAATCGGCGACGCCCAATGATCAGGAGAACTATTTAAAGGCAATGGGCATGGCCCAGCTTCCAATCCGAGGATCAGGTAAATTAACCCCGGAACAGCTAGATAAAATCTAGCCGACGCCAATGAGCAAATAGTGGTCAAAAGCGGAATTACCGCTGTCTGTCGAACGACCTGGTCTGAACAGCGTTTGACATGACAGTACCCCGCCTTCTATGAGGGACCCCAAGGCCCTCCCGGCTTATAGGACCCGGCTTGTCTGGATGGCGACGATGAAAAAACCTGACCAGCCGATCCGCATGAATATCCGAGGCTGGTACCCAGGACCTCTCCTCAGGCCCATTACCACGCCAGTGTACCAAGTACTGTAAAGTGCGACACACTACACGAGAGTCAACCACCTTGGAGAATTCAAACTCCAAATTACCATCCACCAAGACTGGAGGTGGCATAGGCGCCGCGTCCACAGAACCCACCACCTTCTTTAGAAGAGACCTGTGGAACACGTTGTGTATCTTATACACCGTAGGGAGCTCCAATCGGTACGCTACTGGGTTAATGACGGCGGTGACCCTAAATGGACCAATAAACTGTGGACCCAATTTAAGGGACGGTATTTTGAGTCTTATGTTTTTTGTGGATAACCACACCCAGTCATCCACACTCAGGTCCGGACCTGGCACACGCCTACTGTCAGCCACACGTTTGTACCTAGCACCCACACTCAACAGGCACTGTTTAACTCTCCTCCAGACTGATGACAATTGTGCTCCTAACTGATCCTCCTCCGGAACGCCGGAAGAGCCCCTCTGACTCAAGGTACAAAATTGAGGATGTAGCCCGTAAACACAAAAAAACGGAGACTCCCCAGACGACTCCTGCCGGTGATTATTGATGGCAAACTCAGCCAAAGGAAGAAAGGTAGACCACTCCTCCTGGTTATCAGAGACAAAGCAGCGTAGGTACTGTTCCAAATTTTTGTTCATACACTCAGTCTGACCATTTGACTGATGATGGAACGCCGAAGAATGAGACAACTTGATCCCCAGCCGTGAGCAAAATGCTTTCCAAAGTTTTGCCACAAACTGAGACCCCCTATCAGACACGATGTCAGACGGAACCCCATGAAGTCTGACCACCTCCTGCACAAATACCTGAGACAGAGTCTTAGCGTTAAGCAGCGAAGGCAAAGACACAAAGTGCGACATTTTAGAAAACCGATCAAAAATCACCAAGATGACCGTGTTCCCAGCTGATGAGGGCAAATCAGTGATGAAATCCATGGAGATTTCTGTCCATGGCTTACTAGGTACTTCAAGAGGAAGTAGTGTGCCAACAGGTCGGGAGCGGGGCGTCTTAGCCCTAGCGCACGTGGTACAAGCTGACACGTATGAGACCACGTCCTGTTGGATCTTGGGCCACCAAAACCAACGTGACACCAACTCCAAGGTACCTCTAACCCCTGGGTGGCCAGCCAGGACAGTATCATGATGCTCCGCCAAAACCTTTAAGCAGAGATGAAGCGGTACAAAAGATTTGTTGATGGGAAGCTCAGATGGTACCTCTTCCCGAGCCTCGGCAATCTCAGCCTCAACCTCGGTAGTGAGAGCAGAAACCACAACACCCTTTGGAGGATGGGTACTGGATCTTCCCCGGGTTCACCCCCTGGAAAACACCTGGACAGAGCATCTGCCTTAGTGTTTTTAGACCCCGGTCTGTAAGTGACAAGAAAATTGAAACGCGTGAAAAACAATGCCCAGCGAGCCTGCCTGGGGGACAGACGCTTGGCTGACTCCAAATACAGCAGATTCTTATGATCAGTAATAACAGTAACCTGATGTACCGACCCCTCCAAGAAGTGTCGCCATTCCTCAAAGGCCAACTTGATAGCCAACAACTCCCTGTTGTCAATATCATAGTTACGTTCGGCGGACGACAGTTTCTTGGAGAAATAGGCGCATGGACGCAAACCACTCAAAGATGAGCCTTGAGATAGTACCGCCCCCACACCAACCTCAGACGCATCGACTTCCACAACAAAGGGTTTTGATTCATCTGGCTGCACAAGAATGGGGGCTGAAACAAAACTGTTCTTAATAAATTCAAATGCGCGCACAGCAGCTTCAGGCCAAACGGAGAAATTGGTACCCTTTTTAGTCATGTCAGTTAGCGGTTTAGCAGTGATGGAAAAATCCTTGATAAATTTCCTATAGTAGTTAAAAAACCCAAGGAACCGCTGAAGTGCTTTCAGGTTATCAGGACGTTCCCAATGCAGCACTGCTTGCACCATTTTAAAACCAGAAGCAGACACAATATAACCCAAGAAAGGCAACTCTTGAACAGAAAATACACATTTCTCAAGTTTAGCATACAGCTTATTCTCTCTGAGAAGCTGTAACACCTGCCTGACATGATTTAAATGAGCATCACGGTCGCAAAAATATATGAGGATGTCATCTAGGTACACGATAACGAACTTCCCCAAAACATGCGAGAACACATCATTGATGAAATGTTGGAACACTGCAGGTGCGTTAGTCAACCCAAAAGGCATCACCAAATTTTCAAAATGACCCTCAGGGGTATTAAAACCCGTCTTCCACTCATCACCTTGAAGGACTCTTATGAGGTTGTACGCCCCCCCTGAGGTCAAGCTTGGTAAACCACTTAGCACCTGCCACCTGGTTGAACAAGTTAGGTATCAGTGGCATAGGGTATGGATCACGAACCGTAATCTGGTTCAACTCCCTGAAATCCAAACACGGGCGTATTCCGCCATCTTTCTTCTTCACGAAGAAGAACCCTGCTGCCACCGGCGAGGATGACGGCCTGATGTGCCCTTTGCTCAAGCTTTCAGCAATATAATCTTTTAATGCTTGTCTCTCCGGACCGGAGATGTTAAACATCCTTGCTTTAGGCAACTTGGCCCCTGGTTTAAACCTGATAGAACAGTCATAGGGACGATGTGGCGGCAACTCTGAACAACCCATTTCAGAGAACACATCCACAAAATCCAGAAGTGACTCTCGAACGCTTGAAGTCACCGCAGCCACACATGTGGCCAGGCAATTCTCCTGGCAGAACTCGCTCCACTGAATTATGTCCTGAGTTTTCCAGTCAATTACCGGGTTGTGCATGGACAACCAAGGAAAACCCAAAACCACCTGAGCAGGAAGATTCCTGAGCACCTTACATGTAACCCGCTCGGAATGTAGAACCCCAATGTGGAGTTTCACCTCAGCAACAAATTCAGTAATCTCCCCCTGAGAGAGAGGAGCAGCATTGATGGTGACCACGCGGATAGGATGAGACAGTTTTTCAATCCTAAAACCTGCTGTGCGCGCAAACTCCTCATCAATGAGATTTGTGGCTGAACCACTATCCACAAAAACAGTAATTGGCAGCTCACTGCCAGCGATAAAAACCTTAGCAGGGAGCATGCATTGAGAAACCACCATGGAGGATATACATAAGCTCAGATTGGTCTCCTCCACACCCTCTGAGCTTAGAAGTTTTCCGCCGTTGCGTTTTTCTTAGACAGCAGAGGACAGATGTTAATAAAATGACCAGATTTACCACAATAAAAACAGGCTCCCTGCTTCCTGAGCTCAGGGGCTCGACGCTTCACATGTGACACCCCTTCGATTTGCATAGGCTCCGTGGGCTCACCTGCAGCAACCTCACGTGAACCTAAACCCTCTCCCATAGGCGGTGTCTCATGCTCCCCCTGATGCAAACGGCGATCAATGCGGACAACCAGACTCATAGCGGAATCTAGAGAAGCAGGAGTCTCGTACATCAGAAGGGCTTTTTTAACCCTTCCAGAAACCCCATGAATAAACTGACTCCGCAATGCTGGATCATTCCATTGTGTATCGATCGCCCAGTGACGAAATTCAGAACAGTAATCCTCTGCAACTCGCTCCCCCTGGCGAATAGTGCGTATCTTAGATTCTGCTAGAGCCATTCTGTCAGGTACATCGTAGATTTTTCCAAGAGAGGAAAAAAAACTCTCCACAGAGTCAAATGCAGCAGAATCAGATGGCAAAGAAAATGCCCATGCTTGGGAATCCCCGCTTAACAATGACAACACCAGGCCCACACGCTGAGCCTCATTACCCGAGGAGATCGGGCACATACGGAAATATAGTTTGCAAGCTTCACAAAAAGAAACAAATTTACTGCGTTCCCCAGCAAATTTTTCAGGCAAAGGGAATTTAGGCTCAGCAACTCTTCCTGTCGCTCCAGCTTGCACATTAGATACTGCTAGTCCCTGTTGCTGAACTGCCCCCCTCAACTCAGTGACCTGTAGGGACAGCGCCTCCAACTGGTGGGTTATGGAAGTCATGGGATGCATGCCAAAAGAAAAAAAAAAAAAAAGAAACCACTTTTTTTTTCTGTACTTGGGCCGATTATAATGTGACGGGGAGACTAGGTGAGCGAGAGCTAATAACCTGGGCCCCTGCAATTTCCCTCAGACTAGGGAAATACTGACTGACCCTCTACCTGGAGTTTACACTGATGGTGTGCATGTCCAGGCCCCAAACCTCACCCTGTCTCCTGTTTCAACCCTAGGCTGAAACCTCCGCCCACCACCCAGTGAAGAGGTAATGCACCAATACCCACAGTTAGCACAGACAAGGATAAAGGAAAATATACACCATGCCGCAGTCACTCAGGAATACACTATAAATGTGCAGGGCAAAATAAATACAAATATAGGAAGGAGTAAATAAGACTAAGGAAAATACACCACCAGCAACGAATCTCCAACAACCAGCTCTCCACTCCAGACCGAGATAACAACGCACAAGACAGAAGCTATAATCGGCGACGCCCAATGATCAGGAGAACTATTTAAAGGCAATGGGCATGGCCCAGCTTCCAATCCGAGGATGAGGTAAATTAACCCTGGAACAGCTAGATAAAATCTAGCCGACGCCAATGAGCAAATAGTGGTCAAAAGCGGAATTACCGCTGTCTGTCGAACGACCTGGTCTGAGCAGCGTCCGACATGACAGTTGTCAGATGGTCACTTGATCTGAAGCGCTGGCCATCTGACAATATAAAGGGGTACAAAAATGCTAGGGTGCCCATCTACTAAAGGAAATATGATAGTAAAAGGGTGAATTTTTACTATATGCTTGCATGTGTGACTGTAAATAAATCTGGGCTATTTGGACAACCCCTTTAATCATTTACTGAACTTAAAATCTTTAGATTCGTACCTATTTATGGTATACACGTCAGCTATGCCCCAGAAGGGAACACCCCTTTAATTTAGTGGGGCACCTGGATTTGTTCAGTTTGACCATTGGACAAAAAAAAATACACTGATAGACTCCTATACCCTAGCAGATGTGGTCAGTGACCTCCACCTGCCCCCACCCTCGGGTCACCTCCCGGCAGGGCTCACGCTTGGGGAACAAGTCCTCGCCATTTTCCACTATTCCCAGGAGTGCTATTGTCAGGTTTGCCTAGCTTGTGGCAAAAGGTAGGTCTAGGGTTAATCTTCATGGCCTGGCTCTGGGATTCTGGGAGGCTTCTTATAGCCTCATTATGGGTTCATTCCTTGTCACTTATACTCTGACCCTTGGCTGAGTGTGTCTGACCCTGTTGCGCCTGTGCCAATGCTTTGTGCCTATGCTACATTTCATCTGTCTGGTTCTAATTTGGCTGTGTCCCTGTTGTGAGTTTTGCCTGCCCCTTTTGTACTGTGCTGACCTCTCTGTGTATGACTTCTTGGCTACATCCTGACTACCCTCTGCCTGCTTCTTTTGTACTGCATTGCCCTCTCTGTGTTTGATCCCTTGGCTATGTTCTGACTATCCATTCTGTCTTTGCCCCATGATAACTTTGTCCTGTGGTTATCCTTCTAGGAGTTTGCCTTCGCCTCCTAGCTCTCCAGAGTTAGGCCACGCCCCCAGAAGTCATGTGATTCAGGTCCTGTTTGTCTGAAGCATGCATCTTCATCGCTGCTGCCCTGCTCCACAGGTATCTTTGGGCACAGCTTGTTTGCTCAGAACACGTGCACTGGCTCAGTTAGCAAGTGCAGTGCTGTGTTCCTGACAGCTAGCACGCTCCCGCACAGGCCGAACGCGGGAGCAGAACACAGCCTCATAGGCAGGTAGCACTCTGGGCTTCAGCCACCAACACCAGCAGGACACACACGTGAGCCCAAACCCAGGCGTGCCTCTACCCGGGGGTCACCACACTGACCAAGGCCAGTACCGCAGACTCGCAGGCTGGGTACTCACAGGCGAGTTGTTCATTGACATCCGGCTATCAATCAATGTTTGTTCTTACACAATATAGCATACTCATTCATGACATTTCTTTTTATATTCCACTGCCCAGGGAAAATAAAGATAGCCACTTACACAAGTATATTTGTTAAAAAATATTATATTTCATTGGTAAATTTTAAAATCATCATAGTAATAAATGACAAACATAATTTAGACAATAATTCAAAGGTACAAAGATACCTCTTGTGTAAGGGAAGACATGCCAGAAAATAATGTGTTTTAGAATGGTTTGGTATGATGTCAAAAAAGGATCAATTTGGAGGAATCCTATTCAGACCACATCTCAGCACCAATGCTTTCTGGCTGATGTTTTGGTCACTTTTGAATGTTGGATGTGCCTTCACACTCGTGGTAACATGAGACTGACTCTACAACCCACACAAGTGGCTCAGGTAATGCAGCTAATCCAGGATGGCACATCAATGTGAGCTGTGGCAAGAAGGTTTGCTGTGTCTTTCAGCGTAGTGTTTAGAGGCTGGAGGTGCTACCAGGAGACAGGCAAGTACACCAGGAGACATGGAGGGGAACAACACAGCATCAGGACGGTTTCCTCAGCCTTTGTGCAAGAAGGAACAGGAGGAGCACTGCCAGAGCCCTGCAAAATGACCTCCAGCAGGCCACAAATCTGCATGTGTCTGCACAAATGGTTAGAAACCGACTCCATGACGATGGTCTGAGTGCCTGACGTTTACAGATAGGGGTTGTGCTCACAGCCCAACACCGTGCAGGACGCTTGGCATTTGCCAAAGAACACCAGGATTGGCAAATTCGCCACTGGCACCCTGTGCTCTTCACAGATTAAAGCAGGTTGACACTGAGCACAAGTGACAGATGTGGCAGAGTCTGGAGATGCCGTGGAGGGCGATCTGCTGCCTGCAGCATCCTTCAGCATGACCGGTTTGGCAGTGGGTCAGTAATGGTGTAAGGTGGCATTTCTTTGTAGGGCCTCACAGCCAGAGGTAGCCTGACTGCCATTAGGTACCGAGATGAGATCCTCAGACCCCTTGTGAGACCATATGCTGGTGTGGTTTCCTCCTAATGCAGGACAATGCCAGACCTCATGTGGCTGGAGTGTGTCTGCAGTTCCTGCAAGATGAAGGCACTGAAGATATAGACTGGCCGGCCCGTTCCCCAGACCTCAATCCAATTGAACACATCTGGGACTTCATGTCTCGCACCATCCATCAATGTCACATTGCACCACAGACTGTCCAGGAGTTGGCGAGTGCTTTAGTCAAAGCCTGAGAGGAGATCCCTCAAGAGATCATCTGTCGCTTCATCAGGATCATGCCCAGGCCTTGTAGGGAGGCCATACAGGCACATGTAGGCCACACACACTGCTGAGCATCATTTCCTTGTCTTGAGGCATTTCCACAGAAGCTGGATCAGCCTGTAACTTCATTTTCCACTTTGATTTTGAGCATCATTCCAACTCCAGACCTCCGTGGGATATTAGTTGTGATTTACGTTGATCATTTTTAGGTTTTATTGTTCTCAACACATTCCACTATGTAATGAATAAAGATTAATAACTGGAATATTTAATTCAGTGATATCTAGGATGTGGGATTTTAGTGCTCTCTTTATTTTTTGAGCAGTGCATTTTAAATTTTGGACCAAAATTATTTTTGTTAGTACACAGTGCATTATATTAAAAGTAACTGGAGTATATTTTAGAAACGTGATGGAGGGTTAAATGGCATCTGTACAGATGTCTTGAAATGTTTTCCAGATGGTTAGCACATTTGTATGTCCTTTCGTGATGTTGAAATTATGCTGACCATTGTGACTTGCAATATGTGTTATTTAATTATGACCTCCATTAGAATTTTAAATCCTTTAATAGAGAGTTAAGACAGTTTAGCCTTCAATTCAATCCAATTTCTTATATAAATTATTTTTCCCTCAGTTCTTAAGTTGATGTAAAATGATTGCTTGATGGGAATAGGATGCTATTTAAGAGCACGCAAGACTTCGGGAAATAGGTAAGAAAATACTTTTAGGTACCACCCTGACTTTTTCTTTATGCCAAATATAACACATTACTGCTTTTTGCAATCACATTGCATACTTGAAGTAATACAATATCTAGGAGAGTAGTAGCATTTTGGTAGAAGTTACACATCAATCCATTAGATAGGTTGCGTGGAATAAGTCCGGACATCCATATGTATCAAATTAGATACATTTGTGTAGTTTACGTTACTCAAGGTAGGCAATGGAAAAGTCATAGTAATGCATAAATAAGGAATGGCTCCATCTGCCCATTTGAATGGCAAACATTGCTGTTAGAGATGAGTGGATTGAGTTTAAGTCCAATTTATGTAAAAATTTGCAATTTCACATGACTGTGAACATTTTCACACCATTTTTCAATGTCTTACAAGTCTCTTTGTAATGCTTTGCAGCTATGACATACACCTTACAGATTATCATACCTTGGTTAGTGGTATAGAGTAACTGGGTCCTCACATAACAGTGATTACCTATGGGGCACGGTTTGTAAGGCAGCATTGTTTTCCATCCTAACTTGTTTTGTCTATGTCTCTGTAGTATGTAGGCTCTTATGGTCATTGAGGTCCTCTATATTTCTTTCTTTGTTTATTTATTTCTTACTTTCTTTTTTCCTATTATAGTCAGCTAAGTCACCTCTTTCTCTCTCTTGCCTGGAAAGTGTAAGTGTAACACCACTGCCTGCATCCCTGCATGGCTTCCTAGCCCCCACCATACAGAGACATCAGCGTACTCATCACCCTATGCCATGCAGTGAACTCGTTCCTTGTCCTTTGATTGCTGTATGCAGTGAGCTCCTGGTCCTCTACTTGCTGTGCATGCTTAAGGCACCCTCGTGGGCACATCCTGATTCTTAAATAGACAGTGCGCACATTCCTAATATGCCCTCAACCTATTGCTGAGTGGTACTTAGTACTTAAGGTACCTCCACCTGTTGGGAGTTGCCTAAGCAACATTCTTTTTCTGTGTGTGCTTGTGAAACTGCTGAGTTGCCTGTTCCTTTTGTGTTCCTGCCACCCTGTTGCTGATTACCCAGGCCTGAACTCTGTATCTGTAATTATATCTAATCTTCCTGCTTCCGCCACTCTGAGGTCACTATATCCAGGCCTGAACTCTGAACCTGTACTTGTGTCTGTTCTTATCTGAATTAGAACCAATCCATGAACCTGTTTGCATCTAAGTCTGGATCTTTTCCTAAATGCACTGTGTCTGAATCTCTTAATCCTGCAGTGTCTGAACCAGTATCTATCTCTAAAACCTGCATTGTTTGAACCTGTATCTATCTCTAAAACATGCAGTGTCTGAACCAGTACCTATCTCTAAAACCTGCAGTGTTTGTACATGTACCTGTTATGGTTCTCAATGGCAAGAGAACATAGCCAGCAAACATAAGTACTAGCTCTTGGAAGGATGGAAACTAAACTGACCATGAACTAAACCTGCCGCACAACTAACAGTAGCCGGGTAGCGTTGCCTACGTTTTTATCCCTAGACACCCAGCGCCGGCCGGAGGACTAACTAATCCTGGCAGAGGAAAATATAGTCCTGGCTCACCTCTAGAGAAATTTCCCCGATAGGCAGACAGAGGCCCCCACATATATTGGCGGTGATTTTAGATGAAATGACAAACGTAGTATGAAAATAGGTTTAGCAAAATTGAGGTCCGCTTACTAGATAGCAGGAAGACAGAAAGGGCACTTTCATGGTCAGCTGAAAACCCTATCAAAATACCATCCTGAAATTACTTTAAGACTCTAGTATTAACTCATAACATCAGAGTGACAATTTCAGATCACAAGAGCTTTCCAGACACAGAAACGAAACTACAGCTGTGAACTGGAACAAAATGCAAAAACAAACGAGGACTAAAGTCCAACTTAGCTGGGAGTTGTCTAGCAGCAGGAACATGCACAGAAAGGCTTCTGATTACAATGTTGACCGGCATGGAAGTGACAGAGGAGCAAGGTTAAATAGCGACTCCCACATCCTGATGGAAACAGGTGAACAGAGGGGATGATGCACACCAGTTCAATTCCACCAGTGGCCACCGGGGGAGCCCAAAATCCAATTTCACAACAGTACCCCCCCTCAAGGAGGGGGCACCGAACCCTCACCAGAACCACCAGGGCGATCAGGATGAGCCCTATGAAAGGCACGGACCAGATCGGAGGCATGAACATCAGAGGCAGTCACCCAAGAATTATCCTCCTGACCGTATCCCTTCCATTTGACCAGATACTGGAGTTTCCGTCTGGAAACACGGGAGTCCAAGATTTTTTCCACAACGTACTCCAACTCGCCCTCAACCAACACCGGAGCAGGAGGCTCAACGGAAGGCACAACCGGTACCTCATACCTGCGCAACAATGACCGATGAAAAACATTATGAATAGAAAAAGATGCAGGGAGGTCCAAACGGAAGGACACAGGGTTAAGAATCTCCAATATCTTGTACGGGCCGATGAACCGAGGCTTAAACTTAGGAGAAGAAACCCTCATAGGGACAAAACGAGAAGACAACCACACCAAGTCCCCAACACAAAGCCGAGGACCAACCCGACGCCGGCGGTTGGCAAAAAGCTGAGTCTTCTCCTGGGACAACTTCAAATTGTCCACTACCTGCCCCCAAATCTGATGCAACCTCTCCACCACAGCATCCACTCCAGGACAATCCGAAGATTCCACCTGACCAGAAGAAAATCGAGGATGAAACCCCGAATTACAGAAAAAAGGAGACACCAAGGTGGCAGAGCTGGCCCGATTATTGAGGGCAAACTCCGCTAAAGGCAAAAAAGCAACCCAATCATCCTGATCTGCAGACACAAAACACCTCAAATATGTCTCCAAGGTCTGATTCGTCCGCTCGGTCTGGCCATTTGTCTGAGGATGGAAAGCAGACGAGAAAGACAAATCTATGCCCATCCTAGCACAGAATGCTCGCCAAAATCTAGACACGAATTGGGTTCCTCTGTCAGAAACGATATTCTCCGGAATACCATGCAAACGGACCACATTTTGAAAAAACAGAGGAACCAACTCGGAAGAAGAAGGCAACTTAGGCAGGGGAACCAAATGGACCATCTTAGAGAAACGGTCACACACCACCCAGATGACAGACATCTTCTGAGAAACAGGAAGATCCGAAATAAAATCCATCGAGATGTGCGTCCAGGGCCTCTTCGGGATAGGCAAGGGCAACAACAATCCACTAGCCCGAGAACAACAAGGCTTGGCCCGAGCACAAACGTCACAAGACTGCACAAAGCCTCGCACATCTCGAGACAGGGAAGGCCACCAGAAGGACCTTGCCACCAAATCCCTGGTACCAAAGATTCCAGGATGACCTGTCAACGCAGAAGAATGAACCTCAGAAATGACTTTACTGGTCCAATCATCAGGAACAAACAGTCTACCAGGTGGGCAACGATCAGGTCTATCCGCCTGAAACTCCTGCAAGGCCCGCCGCAGGTCTGGAGAAACGGCAGACAATATCACTCCATCCTTAAGGATACCTGTAGGTTCAGAGTTACCAGGGGAGTCAGGCTCAAAACTCCTAGAAAGGGCATCCGCCTTAACATTCTTAGAACCCGGCAGGTAGGACACCACAAAATTAAACCGAGAGAAAAACAACGACCAGCGCGCCTGTCTAGGATTCAGGCGTCTGGCGGACTCAAGATAAATTAGATTTTTGTGGTCAGTCAATACCACCACCTGATGTCTAGCCCCCTCAAGCCAATGACGCCACTCCTCAAAAGCCCACTTCATGGCCAAAAGCTCCCGATTCCCAACATCATAATTCCGCTCGGCGGGCGAAAATTTACGCGAGAAAATGGCACAAGGTCTCATCACGGAACAATCGGAACTTCTCTGCGACAAAACTGCCCCAGCTCCGATTTCAGAAGCGTCGACCTCAACCTGAAAAGGAAGAGCAACATCAGGCTGACGCAACACAGGGGCGGAAGAAAAGCGGCGCTTAAGCTCCCGAAAGGCCTCCACAGCAGCAGGGGACCAATCAGCAACATCAGCACCCTTCTTAGTCAAATCAGTCAATGGTTTAACAACATCAGAAAAACCAGCAATAAATCGATGATAAAAGTTAGCAAAGCCCAAAAATTTCTGAAGACTCTTAAGAGAAGAGGGTTGCGTCCAATCACAAATAGCCTGAACCTTGACAGGATCCATCTCGATGGAAGAGGGGGAAAAAATATATCCCAAAAAGGAAATCTTTTGAACCCCAAAAACGCACTTAGAACCCTTCACACACAAGGAATTAGACCGCAAAACCTGAAAAACCCTCCTGACCTGCTGGACATGAGAGTCCCAGTCATCCGAAAAAATCAAAATATCATCCAGATACACAATCATAAATTTATCCAAATAATCACGGAAAATGTCATGCATAAAGGACTGAAAGACTGAAGGGGCATTTGAAAGACCAAAAGGCATCACCAAATACTCAAAGTGGCCCTCGGGCGTATTAAATGCGGTCTTCCACTCATCCCCCTGCTTAATTCGCACCAAATTATACGCCCCATGGAGATCTATCTTAGAGAACCACTTGGCCCCCTTTATGCGAGCAAACAAATCAGTCAGCAGTGGCAACGGATATTGATATTTAACCGTGATTTTATTCAAAAGCCGATAATCAATACACGGTCTCAAAGAGCCATCTTTCTTAGCCACAAAGAAAAAACCGGCTCCTAAGGGAGATGACGAAGGACGAATATGTCCCTTTTCCAAGGACTCCTTTATATATTCTCGCATAGCAGCATGTTCAGGCACAGACAGATTAAATAAACGACCCTTAGGGTATTTACTACCCGGAATCAAATCTATGGCACAATCGCACTCCCGGTGCGGAGGTAATGAACCAAGCTTAGGTTCTTCAAAAACGTCACGATATTCAGTCAATAATTCAGGAATCTCAGAGGGAATAGATGATGAAATGGAAACCACAGGTACGTCCCCATGCGTCCCCTTACATCCCCAGCTTAACACAGACATAGCTTTCCAGTCAAGGACTGGGTTATGAGATTGCAGCCATGGCAATCCAAGCACCAACACATCATGTAGGTTATACAGCACAAGAAAGCGAATAATCTCCTGATGATCCGGATTAATCCGCATAGTTACTTGTGTCCAGTATTGTGGTTTATTACTAGCCAATGGGGTGGAGTCAATCCCCTTCAGGGGTATAGGAGTTTCAAGAGGCTCCAAATCATACCCACAGCGTTTGGCAAAGGACCAATCCATAAGACTCAAAGCGGCGCCAGAGTCGACATAGGCATCCGCGGTAATAGATGATAAAGAACAAATCAGGGTCACAGATAGAATAAACTTAGACTGTAAAGTGCCAATTGAAACAGACTTATCAAGCTTCTTAGTACGCTTAGAGCATGCTGATATAACATGAGTTGAATCACCGCAATAGAAGCACAACCCATTTTTACGTCTTAAATTCTGCCGTTCACTTCTGGACAGAATTCTATCACATTGCATATTCTCTGGCGTCTTCTCAGTAGACACCGCAAAATGGTGCACAGGTTTGCGCTCCCGCAGACGCCTATCGATCTGGATAGCCATTGTCATGGACTCATTCAGACCCGCAGGCACAGGGAACCCCACCATAACATCCTTAATGGCATCAGAGAGACCCTCTCTGAAATTCGCCGCCAGGGCGCACTCATTCCACTGAGTAAGCACAGCCCATTTACGGAATTTCTGGCAGTATATGTCAGCTTCGTCTTGCCCCTGAGATAAGGACATCAAGGCCTTTTCTGCCTGAAGCTCTAACTGAGGTTCCTCATAAAGCAACCCCAAGGCCAGAAAAAACGCATCCACATTGAGCAACGCAGGATCCCCTGGAGCCAATGCAAAAGCCCAATCCTGAGGGTCGCCCCGGAGCAAGGAAATCACAATCCTGACCTGCTGAGCAGGATCTCCAGCAGAGCGAGATTTCAGGGACAAAAACAACTTGCAATTATTTTTGAAATTTTGAAAGCAAGATCTATTCCCCGAGAAAAATTCAGGCAAAGGAATTCTAGGTTCAGATATAGGAACATGAACAACAAAATCTTGTAAATTTTGAACTTTCGTGGTGAGATTATTCAAACCTGCAGCTAAACTCTGAATATCCATTTTAAACAGGTGAACACAGAGCCATTCCAGGATTAGAAGGAGAGAGAGAGAGAGAAAGGCTGCAATATAGGCAGACTTGCAAGAGATTCAATTACAAGCACACTCAGAACTGAAGGGAAGGGAAAAAAAAAAAATCTTCAGCAGACTTCTCTTTTCTCTCCTTTCTCTGTCAATTAATTTAACCCTTTTTGGCTGGTCAAACTGTTATGGTTCTCAATGGCAAGAGAACATAGCCAGCAAACATAAGTACTAGCTCTTGGAAGGATGGAAACTAAACTGACCATGAACTAAACCTGCCGCACAACTAACAGTAGCCGGGTAGCGTTGCCTACGTTTTTATCCCTAGACGGCCAGCGCCGGCCGGAGGACTAACTAATCCTGGCAGAGGAAAATATAGTCCTGGCTCACCTCTAGAGAAATTTCCCCGATAGGCAGACAGAGGCCCCCACATATATTGGCGGTGATTTTAGATGAAATGACAAACGTAGTATGAAAATAGGTTTAGCAAAATTGAGGTCCGCTTACTAGATAGCAGGAAGACAGAAAGGGCACTTTCATGGTCAGCTGAAAACCCTATCAAAATACCATCCTGAAATTACTTTAAGACTCTAGTATTAACTCATAACATCAGAGTGGCAATTTCAGATCACAAGAGCTTTCCAGACACAGAAACGAAACTACAGCTGTGAACTGGAACAAAATGCAAAAACAAACGAGGACTAAAGTCCAACTTAGCTGGGAGTTGTCTAGCAGCAGGAACATGCACAGAAAGGCTTCTGATTACAATGTTGACCGGCATGGAAGTGACAGAGGAGCAAGGTTAAATAGCGACTCCCACATCCTGATGGAAACAGGTGAACAGAGGGGATGATGCACACCAGTTCAATTCCACCAGTGGCCACCGGGGGAGCCCAAAATCCAATTTCACAACATGTACCTATCTCTAATCTGTTGACTCTGTGCAACATTAATGGCTTGTGTGTACTCTTGCTATTTCATTGTAAATGTGCTGTGTGATTCTGATTCTAGCTGTCCTGTATGTACCTGTTCCTGTATTGGTCTTATGTGAACTTTGTCCTGTCTGTTCTGTGTGTACTTGTCCTTACTTGAACTAGTCTATTCTATGCTAACCTGCTCCTGTCTGTCCTGTGGGAACTTGCAGTTCCCTACATGTCTGCTTCTGCGGTTCCCTGTCTGTGTATTTCTGTGGCTCCCTGTCTGTCCATACCTGCAGTCCAATACCCCTTTGCCAGAGACTCAGTTCTTCCTGAAGCCATTCCTGTTTGTCCTGTGTGGACTGGATCTTACCTATTCCTGTTTTCAAGTCATACCTGCCAGTGACCCAGTTCTTTCTGAACCTGTTCCTGTCCATTCAGTCTGAACTGGGTCCTACACCTGCTGCCTGTATATCAGTCGTGTCTTCTAGCACCTTCATATCTTGTTGAGGGTCATCTGCCATGTGACTGAGGTCAGTCCTGGTGTAGCACCTGGTCTCGCCTCCCTGAGCTCTCCCCAGATCTGGGGCACAGTCAGTTGCCGTGCATCAAAGGTCAGTTTTGGAGAGACACCTAGTCATGCCCCTCCAGGCTATCCTCAGTCCACAGAACAGTGGGACCACAATCCATGCTCATGTTAAACAGTCTGAACACAAGCTTAAAAGCAAGCTCTTATGGTCAGTGAGGTACTCTGTCTATTATCTCTTGTCCAAAGCATACTTGAGGGCTCAGATTATCTCCTTGGAGTGAGGGAGTAAAGGTACCGTCACATTAAGCGACGCTGCAGCGATAGCGACAGCGATGCCGATCGCTGCAGCGTCGCTGTTTGGTCGCTGGAGAGCTGTCACACAGACCGCTCTCCAGCGACCAACGATGCCGAGGTCCCCGGGTAACCAGGGTAAGCATCGGGTTGCTAAGCGCAGGGCCGCGCTTAGTAACCCGATGTTTACCCTGGTTACCAGCGTAAAACTTAAAAAAACAAACAGTACATACTCACCAGCGCGTCCCCCAGCCTCTGCTTCCTGACACTGACTGAGCTCCGGCCCTAACAGCACAGCGGTGACGTCACCGCTGTGCTTTCACTTTCAGTTTAGGGCCGGCGCTCAGTAAGTGTCAGGAAGCAGAGGCTGGGGGACGCGCTGGTGAGTATGTACTGTTTGTTTTTTTAACTTTTACGCTGGTAACCAGGGTAAACATCAGGTTACTAAGCGCGGCCCTGCGCTTAGTAACCCGATGTTTACCCTGGTTACCAGTGTAAAATATCGCTGGTATCCTTGCTTTTGCTGTCAAACACGGCGATACACGGCGACCTAGCGACCAAATAAAGTGCAGACCTTCTAGCAGCGACCAGCAATTTCACAGCGGGATCCAGATCGCTGCTGCGTGTCAAATACAGCGATATCGCTATCCAGGTCACTGCAACGTCACGGATCGCTGGCGATATCGCCTAGTGTGACGGTACCTTAACTGATGGTTTCCCATGCACTCTTGTAATAGCTGAGGATAATGTGCTGAATAGTTGTGAAACTTCAAACAGAGTGAAGTAGTGACACTGCATTAAGCCTGAAGCAGCTCTTCCATGTTTGGTGCTAGAAGCTTCACAGACAACATAAGCTGGGATACATGCTGATAAAGCAAAATAAGCAGATCACTTGCTGGGAGATGAGTATCACATCTATTATGCAGGTAAACCGTGTCTTTAATTGTGTTCTTGGAAAGCAGCCAAAATGTGCCACATTGCAAGGCCTCAGTGTCTGGGAAGTACTTAAATTGAGAGGACACTTCTTTTTCTTTGTATTCATCTTGCTCTTTTGGTCATAGTCCTTTGGGCCACTGTTTAAAAGTAAAAACTCCTCCATTTCAATGTGATCTGTTTCATGATACTGAAGGTATAAAGGATAAGCGGCACTCCCTCAGACCAATATTATTTTGCATGAACAATGACTTTCTCAGAGGATCCGAGAGAAGTGACCTTAGCCTGTGTGTTGTTCATCCCACATACCTGCAGTATTATGAATTAACCTCTTTCTGACCTGGGATGGGGTAGTACGTCTGAGGTCAGATACCGTGCTTTGATGCAGGGCTCTGGCAGTGAGCCCGCATCAAAGCCCGGGACATGTCAGCTGTTTTGAACAGCTGACATGTGCCCGCAATAGTGACGGATAAAATCACGATTCACCCAACGCTATTAACTAGTTAAATGCCGCTGTCAAACGCTGACAGCGGCATTTAACCTGCGCTTCCGGTCGGGAGGCCGGAAATGAGCGCATCGCCGACCCCCATCACATGATCGGGGGTCAGCGCTGGATCAGAATGGTAGCCATAGAGGTCCTTGAGACCTCTATAGTTACTGATGCCGGCCTGCTGTGAGCATCCCCCTGTGGTCGGCACTCATAGCACACCTGCATTTCTGCTGCATAGCAGCGATCTTATGATCGCTGCAATGTAGCAGAGCCGATCGAGTGGTGCCAGCTTCTAGCCTCCCATGGAGGCTATTTAAGCATGGAAAAAGTTAAAAAAAGTTAAAAAAATGTGAAAAAAATAAAAAGATATAAAAGTTTAAATCACCCCCCTTTCGCCCCATTCGAAATAAATCATAAAAAAAAAATCAAACCTACACATATTTGGTATCGCCGCATTCAGAATCGCCTGATCTATCAATAGAAAAAGGATTAACCTGATCGCTAAACGGCGTAGCGAGAAAAAAAATTTAAATGCCAGAATTACGTTTTTTTGGTCGCAGCGACAATGCATTAAAATGCAATAACGGGCGATCAAATGAACGTATCTGCACCAAAATGCTATAATTAAAAATGCCAGCTCAGCATGCAAAAAATAAGCCCTCTCCCGACCCCAGATGATGAAAAATGGAGACGCTTCGGGTATCGGAAAATGGCGCAAATTTTTTTTTACCAAAGTTTGGAATTTTTTTTCACCACTTAGATAAAAGAGAACCTAGACATGTTTGGTGTCTATGAACTCGTAATGACCTGGAGAATCATAATGGCAGGTCAGTTGTAGCATTTAGTGAACCTAGTAAAAAAGCCAATCAAAAAACAAGTGTGGGATTGTACTTTTTTTCAATTTCACCGCACTTGGAATTTATTTCCCATTTTCTAGTACACGACATGCTAAAACCAATGATATCATTCAAAAGTACAATTTGTTTTGCAAAAAATAAGCCCTTACATGGCCATATTGATGGAAAAATAAAAAAGTTATGGCTCTGGGAAGAAGGGGAGCGAAAAACGAACACGGAAAAACGCAGTGACTGTGTTACTATCAGAAACTTATTCCCAAAGTCTACAGTTCCTGGTGAATTACTGTAAAGTCATCGATGAAGCAAAGTATTTCTTCACCACTCATTCTAAACTTCTCTGGTCTATTATAGATCTATTATCATCTTGATAATTATTATATTATGTACTTATTTTTCTTACCCTCATATTCCAAATCACTTTGAAAACATTGTTATCTCTGTCCCTAATGGGGTTCACAATCTAAATCATAAGTATGTCTTTATAGTTTGGGAGAAAACTACAGTTAATGGAGAAAACCCACACAAACTGGGAGAGAGCTTACAAACATTTTTGCAGACGTTGCCCTTTCTATTATACATGTATTGTTGCTATTGACACACTTTATTTGAAACTAATAACAGTTGTAAAATAAAATTAATTGAAAAATAATAAAACAATATAGGGCAGATTTTCTTGCCAGTAAAAGATGACACGTCAGAATAATTCTAGAATGTAAAGTAGTAACTTTAGAAAATCCATTATTTCATTAAGATATCTGTTATATTTAAATAACGGGGAAGGAAATGTAAATTTAGATTAATGATTTGGATCTGTAGTTATCTGAAGAGCACTCACACCTAATACAGTCATTGTTCTTCCAGCTCAAGCACTGGGTCCTTGCAAGTAAGTAATAAAATGAGATACTTAGTATAATTTCTCTGATGTTAAACTGATCCATTCAGTTATCAAAGTTTTAGTTTTTCAAGCAATCAAAGATAAATAGATAACAAAACCAATAAGGCTTAAGTTCAACAATTAAATAACGACGCACTTCAAACTGCCGAATGAAGTGTACTGTAGAAATATACACCACCTTATAAAACGTTAGATAAGTGTTCATAGTGTATGGCAATATAATAACGCATTATTTTATTATGCAAAAAAAGTATAACCCTGGTTAACGGACTTTTCAGTATTTATGTGGCAGATTTAACACATTCACAGAGTTCAAGTAATATACTTATGAAAATGATGCACCTCAAATACTTAGTAGATACTTTCTTTGTCACATTGTCAATTTAAATGGGAAAAAAACTATATAGATAGGGATAAAAGGGAAGAGGGTCAGTTCACCAATTGCCGGAACACCTGCAGTCAAGGCTAGTTATCCTTACATGGAAACGCCCTAGCCAAGGTTCCATAGGGAAATCCAAAGGAAACAAAAGATCCAGCAAGGAGGGATAATTTTAAAACTTTCTATTTATTAAGGTTTTTTAAAAAACGTGATTCAATACAAAAATCGTGCTAGTCCACAAAGGACATCAGACCTACGTGTTTCGGTGCAAAGCCCTTAATGTATGCTGAAACGAGTAGGTATGGGACATGTGAATTAGCACTTTTTTGCATTGAAGCATGTTTTTCAACAAACCCCAATAAGTGGGACATTTTAACATTATTTCACTCATTGCCCGATCTTCTATTTCCTCCTGAATGTCAGTTTAATAGAAAGTCTAAATAAAAGGGAAAAAAAGGAAAACTAAAGAAAAAGAGAGAAATCCATTAGTTTGCTTGCCTCAGTTTTAATAAAATAAATTTTTTCTGCTGCAGATCTAGCAGTTTTCGGAATGCCGAGCTCTGCATAACCCCCACAGCTTCCTGTGTATACTGTGCATAGGCAAAAAACCGCCAATAAGTGGTGGGGTTATACAGAGTTTATGAATATGGAGGCTAGTGGGCAGCAGGTTTACCAGTCCTCCAGTGATAATCTTATGCTGATAAACAGTGATTTAATCAAAACGACTGCAAGCAGCCCAATAAGTGATGCCAATGGAATCAGCGCCTCTGTTTTTAAATTATGTTGCTCTCTGATTAGGTGGCAAAAACCCTGTGACAGATTCCTTTTAAGACCTTTTATTTGTGCACATATATTACCTAGTCATGGCTGATTGCTTGGTGATATGCTTAACTATTGTCTTCTGAGCTATGCAGTATTTGTATATCCCTTATTTATTCTACTTCCTGACTAACACAGATTCCTTGGAGTTAGATCCTGCAGTGGGCTGGAAATGCATTTGCCAAGTTTTCCACTTTTAGGGTATGTGCACACGTCAGGATTTCTTGCAGAAATTTCCTGAAGAAAACCGGAAATTTTCTGCAAGAAATCCGCATTTTTTTTTTTGCGTTTTTTTCCCGTTTTTTTCGCGGTTTTTTTAGCATTTTGCAAGCGTAATTAGCTTGCAGAATGCTAAAGTTTTTCAAGCGATCTGTAGCATCGCTTGGAAAACTGACTGACAGGTTGGTCACACTTGTCAAACATAGTGTTTGACAAGTGTGACCAACTTTTTACTATAGATGCTGCTTATGCAGCATCTATAGTAAAAGATAGAATGTTTAAAAATAATAAAAAAAATTAAAAAAATGGTTATACTCACCCTCTGCAGACAGCCGATATCCTCAGCGGCGTCCATTCCTACAGATGGTGTGGTTCAGGACCTTCGATGACGTCGCGGTCATGTGAGCGGTCACATGACCGGTCTCGCAACCAATCACAAGACAGCGACGTCATCACAGGTCCTGAACCACACCATCTATAGGAACGGAAGCGGCAGCATGCAGCGGTGAGAGGCGGGAAGACTCCGGGGGCCATCGAAGGTGAGTATATGACTATTTTTAATTTTAATTCTATTTTTTAACCAATTATGTGGTGCCCAGTCCATGGAGGAGAGTCTCCTCTCCTCCACCCTGGGTACCAACCGCACATGATCTGCTTACTTCCTGCATGGTGTGCACAGCCCCCGTGTGGGAAGTAAGCAGATCAATGCATTCCTAGGTGTGCGGAATCCCCGCAATTCCGCATTTTTAATGAACATTTTGCTTTTTTTTCCGCAATGCGATTTTTTCGCGGAAAAAAATGCAACATTTGCACAAAAAATGCGGAATACACTGTAAATAATAGGAGGCATAAGTTAGCGTTTTTTTCGCGTTTTTATCATGTTTTTATAGCGAAAAAACGTGAAAAAAGCGCAAAAAATACTGAACGTGTGCACATGGCCTCAAAGGTCTTATCTGTAATGTATATAGCTTCAATGAGGATGCAATACATTGGATGTTTTATACAGGAGTGCTGCTGGAAAACTCTTCAATTTCTAATGATTGATAGATGCTGAGCTCTACTGAAAGATGTAGCTGTCCTCCTATTTCAAAGATATTTAGTGTGTGGGAGCTTCCCGATATACCGTGCAAGCTTCATCAATCACTGCTGGTATTCTGTGTCACCAGACTCCAGGCAGGCACATCTTAATCACATCATTTTCCACAATCCACTGGTTTACCCAACAGAACGCAGACACCACTGGTATTCCACTTCCAGCATATTTAATAAAATGTGCATGACCAGATCCACTCCCCAAACCTTACTTTATACATACAGTAACAAGTTGCTACCAAATTTTGCAATTACTTATCAAATTAGTTCAGAAATTAATGCACATCTTATAAGTCTAATGCCCCAGGAAGCCTCTGCTATAATAATACATATTCAGATAAAACATGTTATATAATGTTTTACATTTTTGCATAGTTTTTTGCACCTTTGTAATGTTATATAACTGATGCTTTATATAAGTATTCGTTTTAACAAGGTGCCATTTTCACTATGTTAGGGCTGGCGGAACGCACCAAATAATATAAAGGAAGATATAAGGTTCGCAGTCCAGGGTCCACCGTGCAGAGATATTACCTGCTGCTCAGTAATGGCAGACAGTATATGGCGGTATAATGAAAAAAACACACGGGTTAGCGCCATCCGGTATGTATGGAGACATGGACCCTGTTGCGTTACATAGCCACAATACTGCTGAATGAACGCTAGTGTTCGGTCATAGGACTCTGCCCCAAGGACACAGAGTTAGAGTCCCTCTGGATGCCCTAGCACTCAGTGACGCAAATGCGGTGCCAGGGAACAACTAAATAATAAAGATTTAGCACACTGAGTGTGCGCAACGCCACTCTGGCGGATGCCACTAACCACTCTAACTAGGGACCGGAAAGCGCACTAGCTGCGCATGGTGCCGCACTGGCGGACACTGCTGAATTGATACAGTATGATCGTGTCTTGTGCTGGATGGCA
Source organism: Ranitomeya variabilis (assembly GCF_051348905.1). Lineage (NCBI taxonomy): Eukaryota > Metazoa > Chordata > Amphibia > Anura > Dendrobatidae > Ranitomeya > Ranitomeya variabilis. Next base: position 319,576,496 of record NC_135233.1, on the reverse strand, counting down.
CATACTGGCAGTAGTCAGCTCCAAGCACCCAAACCACATATAACAATGCTAGGGAAGGGGTTGATTAGGAGCTTTCACCAGATAACAAACACACATCCTCGCATACAGGATTTTAGTTTATACTAGAGCATGGCCGAGCAGCCATGTGAACCTTTTATAGTTGCGGCCTTCCTTGACCTTGCCAGTGGTCCAATCAGAGCCGCTTGGGGACCTGAGCATGTGATCTCCAACCTCCAATGAGAAGTCATCCCAAGGGCATGCTCAATAGGCAAAAGGCAGGACTTAGTCCCTGGAGCATCTGCTCGCCGATGATTAATGCTGGTTGCAATAGCTGGACCTGGGATGGCAGCAATAAGCAGGCGCACAGTATCAGATTGTGCAAGATGCTGGGACTGACGTCTCCGCTGAGCAGGCTCCTCTGTGGCTGGAGAAAAATGGGAGACCGCAGAGGACATGTTTCGAGATTACCCCTGTGCAATGGTGGGAGCTCGACAACTAACATACTATTATTTTTTATTTGGTTACTTTGTAACTGAGTTGTCTGAAAAAGGCACTGTTGTACCCTCTCAATGGTCATAAATGTCTCTCCTTGTCAGAAGTTTGGAATTATCAATGCAACAAGCTCCTGGTATCTGATTACAGCATCTTAATTTTATCTGAACCAATCAGAAAACACAACGCAACCACCATGCAACATTATTATTATCCTGGTATTTCACTACCCTAGGCTAAGTTCATACAGGCATACAGAAAAGAGTCAAATTTTCATTAACCTCTTCACCCCCGGAGCTTTTTTCGTTTTCGTTTTTCGCTCCCCTCCTTCCCAGAGCCATAACTTTTTTACTTTTCCATCAATATGGCCATGTGAGGGCTTATTTTTTTGCAGGACAAGATGTAATTTTGTAAAGTGTGATGAAATTGCAAAAAAAGTGCAATCTCACACTTGTTTTTTGTTTGGCTTTTTTGCTAGGTTCACCAAATGCTAAAACTAACCTGCCATTATGATTCTCCAGGTCATTACACCAAACATGTCTAGGTTATTTTTTATCTAAAAGTGGTGAAAAAAAATTCCAAAGTTTGCTAAAAAAAGAAAAAAAATTGCACGATTTTCCGATACCCGTAGCGTCTCCAATAGGGTTGAGCGAAACGGGTCGATCATTTTCAAAAGTCGCCGACTTTTGGCTAAGTCGGCGTCTCATGAAACCCGATCCGACCCCTGTGCTTGTCGGCCATGCGGTACGCGACTTTCGCGCCAAAGTCGCGTTTCAATGACGCGAAAAGCGCCATTTCTCAGCCAATGAAGGTGAACGCAGAGTGTGGGCAGCGTGATGACATAGATCCTGGTCCCCACCATCTTAGAGAAGGGCATTGCAGTGATTGGCTTGCTGTCTGCGGCGTCACAGGGGCTATAAAGGGGCGTTCCCGCCGACCGCCATCTTACTGCTGCTGATCTGAGCTTAGGGAGAGGTTGCTGCCGCTTCGTCAGAAGCAGGGAGAGCGTTAGGCAGGGTCCACTAACCACCAAACCGCTTGTGCTGCAGCGATTTCCACTGTCCAACACCACCTTCGGTGTGCAGGGACTGTGGAAGCTATTTTTTTTTTTTTTTCCCCTCAGCGCTGTAGCTCATTGGGCTGCCCTAGAAGGCTCCGTGATAGCTGTATTGCTGTGTGTACGCCACTGTGGAAACCAACTGCTTTTTTCAAAGCACATATCCTCTTGTTCCTTCCTTTCTGCACAGCTATCTTTTTTGTTTGTCCACACTTTTTATTTAATTTGTGCATCAGTCCACTCCTATTGCTGCCTGCCATACCTGGCTTACATTACTGCAGGGAGATAGTAATTGTAGGACAGTTTTTTTTTTTTTTTTTTTTTTTTTTTGTGGGAGATTAAGATTGGCATTTCTGCTACAGTGCCATCCCTGTGTGTGCCATCTCTCACTGAGTGGGCCATAGAAAGCCTATTTATTTTTTCCGTGATTTGTGTTCTAAAATCTACCTCAACACAAAAACACTACATCAATCAGTGGGAGAAAAATATTGGCCTCAGTCAGGGCTTGTGTGCCACTGCTGTGTGTGCTATCTCTCATTCAGTGGGCTATAGCAAGCCTATTTTTTTTTTTTTTTTTTAATATTATTTGGTTTCTAAAGTCTCCCTGAAAAAAAAAAAAAACCTAAAAAAACAGTGGGAGAGTAATATTGCCCTTTCAGCTTGTGTGCCAGTCTTGACTCCTGGGTGTGCCACCTCTCTCCCTCTCATTCAGTGGGCCATAGAAAGCCTATTTATTTTTTTTTTTAAATATTATTGGGTTTCTAAAGTCTCCCTGAAAAAACAAAAAATACATAAAAAAACAGTGGGAGAGTAATATTGCCCTTTCAGCTTGTGTGCCAGTCTTGACTCCTGGGTGTGCCACCTCTCTCCCTTTCATTCAGTGGGCCATAGAAAGCCTATTTATTTTTTTTTTTAAATATTATTGGGTTTCTAAAGTCTCCCTGAAAAAAAAAAAAAAACCTAAAAAAACAGTGGGAGAGTAATATTGCCCTTTCAGCTTGTGTGCCAGTCTTGACTCCTGGGTGTGCCACCTCTCTCCCTCTCATTCAGTGGGCCATAGAAAGCCTATTTATTTTTTTTTTAAAATATTATTGGGTTTCTAAAGTCTCCCTGAAAAAAAAAAAAAAACCTAAAAAAACAGTGGGAGAGTAATATTGCCCTTTCAGCTTGTGTGCCAGTCTTGACTCCTGGGTGTGCCACCTCTCTCCCTCTCATTCAGTGGGCCATAGAAAGCCTATTTATTTTTTTTTTTAAATATTATTGGGTTTCTAAAGTCTCCCTGAAAAAACAAAAAATACATAAAAAAACAGTGGGAGAGTAATATTGCCCTTTCAGCTTGTGTGCCAGTCTTGACTCCTGGGTGTGCCACCTCTCTCCCTTTCATTCAGTGGGCCATAGAAAGCCTATTTATTTTTTCCGTGATTTGTGTTCTAAATTCTACCTCAACACAAAAACACTACATCAATCAGTGGGAGAAAAATATTGGCCTCAGTCAGGGCTTGTGTGCCACTGCTGTGTGTGCTATCTCTCATTCAGTGGGCTATAGCAAGCCTATTTTTTTTTTTTTTTTTTATATTATTTGGTTTCTAAAGTCTCCCTGAAAAAAAAAAAAAAACCTAAAAAAACAGTGGGAGAGTAATATTGCCCTTTCAGCTTGTGTGCCAGTCTTGACTCCTGGGTGTGCCACCTCTCTCCCTCTCATTCAGTGGGCCATAGAAAGCCTATTTATTTTTTTTTTTAAATATTATTGGGTTTCTAAAGTCTCCCTGAAAAAACAAAAAATACATAAAAAAACAGTGGGAGAGTAATATTGCCCTTTCAGCTTGTGTGCCAGTCTTGACTCCTGGGTGTGCCACCTCTCTCCCTTTCATTCAGTGGGCCATAGAAAGCCTATTTATTTTTTTTTTTAAATATTATTGGGTTTCTAAAGTCTCCCTGAAAAAAAAAAAAAAACCTAAAAAAACAGTGGGAGAGTAATATTGCCCTTTCAGCTTGTGTGCCAGTCTTGACTCCTGGGTGTGCCACCTCTCTCCCTCTCATTCAGTGGGCCATAGAAAGCCTATTTATTTTTTTTTTAAAATATTATTGGGTTTCTAAAGTCTCCCTGAAAAAACAAAAAATACATAAAAAAACAGTGGGAGAGTAATATTGCCCTCTCAGCTTGTGTGCCAGTCTTGACTCCTGGGTGTGCCACCTCTCTCTCTCTAATTGTGGGCCATAGAAAGCCTTTTTTTTTTTTTTTTTTAATATTATTTGGTTTCTAAAGTCTCCCTGAGAAAAAAAAAAAAATAAATTAGGTGGGAGATTAATATTGACATTAGTGCTTGAGTGACAGTCCTGCGTGTGTGTCATCTCTGTGATTTTGTGCCACAGAAAACAGAGTGTGTAACATTGTGCCTGATTTTCCTTGTGGTCTCACCAACCTGTTAAGGGATATTGAAATCATACTGAAGTTATAGCTCACCGTGTAAGTTGTTTGACAGCAACAAATAAAGTTACTTTGGTTAAGATTTTAAAACAATGAGGAAGTCTGGTGCAAGAGGTCGTCGTGGGCGTTCATTGTCAGCTGGTAATGATGGTAGTGGTAGAGGAGCATCAGGTGGTCGTGGGGATAAAAATATTCCACCTAAGTCTGGAGCTGTGGAGCCAGTTTCGTCGTCAGGCTACACAAGGCCTCGAACGCTCTCTTTTCTGGGAGTAGGAAAACCGCTTTTAAAGGCGGAGCAGCAACAGCAAGTTTTGGCTTACATTGCAGACTCAGCCTCTAGCTCTTTTGCCTCCTCTTCCGAAACTGGTAAATGTAAAAGCAGCGCGTCGCTTGTGGATGTTCACGGTCAGGGACAAGTCGCTTCCTTGTCCTCCTCAGCAAAAACTACAACAAGAGAGAAGGATGCAGCAGGCGACACAACGGGTCACTCCATGGAGCTCTTTACACATACCGTCCCTGGCTTAGAAAGTGAAACATTTAACAGGCCATGCCCATTACAAGTATATTCTGACATGGAGTGCACTGATGCACAGCCACAGCCAGAGTACTATGCTGCTCCTTTGACTCAGACCACCACATTGCCCTCTCAGGGTACAGATCCACAATCAGACCCTGATGAGACTATGTTGCCCCGCCACGAACGCTATACCACCGACCGACACAGTGACACAGACGAAGTTGCACACGAGCTCGAAGAGGAGGTAATAGATGACCCAGTTATTGACCCCGATTGGCAGCCATTGGGGGAACAGGGTGCAGGCGGCAGTAGTTCAGAAGCGGAGGTGGAGGAGGGGCCGCAGCAGGCATCAACATCGCAACAGGTTACATCTGCCGGGCCCGTATCTGGCCCAAAACGCGTGTCAAAGCCAAAACCTGTTGGAGCACAGCGTTGCCATCCGGTTAAAGCTCAGTCTGCAATCCCTGAAAAGGGATCCGAGTCTAGGAAGAGTGCAGTCTGGCATTTTTTTAAACAACATCCAACTGATCAGCGCAAAGTCATCTGTCAAAAATGTTCAACTAGCTTAAGCAGAGGTCAGAATCTGAAAAGTCTAAATACTAGTTGCATGCATAGACACTTAACCACCATGCATTTTCAAGCCTGGACTAACTACCAAACGTCCCTCAAGGTTGTAGCACCCTCGGCCAATGAAGCTAGTCAGCAACGCAACATCCCTTCCGTCACTGTAAGGCCACCATTTTCCGCACCACAGGCAGTATCTGTGCAGGTTTCTTTGCCAGCCAAAAGCAGTCAGGGTCAGGGAATCACCAGTTTTGTAGGAGGAAATATTGCATCTAGGGCACCGGCGGAAACAATACCGTCTCCAACCGTCTCTCAGTCTGCCATGTACACCGGCACACCCGAAAGTTCCACGATCTCCAGCTCTCCAGTCCAGCTCACCCTACATGAGACTCTGGTTAGAAAAAGGAAGTACTTATCCTCGCATCCGCGTACACAGGGTTTTAACGCCCACATAGCTAGACTAATCTCGTTAGAGATGATGCCCTACCGGTTAGTTGAAAGCGAAGCTTTCAAAGCCCTGATGGAGTACGCTGAACCACGATACGAGCTACCCAGTCGACACTTTTTTTCCAGAAAAGCCATCCCAGCCCTGCACCAGCATGTTAAACAGCGCATCGTCCATGCACTCAGGCAATCTGTGAGTACAAAGGTGCACCTGACTACAGATGCATGGACCAGTAGGCATGGCCAGGGACGTTATGTGTCCATCACGGCACACTGGGTGAATGTGGTGGATGCAGGGTCCACAGGCGACATCAATTTAGGGACAGTTGTGCCTAGCCCACGGTCTAGGAAACAGTTGGCTGTAGGCGTTCGCACCCCCTCCTCCTCCTCCTCCTCGTCCTCCTGCAGAAGCTACAGCTCTTCCACAGAACGCAGTCTGCCAACCACTCCATCGGCAGATGACACTGTTGCACACCAGTTGTCCCATTATGGGCCAGCTACTGCCAAGCGTCAGCAGGCTGTATTGGCTATGAAGTGCTTGGGCGACAATAGACACACCGCGGAAGTTCTGTCCGAGTTCTTGCAACAAGAAACGCAGTCGTGGCTGGGCACAGTAGATCTTGAGGCAGGCAAGGTAGTGAGTGATAACGGAAGGAATTTCATGGCTGCCATCTCCCTTTCCCAACTGAAACACATTCCTTGCCTGGCTCACACCTTAAACCTGGTGGTGCAGTGCTTATTGAAAACTTATCCTGGGTTCTCCGACCTGCTCCTCAAAGTGCGTGCACTTTGCTCACATATCCGACGTTCGCCTGTACACGCCAGCCGTATGCAGACCTATCAGCGGTCTTTGAACCTTCCCCAGCATCGCCTAATCATAGACGTTGCAACAAGGTGGAACTCAACACTGCACATGCTTCAGAGACTGTGCGAACAGAGGCGTGCTGTTATTTATTTGTGGGAGGATACACGGGCAGGCAGTAGGATGGCAGACATGGAGTTGTCAGGTGTGCAGTGGTCTAAGATACAAGACATGTGTCAAGTCCTTCAGTGCTTTGAGGAATGCACACGGCTGGTTAGTGCAGACAACGCCGTAATAAGCATGAGCATCCCCCTAATGCGTCTGCTGATGCAAAGTTTGACGCACATAAAGGAGCAGGCGTCTGCACCAGAGGAAGAGGAAAGCCTTGATGACAGTCAGCCATTGTCTGGTCAGGGCAGTGTACAGGACGAGGTAGCGGGCGAAGAGGAGGTGGAGGACGAGGAGGATGATGGGGATGAGTATATTTTTAATGCCGAACCTTTCCCGGGGGCACAGGAATTTGGTTGCGTGTCACGGCCGGGTTCTGGTTTTTTGAGGGACACAAGTGACGTAGATTTGCCTGCAACTGCCCCTCAACCAATCACAACCGGAGATTTGACAACTGGAACTTTGGCCCACATGGCGGATTATGCCTTACGTATCCTAAAAAGGGACACACGCATTACGAAAATGATGAACGATGACGATTACTGGTTGGCCTGCCTCCTTGATCCACGCTATAAAGGCAAATTGCAAAATATTATGCCACATGAGAACTTGGAACTAATATTAGCAACCAAACAATCAACTCTTGTTGACCGTTTGCTTCAGGCATTCCCAGCACACAGCGCACGTGATCGTTCTCACACGAGCTCCAGGGGGCAGCAGACTAGGAGTGTTAGGGGTGCACACATCAGAAGTGGCATTGGACAGAGGGGTTTTCTGACCAGGTTGTGGAGTGATTTTGCTATGACCGCAGACAGGACAGGTACTGCTGCATCAATTGAAAGTGACAGGAGACAACATTTGTCCAGTATGGTTACTAACTATTTTTCATCCCTTATCGATGTTCTCCCTCAACCGTCATTCCCATTTGATTACTGGGCCTCCAAATTAGACACCTGGCCAGAATTGGCAGAATATGCATTGCAGGAGCTTGCTTGCCCGGCAGCAAGTGTCCTATCAGAAAGAGTATTCAGTGCTGCAGGTTCAATATTAACCGAAAAAAGGACTCGTCTGGCTACCCAAAATGTTGACGATCTAACATTCATTAAAATGAACCACAACTGGATTTCGAAATCTTTTGCCCCACCTTGCCCGGCCGACACCTAGCTTTCCTATGAAAAGCTCTTGCCTGTGAATTACTTTTCTAATGTCTAATTTGCTGCAGCTGATTGTACAGCATACGACATGTTTACACCTCCCTAAATGGCAAAACTCCCCACACGGGGCCGTGGTATCGCGACTTGGCGCAAGCACCCGTGAGACTGCTGTTTGTCTGAAGAGGTGGGTGTGCTCGCTTTTGGTTGACGGCATTGCTACTGGGTCCCTCATAGTACAATGTAGTGTCTCTGGCGGTGGTGGTGCGCACCCAACGTCAGACACACCGTTGTAACATGAGGGGCCCTGGGGCGGTCCCGCCGGCCTCAAGAGAGTTCCCCCCTACCCCAGCTCAAAATGTGCTCTACCACGTGCAAAATTATGTCGCACAGCTCCACCAATCTTTAGTCTATTCGCTGACATCATTCAATGTCTGGCACTGACAATACAAATTTGTAGACATCTATGATGCAACTTAAAGTAGTCTGTGTCTGTGTCCTATATTGGCACCATTAAATAGTTACTGCCAAATTACTATGTCAGAAACTCAGTAGATGAGCCCACCCCTGTACCTAAGTATGCCACCTTTTTTTTTTGTTTTGGTTGTTTTGCGAGACATTAACATCTATTTATATTTTGGGAGTACTGGGACAGACACTCCTTGCACTACTCCTCCACTCACCACCAAGCTGCCTGTGTATCCATGTAACCGCTGTAAAACTGCCATGAGCCTATTGTTTGTTATTTTAGGCCTTTGATAGCCTGTCTGCGGCCCCTACTTGCAATACTCCTCCACTGACCACCAAGCTGCCTGCCCGTGTATCCATGTAACCGCTGTGAAACTGCCATGAGCCTATTGTTTGTTATGTTAGGCCTTTGATAGCCTGTCTGCGGTCCCTACTTTAAATACTCCTCCACTGACCAGACCACTGCTGCCCGTGTACCCCTGGAACCAATTATAAAGTGCCTACAGCCAGCCCATTTTCTTATGTTAGGCCTTTGAAGCCTGTCTGCGGTCCCTACTTTAAATACTCCTCCACTGACCACCAAGCTGCCTGCCCGTGTATCCATGTAACCGCTGTAAAACTGCCATGAGCCTATTGTTTGTTATTTTAGGCCTTTGATAGCCTGTCTGCGGCCCCTACTTGCAATACTCCTCCACTGACCACAATGCTGCCTGGAGTGCCTGCCTGTGTATCCATGTAACCGATGTAAAACTGCCATGACTGCCTACTGTTTGTTATTTTAGGCCTTTGATAGCCTGTCTGCAGCCCCTACTTGCAATACTCCTCCACTGACCACCAAGCTGCCTGCCCGTGTATCCATGTAACCGCTGTGAAACTGCCATGAGCCTATTGTTTGTTATGTTAGGCCTTTGATAGCCTGTCTGCGGTCCCTACTTTAAATACTCCTCCACTGACCAGACCACTGCTGCCCGTGTACCCCTGGAACCAATTATAAAGTGCCTACAGCCAGCCCATTTTCTTATGTTAGGCCTTTGAAGCCTGTCTGCGGTCCCTACTTTAAATACTCCTCCACTGACCACCAAGCTGCCTGCCCGTGTATCCATGTAACCGCTGTAAAACTGCCATGAGCCTATTGTTTGTTATTTTAGGCCTTTGATAGCCTGTCTGCGGCCCCTACTTGCAATACTCCTCCACTGACCACAATGCTGCCTGGAGTGCCTGCCTGTGTATCCATGTAACCGATGTAAAACTGCCATGACTGCCTACTGTTTGTTATTTTAGGCCTTTGATAGCCTGTCTGCAGCCCCTACTTGCAATACTCCTCCACTGACCACCAAGCTGCCTGCCCGTGTATCCATGTAACCGCTGTGAAACTGCCATGAGCCTATTGTTTGTTATGTTAGGCCTTTGATAGCCTGTCTGCGGTCCCTACTTTAAATACTCCTCCACTGACCAGACCACTGCTGCCCGTGTACCCCTGGAACCAATTATAAAGTGCCTACAGCCAGCCCATTTTCTTATGTTAGGCCTTTGAAGCCTGTCTGCGGTCCCTACTTTAAATACTCCTCCACTGACCACCAAGCTGCCTGCCCGTGTATCCATGTAACCGCTGTAAAACTGCCATGAGCCTATTGTTTGTTATTTTAGGCCTTTGATAGCCTGTCTGCGGCCCCTACTTGCAATACTCCTCCACTGACCACAATGCTGCCTGGAGTGCCTGCCTGTGTATCCATGTAACCGATGTAAAACTGCCATGACTGCCTACTGTTTGTTATTTTAGGCCTTTGATAGCCTGTCTGCAGCCCCTACTTGCAATACTCCTCCACTGACCACACCAATGCTGCCCGTGTACCCCTGGAACCTATTTAAAAGTTCATAGAGCCTAGTTATATATTTTATTTACTATTAATAAGGCCATGATGGACTACGCTGTACCACGCTACAAGCTAACCAGTCGACACTTCTTTTGCGAGAAAAGCCATCCCAACCCTCCACCAGCATGTAGAAGACCGCATTGTCCATGCACTCTGGCAATCTGTGAGTACAAAGGTGCACCTGACAACAGACGCATGGACCTGTAGGCATGGCCACGGAAGATTACGTGTCCATTACGGCGCAATGGGTTAATGTGGTGGATGCATGGTCCACAGGGGACAGCCTACTAAGTCTGTCTGCAGTCCCTAATTCAAATTGTCCTCCACTGTCTAAATCGGAACTTCCACCTTCTGGCTTTCGGCCTATAGTATCAGAAATTAAACTGCATTTGGCCTTCAACTTTGGTTAGGGCCTACTAACGGCTTCTGCCCCTCCCTGGTGTTGCCCTCAACTAAATAAAGCTGAGCTTCAACCTTCCGGCTCTCATTATGTGGTTTAAAAAAAAAAAATGGTGGTTAGGGCCTACTAACGGCTTCTGCCCCTCCCTGGTGTTGCCCTCAACTAAATAAAGCTGAGCTTCAACCTTCTGCTCCAAATTACCATTTTAAAAAATGCAATAGGCTTTTCAGGCCTACTAAAGGTGTCTGTCTGTGTGCCCCTCCCTGGTGTTGTCCTCAACTAAATAAAGCTGAGCTTCAACCTTCCGGCTCTCATTATGTGGTTTTAAAAAAAAAAATGGTGGTTAGGGCCTACTAACGGCTTCTGCCCCTCCCTGGTGTTGTCCTCAACTAAATAAAGCTGAGCTTCAACCTTCCGGCTCTCATTATGTGGTTTTAAAAAAAAAAATGGTGGTTAGGGCCTACTAACGGCTTCTGCCCCTCCCTGGTGTTGTCCTCAACTAAATAAAGCTGAGCTTCAACCTTCCGGCTCTCATTATGTGGTTTTAAAAAAAAAATGGTGGTTAGGGCCTACTAACGGCTTCTGCCCCTCCCTGGTGTTGCCCTCAACTAAATAAAGCTGAGCTTCAACCTTCTGCTCCAAATTACCATTTTGAAAAATGCAATAGGCTTTTCAGGCCTACAAAAGGTGTCTGTCTGTGTGCCCCTCCCTGGTGTTGTCCTCAACTAAATAAAGCTGAGCTTCAACCTTCCGGCTCTCATTATGTGGTTTTAAAAAAAAAAATGGTGGTTAGGGCCTACTAACGGCTTCTGCCCCTCCCTGGTGTTGCCCTCAAGTAAATAAAGCTGAGCTTCAACCTTCTGCTCCAAATTACCATTTTAAAAAATGCAATAGGCTTTTCAGGCCTACTAAAGGTGTCTGTCTGTGTGCCCCTCCCTGGTGTTGTCCTCAACTAAATAAAGCTGAGCTTCAACCTTCCGGCTCTCATTATGTGGTTTAAAAAAAAAAAATGGTGGTTAGGGCCTACTAACGGCTTCTGCCCCTCCCTGGTGTTGCCCTCAACTAAATAAAGCTGAGCTTCAACCTTCTGCTCCAAATTACCATTTTAAAAAATGCAATAGGCTTTTCCGGCCTACTAAAGGTGTCTGCCCCTCCCTGGTGTTGTCCTCAACTGAACAAAGCTGAGCTTCAACCTTCCGGCTCTCATTATGTGGTTTTAAAAAAAAAATGGTGGTTAGGGCCTACTAACGGCTTCTGCCCCTCCCTGGTGTTGCCCTCAACTAAATAAAGCTGAGCTTCAACCTTCTGCTCCAAATTACCATTTTAAAAAATGCAATAGGCTTTTCAGGCCTACTAAAGGTGTCTGTCTGTGTGCCCCTCCCTGGTGTTGTCCTCAACTAAATAAAGCTGAGCTTCAACCTTCCGGCTCTCATTATGTGGTTTAAAAAAAAAAAATGGTGGTTAGGGCCTACTAACGGCTTCTGCCCCTCCCTGGTGTTGCCCTCAACTAAATAAAGCTGAGCTTCAACCTTCTGCTCCAAATTACCATTTTAAAAAATGCAATAGGCTTTTCCGGCCTACTAAAGGTGTCTGCCCCTCCCTGGTGTTGTCCTCAACTGAACAAAGCTGAGCTTCAACCTTCCGGCTCTCATTATGTGGTTTTAAAAAAAAAATGGTGGTTAGGGCCTACTAACGGCTTCTGCCCCTCCCTGGTGTTGCCCTCAACTAAATAAAGCTGAGCTTCAACCTTCTGCTCCAAATTACCATTTTGAAAAATGCAATAGGCTTTTCAGGCCTACTAAAGGTGTCTGTCTGTGTGCCCCTCCCTGGTGTTGTCCTCAACTAAATAAAGCTGAGCTTCAACCTTCCGGCTCTCATTATGTGGTTTAAAAAAAAAAAATGGTGGTTAGGGCCTACTAACGGCTTCTGCCCCTCCCTGGTGTTGCCCTCAAGTAAATAAAGCTGAGCTTCAACCTTCTGCTCCAAATTACCATTTTAAAAAATGCAATAGGCTTTTCCGGCCTACTAAAGGTGTCTGCCCCTCCCTGGTGTTGTCCTCAACTGAACAAAGCTGAGCTTCCACATTCTGGCTTTCGCCCTATACTATCAGATATTAAACTGCATTTGGCCTACTAGTGTGGTTAGGCCCTTGAAACAGTGTCTGCTGCTCTTGGGTTTGCTACTCCACTGAACAAAGCAATGCCGCCTGTTTAGTCCTGTTACCAATTTTGAACTGCATGTAGCCTACTTTATTCTTTGGCCCTATATCTGTTTCCTCCTCATCCTGCCCATTGCCCAGCCACTGCTAAATGAGTCTGCTGGTACATTGACCTAGACCACTACATTCCCCTTGTACTCTACACAGCCAGAATCTGTCCCTGCTGAAAGTAAGGTTCCCCTTCCCGCATGTTATACCACCTTACACAGGGACAAAGAGGAAGGTGCAGATGAAAGTGCAGGTTCCTTCATCAGGTGGGGGGGCATACTCGTTGGCGACGTCACTGGCACAGGGCCCCTCAGAGTACGCAAAAGTGTCGCTGCTGGTGGGAGGCGCCCCCGCCATGCAAACACACCGCCGTACTTTGAGGGGCCCTGTGCCAGTGGCAATGCGAACGAGTGGGCCCCCCCCCTGCTTGCTCAGGATCACAGCACTTGCAACTTTTAAATACTTACCTTTCCCTGCAACACCGCCGTGACGTAGTCCGCATTTCCTGGGCCCACGAAAAACTTGAGCCAGCCCTACTCCCCCCACAACTTTCACCCAATTCCCTATGCCCAACTATTATTATACAGTTAATTAAGATTGGCAAGCTTCAGAAACAAGAATGGATGTTTTTGGCATTAAAATGGGCACTGTAGGTGTTTTCCTGGCCTCCACTCACTGCCGACTATGCTTCCCCATTGACTTGCATTGGGTTTCGTGTTTCGGTCGATCCCCGACTTTTAGCGATAATCGGCCGACTGCACTCGACTCGACTCTGGACAAAATCGGGTTTCCCAAAACCCTACTCGATCTTAAAAAAATGAAAGTCGCTCAACCCTAGTCTCCAATTTTCATGATCTGGGGTCGGTGAGGGCTTATTTTTTGCGTGCCAAGCTGGCGTTTTTAATGATACCATATTGGTGTAGATACGTTCTTTTGATCGCCCGTTATTGCATTTCAATGCAATGTTGGGGCGACAAAAAAAACGTAATTTTGGCGTTTTGATTTTTTTTCTCGCTATGCCATTTAGCGGTCAGGTTAATCCTTTGTTTTTGTTGATAGATTGGGCGATTCTACTGGGTGGCGCTCAAACCAATCGGCCATCAACAACCATAGAGGTCTCAAAGAGACCTCTGGTTGTTATGGCGATGCACTGCTGACCCCCGATCATGTGACGGGGGTCAGCGGTGCGAGCACTTCCGGCCGCGCGGCCGGGAGCGCTAGTTAAATGCCGCTGTCAGCGCTTGATGGCGGCATTTAACTAGTTAATGGGCGCGGGCGGATTGCAATTCCGCTCGCGCTCATTGCGCACACATGTCAGCTGTACAAAACAGCTGACATGTCGTGGCTTTAAGGTGGGCTCGCCGCCTTAGCCCACCTTAAAGCAGGGGATCTGCCAGCTGACATACTATTCCGTCAGCTGGCAGAAAGGGGTTAAAAATGCTAATGAATATATAAAAAACAGATTTATTTTGCGAACCCACAGATTTAAGTGTGAAATTCTAATCAGAAATATGGAAAAGTTTAGTGCATGCTGCAATTTTTTGCTGTGGACAGTTGGTACCTGTAAAAAAAAAATAATTAAATTTGTAAGTAGTCCAGTAGTAGGATGGAAAATATGGTTGTGTGAATATAATCTATTTTTGATAAGCAGTCATATATATAATCAGTGGATTACTGATATCCTTATACTTCGACAGTGCTAAACTGTAATGATGACATTAACATTCAAGTCCTCCAACTACTTTAGAAGGTATCAACAAGTATTAAAATTTTATTTGAAATAAAACAAACGTGACAATAAGCATGTACTGATATGAACTTTTTATCTACAACCCCTGGCAAAAATTATGGAATCACCGGCCTTGGAGGATGTTCATTCAGTTGTTTAATTTTGTAGTAAAAAAGCAGATCACAGACGTGGCACAAAACTAATGTCATTTCAAATGGCAACTTTCTGGCTTTAAGAAACACTAAAAGAAATCAAGAACAAAAGTGTGGTAGTCAGTAATGGTTACTTTTTTTAGCCAATCATAGGGAAAAAATTATGGAATCACTGAATTCTGAGGAAAAAATTATGGAATCATGAAAAAACAAGCAAACAAAAAACACTCCAACACATCACTAGTATTTTGTTTCACCACCTCTGGCTTTTATAGCAGCTTGCAGTCTCTGAGGCATGGACGTATTGAGTGTCAAACAGTACTCCCATCAATCTGGCTCCAACTTTCTCTGATTGCTGTTGCCAGATCAGCTTTGCAGGTTGGAGCCTTGTCATGGACCATTTTCTTCAACTTCCACCAAAGATTTTCAATTGGATTGAGATCCGGACTATTTGCAGGCCATGACATTGACCTTATGTGTCTTTTTTCAAGGAATGCTTTCACAGTTTTTGCTCTATGGCAGGATGCATTATCATCTTGAAAAATGATTTCATCATTCCCAAGCATCCTTTCAATTGATGGGATAAGAAAAGTGTCCAAAATATCAGCAGAAACTTGAGCATTTATTCAAGATGTAATGACAGCCATCTCCCCAGTGCTTTACCTGACATGCAGCCCCATATCATCAATGACTGTGGAAATTTGCATCTTCTCTTCAGGCAGTCATCTTTATGAATCTCATTGGAACGGCAACAAACAAAAGTTCCAGCATCATCATCTTGCCCAATGCAGATTTGTGATTCATCACTGAATATGACTTTGAGGGTATGTGCACACGTCCGGATTTCTTGCAGAAATTTCCTGAAGAAAAACGGAAATTTTCTGCAAGAAATCCGCATTTTTTTTCCGTTTTTTTGCAGTTTTTTTAGCATTCTGCAAGCGTAATTAGCTTGCAGAATGCTAAAGTTTTCCAAGCGATCTGTAGCATCGCTTGGGAAACTGATTGACAGGTTGGTCACACTTGTCAAACAGTGTTTGACAAGTGTGATCAACTTTTTACTATAGATGCTGCCTATGCAGCATCAATAGTAAAAGATAGAATGTTTAAAAATAATAAAAAAAATAAAAAAAAAGGATCTACTCACCTGCAGACAGCCGATCTCCTCGGCGGCATCCGTTCCTATAGATGGTTTGTGTGTGAAGGACCATCAATGACGTCGTGGCTTGTGATTGGTCGCGTGAGCGGTCACATGAGCGGTCACGCGACCAATCACAAGACCGCGACGTCATCGCAGGTCCTTCACCACACCATCTATAGGAACGGAAGCGGCAGCATGCACCGGAGAGGCGGGAACACTCCTGGGGCCATCAGAGGGTGAGTATATGACTATTTTTTATTTTAATTCTTTTTTTTTTACCAATTATATGGTGCCCAGTCCGTGGAGGAGAGTCTCCTCTCCTTCACCCTGGGTACCAACCGCACATAATCTGCTTACTTCCCGCATGGTGTGCACAGCCCCGTGCGGGAAGTAAGCAGATCAATGCACTCCTAGGTGTGCGGAATCCCCGCAATTCCGCAATTTTAATGAACATGTTGCTTTTTTTTCCGCGATGCGATTTTTTTGTGGAAAAAAATGCAACATTTGCACAAAAAATGCGGAATACAGTGTAAATAATAGGAGGCATATATAAGCGTTTTTTTCGCGTTTTTATCATGTTTTTATAGCGAAAAAACACGAAAAAAACGCGAAGAATCCTGAACGTGTGCACATGGCCTGAACCAGTCATCCACAGTCTAAGATCGCTCTTCCTTAGCCCATTGTATCCTTGTTTGTTTCTGTTTAGGTGTTAATGATGGCTTTCGTTTAGCTTTTCTGTATGTAAATCCCATTTCCTTTAGGTGGTTTCTTACAGTTCGGTCACAGACATTGACTCCAGTTTCCACCCATTCGTTCCTCATTTGTTTTGTTGTGCATTTCCTGTTTTGGAGACATATTGCTTTATGTTTTCGGTCTTGACGTCTTCATTGGTCTTCCAGTATGTTTGCTTTTAACAACCTTCCCATGTTGTTTGTATTTGGCCCAGATTTTAGACACAGCTGACAGTGAAAAACCAACACCTTTTGCAACATTGCGTGATGATTTACCCTCTTTAAGAGTTTGATAATCCTCTCCTTTGTTTCAATTGACATCTCTCATGTTGGAGCCATGATTCATGTCAGTCCACTTGGTTCAACAGCTCTCCAAGGTGTGATTGCTCCTTTTTAAATGCAGACAAACGAGCAGATCTAATTTGATGCAGGTGTTATTTTGGGGTATGAAAATTTACAGAGTGTTTCCATAATTTTTTCCTCAGAATTGAGTGATTCCATAATTTTTTTTCCCTATGCTTGGTTAAAAAAAGTAACCATTACTGACTACCACATTTTTTGTTCTTGATTTATTTTAGCTTTTCTTAAAGTCAGAAGTTGCCATTCGAGATGACTTTAGTTTTGTGCCATGTCTGTGATCAGCTTTTTTTCTACAAAATTAAACAACTGAATGAACATCCTCCGAGGCCGGTGATTCCATAATTTTTGCCAGGAGTTCTATATAACCTTCGTGTTATGTGTTGTGAATTCCGCTCTTGGGCTCCCTCCGGTGGTTGTAAGTGGCACTTTTGTGAATTCTGCTCTTGGGCTCCCTCCGGTGGTTTTAAGTGGTACTGCTGCTCCTTGGATTTAGCAGTCAGCAGCTGCTTCCACTGATTGTCTTTCTGGCTCGGCTATTTAACATGGTTCTATCCTTCAGCCTGTGCCAGTTGTCAATGGTTCCTGCTTGGATTCACATCTCTGCTTGGATTTCCCTGATATTCTGACCTGTTCAGCAAAGATAAGTCCTTGCTTTGTTCTTTTGCAGTTCACTTGTTGTGGACTTAATCGTTCTGCACTTTCTATGTTTTTTCTTGTCCAGCTTGTCAGTATGGATTTATTCAGTTAAGCTGGAAGCTCTGGGAGGCAGATTTACCCTCCACACCTTTAGTCAGGTGTGGAGATTTTTGTAAACTCTGTGGTGGATTTTTCTAGTTTTTAATACTGACCGCACAGTATTCCATCCTGTTCTATCTATCTAGCTAGACTGGCCTCCTTTGCTACATCCTGGTTTCATTCTGCGTAAGTCATTTCCCTCTCCACTCACAGTCAATATTTGTGGGGGGCTGCCTATCCTTTGGGAATTTTCTCTGAGGCAAGATAGCTTTCCTGTTTCTATCTCTAGGGGTAGTTAGTCCTCCGGCTGTGACGAGGTGTCTAGGGAGTGACAGGAACATCCCACGGCTACTTCTAGTGTTGTGTTAAGCTCAGGAACTGTGGTCAGTACAGGTATGTTATGATCCCAGTGGTAGAGGATCTCTGATATTCCGGCAAAATAGCAAAAACCAAAATACTGCTCTAGGGAGGTGGAAACTGGGCTAACCACATACCTGATCCTAACAAACACAACTAAAAGCAGCCGGTGAACGTGCCTACGTTGGTTCTAGATGTCTCGAGCCAGCCGGAGAACTGACTACCCCTAGAGGGAAAATAAGACCTCACTTGCCTCCAGAGAAATTGAACCCCAAAGAGATAGAAAGCCCCCAACAGATAATAACGGTGAGGCAAGAGGAAAACACAAACGTAGAGATGAACTAGATTCAGCAAAGTGAGGCCCACTAGTCTAGATAGGCAGAAAATAGATAGTGGACTATGCGGTCAGCAGAAAACCCTTCAAAAACATCCACGCTAAACATTCAAGAACCCCCACACTGACTGACGGTGCGGGGGGAGAATATCAGCCCCCTAGAGCTTCCAGCGAGCCAGAAAAACAAATGTAAGCAAGCTGGACAAAAATACTGGAAAATGCAAATGATCAAAGGTACAAAAACGGACTTAGCTTTTCTTGCATGAGACAGACTGAAAGGAATCCGGAGGAGACCATATAGGTCTGGATACAACGATGCCAGGCAAGAGACTGAGTCCAGAAGAGACTTAAATAGGGAACACCCGCTGATTAACGATACAGCTGGAGCTCAGGCCTGCAACAAGACATGCCTAACACAATACCATTAGTGACCACCAGAGGGAGCCCAGAAACACAGTTCACAACAGTACCCCCCCTTGAGGAGGGGTCACCGAACCCTCACCAAGACCCCCAGGGCGATCAGGATGAGCAGCGTGAAAGGCATGAACCAAATCAGCCGCATGAACATCAGAGGCGACAACCCAGGAATTATCCTCCTGACCATAGCCTTTCCACTTAATTAAACACTGGAGTTTCCGTCTAGAGATACGAGAATCCAAAATCTTCTCCACCACGTACTCCAACTCGCCCTCAACCAAAACCGTGGCAGGAGGCTCAACAGCAGGAACCACAGGCACCACGTACCGCCGCAACAAGGACCTATGGAACACATTATGAATGGCGAATGACGCTGGAAGGTCCAAGCGGAAAGACACCGGGTTAAGGATTTCCAAAATCTTATAAGGACCGATAAAGCGAGGCTTGAACTTAGGAGAGGAGACCTTCAAAGGAACATGCCGAGAAGACAACCAAACCAAATCCCCAACACGAAGTCGGGGACCCACACCGCGGCGGCGGTTGGCAAAACGCTGGGCCTTGTCTTGAGACAATTTCAAATTGTCCACCACATGGTTCCAAATCCGCTGCAACCTATCCACCACAGAATCAACCCCAGGACAGTCAGAAGGTTCAACCTGGCCCGAGGAGAAACGAGGATGAAAACCAGAGTTGCAGAAAAAGGGTGAAACCAAAGTGGCAGAACTAGCCCGATTATTAAGGGCAAACTGTCATGATCTCAATGGCAAGAGAACATAGCATAAGCATATATAGGAACTAGCTCTTGGAAGATGGGAACTGAGCTGACCATGAACTAAACCTAACGCACAACTAGCAGTGGCCGGGTAGCATGCCTACGTTGATTCTAGATGCCCAGCACCAGCCGGAGGACTAAATAATGCTAGCAGAGGAAAATATCAGTCCTAGCTCACCTCTAGAGAAATACCCCGAAAGGAGACAGAGGCCCCCCACATGTATTGGCGGTGAATAAAGATGAAATAACAAACGTAGTATGAAAATAGGTTTAGCAAATTTGAGGTCCACTTACTACATAGCAGAAGACAGAAAGGACACTTTCATGGTCAGCTGAAAACCCTATCAAAACACCATCCAGAAATTACTTTAAAACTCTGGCATTAACTCATAACACCAGAGTGGCAATTCCTGTTCACAAGAGCTTTCCAGACACAGTAACGAAACTACAGCTGTGAACTGGAACAAAAATGCAAAAACAACCATGGACAAGAGTCCAACTTATCTAGTAGTTGTCTAGGAGCAGGAACAAGCACAGAGAGGCTTCTGATAACATTGTTGACCGGCAAGCAACTAACAGAGCAGCAAGGTTATATAGCGACTCCCACATCTTGATGGGAACAGGTGAACAGAGAAGATGAAGACACCAGTTCAATTCCACCAGTAGCCACCGGGGGAGCCCAGAATCCAAATTCACAACAGTACCCCCCCCTCAAGGAGGGGGCACCGAACCCTCACCAGAACCACCAGGGCGATCAGGATGGGCCCTATGAAAGGCACGAACCAGATCAGAGGCATGAACATCAGATGCATTTACCCAAGAATTATCCTCCTGGCCGTATCCCTTCCACTTGACCAGATACTGGAGTCTCCGTCTGGAAACACGAGAGTCCAAGATTTTCTCCACAACGTACTCCAACTCACCCTCAACCAACACCGGAGCAGGAGGCTCAACGGAAGGCACAACCGGTACCTCATACCTGCGCAATAATGACCGATGAAAAACGTTATGAATAGAAAAGGATGCAGGGAGGTCCAAACGGAAGGAAACAGGGTTAAGAATCTCCAATATCTTATACGGGCCGATGAACCGAGGCTTAAACTTAGGAGAAGAGACCCTCATAGGGACAAAACGAGAAGACAACCACACCAAATCCCCAACACAAAGCCGAGGACCAACACGACGGTGGCGGTTGGCAAAAAGCTGAGTCTTCTCCTGGGACAACCTCAAATTGTCCACCACCTGCCCCCAGATCTGATGCAATCTCTCCACCACAGCATCCACTCCAGGACAATCCGAAGATTCCACCTGACCAGAGGAAAATCGAGGATGAAACCCCGAATTACAGAAAAACGGGGACACCAAAGTGGCAGAGCTGGCCCGATTATTGAGAGCGAACTCCGCCAATGGCAAAAAAGCAACCCAATCATCCTGGTCAGCAGACACAAAACACCTCAGATATGTCTCCAGGGTCTGATTAATCCGCTCGGTCTGGCCATTCGTCTGAGGATGGAAAGCGGACGAAAAAGATAAATCTATGCCCATCCTAGCACAGAATGCCCGCCAAAATCTAGACACGAATTGGGTCCCTCTGTCAGAAACGATATTCTCAGGAATACCATGCAAACGAACAACATTTTGAAAAAACAGAGGAACCAACTCGGAAGAAGAAGGCAACTTGGGCAGAGGAACCAAATGGACCATCTTAGAGAAACGGTCACACACCACCCAGATGACAGACATCTTCTGAGAAACAGGCAGATCTGAAATAAAATCCATCGAGATGTGCGTCCAAGGCCTCTTAGGAATAGGCAAGGGCAACAATAATCCACTAGCCCGAGAACAACAAGGCTTGGCCCGAGCACAAACGTCACAAGACTGCACAAAGCATCGCACATCTCGTGACAGGGAAGGCCACCAGAAGGACCTTGCCACCAAATCCCTGGTACCAAAAATGCCAGGATGACCTGCCAACGCAGAAGAATGAACCTCAGAGATGACTCTACTGGTCCAATCATCAGGAACAAACAGTTTATCAGGTGGGCAACGATCAGGTCTATCCGCCTGAAACTCCTGCAAGGCCCGCCGCAGGTCTGGAGAAACGGCTGACAATACCACTCCATCCTTAAGGATACCTGTGGGCTCAGAGTTACCAGGCGAGTCAGGCTCAAAACTCCTAGAAAGGGCATCCGCCTTAACATTCTTAGAACCCGGTAGGTATGACACCACAAAATTAAACCGAGAGAAAAATAATGACCAGCGCGCCTGTCTAGGATTCAGGCGCCTGGCGGTCTCAAGATAAATCAAATTTTTGTGGTCAGTCAATACCACCACCTGATGTCTGGCCCCCTCAAGCCAATGGCGCCACTCCTCAAAAGCCCACTTCATGGCCAAAAGCTCCCGATTCCCAACATCATAATTCCGCTCAGCGGGCGAAAATTTACGGGAAAAGAAGGCACAAGGCCTCATCACGGAGCAGTCAGAACTTTTCTGTGACAACACTGCCCCAGCTCCGATCTCAGAAGCGTCGACCTCAACCTGAAAAGGTAGAGCAACATCAGGCTGACGCAACACAGGGGCAGAGGAAAAACGGCGCTTAAGCTCCCGAAAGGCCTCCACAGCATCAGGGGACCAATCAGCAACATCAGCACTAGTGTTGAGCATTCCGATGCTGCAAGTATCGGGTATCGGCCGATACTTGCTGTATCGGAATTCCGATACCGGGATTCCGATACTCTTGTGGTATCGGGTATCGGGTATCGGAACAACATTAATGTTAAAATGTGTAAAATAGAGAATTAAAATAAAAAATATCGCTATACTCACCTGTCCGACGCAGCCGGGACCTCAGCGCAGGAACCGGCAGCGTTGTTTGTTTAAAATTCCCGCTTTTACATGGTTACGCGAAGTCCCGGCTTGTGATTGGTCAGGGCGGCCATGTTGCCGGGCCGCGGACCAATCACAGCAAGCCGTGACAAAAATACGTCACGGCTTGCTGTGATTGGTCCGCGTCCCGGCAACATGGCCACCATTAACCAATCACAAGCCGTGACGTCACGGGAGGCTGGAAACGCGCTCATTTTAAAAAGGGCGCGTGTCCAGCCTCCCGTGACGTCACGGCTTGTGATTGGTTGCGTCGCGGTCAACCAATCACAAGCCGGGAGGCTGGACACGCGCCCATTTCAAAATGAGCGCGTCCAGCCTCCCGGCTTGTGATTGGTTGATCGCGGCGCAACCAATCACAAGCCGTGACGTCACGGGAGGCTGGACACGCGCCCATTTCAAAATGAGCGCGTCCAGCCTCCCGGCTTGTGATTGGTTGATCGCGGCGCAACCAATCACAAGCCGTGACGTCACGGGAGGCTGGACACGCGCCCATTTTAAAATGAGCGCGTGTCCAGCCTCCCGTGACGTCCCGGCTTGTGATTGGTCAGGGCGGCCATATTGCCGGGACGCGGACCAATCACAGCAAGCCGTGACGTAATTTCGTCACGGCTTGCTGTGATTGGTCCGCGTCCCGGCAACATGGCCGACCTGACCAATCACAAGCCGGGAATTCACGTAACCAAGTAATAGCGCGATTTTTAAACAAACAACGCTGCCGGTTCCCTCGCTGAAGTCCCGGCTGCGTCGGACAGGTGAGTATAGCGATATTTTTTATTTTAATTCTTTCTTTTACACATTTATATGGTTCCCAGGGCCTGAAGGAGAGTTTCCTCTCCTTCAGACCCTGGGAACCATCAGGGATACCGTCCGATACATGAGTCCCATTGACTTGTATTGGTATCGGGTATCGGTATCGGATTGGATTCCGATACTGTGACGGTATCGGCCGATACTTTCCGATACCGATACTTTCAAGTATCGGACGGTATCGCTCAACACTAATCAGCACCCTTCTTAGTCAAATCGGTCAATGGCTTAGCAATATCCGAAAAACCAGCAATAAATCGACGATAAAAGTTAGCAAAGCCCAAAAATTTCTGAAGACTCTTAAGAGAAGAGGGCTGCGTCCAATCACAAATAGCTTGAACCTTGACAGGATCCATTTCAATGGAAGAGGGGGAAAAAATATATCCCAAAAAGGAAATCCTCTGTACCCCAAAAACACACTTAGAACCCTTCACACACAAAGAATTAGACCGCAAAACCTGAAAAACCCTCCTGACTTGCTGGACATGAGAGTCCCAGTCATTCGAAAAAATCAGAATATCATCCAGATACACAATCATAAATTTATCCAAATAATCACGAAAAATATCATGCATAAAGGACTGGAAAACTGACGGAGCATTTGAAAGACCAAAAGGCATCACTAAGTACTCAAAGTGGCCCTCGGGCGTATTAAATGCGGTTTTCCACTCATCCCCCTGCCTGATTCGCACCAAATTATACGCCCCACGAAGGTCAATCTTAGAGAACCACTTGGCCCCCTTTATGCGAGCAAACAAATCAGTCAGCAACGGCAATGGGTATTGGTATTTAACAGTGATTTTATTCAAAAGCCGATAATCAATACATGGTCTCAAAGAGCCGTCTTTTTTTGACACAAAGAAAAAACCGGCTCCTAAGGGAGATGACGATGGACGAATATGTCCCTTTTCCAAGGACTCCTTTATATATTCTCGCATAGCAGCATGTTCAGGCACAGACAGATTAAATAAACGACCCTTTGGGTATTTACTACCCGGGATTAAATCTATGGCACAATCGCACTCTCGGTGCGGAGGTAACGAACCAAGCTTGGATTCTTCAAAGACGTCACGATAGTCAGACAGGAACTCAGGAATTTCAGAGGGAATAGATGATGAAATGGAAACCACAGGTACATCCCCATGAGCCCCCTTACATCCCCAGCTCAACACAGACATAGCTCTCCAGTCGAGGACTGGGTTGTGAGATTGCAGCCAAGGCAATCCTAGCACCAAATCATCATGTAGATTATACAGCACCAGAAAGCGAATAATCTCCTGGTGATCCGGATTAATACGCATAGTTACTTGTGTCCAGTATTGTGGTTTTTTATTAGCCAATGGGGTGGAGTCAATCCCCTTCAGAGGAATAGGAGTCTCCAAAGGCTCTAAATCATACCCACAGCGTTTGGCAAAGGACCAATCCATAAGACTCAAAGCGGCGCCAGAGTCGACATAGGCGTCCGTGGTAATAGATGACAAAGAGCAAATCAGGGTCACAGATAGAATAAACTTAGACGGTAAGGTGCAAATGGAAACAGATTTACCAAGCTTTTTAGTGCGCTTAGAGCATGCTGATATAACATGAGTAGAATCACCACAATAGAAACACAACCCATTTTTCCGTCTAAAATTCTGCCGCTCGCTTCGGGACAGAATTCTATCACACTGCATACTCTCTGGCGACTTCTCAGTGGACACCGCCAGATGGTGCACTGGTTTGCGCTCCCGCAAACGCCTATCGATCTGAATAGCCATTGTCATGGACTCATTCAGACCCGCAGGCACAGGGAACCCCACCATAACATCCTTAATGGCATCAGAGAGACCCTCTCTGAAAGTCGCCGCCAGGGCGCACTCATTCCACTGAGTAAGCACAGACCATTTACGGAATCTTTGGCAGTAAATTTCCGCTTCATCTTGCCCCTGAGATAGGGACATCAAAGTCTTTTCTGCCTGAAGCTCCAAATGAGGTTCGTCATAAAGCAACCCCAAGGCCAGAAAAAACGCATCCACATTGAGCAACGCAGGATCCCCTGGTGTCAATGAAAAAGCCCAGTCTTGAGGGTCGCCCCGGAGCAAGGAAATCACAATCCTGACCTGCTGTGCAGGGTCTCCGGCAGAGCGAGATTTCAGAGACAAAAATAATTTGCAATTATTTCGAAAATTCTGAAACCCAGATCTATTCCCCGAGAAAAATTCCGGCAAAGGAATTCTCGGCTCAGATACAGGTGCATGACAAACAAAATCTTGCAAATTTTGTACCTTCGTGGCGAGATTATTCAAACCTGCAGTTACACTCTGAAGATCCATTACAAACAGGTGGACACAGAGCCATTCAAAGATTAGAAGGAGAGAAAAAAAAAAAATTTCAGCAGACTACTTATTTCTCTCCTTTCTCAGCCAAGGATTTTAACCCTTTAGTGGGCCGGTCAAACTGTCATGATCTCAATGGCAAGAGAACATAGCATAAGCATATATAGGAACTAGCTCTTGGAAGATGGGAACTGAGCTGACCATGAACTAAACCTAACGCACAACTAGCAGTGGCCGGGTAGCATGCCTACGTTGATTCTAGATGCCCAGCACCAGCCGGAGGACTAAATAATGCTAGCAGAGGAAAATATCAGTCCTAGCTCACCTCTAGAGAAATACCCCGAAAGGAGACAGAGGCCCCCCACATGTATTGGCGGTGAATAAAGATGAAATAACAAACGTAGTATGAAAATAGGTTTAGCAAATTTGAGGTCCACTTACTACATAGCAGAAGACAGAAAGGACACTTTCATGGTCAGCTGAAAACCCTATCAAAACACCATCCAGAAATTACTTTAAAACTCTGGCATTAACTCATAACACCAGAGTGGCAATTCCTGTTCACAAGAGCTTTCCAGACACAGTAACGAAACTACAGCTGTGAACTGGAACAAAAATGCAAAAACAACCATGGACAAGAGTCCAACTTATCTAGTAGTTGTCTAGGAGCAGGAACAAGCACAGAGAGGCTTCTGATAACATTGTTGACCGGCAAGCAACTAACAGAGCAGCAAGGTTATATAGCGACTCCCACATCTTGATGGGAACAGGTGAACAGAGAAGATGAAGACACCAGTTCAATTCCACCAGTAGCCACCGGGGGAGCCCAGAATCCAAATTCACAACAGCAAACTCGGCCAGTGGCAAAAAGGTAACCCAATCGTCCTGATCAGCAGAAACAAAACATCTCAAATAGGTCTCCAACGTCTGATTAGTTCGCTAGGTCTGGCCATTAGTTTGAGGATGAAAAGCCGACGAAAAAGACAAATCAATACCCATCTTAGCACAAAAGGATCGCCAGAATCAGGAAACAAACTGGGATCCTCTGTCAGACACAATATTCTCAGGGATGCCGTGCAACCGAACCACATTCTGAAAGAACAAAGGAACCAAATCAGAGGAGGAAGGCAGCTTAGGCAAGGGCACCAAATGGACCATTTTAGAGAAACGGTCGCACACCACCCAGATGACAGACATCTTCCGAGATACCGGAAGATCCGAAATGAAATCCATGGAAATGTGCATCCAAGGCCTCTTCGGGATAGGCAAGGGCAAAAGCAACCTGCTGGCACGAGAACAACAAGGCTTAGCCCGAGCACAAATCCCACAGGACTGCACAAAGGAACGCACATCCCGCGACAAGGAAGGCCACCAAAAGGACCTAGCCACCAAATCTCTGGTACCGAAAATCCCAGGATGCCCCGCCAACACTGAAGAATGAACCTCAGAAATAACTCTGCTGGTCCATCTGTCAGGGACAAACAGTCTCTCCGGTGGGCAACGATCAGGTCTATCAGCCTGAAACTTCTGCAGTACTCGTCGCAAATCTGGGGAAATGGCAGACAAAATCACTCCCTCTCTGAGAATACCAGCCGGCTCCGAGACTCCCGGAGAGTCAGGCACAAAACTCCTAGAAAGTGCATCAGCCTTCACGTTTTTTGAACCAGGCAGGAACGAGACCACAAAGTCAAAACGGGAGAAACACAACGACCAACGAGCCTGTCTAGGATTCAGGCGTTTGGCAGACTCGAGGTAAATTAGATTTTTATGATCAATCAAGACCACCACACGATGTCTAGCTCCCTCGAGCCAATGACGCCACTCCTCAAATGCCCACTTCATAGCCAATAACTCCTGATTACCAACATCATAGTTCCGCTCAGCAGGCGAAAATTTTCTTGAAAAGAAGGCGCATGGCTTCATCACGGAGCCATCAGAACTTTTTTGCGACAAAACGGCCCCTGCACCAATCTCAGAAGCATCAACTTCAACCTGGAAGGGAAGAGAGACATCCGGCTGGCACAAGACTGGCGCTGAAGTAAACCGACGCTTCAGCTCCCGAAAGGCCTCCACGGCCGCAGGAGACCAATTAGCAACATCAGAACCCTTCTTGGTCATATTCGTCAAAGGTTTAACCACGCTAGAAAAATTAGCGATAAAACGACGGTAAAAATTAGCAAAGCCCAGGAACTTCTGCAGGCTCTTAACAGACGTGGGCTGAGTCCAGTCATGAATGGCACGGACCTTGACTGGGTCCATCTCTACAGTTGAAGGGGAAAAAAATAAAACCCAAAAAAGAAACCTTCTGTTCCCCAAAGATACATTTTGAGCCCTTCACAAATAGAGCGTTTTCACGCAGAACCTGAAACACCATCCTGACCTGGTTCACATGGGACTCCCAATCATCAGAAAAAACCAAAATATCATCCAGATAAATAATCATGAATTTATCCAGATATTTCCGGAAGATGTCATGCATGAAGGACTGAAACACAGAAGGGGCATTAGATAGTCCAAAAGGCATCACCAGGTACTCAAAATGACCCTCGGGCATATTAAATGCCGTTTTCCATTCATCTCCCTGCTTTATATGCACAAGGTTATACGCACCACGAAGATCTATCTTGGTGAACCAACTGGCACCCTTAATCCGAGCAAACAAATCAGACAACCATGGCAAAGGATACTGAAATTTAACCGTGATCTTATTTAGAAGACGATAATCTATACAAGGTCTCAAAGACCTGTCTTTCTTGCCCACAAAAAAGAATCCTGCACCAAGGGGAGAAGAGGATGGGCGAATATGTCCCTTCTCCAAAGACTCCTTTATATAGCTCCGCATCGTGGCATGCTCTGGCACAGATAAATTAAAGAGTCGTCTCTTAGGAAATTTACTACCAGGAATCAAATCTATAGCACAATCGCAGTCCCTATGAGGGGGAAGGGCACTGGAACTGGCCTCATTAAATACATCCTGAAAGTCTGACAAAAACTCAGGGATCTCAGAAGGAGTAGAAGAAGCAATAGACACCAATGGAGAATCGCCATGAATCCCCTGACACCCCCAACTAGACACAGTCATAGCTTTCCAATCTAAAACTGGATTATGGGCCTGTAACCATGGCAGACCCAAAACAACAACATCATGCATTTTATGCAGTACCAAAAAACGAATCACCTCCTGATGTACAGGAGTCATGCACATGGTCACTTGAGTCCAATACTGAGGTTTATTTTCTGCCAATGGCGTAGAATCAATTCCTCTAAGAAGAATAGGATTTTCCAAAGGCTCCAGGACAAAACCACAGCGCTTTGCAAACGACAAATCCATCAGACTTAAAGCAGCACCAGAATCCACAAAAGCCATAACTGAGTAAGAAGATAATGAACAAATTAAAGTCACAGACAGAATAAACTTAGGCTGAAAAGTACCGATAGCGACAGGATTAACAATTTTTTTTAAACGTTTAGAGCATGCTGATATAACATGTGTTGAATCACCACAGTAAAAACACAACCCATTTTGACGTCTATGATTTTGTCGCTCGGCTCTGGTCAGGATTCTGTCACATTGCATAGAATCAGGTGACCATTCAGACAGCACCGCCAAAGGATTAACAGATTTGCGCTCCCGCAAATGTCGATCAATTTGAATGGCCAGAGCCATTGAATCATTCAGACCTGTAGGGATAGGAAACCCCACCATCACATCTTTAATGGCCTCAGAAAGACCATTTCTGAAATTTGCGGCCAGAGCACACTCATTCCATTGAGTAAGCACGGACCATTTCCGAAATTTCTGACAATACACCTCAGCTTCGTCCTGACCCTGAGAGATAGCCAGCAACATCTTTTCAGCCTGATTTTCAAGATTAGGCTCCTCATAAAGCAAGCCAAGGGCCAGAAAAAACGCATCAACATTTATCAATGCAGGATCTCCTGGCACCAGAGAGAAGGCCCAATCTTGAAGGTCGCCGCGCAAGAAGGAAATAACAATCTTAACTTGCTGAGCGGAATCACCAGAGGAACGAGGTTTCAGAGACAGAAACAATCTGCAATTATTCCTAAAATTCAGGAACTTAGATCTATCTCCAAAAAACGGCTCAGGAATAGGTATTTTAGGTTCAGACATAGGTTATGGATAACAAAATCCTGAATGCTTTGCACCCTAGCAGCAAGCTGATCCACTGTCATGGTTCCCAATGGCAAGGGAACGTCAGAGAACTTAAATAACAGACTAGCTCTTGGGTGATGGAAACTCGAGCTGACCGTGAGCTAAACCTATCACACAACTAACAGTGGCCGGGTGACGTACCTACATTTTATCCCTAGACGCCCAGCGCCAGCCGGAGAACTAACTAACCCTATTAGAGGAAAAAACAGACCTGGCTTACCTCTAGGGAAATTCCCCCAAAAAGGAGACAGAAGCCCCCCACATATATTGACGGTGAGTTCAGAGGAAAAGACATACGCAGTATGAAGGTAGGTTCAGCAAAGCGAGGTCCGCTTACTAGATAGTAAGAAGATACAATAGGGAACTTCACGGTCAGCTGAAAACCCTATTAAAATACCATCCAGAAATTACTTTAAGACTCATGTGTCAACTCATGACACCGGAGTGGTAATTTCGGCCCACAAGAGCTTCCAGCTACAGAAACATAACATAACTGTGAACTGGAACAAAAATGCAAACAAACTTAGGACTAAGAGTCCAACTTAGCTGATAGTAGTCTAGAAGCAGGAAGATGCAACAGAAAGGCTCTGGTTACATTGATGGCCGGCACTAGAATAACTGAGCAGCAAGGCTAAATAGGATACTCCCATATCCTGATGGAAACAGGTGAACAGAGAAAGTGAAGCACACAAGTCCAGTACCACCAGTGACCACCGGGGGAGCCCAAAAACCAAATACACAACAGTACCCCCCCCTCAAGGAGGGGGCACCGAACCCTCACAAGAACCACCAGGGCGATCAGGATGAGCCCTATGAAAGGCACGGACCAAATCAGAGGCATGAACATCAGAGGCTGTCACCCAAGAATTATCCTCCTGACCGTAGCCCTTCCACTTGACCAGATACTGAAGTTTCCGTCTGGAAACACGGGAGTCCAAGATCTTCTCCACAACGTACTCCAATTCACCCTCAACCAACACCGGAGCGGGAGGCTCAACGGAAGGCACAACCGGTACCTCATACCTGCGCAATAATGACCGATGGAAGACATTATGGATAGAAAAAGATGCCGGGAGGTCCAATCGAAAGGACACAGGGTTAAGAATCTCCAAAATCTTATACGGGCCGATGAACCGAGGCTTAAACTTAGGAGAAGAAACCCTCATAGGGACAAAACGAGAAGACAACCACACCAAGTCCCCAACACGAAGACGAGGACCAACACGACGACGGCGGTTAGCAAAATGCCGAGTCTTCTCCTGGGACAACTCCAAATTGTCCACCACCTGTCCCCAAATCCGATGCAACCTATCAACAACAGTATCCACTCCAGGACAATCCGAAGACTCCACCTGACCAGAAGAAAAGTGAGGATGAAACCCCGAATTGCAAAAGAAAGGAGAAACCAAAGTGGCAGAACTAGCCCAATTATTGAGGGCAAACTCCGCCAACGGCAAAAAGGCAACCCAGTCATCCTGATCCGCAGACACAAAACACCTCAAATAAGTCTCCAAGGTCTGATTAGTTCGCTCAGTCTGGCCATTAGTCTGAGGATGGAACGCAGACGAAAAAGACAAATCAATGCCCATCCTAGCACAGAACGCCCGCCAAAATCTAGACACGAACTGGGTCCCCCTGTCAGAAACGATATTCTCCGGAATACCATGCAAGCGAACCACATTTTGAAAAAACAGAGGAACCAACTCGGAAGAGGACGGCAACTTAGGCAAGGGCACCAAATGAACCATCTTTGAAAAACGGTCACACACCACCCAGATGACAGACATTTTCTGAGAAACAGGGAGATCAGAAATAAAATCCATAGAGATGTGAGTCCAAGGCCTCTTTGGAATAGGCAAAGATAACAACAATCCGCTAGCCCGAGAACAACAAGGTTTGGCCCGAGCACAAACATCACAAGACTGCACAAAAACTCGTACATCTCGAGACAGAGAAGGCCACCAGAAGGACCTAGCCACCAAATCCCTGGTACCAAAGATCCCGGGATGACCTGCCAACGCAGAAGAATGAACCTCCGAGATGACTCTACTGGTCCAATCATCAGGAACAAACAGTCTACCAGGCGGGCAACGATCAGGTCTATCCGCCTGAAACTCCTGCAAAGCCCGTCGCAGGTCTGGGGAAACAGCAGATAATATCACCCCATCCTTAAGGATACCTGTAGGTTCAGAATCACCAGGGAAATCAGGCTCAAAACTCCTAGAAAGGGCATCCGCCTTCACATTTTTAGAACCTGGTAAGTATGAGACCACAAAATTAAACCGAGAGAAAAACAACGACCAGCGCGCCTGTCTAGGATTCAGGCGCCTGGCAGACTCAAGATAAATCAAATTCTTGTGATCGGTCAATACCACCACCTGATGTCTAGCCCCCTCAAGCCAATGACGCCACTCCTCAAAAGCCCACTTCATAGCCAAAAGCTCCCGATTACCAATATCATAATTTCGCTCGGCGGGCGAAAATTTTCGAGAAAAGAACGCACAAGGTCTCATCACGGAGCAATCGGAACTTTTCTGCGACAAGACCGCCCCAGCTCCGATCTCGGAAGCATCGACCTCAACCTGAAAAGGAAGAGTAACATCAGGCTGACGCAACACAGGGGCGGAAGAAAAGCGGCGCTTAAGCTCCCGAAAGGCCTCCACAGCAACAGGGGACCAATCAGCAACATCAGCACCCTTTTTGGTCAAATCAGTCAAAGGTTTAGCAACATCAGAAAAACCAGTTATAAATCGACGATAAAAATTAGCAAAGCCCAAAAATTTCTGAAGGCTCTTAAGCGAAGAAGGTTGCGTCCAATCACAAATAGCCCGAACCTTGACAGGATCCATCTCAATGGAAGAGGGGGAAAAAATGTACCCCAAAAAAGAAATCTTTGAACCCCAAAAATACACTTAGAACCCTTCACACACAAGGAATTAGCCCGCAAAACCTGAAAAACCCTCCTGACCTGTTGGACATGAGAATCCCAGTCATCCGAAAAAATCAAAATATCATCCAGATACACGATCATGAATTTATCCAAATATTCCTGGAAAATGTCATGCATAAAGGACTGAAAGACTGAAGGGGCATTTGAAAGACCAAAAGGCATTACTAAATACTCAAAATGGCCCTCGGGCGTATTAAATGCGGTTTTCCACTCATCCCCCTGCTTAATTCGCACCAAATTATACGCCCCACGGAGATCAATCTTAGAGAACCATTTAGCCCCTTTTATTCGAGCAAACAAATCAGTCAGCAGTGGCAGAGGATACTGATATCTGACTGTAATTTTATTCAAGAGTCGATAATCAATACACGGCCTCAAAGAGCCATCTTTTTTAGATACAAAGAAAAAACCGGCTCCTAAGGGAGATGAACAAGGACGAATATGTCCCTTTTCCAGGGACTCCTTAATATATTCTCGCATAGCAGCATGTTCAGGTACAGATAGATTAAATAAACGACCCTTTGGAAATTTACTGCCCGGAATCAGATCTATAGTACAATCGCAATCTCTGTGAGGAGGTAGTGAACCAAGCTTAGGCTCCTCAAAAACATCACGATAATCAGATAAAAATTCCGGAATCTCAGAGGGAATAGATGACGAAATGGAAACCAAAGGTACGTCCCCATGAGCTCCCTGACATCCCCAGCTTAACACAGACATTGCTTTCCAGTCAAGAACTGGGTTATGAGATTGTAACCATGGCAATCCGAGCACCAAAACATCATGTAGATTGTACAACACAAGGAAGCGAATCGTCTCCTGATGGTCTGGATTCATACGCATAGTCACTTGTGTCCAGTATTGTGGTTTATTACTAGCCAATGGTGTAGAGTCAATACCCTTCAGAGGTATAGGAACTTCCAGAGGCTCTAGATCAAACCCACAGCGCCTGGCAAAGGACCAATCCATGAGACTCAAAGCGGCGCCAGAGTCGACATAGGCATCCGCGGTAATTGACGATAATGAACAAATCAAGGTCACAGACAAAATAAACTTAGACTGTAAAGTGCCAATTGAAATAGACTTATCAACCTTTTTTGTACGTTTAGAGCATGCTGATATAACATGAGTTGAATCACCACAATAGAAGCACAACCCATTTTTTCGCCTAAAATTCTGCCGTTCACTTCTGGACAGAATTCTATCACATTGCATATTTTCTGGAGCCTTCTCAGAAGACACCGCCAAATGGTGCACAGGTTTGCGCTCCCGCAAACGCCGATCAATCTGAATAGCCATTGTCATGGACTCATTCAGACCTGTAGGTGCAGGGAACCCCACCATAACATCTTTAATGGCATCAGAGAGACCCTCTCTGAAATTCGCCGCCAGGGCGCACTCATTCCACTGAGTAAGCACAGACCATTTACGAAATTTTTGGCAGTATATTTCAGCTTCATCTTGCCCTTGAGATAGGGCCATCAAGGCTTTTTCAGCCTGAATCTCTAAGTTAGGTTCCTCATAAAGCAACCCCAAAGCCAGAATAAACGCATCCACATTGAGCAACGCAGGATCCCCGGGTGCCAATGCAAATGCCCAGTCTTGAGGGTCACCCCGCAGCAAGGAAATTACTATCCTAACCTGCTGTGCGGGATCTCCAGCGGAGCGAGATCTCAGGGAAAGAAATAATTTACAATTATTTTTGAAATTCAGGAAACGAGATCTATCCCCGGAGAAAAATTCTGGTATAGGAATTCTAGGTTCAGATATAGGAGCATGAATAACGAAATCCTGTAAATTTTGAACCTTCGTAGCAAGATTATTCAAACCTGTAGCCGAACTCTGAGGATCCATTTTACTCAGGTGAGATCAGAGCCATTCAAGGATTAGAAGGAGAGAGAGAGGGAAAGGCTGCAATTAGACCAGAAATGCAACTGAGTAAACTATAGAGCAAGCTCAGAAGAAAAAAAAAAAAAAATCTGCAGACTTCTTTTTCTCTCCTTTCTTCTGCCAACGGTTTTAACCCTTGGCCGGCCATACTGTCATGGTTCCCAATGGCAAGGGAACGTCAGAGAACTTAAATAACAGACTAGCTCTTGGGTGATGGAAACTCGAGCTGACCGTGAGCTAAACCTATCACACAACTAACAGTGGCCGGGTGACGTACCTACGTTTTATCCCTAGACGCCCAGCGCCAGCCGGAGAACTAACTAACCCTATTAGAGGAAAAAACAGACCTGGCTTACCTCTAGGGAAATTCCCCCAAAAAGGAGACAGAAGCCCCCCACATATATTGACGGTGAGTTCAGAGGAAAAGACATACGCAGTATGAAGGTAGGTTCAGCAAAGCGAGGTCCGCTTACTAGATAGTAAGAAGATACAATAGGGAACTTCACGGTCAGCTGAAAACCCTATTAAAATACCATCCAGAAATTACTTTAAGACTCATGTGTCAACTCATGACACCGGAGTGGTAATTTCGGCCCACAAGAGCTTCCAGCTACAGAAACATAACATAACTGTGAACTGGAACAAAAATGCAAACAAACTTAGGACTAAGAGTCCAACTTAGCTGACAGTAGTCTAGAAGCAGGAACATGCAACAGAAAGGCTCTGGTTACATTGATGGCCGGCACTAGAATAACTGAGCAGCAAGGCTAAATAGGATACTCCCATATCCTGATGGAAACAGGTGAACAGAGAAAGTGAAGCACACAAGTCCAGTACCACCAGTGACCACCGGGGGAGCCCAAAAACCAAATACACAACAATCCACACTAGAAGTCAGAGTCTGGACATTCATGTCTGCAGCAGTACTCCAACCACTCAGAGTAAAAGGGGATGGAAGAAGCTAGGCAAACTGCAGCAACAAAAAAAAACCAAAAAAAACCTCAGAACTTCTTTTTAATCCCGCTTCTGCAATGCATTAAACATTTTCTTTTTGGGCCTGGCATACTGTTATGATCCCAGTGGTAGAGGATCTCTGATATTCCGGCAAAATAGCAAAAACCAAAATACTGCTCTAGGGAGGTGGAAACTGGGCTAACCGCATACCTGATCCTAACAAACACAACTAAAAGCAGCCGGTGAACGTGCCTACGTTGGTTCTAGACGTCTCGAGCCAGCCGGAGAACTGACTACCCCTAGAGGGAAAATAAGACCTCACTTGCCTCCAGAGAAATTGAACCCCAAAGAGATAGAAAGCCCCCAACAGATAATAACGGTGAGGCAAGAGGAAAACACAAACGTAGAGATGAACTAGATTCAGCAAAGTGAGGCCCACTAGTCTAGATAGGCAGAAAATAGATAGTGGACTATGCGGTCAGCAGAAAACCCTTCAAAAACATCCACGCTAAACATTCAAGAACCCCCACACTGACTGACGGTGCGGGGGGAGAATATCAGCCCCCTAGAGCTTCCAGCGAGCCAGAAA
Source organism: Ranitomeya variabilis (assembly GCF_051348905.1). Taxonomy (NCBI): domain Eukaryota; kingdom Metazoa; phylum Chordata; class Amphibia; order Anura; family Dendrobatidae; genus Ranitomeya; species Ranitomeya variabilis. The sequence continues at coordinate 319,540,635 of NC_135233.1, read as the reverse complement.
AACAAATGTAAGCAAGCTGGACAAAAATACTGGAAAATGCAAATGATCAAAGGTACAAAAACGGACTTAGCTTTTCTTGCATGAGACAGACTGAAAGGAATCCGGAGGAGACCATTTAGGTCTGGATACAACGATGCCAGGCAAGAGACTGAGTCCAGAAGAGACTTAAATAGGGAACACCCGCTGCTTAACGATACAGCTGGAGCTCAGGCCTGCAACAAGACATGCCTAACACAATACCGTTAGTGACCACCAGAGGGAGCCCAGAAACACAGTTCACAACACAGGTACCACCTCCTCCAGAGCACGTCCCATGTTGCTCCTAATCCACCAGTTCATAACAGTTATGTCTCACTTGGTAAGGGAAGTCCTCAAATACTTTGGTTCCGATAATCGGCTATCATGCACTGCAGTTAGATGACATTGAAGCAACAGGATGATCAAGATGAAAAAAAAGAAAAAGCACTGATTTAAAGGTATAGGATGAGTAATTGAAAATAGTAGAATAAAATGAAACAGAAATTAGGAAATAGCCCAAAGGAATGACAGAGTAGTATCCTAGAAAAAAAGAACATACTCAATGATAAGGAAATAGTATAGCTGAGCTTAAATACAAATATAATCTAAGGCAAGACAAGACCAGCGACCAGCAGAGTAAGAGCAAAATATGTAGTGTAGTTGAGTTGCACTGGTCACAGAGTCTGATGCAGAACTGGCAATGGTATGGCAGAATTGGTTTTACGAAAGGACAATGTAAAATGGCAGTAGTAAGGCAGAGTTGATTTAACAGTAGCATAGCTGAGTTTGTCACAAGACTTAAATTAGAGTTATCAGAAGTATGACAGATTTGACTCAGTGATATCCAAACAATATTTGTCACCAGTCTGAATGCAGACATTGCTGTAGCACAGAGTATCTGAATAAGACAGATGCAGACTTAACCGTCTGTCAGGTGCACCTCTGGCACTCCCGAGTTCAGGCGCAGAGCGCCTGACAGGCACACATTGTAAAACCACTTATTATATATAATTACTTGATACTTGTTTTAAAGCATCCTGACTACCACCACAGCCAGTCACACACAGAACCCTTACTTGCCACATGGTCATACATTAGCATCATGGTGGAACTAATTTCCTGTTTTAAACAAATGTGTACTACAGTGATTCCCTCATCAAACTTTAGCTCTTGACCTTTAGACTCAGACTCCATGGTTGTCAGTCACTTCTTCACCTGTTTTTTCTGCATCTTCTAAATTCTCCCCCAAATGGTGATGGCAATGGCTTGATATTGATCCACACCCTTCTTGAGAATCTTCTTTAAATGACTGGTCTGTATAGTCTCTGATTGCAGAGCACGGGTCATCTAACCATCTGTAGGATGGCCCACATTCATCACTGGAATCACTCTCAGTATCTGCAGGAATGACCACAGAATTGGTCAATCTTCAATGCCGAAAACTCCTAGGGTGAGATTTGTTTGGCTGGATGAGATCCGGTGCTTAGTGGCTGCTGAAACCGTATGTTCAGTCCTACAGGCATTAAATACTGATCATGACAGTTCTTGACACTTCCACCTCTTTTCTCAGGCTGCACTGTTTAGTGCGGGATATCAGGCAGCTTATCTACCAACACATAGATGCTAAACGCCATCGGTCAGTGAGCTTGTGTTTTCCATGAAGGCCCAACTGATGTATGAGAAGAGCACTATTTCCTGACTGCCAAACTTGGCCTCTGACAGTGCAGTCATAACAAGTTTCGTTTCACCTCTCCAATCTACCAGAGGCCTGATCAGTACCTATAAATACATAGGAAGCAGATGCCAAGTAAAAAATTACAAGAATCTTTATTAAACACTGTAGATCAAACACTTTAAAAAAATGTTTTATATACTTTTCTGTTATGGTTCTCAATGGCAAGAGAACATAGCCCAGCAAACATAAGAACTAGCTCTTGGAAGGATGGAAACTAAACTGACCATGAACTAAACCTGCCGCACAACTAACAGTAGCCGGGTAGCGTAGCCTGCGTTTTATCCCTAGACGCCCAGCGCCGGCCGGAGGACTAACTAATCCTGGCAGAGGAAAATATAGTCCTGGCTCACCTCTAGAGAAATTTCCCCGAAAGGCAGACAGAGGCCCCCACAAATATTGGCGGTGATTTTAGATGAAATGACAAACGTAGTATGAAAATAGGTTTAGCAAAATTGAGGTCCGCTTACTAGATAGCAGGAAGACAGAAAGGGCACTTTCATGGTCAGCTGAAAACCCTATCAAAACACCATCCTGAAATTACTTTAAGACTCTAGTATTAACTCATAACATCAGAGTGGCAATTTCAGATCACAAGAGCTTTCCAGACACAGAAACGAAACTACAGCTGTGAACTGGAACAAAATGCAAAAACAAACAAGGACTAAAGTCCAACTTAGCTGGGAGTTGTCTAGCAGCAGGAACATGCACAGAAAGGCTTCTGATTACAATGTTGACCGGCATGGAAGTGACAGAGGAGCAAGGCTAAATAGCGACTCCCACATCCTGATGGAAACAGGTGAACAGAGAGGATGATGCACACCAGTTCAAATCCACCAGTGGCCACCGGGGGAGCCCAAAATCCAATTTCACAACAGTACCCCCCCCTCAAGGAGGGGGCACCGAACCCTCACCAGAACCACCAGGGCGATCAGGATGAGCCCTATGAAAGGCACGGACCAAATCGGAGGCATGAACATCAGAGGCAGTCACCCAAGAATTACAGAAAAAGGGAGACACCAAGGTGGCAGAGCTGGCCCGATTATTGAGGGCAAACTCCGCTAAAGGCAAAAAAGCAACCCAATCATCCTGATCTGCAGACACAAAACACCTCAAATATGTCTCCAAGGTCTGATTCGTCCGCTCGGTCTGGCCATTAGTCTGAGGATGGAAAGCAGACGAGAAAGACAAATCTATGCCCATCCTAGCACAGAATGCTCGCCAAAATCTAGACACGAATTGGGTACCTCTGTCAGAAACGATATTCTCCGGAATACCATGCAAACGGACCACATTTTGAAAAAACAGAGGAACCAACTCGGAAGAAGAAGGCAACTTAGGCAGGGGAACCAAATGGACCATCTTAGAGAAACGATCACACACCACCCAGATGACAGACATCTTCTGAGAAACAGGAAGATCCGAAATAAAATCCATCGAGATGTGCGTCCAGGGCCTCTTCGGGATAGGCAAGGGCAACAACAATCCACTAGCCCGAGAACAACAAGGCTTGGCCCGAGCACAAACGTCACAAGACTGCACGAAGCCTCGCACATCTCGAGACAGGGAAGGCCACCAGAAGGACCTTGCCACCAAATCCCTGGTACCAAAGATTCCAGGATGACCTGCCAACGCAGAAGAATGAACCTCAGAAATGACTTTACTGGTCCAATCATCAGGAACAAACAGTCTACCAGGTGGGCAACGATCAGGTCTATCCGCCTGAAACTCCTGCAAGGCCCGCCGCAGGTCTGGAGAAACGGCAGACAATATCACTCCATCCTTAAGGATACCTGTAGGTTCAGAATTACCAGGGGAGTCAGGCTCAAAACTCCTAGAAAGGGCATCCGCCTTAACATTCTTAGAACCCGGCAGGTAGGACACCACAAAATTAAACCGAGAGAAAAACAACGACCAGCGCGCCTGTCTAGGATTCAGGCGTCTGGCGGACTCAAGATAAATTAGATTTTTGTGGTCAGTCAATACCACCACCTGATGTCTAGCCCCCTCAAGCCAATGACGCCACTCCTCAAAAGCCCACTTCATGGCCAAAAGCTCCCGATTCCCAACATCATAATTCCGCTCGGCGGGCGAAAATTTACGCGAGAAAAAAGCACAAGGTCTCATCACGGAGCAATCGGAACTTCTCTGCGACAAAACCGCCCCAGCTCCGATTTCAGAAGCGTCGACCTTAACCTGAAAAGGAAGAGCAACATCAGGCTGACGCAACACAGGGGCGGAAGAAAAGCGGCGCTTAAGCTCCCGAAAGGCCTCCACAGCAGCAGGGGACCAATCAGCAACATCAGCACCCTTCTTAGTCAAATCAGTCAATGGTTTAACAACATCAGAAAAACCAGCAATAAATCGACGATAAAAGTTAGCAAAGCCCAAAAATTTCTGAAGACTCTTAAGAGAAGAGGGCTGCGTCCAATCACAAATAGCCTGAACCTTGACAGGATCCATCTCGATGGAAGAGGGGGAAAAAATATATCCCAAAAAGGAAATCTTTTGAACCCCAAAAACGCACTTAGAACCCTTCACACACAAGGAATTAGACCGCAAAACCTGAAAAACCCTCCTGACCTGCTGGACATGAGAGTCCCAGTCATCCGAAAAAATCAAAATATCATCCAGATACACAATCATAAATTTATCCAAATAATCACGGAAAATGTCATGCATAAAGGACTGAAAGACTGAAGGGGCATTTGAAAGACCAAAAGGCATCACCAAATACTCAAAGTGGCCCTCGGGCGTATTAAATGCGGTTTTCCACTCATCCCCCTGCTTAATTCGCACCAAATTATACGCCCCACGGAGATCTATCTTAGAGAACCACTTGGCCCCCTTTATGCGAGCAAACAAATCAGTCAGCAGTGGCAACGGATATTGATATTTAACCGTGATTTTATTCAAAAGCCGATAATCAATGCACGGCCTCAAAGAGCCATCTTTCTTAGCCACAAAGAAAAAACCGGCTCCTAAGGGAGATGACGAAGGACGAATATGTCCCTTTTCCAAGGACTCCTTTATATATTCTCGCATAGCAGCATGTTCAGGCACAGACAGATTAAATAAACGACCCTTAGGGTATTTACTACCCGGAATCAAATCTATGGCACAATCGCACTCCCGGTGCGGAGGTAATGAACCAAGCTTAGGTTCTTCAAAAACGTCACGATATTCAGTCAAGAATTCAGGAATCTCAGAGGGAATAGATGATGAAATGGAAACCACAGGTACGTCCCCATGCGTCCCCTTACATCCCCAGCTTAACACAGACATAGCTTTCCAGTCAAGGACTGGGTTATGAGATTGCAGCCATGGCAATCCAAGCACCAACACATCATGTAGGTTATACAGCACAAGAAAGCGAATAATCTCCTGGTGATCCGGATTAATCCGCATAGTTACTTGTGTCCAGTATTGTGGTTTATTGCTAGCCAATGGGGTGGAGTCAATCCCCTTCAGGGGTATAGGAGTTTCAAGAGGCTCCAAATCATACCCACAGCGTTTGGCAAAGGACCAATCCATAAGACTCAAAGCGGCGCCAGAGTCGACATAGGCATCCGCGGTAATAGATGATAAAGAACAAATCAGGGTCACAGATAGAATAAACTTAGACTGTAAAGGGCCAATTGAAACAGACTTATCAAGCTTCTTAGTACGCTTAGAGCATGCTGATATAACATGAGTTGAATCACCGCAATAGAAGCACAACCCATTTTTTCGTCTAAAATTCTGCCGTTCACTTCTGGACAGAATTCTATCACATTGCATATTCTCTGGCGTCTTCTCAGTAGACACCGCTAAATGGTGCACAGGTTTGCGCTCCCGCAGACGCCTATCGATCTGGATAGCCATTGTCATGGACTCATTCAGACCCGCAGGCACAGGGAACCCCACCATAACATCCTTAATGGCATCAGAGAGACCCTCTCTGAAATTCGCCGCCAGGGCGCACTCATTCCACTGAGTAAGCACAGCCCATTTACGGAATTTCTGGCAGTATATTTCAGCTTCGTCTTGCCCCTGAGATAGGGACATCAAGGCCTTTTCCGCCTGAAGTTCTAACTGAGGTTCCTCATAAAGCAACCCCAAGGCCAGAAAAAACGCATCCACATTGAGCAACGCAGGATCCCCTGGAGCCAATGCAAAAGCCCAATCCTGAGGGTCGCCCCGGAGCAAGGAAATCACAATCCTGACCTGCTGAGCAGGATCTCCAGCAGAGCGAGATTTCAGGGACAAAAACAACTTGCAATTATTTTTGAAATTTTGAAAGCAAGATCTATTCCCCGAGAAAAATTCAGGCAAAGGAATTCTAGGTTCAGATATAGGAACATGAACAACAAAATCTTGTAAATTTTGAACTTTTGTGGTGAGATTATTCAAACCTGCAGCTAAACTCTGAATATCCATTTTAAACAGGTGAACACAGAGCCATTCCAGGATTAGAAGGAGAGAGAGAGAGAAAGGCTGCAATATAGGCAGACTTGCAAGAGATTCAATTACAAGCACACTCAGAATTGAAGGAAAAAAAAAAAAAAATCTTCAGCAGACTTCTCTTTTCTCTCCTTTCTCTGTCAATTAATTTAACCCTTAGTGGCCGGTCAAACTGTTATGGTTCTCAATGGCAAGAGAACATAGCCCAGCAAACATAAGAACTAGCTCTTGGAAGGATGGAAACTAAACTGACCATGAACTAAACCTGCCGCACAACTAACAGTAGCCGGGTAGCGTAGCCTGCGTTTTATCCCTAGACGCCCAGCGCCGGCCGGAGGACTAACTAATCCTGGCAGAGGAAAATATAGTCCTGGCTCACCTCTAGAGAAATTTCCCCGAAAGGCAGACAGAGGCCCCCACAAATATTGGCGGTGATTTTAGATGAAATGACAAACGTAGTATGAAAATAGGTTTAGCAAAATTGAGGTCCGCTTACTAGATAGCAGGAAGACAGAAAGGGCACTTTCATGGTCAGCTGAAAACCCTATCAAAACACCATCCTGAAATTACTTTAAGACTCTAGTATTAACTCATAACATCAGAGTGGCAATTTCAGATCACAAGAGCTTTCCAGACACAGAAACGAAACTACAGCTGTGAACTGGAACAAAATGCAAAAACAAACAAGGACTAAAGTCCAACTTAGCTGGGAGTTGTCTAGCAGCAGGAACATGCACAGAAAGGCTTCTGATTACAATGTTGACCGGCATGGAAGTGACAGAGGAGCAAGGCTAAATAGCGACTCCCACATCCTGATGGAAACAGGTGAACAGAGAGGATGATGCACACCAGTTCAATTCCACCAGTGGCCACCGGGGGAGCCCAAAATCCAATTTCACAACACTTTTCAGTGGGTACACACCAAATGGGTCTGCAAACACAGGAATATTCTTGCCAAAATATATGTGTACAATATTATTTTCTTTCAGATAAGTTGGTCTGTTATTGCTAAGTTAGGACAGAGGAGGAATCACCATTAATAAAATCCAATTTTTCAAAAAAAGTTAATGCGATTACTGCTTGTAAAATTCAATAGTAAAAAGATCTAATGTTAAAAATAATAATAAAAAAACCCCCTGCTATTCTCACCTTCCATAGTCCGACGATGCGCTCGCGCCTGCAGGTTCCGGTGCTAAGGATGCTATGCGAGAAGGACCTGCCATGATGTCACGGTCATGTGACCGCAACGCCATCACAGGTCCTGCGCACCTGCATGAGAAGGACCTGCCATGATGTCACGGTCATGTGACAGCGATGTCATCACAGGTCCTGCGCTCATACCAACCCTGGGACCGGAAGCTGCCGCGTGCACCGCACACAGGCGACAGGACTACAAGGGGCCCTCGGAAGGTGAGTATATGTTTATTTTTTAACCTATGACATACGTGGCTGGGCAATATACTATGTAGCTGCTCAATATACTACGTGACTGGCCAATATACTACGTGGCTGGGCAATATACTACGTGGCTCTGTGCTGTATACTACATTGCTGTGCAATATACTACGTGGCTCTGTGCTGTATACTATGTCACTGGGCAATATACTATGTAACTGGGCAATATACTACGTGGCTGGGCAATATACTACGTCACTAGGCAATATACTATGTGACTGGGCAATATACTATGTGGCTGGGCCATATACTACGTGGTTAGGCAATATACTACGTGGCTGTGCTATATACTACGTGGGCTGTGCAATATACTACGTGGACATTCATATTCTAGAATACCCGATGCGTTAGAATCGGGCCACCATCTAGTACATAATAATTCCCTACATAACTAGACTTCTTAAGGCAATAAATTCAAGTGATTCAATTATATTAAAGGAGGGTCAGTAAGCCATTTTTGCTAGTCTATTCACCAAATAATTTCCCACAAAGCAAGATCAATCACATAGTAGTGAGAGAACCTAAGAACTAAAAGGCACACTCTTCCTACAAAACCTTATGCACCCTTTACATGATAATAGTGCTGTTTTCAGTGCTTGCTAGTGCTGCATATAGTTCTATGTAGTTTTTGTACCAGTGTATAAACAGCGCAGTACACAAGTTTAAGGTGCATAGTGCTATTCAATCATTACTGACAGAGGAGAGAAAAAGTCTTAATACATAACCTGGCTGCAGAAGCCTCTCCAGTGCACATTTGACCAGTGATCAGCCAGTCTGTAGGCCTCGTCCAATATCTCTTTCAGCTGTGATATGTAATTGAGGTAGCTCTCCCCAGAAGAAAGATCAGGGGATACTCCAAAACAATTATCCACTTGTAGTCCAACTTCCCTTTCAAACAAATTATAGGTCATAGAATCATAGAATGATAGAGTTGGAAGGGACCTCCTGGGTCACCTGGTCCAACCCCCTGCTCAAAGCAGGATTCACTAAATCATCCTACACAAATGTCTGTCCAGCCTCTGTTTGAAAACTTCCATGGAATGAGAACTCACCACCTCTCGTGGCAGCCTGTTCCACTCATTGATCAACCTAATTGTCAAAAAGTTTTTCTAATATCTAATCTGTGTCTCCTCCCATTCAGTTTCATCCCATTGCTTGTAATCTTTCCTTGTGCAAATGAGAATAAAGTTGATAATTCTACAGCCCTTGAGATATTTGTAGACAGCTATTAAGTCTCCTCTCAGTCTTCTTTTTTGCAAGCTAAACATTCCCAATTCCTGTAACTGTTCCTCACAGGACATGGTTTGCAGACCGGTCACCATTCTGGTCGTTCTTCTCTGAACTTGCTCCAGTTTTTTGATGTCTTTTTTAAAATGTGGCGCCCAAAACTGGACACAGTATTCCAGGTGAGGTCTGACCAAAGAGGAGTAGAGGGCAATTATGACTTTGCGTGATCTAGACTGTATGCTTCTGTTAATACATTCCAGAATTGCATTTGCCTTTTTTGCTGCTGCATCACACTGTTGACTCATGTTCAGTTTCTGATCTATTAGTATATCCAAGTCTTTTCACATGTGCTGTTGCTTAGCCATATTCCGTGCACTCTGTAACGCTATAGTATGCATACATGGAATATATGAAATTGTAATTGCACTGCTGCTCTTGAAAATAAGTTACAATGAAGATATTAAGCGCATAAATTGGCCAGGTTATGTGTCCTCCACAGCCAAAAATGAGTCAACCTTCTTTCCTGGGAACCTAACCTAATATTATACCTCTTCCCCATGCTGATATCAAAAGACTGACTATCCCTTCCAAACAGAAAAATAAATGTGAAAAGGGGCAAGCTAAGACCTTTCATTAATCAATGCATTCCTCTCAGAAAAAAGTGCACAAGAACATATCGAAAAGTGTAAGGTATTAGTTAATATTATGGCCACAATACATAAGCTGGCAACCCACGTCACGGGTCCTCACGCTTGCCAGTCCTAGTCTAACAGCAAAAACCACAACAGGAGGAAAAAAAGGAGGAAAAAACCTCCACTATTCTAGAAAAAACACCACAGAAAAACAGGCAAAGGTGCTTACCTGTCTAGGCCTCAAATCAAATGCACTCTCATGGTGCAGTGGGCCCCAAGTAAAGATGGCGACTACACAGGTGTGGTAATACCAAATGAGACAGCCAGCCTACAATCAGGGATTGGCCGCTGGGCACACCAGTGCAAATAAATAGTCTGCAGCAATGTTCACACAGAGTATGCACAGCAACTGGATCCTAGCCTATTAGTAACGCCATGTGGCAGGCTGACCAGTGCTAACTGTAATGCGTCCTGTGTGAACAGAGGCCACAACTTACAAAGCCATCCGGGCCCAACTGCACCTCAAAAAGTAAAAGTAAAAAAAGTGCACAAGAACATATCGAAAAATGTAAGGTATTAGTTAATATTATGGCCACAATACATAAGCTGGCAACCCACGTCACGGGTCCTCACGCTTGCCAGTCCTAGTCTAACAGCAAAAACCACAACAGGAGGAAAAAAAGGAGGAAAAAACTTCCACTATTCTAGAAAAAACACCACAGAAAAACAGGCAAAGGTGCTTACCTGTCTAGGCCTCAAATCAAATGCACTCTCATGGTGCAGTGGGCCCCAAGTAAAGATGGCGACTACACAGGTGTGGTAATACCAAATGAGACAGCCAGCCTACAATCAGGGATTGGCCGCTGGGCACACCAGTGCAAATAAATAGTCTGCAGCAATGTTCACACAGAGTATGCACAGCAACTGGATCCTAGCCTATTAGTAACGCCATGTGGCGGGCTGACCAGTGCTAACTGTAATGCGTCCTGTGTGTAAGCACCTTTGCCTGTTTTTCTGTTGTGTTTTTTCTAGAATAGTGGAGGTTTTTTCCCCCTTTTTTTCCTCCTGTTGTGGTTTTTGCTGTTAGACTAGGACTGGCAAGCGTGAGGACCCGTGACGTGGGTTGCCAGCTTATGTATTGTGGCCATAATATTAACTAATACCTTACATTTTTCGATATGTTCTTGTGCACTTTTTTTACTTTTACTTTTTGAGGTGCAGTTGGGCCCTGATGGCTTTGTAAGTTGTGGCCTCTGTTCACACAGGACGCATTACAGTTAGCACTGGTCAGCCCGCCACATGGCGTTACTCATAGGCTAGGATCCAGTTGCTGTGCATACTCTGTGTGAACATTGCTGCAGACTATTTATTTGCACTGGTGTTCCCAAAGGCCATTCCCTGATTGTAGGCTGGCTGTCTCATTTGGTATTACCACACCTGTGTAGTTGCCATCTTTACTTGGGGCCCACTGCACCATGAGAGTGCATTTGATTTGAGGCCTAGACAGGTAAACACCTTTGCCTGTTTTTCTGTGGTGTTTTTTCTAGAATAGTGGAGGTTTATTCCTCCTTTTTTTCCTCCTGTTGTGGTTTTTGCTGTTAGACTAGGACTGCCAAGCGTGAGGACCCGTGACGTGGGTTGCCAGCTTATGTATTGTGGCCATAATATTAACTAATACCTTACATTTTTCGATATGTTCTTGTGCACTTTTTTTACTTTTACTTTTTGAGGTGCAGTTGGGCCCTGATGGCTTTGTAAGTTGTGGCCTCTGTTCACACAGGACGCATTACAGTTAGCACTGGTCAGCCCGCCACATGGCGTTATTAATAGGCTAGGATCCAGTTGCTCTGCATACTCTGTGTGAACATTGCTGCAGACTATTTATTTGCACTGGTGTGCCCAGCGGCCAATCCCTGATTGTAGGCTGGCTGTCTCATTTGGTATTACCACACCTGTGTAGTCGCCATCTTTACTTGGGGCCCACTGCACCATGAGAGTGCATTTGATTTGAGGCCTAGAGAGGTAAGCACCTTTGCCTGTTTTTCAGTGGTGTTTTTTCTAGAATAGTGGAGGTTTTTTCCTCCTTTTTTTCCTCCTGTTGTCGTTTTTGAAGTAAAATAATCCTTAAAACCCATCCTGCGTGATAATATAGGTGAATCTAATGAAAACGTAGAGTCCCTGTGGGTGGAGATAAGGGGAGGGGGAAAATATGATAAATTACTGATAGGGGTTTGTTATAAGTCACCAAAAATAATGGAAGCAATGGAGAATATCCTCGTAAAGCAAATAGATGAAGCTGCGACTCAAGGAGAAGTTATTATTATGAGGGACTTCAACTACCCTGAAATAGATTGGGGAACAGAAAATTGCAGTTCCAGCAAAGGTATTCGGTTTTTGACAACTATGAGAGACAATTATCTTTCACAATTGGTTCAGGCCCCAACAAGAAGGGGGGCACTGCTAGACCTAATATTAACCAACAGGCCAGACCGCATAGCAAATATAAGGGTTGGGGTCACTTGGGTAATAGTGATCACAAAATAATAAGTTTCCATGTATCCTTTAATAAGATTTGTAGTAGAGGGGTTACAAGAACACTAAACTTCAGTAAGGTAAATTTCCAATGGATGAGAGATGATCTTGGTGCAATTAACTGAGACTATATCCTGTTGTGAAATTGGATTTTGGGCTCCCCCGGTGGCCACTGGTGGAATTGAACTGGTGTGCATCATCCTCTCTGTTCACCTGTTTCCATCAGGATGTGGGAGTCGCTATTTAGCCTTGCTCCTCTGTCACTTCCATGCTGGTCAACATTGTAATCAGAAGCCTTTCTGTGCATGTTCCTGCTGCTAGACAACTCCCAGCTAAGTTGGACTTTAGTCCTTGTTTGTTTTTGCATTTTGTTCCAGTTCACAGCTGTAGTTTCGTTTCTGTGTCTGGAAAGCTCTTGTGATCTGAAATTGCCACTCTGATGTTATGAGTTAATACTAGAGTCTTAAAGTAATTTCAGGATGGTGTTTTGATAGGGTTTTCAGCTGACCATGAAAGTGCCCTTTCTGTCTTCCTGCTATCTAGTAAGCGGACCTCAATTTTGCTAAACCTATTTTCATACTACGTTTGTCATTTCATCTAAAATCACCGCCAATATTTGTGGGGGCCTCTGTCTGCCTTTCGGGGAAATTTCTCTAGAGGTGAGCCAGGACTATATTTTCCTCTGCCAGGATTAGTTAGTCCTCCGGCCGGCGCTGGGCGTCTAGGGATAAAACGCAGGCTACGCTACCCGGCTACTGTTAGTTGTGCGGCAGGTTTAGTTCATGGTCAGTTTAGTTTCCATCCTTCCAAGAGCTAGTTCTTATGTTTGCTGGGCTATGTTCTCTTGCCATTGAGAACCATAACAGTTTGACCGGCCACAAAGGGTTAAATTAATTGACAGAGAAAGGAGAGAAAAGAGAAGTCTGCTGAAGATTTTTTTTTTTTTTTCCTTCAGTTCTGAGTGTGCTTGTAATTGAATCTCTTGCAAGTCTGCCTATATTGCAGCCTTTCTCTCTCTCTCTCCTTCTAATCCTGGAATGGCTCTGTGTTCACCTGTTTAAAATGGATATTCAGAGTTTAGCTGCAGGTTTGAATAATCTCACCACGAAAGTTCAAAATTTACAAGATTTTGTTGTTCATGTTCCTATATCTGAACCTAGAATTCCTTTGCCTGAATTTTTCTCGGGGAATAGATCTTGCTTTCAAAATTTCAAAAATAATTGCAAGTTGTTTTTGTCCCTGAAATCTCGCTCTGCTGGAGATCCTGCTCAGCAGGTCAGGATTGTGATTTCCTTGCTCCGGGGCGACCCTCAGGATTGGGCTTTTGCATTGGCTCCAGGGGATCCTGCGTTGCTCAATGTGGATGCGTTTTTTCTGGCCTTGGGGTTGCTTTATGAGGAACCTCAGTTAGAACTTCAGGCGGAAAAGGCCTTGATGTCCCTATCTCAGGGGCAAGACGAAGCTGAAATATACTGCCAGAAATTCCGTAAATGGGCTGTGCTTACTCAGTGGAATGAGTGCGCCCTGGCGGCGAATTTCAGAGAGGGTCTCTCTGATGCCATTAAGGATGTTATGGTGGGGTTCCCTGTGCCTGCGGGTCTGAATGAGTCCATGACAATGGCTATTGTTGTGAATTTGGATTCTGGGCTCCCCCGGTGGCTACTGGTGGAATTGAACTGGTGTCTTCATCTTCTCTGTTCACCTGTTCCCATCAAGATGTGGGAGTCGCTATATAACCTTGCTGCTCTGTTAGTTTCTTGCCGGTCAACAATGTTATCAGAAGCCTCTCTGTGCTTGTTCCTGCTCCTAGACAACTACTAGATAAGTTGGACTCTTGTCCATGTTTGTTTTTGCATTTTGTTCCAGTTCACAGCTGTAGTTTCGTTACTGTGTCTGGAAAGCTCTTGTGAACGGGAATTGCCACTCTGGTGTTATGAGTTAATGCCAGAGTTTTAAAGTAATTTCTGGATGGTGTTTTTGATAGGGTTTTCAGCTGGCCATGAAAGTGTCCTTTCTGTCTTCTGCTATGTAGTAAGTGGACCTCAAATTTGCTAAACCTATTTTCATACTACGTTTGTTATTTCATCTCAACTCACCGCCAATACATGTGGGGGGCCTCTGTCTCCTTTCGGGGTATTTCTCTAGAGGTGAGCTAGGACTAATATTTTCCTCTGCTAGCTTTATTTAGTCCTCCGGCTGGGCTGGGCATCTAGAATCAACATAGGCATGCTACCCGGCCACTGCTAGTTGTGCGTTAGGTTTAGTTCATGGTCAGCTCAGTTCCCATCTTCCAAGAGCTAGTTCCTATATATGCTTATGCTATGTTCTCTTGCCATTGAGATCATGACAGTTTGACCGGCCCGCAAAGTGTTAATTGTTTGGGCTGAAGCAGGAGAAAAAGAAGTGTTGAAGGGAATTTTTTTTTTTTTTTTTCTTTCCCCTCAGAGTTTTGCTGCCTAGCCCTTAATTGCTGTCTAGCTGCTTCTTACCTCCTCTTAACCCTTGAATGGCTCTGTGTCCACCTGTTTGTAATGGATCTTCAGAGTGTAACTGCAGGTTTGAATAATCTCGCCACGAAGGTACAAAATTTGCAAGATTTTGTTTGTCATGCACCTGTATCTGAGCCGAGAATTCCTTTGCCGGAATTTTTCTCGGGGAATAGATCCGGGTTTCAGAATTTTCGAAATAATTGCAAATTATTTTTGTCTCTGAAATCTCGCTCTGCCGGAGACCCTGCACAGCAGGTCAGGATTGTGATTTCCTTGCTCCGGGGCGACCCTCAGGACTGGGCTTTTTCATTGACACCAGGGGATCCTGCGTTGCTCAATGTGGATGCGTTTTTTCTGGCCTTGGGGTTGCTTTATGACGAACCTCATTTGGAGCTTCAGGCAGAAAAAACTTTGATGTCCCTATCTCAGGGGCAAGATGAAGCGGAAATTTACTGCCAAAGATTCCGTAAATGGTCTGTGCTTACTCAGTGGAATGAGTGCGCCCTGGCGGCGACTTTCAGAGAGGGTCTCTCTGATGCCATTAAGGATGTTATGGTGGGGTTCCCTGTGCCTGCGGGTCTGAATGAGTCCATGACAATGGCTATTCAGATCGATAGGCGTTTGCGGGAGCGCAAACCAGTGCACCATCTGGCGGTGTCCACTGAGAAGTCGCCAGAGAGTATGCAGTGTGATAGAATTCTGTCCCGAAGCGAGCGGCAGAATTTTAGACAGAAAAATGGGTTGTGTTTCTATTGTGGTGATTCTACTCATGTTATATCAGCATGCTCTAAGCGCACTAAAAAGCTTGGTAAATCTGTTTCCATTTGCACCTTACCGTCTAAATTTATTCTATCTGTGACCCTGATTTGCTCTTTGTCATCTATTACCACGGACGCCTATGTCGACTCTGGCGCCGCTTTGAGTCTTATGGATTGGTCCTTTGCCAAACGCTGTGGGTATGATTTAGAGCCTTTGGAGACTCCTATTCCTCTGAAGGGGATTGACTCCACCCCATTGGCTAATAATAAACCACAATACTGGACACAAGTAACTATGCGTATTAATCCGGATCACCAGGAGATTATTCGCTTTCTGGTGCTGTATAATCTACATGATGATTTGGTGCTAGGATTGCCTTGGCTGCAATCTCACAACCCAGTCCTCGACTGGAGAGCTATGTCTGTGTTGAGCTGGGGATGTAAGGGGGCTCATGGGGATGTACCTGTGGTTTCCATTTCATCATCCATTCCCTCTGAAATTCCTGAGTTCCTGTCTGACTATCGTGACGTCTTTGAAGAATCCAAGCTTGGTTCGTTACCTCCGCACCGAGAGTGCGATTGTGCCATAGATTTAATCCCGGGTAGTAAATACCCAAAGGGTCGTTTATTTAATCTGTCTGTGCCTGAACATGCTGCTATGCGAGAATATATAAAGGAGTCCTTGGAAAAGGGACATATTCGTCCATCGTCATCTCCCTTAGGAGCCGGTTTTTTCTTTGTGTCAAAAAAAGACGGCTCTTTGAGACCATGTATTGATTATCGGCTTTTGAATAAAATCACTGTTAAATATCAATACCCATTGCCGTTGCTGACTGATTTGTTTGCTCGCATAAAGGGGGCCAAGTGGTTCTCTAAGATTGACCTTCGTGGGGCGTATAATTTGGTGCGAATCAGGCAGGGGGATGAGTGGAAAACCGCATTTAATACGCCCGAGGGCCACTTTGAGTATTTAGTGATGCCTTTTGGTCTTTCTAATGCTCCGTCAGTTTTCCAGTCCTTTATGCATGATATTTTTCGCGATTATTTGGATAAATTTATGATTGTGTATCTGGATGATATTCTGATTTTTTCGGATGACTGGGACTCTCATGTCCAGCAAGTCAGGAGGGTTTTTCAGGTTTTGCGGTCTAATTCTTTGTGTGTGAAGGGTTCTAAGTGTGTTTTTGGGGTACAGAGGATTTCCTTTTTGGGATATATTTTTTCCCCCTCTTCCATTGAAATGGATCCTGTCAAGGTTCAAGCTATTTGTGATTGGACGCAGCCCTCTTCTCTTAAGAGTCTTCAGAAATTTTTGGGCTTTGCTAACTTTTATCGTCGATTTATTGCTGGTTTTTCGGATATTGCTAAGCCATTGACCGATTTGACTAAGAAGGGTGCTGATGTTGCTGATTGGTCCCCTGATGCTGTGGAGGCCTTTCGGGAGCTTAAGCGCCGTTTTTCCTCTGCCCCTGTGTTGCGTCAGCCTGATGTTGCTCTACCTTTTCAGGTTGAGGTCGACGCTTCTGAGATCGGAGCTGGGGCAGTGTTGTCGCAGAAAAGTTCTGACTGCTCCGTGATGAGGCCTTGTGCCTTCTTTTCCCGTAAATTTTCGCCCGCTGAGCGGAATTATGATGTTGGGAATCGGGAGCTTTTGGCCATGAAGTGGGCTTTTGAGGAGTGGCGCCATTGGCTTGAGGGGGCCAGACATCAGGTGGTGGTATTGACTGACCACAAAAATTTGATTTATCTTGAGACCGCCAGGCGCCTGAATCCTAGACAGGCGCGCTGGTCATTATTTTTCTCTCGGTTTAATTTTGTGGTGTCATACCTACCGGGTTCTAAGAATGTTAAGGCGGATGCCCTTTCTAGGAGTTTTGAGCCTGACTCGCCTGGTAACTCTGAGCCCACAGGTATCCTTAAGGATGGAGTGGTATTGTCAGCCGTTTCTCCAGACCTGCGGCGGGCCTTGCAGGAGTTTCAGGCGGAGAGACCTGATCGTTGCCCACCTGATAAACTGTTTGTTCCTGATGATTGGACCAGTAGAGTCATCTCTGAGGTTCATTCTTCTGCGTTGGCAGGTCATCCTGGCATTTTTGGTACCAGGGATTTGGTGGCAAGGTCCTTCTGGTGGCCTTCCCTGTCACGAGATGTGCGAGGCTTTGTGCAGTCTTGTGACGTTTGTGCTCGGGCCAAGCCTTGTTGTTCTCGGGCTAGTGGATTATTGTTGCCCTTGCCTATTCCTAAGAGGCCTTGGACGCACATCTCGATGGATTTTATTTCAGATCTGCCTGTTTCTCAGAAGATGTCTGTCATCTGGGTGGTGTGTGACCGTTTTTCTAAGATGGTCCATTTGGTTCCTCTGCCCAAGTTACCTTCTTCTTCCGAGTTGGTTCCTCTGTTTTTTCAAAATGTTGTTCGTTTGCATGGTATTCCTGAGAATATCGTTTCTGACAGAGGGACCCAATTCGTGTCTAGATTTTGGCGGGCATTCTGTGCTAGGATGGGCATAGATTTATCTTTTTCGTCCGCTTTCCATCCTCAGACGAATGGCCAGACCGAGCGGATTAATCAGACCCTGGAGACATATCTGAGGTGTTTTGTGTCTGCTGACCAGGATGATTGGGTTGCTTTTTTGCCATTGGCGGAGTTCGCTCTCAATAATCGGGCCAGCTCTGCCACTTTGGTGTCCCCGTTTTTCTGTAATTCGGGGTTTCATCCTCGATTTTCCTCTGGTCAGGTGGAATCTTCGGATTGTCCTGGAGTGGATGCTGTGGTGGAGAGATTGCATCAGATCTGGGGGCAGGTGGTGGACAATTTGAGGTTGTCCCAGGAGAAGACTCAGCTTTTTGCCAACCGCCACCGTCGTGTTGGTCCTCGGCTTTCTGTTGGGGATTTGGTGTGGTTGTCTTCTCGTTTTGTCCCTATGAGGGTCTCTTCTCCTAAGTTTAAGCCTCGGTTTATCGGCCCGTATAAGATATTGGAGATTCTTAACCCTGTTTCCTTCCGTTTGGACCTCCCTGCATCCTTTTCTATTCATAACGTTTTTCATCGGTCATTATTGCGCAGGTATGAGGTACCGGTTGTGCCTTCCGTTGAGCCTCCTGCTCCGGTGTTGGTTGAGGGTGAGTTGGAGTACGTTGTGGAGAAAATTTTGGACTCTCGTGTTTCCAGACGGAGACTCCAGTATCTGGTCAAGTGGAAGGGATACGGCCAGGAGGATAATTCTTGGGTGAATGCATCTGATGTTCATGCCTCCGATCTGGTTCGTGCCTTTCATAGGGCCCATCCTGATCGCCCTGGTGGTTCTGGTGAGGGTTCGGTGCCCCCTCCTTGAGGGGGGGGTACTGTTGTGAATTTGGATTCTGGGCTCCCCCGGTGGCTACTGGTGGAATTGAACTGGTGTCTTCATCTTCTCTGTTCACCTGTTCCCATCAAGATGTGGGAGTCGCTATATAACCTTGCTGCTCTGTTAGTTTCTTGCCGGTCAACAATGTTATCAGAAGCCTCTCTGTGCTTGTTCCTGCTCCTAGACAACTACTAGATAAGTTGGACTCTTGTCCATGTTTGTTTTTGCATTTTGTTCCAGTTCACAGCTGTAGTTTCGTTACTGTGTCTGGAAAGCTCTTGTGAACGGGAATTGCCACTCTGGTGTTATGAGTTAATGCCAGAGTTTTAAAGTAATTTCTGGATGGTGTTTTTGATAGGGTTTTCAGCTGGCCATGAAAGTGTCCTTTCTGTCTTCTGCTATGTAGTAAGTGGACCTCAAATTTGCTAAACCTATTTTCATACTACGTTTGTTATTTCATCTCAACTCACCGCCAATACATGTGGGGGGCCTCTGTCTCCTTTCGGGGTATTTCTCTAGAGGTGAGCTAGGACTAATATTTTCCTCTGCTAGCTTTATTTAGTCCTCCGGCTGGGCTGGGCATCTAGAATCAACGTAGGCATGCTACCCGGCCACTGCTAGTTGTGCGTTAGGTTTAGTTCATGGTCAGCTCAGTTCCCATCTTCCAAGAGCTAGTTCCTATATATGCTTATGCTATGTTCTCTTGCCATTGAGATCATGACAGGCTATCCAGATCGATAGGCGTCTGCGGGAGCGCAAACCTGTGCACCATTTGGCGGTGTCTACTGAGAAGACGCCAGAGAATATGCAATGTGATAGAATTCTGTCCAGAAGTGAACGGCAGAATTTTAGACGAAAAAAAGGGTTGTGCTTCTATTGCGGTGATTCAACTCATGTTATATCAGCATGCTCTAAGCGTACTAAGAAGCTTGATAAGTCTGTTTCAATTGGCACTTTACAGTCTAAGTTTATTCTATCTGTGACCCTGATTTGTTCTTTATCATCTATTACCGCGGATGCCTATGTCGACTCTGGCGCCGCTTTGAGTCTTATGGATTGGTCCTTTGCCAAACGCTGTGGGTATGATTTGGAGCCTCTTAAAACTCCTATACCCCTGAAGGGGATTGACTCCACCCCATTGGCTAGCAATAAACCACAATACTGGACACAAGTAACTATGCGGATTAATCCGGATCACCAGGAGATTATTCGCTTTCTTGTGCTGTATAACCTACATGATGTGTTGGTGCTTGGATTGCCATGGCTGCAATCTCATAACCCAGTCCTTGACTGGAAAGCTATGTCTGTGTTAAGCTGGGGATGTAAGGGGACGCATGGGGACGTACCTGTGGTTTCCATTTCATCATCTATTCCCTCTGAGATTCCTGAATTCTTGACTGAATATCGTGACGTTTTTGAAGAACCTAAGCTTGGTTCATTACCTCCGCACCGGGAGTGCGATTGTGCCATAGATTTGATTCCGGGTAGTAAATACCCTAAGGGTCGTTTATTTAATCTGTCTGTGCCTGAACATGCTGCTATGCGAGAATATATAAAGGAGTCCTTGGAAAAGGGACATATTCGTCCTTCGTCATCTCCCTTAGGAGCCGGTTTTTTCTTTGTGGCTAAGAAAGATGGCTCTTTGAGGCCGTGCATTGATTATCGGCTTTTGAATAAAATCACGGTTAAATATCAATATCCGTTGCCACTGCTGACTGATTTGTTTGCGCGCATAAAGGGGGCCAAGTGGTTCTCTAAGATAGATCTCCGTGGGGCGTATAATTTGGTGCGAATTAAGCAGGGGGATGAGTGGAAAACCGCATTTAATACGCCCGAGGGCCACTTTGAGTATTTGGTGATGCCTTTTGGTCTTTCAAATGCCCCTTCAGTCTTTCAGTCCTTTATGCATGACATTTTCCGTGATTATTTGGATAAATTTATGATTGTGTATCTGGATGATATTTTGATTTTTTCGGATGACTGGGACTCTCATGTCCAGCAGGTCAGGAGGGTTTTTCAGGTTTTGCGGTCTAATTCCTTGTGTGTGAAGGGTTCTAAGTGCGTTTTTGGGGTTCAGAAGATTTCCTTTTTGGGATATATTTTTTCCCCCTCTTCCATCGAGATGGATCCTGTCAAGGTTCAGGCTATTTGTGATTGGACGCAACCCTCTTCTCTTAAGAGTCTTCAGAAATTTTTGGGCTTTGCTAACTTTTATCGTCGATTTATTGCTGGTTTTTCTGATGTTGTTAAACCATTGACTGATTTGACTAAGAAGGGTGCTGATGTTGCTGATTGGTCCCCTGCTGCTGTGGAGGCCTTTCGGGAGCTTAAGCGCCGCTTTTCTTCTGCCCCTGTGTTGCGTCAGCCTGATGTTGCTCTTCCTTTTCAGGTTGAGGTCGACGCTTCTGAAATCGGAGCTGGGGCGGTTTTGTCGCAGAGAAGTTCCGATTGCTCCGTGATGAGACCTTGTGCTTTTTTCTCGCGTAAATTTTCGCCCGCCGAGCGGAATTATGATGTTGGGAATCGGGAGCTTTTGGCCATGAAGTGGGCTTTTGAGGAGTGGCGTCATTGGCTTGAGGGGGCTAGACATCAGGTGGTGGTATTGACTGACCACAAAAATCTAATTTATCTTGAGTCCGCCAGACGCCTGAATCCTAGACAGGCGCGCTGGTCGTTGTTTTTCTCTCGGTTTAATTTTGTGGTGTCCTACCTGCCGGGTTCTAAGAATGTTAAGGCGGATGCCCTTTCTAGGAGTTTTGAGCCTGACTCCCCTGGTAATTCTGAACCTACAGGTATCCTTAAGGATGGAGTGATATTGTCTGCCGTTTCTCCAGACCTGCGGCGGGCCTTGCAGGAGTTTCAGGCGGATAGACCTGATCGTTGCCCACCTGGTAGACTGTTTGTTCCTGATGATTGGACCAGTAAAGTCATTTCTGAGGTTCATTCTTCTGCGTTGGCAGGTCATCCTGGAATCTTTGGTACCAGGGATTTGGTGGCAAGGTCCTTCTGGTGGCCTTCCCTGTCTCGAGATGTGCGAGGCTTCGTGCAGTCTTGTGACGTTTGTGCTCGGGCCAAGCCTTGTTGTTCTCGGGCTAGTGGATTGTTGTTGCCCTTGCCTATCCCGAAGAGGCCCTGGACGCACATCTCGATGGATTTTATTTCGGATCTTCCTGTTTCTCAGAAGATGTCTGTCATCTGGGTGGTGTGTGATCGTTTCTCTAAGATGGTCCATTTGGTTCCCCTGCCTAAGTTGCCTTCTTCTTCCGAGTTGGTTCCTCTGTTTTTTCAAAATGTGGTCCGTTTGCATGGTATTCCGGAGAATATCGTTTCTGACAGAGGTACCCAATTCGTGTCTAGATTTTGGCGAGCATTCTGTGCTAGGATGGGCATAGATTTGTCTTTCTCGTCTGCTTTCCATCCTCAGACTAATGGCCAGACCGAGCGGACGAATCAGACCTTGGAGACATATTTGAGGTGTTTTGTGTCTGCAGATCAGGATGATTGGGTTGCTTTTTTGCCTTTAGCGGAGTTTGCCCTCAATAATCGGGCCAGCTCTGCCACCTTGGTGTCTCCCTTTTTCTGTAATTCGGGGTTTCATCCTCGATTTTCTTCTGGTCAGGTGGAATCTTCGGATTGTCCTGGAGTGGATGCTGTGCTGGAGAGGTTGCATCAGATTTGGGGGCAGGTAGTGGACAATTTGAAGTTGTCCCAGGAGAAGACTCAGCTTTTTGCCAACCGCCGGCGTCGGGTTGGTCCTCGGCTTTGTGTTGGGGACTTGGTGTGGTTGTCTTCTCGTTTTGTCCCTATGAGGGTTTCTTCTCCCAAGTTTAAGCCTCGGTTCATCGGCCCGTACAAGATATTGGAGATTCTTAACCCTGTGTCCTTCCGTTTGGACCTCCCTGCATCTTTTTCTATTCATAATGTTTTTCATCGGTCATTATTGCGCAGGTATGAGGTACCGGTTGTGCCTTCCGTTGAGCCTCCTGCTCCGGTGTTGGTTGAGGGCGAGTTGGAGTACGTTGTGGAAAAAATCTTGGACTCCCGTGTTTCCAGACGGAAACTCCAGTATCTGGTCAAATGGAAGGGATACGGTCAGGAGGATAATTCTTGGGTGACTGCCTCTGATGTTCATGCCTCCGATTTGGTCCGTGCCTTTCATAGGGCTCATCCTGATCGCCCTGGTGGTTCTGGTGAGGGTTCGGTGCCCCCTCCTTGAGGGGGGGGTACTGTTGTGAAATTGGATTTTGGGCTCCCCCGGTGGCCACTGGTGGAATTGAACTGGTGTGCATCATCCTCTCTGTTCACCTGTTTCCATCAGGATGTGGGAGTCGCTATTTAGCCTTGCTCCTCTGTCACTTCCATGCCGGTCAACATTGTAATCAGAAGCCTTTCTGTGCATGTTCCTGCTGCTAGACAACTCCCAGCTAAGTTGGACTTTAGTCCTTGTTTGTTTTTGCATTTTGTTCCAGTTCACAGCTGTAGTTTCGTTTCTGTGTCTGGAAAGCTCTTGTGATCTGAAATTGCCACTCTGATGTTATGAGTTAATACTAGAGTCTTAAAGTAATTTCAGGATGGTGTTTTGATAGGGTTTTCAGCTGACCATGAAAGTGCCCTTTCTGTCTTCCTGCTATCTAGTAAGCGGACCTCAATTTTGCTAAACCTATTTTCATACTACGTTTGTCATTTCATCTAAAATCACCGCCAATATTTGTGGGGGCCTCTGTCTGCCTTTCGGGGAAATTTCTCTAGAGGTGAGCCAGGACTATATTTTCCTCTGCCAGGATTAGTTAGTCCTCCGGCCGGCGCTGGGCGTCTAGGGATAAAACGCAGGCTACGCTACCCGGCTACTGTTAGTTGTGCGGCAGGTTTAGTTCATGGTCAGTTTAGTTTCCATCCTTCCAAGAGCTAGTTCTTATGTTTGCTGGGCTATGTTCTCTTGCCATTGAGAACCATAACAATATCCTGAGACATAAAAATACACAAAGAAAATGGGAGACGTTTATTAGCATCCTGGATAGGAACTGTGCACAATATATACAGTATGGGAATAAACATACTAGAAATAGGAGGAAACCAATATGGCTAAATAGAGCTGTAAGGGGCGCAATAAGTGACAGAAAGCATTTAGAGAATTAAAGGAAGTAAGTAGTGATGAGGCCTTAAATAAATACAGAAAATTAAATAAATTCTGTAAAAAGTAGTGTTGAGCATTCCGATACCGCAAGTATCGGGTATCGGCCGATATTTGCTGTATCGGAATTCCGATACCGAGATCCGATACTTTTGTGATATCGGGAATCGGTATCGGGATCGGTCACATGACCGCCACGCAACCAATCACAAGCTGCGTCATCTAAAGGTCTTTCAAGCGCTCATTCTTAGGAACGGAAGCTGCCGGTTACATCGGTAAGGTCCAGGCTGCGTCGGAGAGGTGAGTATATCAATATTTTTATTTTTATTCTTTATTTTACACATTAATATGTATCCCAGGGCCTGAAGGAGAGTTTCCTCTCCTTCAGACCCTGGGAACCATACAGGATACCTTCCGATACTTGGTGCCCCATTGACTTGTATTGGTATCGGGTATCGGTATCGGCGATATCCGATACTTTTCGGGTATCGGCCGATACTATCCGATACCGATACTTTCAAGTATCGGACGGTATCGCTCAACACTAGTAAAAAGCAAATCAAGGCAGCAAAGATTGAGACAGAGAGACTCATTGCCAGAGAGAGTAAAAATAATCCCAAAATATTCTTTAACTATGTAAATAGTAAGAAACTAAAACATGATAGTGTTGGCCCCCTTAAAAATAGTCTGGGTGAAATGGTGGATGAGGATGAGGAAAAAGCCAATATGCTGAATGACTTTTTTCATCAGTATTTACACAAGAAAATCCCATGGCAGACAATATGATCAGTGATAACAAAAATTCCCCATTAAATGTCACCTGTTTAACCCAGCAGGAAGTACGGCGGCATCTAAAAATCACTAAAATTGACAAATCACCAGGCCCGGATGGGATCCATCCCCGAGTACTGCAGGAATTAAGTACAGTCATTGATAGACCATTATTCTTAATCTTTAAAGACTCCATAATAGCAGGGTTTGTACCACAGGACTGGCGTATAGCAAATGTGGTGCCAATATTCAAAAAGGGACAAAAACTGTACTCGGAAATTATAGGCCAATAAGTTTAACCCCTTAATCCCATATGACGTACTATCCCGTCAAGGTGACCTGGGACTTAATTCCCAGTGACAGGATAGTACGTCATATGCGATCGGCCGCGCTCACAGGGGGAGCGCGGCTGATCGCGGCAGGGTGTCAGCTGACTATCGCAGCTGACATCCGGCACTATGTGTCACAGACCGCCCCCGGCACATTAACCCCCAGCACACTGCGATCAAACATGATCGCAGTGTACCGGCGGTACAGCGAAGCATCGCTCAGGGAGGGGGCTCCCTGCGTGCTTCCCTGAGACGATCGGTACAAGGCGATGTATTCACCTTGTACCGAGCGTCTCCTTCCTGCAGTCCCCAAATCCAAAATGGCCACGGGGCTGCATCTGGGTACTGCAGGGAGTACTTCCGGGTCCACAGCAGGCACTGGTAAGCCTGCAGCGCTGTAAGTCAGATCGCTGATCTGACAGAGTGCTGTGCAAACTGTCAGATCAGCAATTTGTGATGTCCCCCCTGGGACAAAGTAAAAATGTAAAAAAAGAAAATTCCACATGTGTAAAAAAAAAAAAAAAAATTCCTAAATAAAGAAAAAATATATACTGTATATATTATTCCCATAAATACATTTCTTTATCTAAATAAAAAAAAAACAATAAAAGTACACATATTTAGTATCGCCGCGTTCGTAACGACCCAACCTATAAAACTGTCACACTAGTTAACCCCTTCAGTGAACACCGTAAGAAAAAAAACGATCCAAAAAACAACGCTTTATTATTAAACAAACAAACAAACAAACTGAACAAAAAGTGGAATAACATGCGATCAAAAAGATGGATATAAATAACCATGGTACCGCTAAAAACGTCATCTTGTCCCGCAAAAAACAAGCCGCCATACAGCATCATAAGCAAAAAAATAAAAAGTTATAGTCCTCAGAATAAAGCGATGCCAAAATAATTATTTTTTCTATAAAATAGCTTTTATCGTATAAAAGCGCCAAAACATAATAAATGAGATATGGCTGTAATCGTACTGACCTGACAAATAAAACTTCTTTAGAAATTTTACCAAACGTGGAACGGTATAGACGCCTCCCCCAAAAGAAATTCATGAATAGCTGGTTTTTGGTCATTCTGCCTCACAAAAATCGGAATAAAAAGGGATCAAAAAAATGTCATGTGCCCGAAAATGTTACCAATAAAAACATCAACTTGTCCCGCAAAATACTAAACCTCACATGACTCTGTGGACCAAAATATGGAAAAATTGTAGGTCTCAAAATGTGGAGACGCAAAAACTTTTTTGCTATAAAAAGCGTCTTTTAGTGTGTGACAGCTGCCAATCATAAAAATCCGATATAAAAAAACGCTATAAAAGTAAATCAAACCCCCCTTCATCACCCCCTTAGTTAGGGAAAAATAATAAAATAAAAAAAATGTATTTATTTCCATTTTCCCATTAGGATTAGGGTTGGGGTTGGGGTTAGGGCTAGGGTTAGGGCTAGGGTTAGGGCTAGGGTTAGGGTTAGGGCTAGGGTTGGAGCTAAAGTTAGGGTTAGGGTTAGGGCTAAAGTTAGGGTTAAGGTTGGGGCTAAAGTTAGGGTTAGTGTTTGGATTACATTTATGGTTGGGATTAGGGTTAGGGGTGTGTCAGGGTTGGGGTGTGGTTAGGGTTACCATTGGGATTAGGGTTAGGGGTGTGCTTGGATTAGGGTTTCAGGAGTTTCCACTGTTCAGGCACATCAGGGGCCCTCCAAACGCAACATGGCGTCCGATCTCAATTCCAGCCAATTCTGCGTTGAAGAAGTAAAACAGTGCTCCTTCCCTTCCGAGGTCTCCCGTGCGCCCAAACAGGGGTTTACTCCAACATATGTGGTATCAGCGTACTCAGGACAAATAGGACAACAACTTTTGGGGTTCAAGTTCTCTTGTTATCCTTGGGAAAATAAAAATTTGGGGGGCTAAAATCATTTTTGTGGGAAAAAAAATGATTTTTTATTTTCACGGCTCTGCGTTGTAAACTGTAGTGAAACACCTTGGGGTTTAAAGTTCTCACAACATATCTAGTAAGTTCCTTGGGAGGTCTAGTTTCCAATATGGGGTCACTTGTGGGGGGTTTGTACTGTTTGGGTACATCAGGGGCTCTGCAAATGCAATGTGATGCCTGCAGACCAATCTATCTAAGTCTGCATTCCAAATGGCGCTCCTTCCCTTCTGAGCTCTGCCATGCACCCAAACAGTGGTTCCGCCCCACATACGGGGTATCAGCGTACTCAGGACAAATTGGAAAACAACTCTTGGGGTCCAATTTCTCCTGCTACCCTTGGGAAAATACAAAACTGGGGGCTAATATATCATTTTTGTGAAAAAAAAAAGGATTTTTTATTTTCACGGCTCTGCGTTATAAACTGTAGTGAAACACCTGGGGGTTCAAAGCTCTCAAAACACATCTAAATAAGTTCCTTAGGGGGTCTACTTTCCAAAATGGTGTCACTTGTGGGGGGATTCAATGTTTAGGCACATCAGGAGCTCTCCAAACACAACATGGCATCCCATCTCAATTCCAGTTAATTTTGCATTGAAAAGTCAAATGGCGCTCCTTCCCTTCCGAGCTCTGTCATGCGCCCAAACAGTGGTTTACCCCCATATATGGGGTATCAGCATACTCAGGACAAATTGTACAACAACTTTTGGGGTCCCTTTTGTCCTGTTACCCTTGGTATAATAAGACAAATTGGAGCTGAATTAAATTTTGTGTGAAAAAAAGTTAAATGTTCATTTTTATTTAAACATTCCAAAAATTCCTGTGAAACACCTGAAGGGTTAATAAACTTCTTGAATGTGGTTTTGAGCACCTTGAGGGGTGTAGTTTTTAGAATGGTGTCACACTTGGGTATTTTCTATCATATAGGCCCCTCAAAATTACTTCAAATGAGATGTGGTCCCTAAAAAAAATGGTGTTGTAAAAATGAGAAATTGCTGGTCAACTTTTAACCCTTATAACTCCCTAACAAAAAAAAAAATATGGTTCCAAAATTGTGCTGATGTAAAGTAGACATGTGGGAAATGTTACTTATTAAGTATTTTGCGTGACATACTGTATCTCTGTGATTTAAGGGCATAAAAATTAAAAGTTGGAAAATTGCGAAATTTTCTAAATTTTCGCCAAATTTCTATTTTTTTCACAAATAAACGCAAGTTATATCAAACAAATTTTACTACTATCATGAAGTACAATATGTCAGGAGAAAACAGTGTCAGAATCTCCAAGATCCGTTGAAGCGTTCCAGAGTTATAACCTCATAAAGGGACAGTGGTCAGAATTGTAAAAATTGGCCCGGTCATTAATGTGCAAACCACCCTCGGGGCTGAAGGGGTTAACCTCTACTGTGGGTAAAATCTTGGAGGGTATGCTAAGAGATGCTATGCTGGAGTATCTGAAGAGGACTAACCTTATGACCCAATATCAGCATGGGTTTACTAAGAACCGTTCCTGTCAGACAAATCTGATCAATTTCTATGAAGAGGTAAGTTCCGGACTGGACCAAGGGAACCCAGTGGACGTACTGTGTATGGACTTTTCAAAAGCTTTTGATACAGTGCCACAGAAAAGGTTGATGCATAAAATGAGAATAATTGGGATAGGGGAAAATAGGTCAGTGGGTTAAGAGCTGGCTCAGGGATAGGAAACAAAGGGTGGTTATTAATGGAGCACACTCGGACTGGGTCACGGTAAGCAGTGGGATACCACAGGGGTCAGTATTGGGCCCTTTTCTTTTTAACATATTTAATAATGACCTTGTAGGGGCATACAGAGCAGAATTTCAATATTTGCAGATGACATTAAACTCTGCAGGGTAACCAATACAGAGGAGGACAATTTTATATTACAGGATGATTTATGTAAACTGGAAGCTCGGGCTGATAAATGGCAAATGAGCTTTAATGGGGATAAATGTAAGGTCATGCACTTGGGCAGAAGTAATACAATGTATAACTATGTGCTTAATTCTAAAATTCTGGGCAAAACCGTCAATGAAAAAGATCGGGGTTTATGGGTGGATGACAAACTCACATTTAGTAGCCAGTGTCAGGCAGCTGCTACAAAGGCAAATCAAATAATGGGATGCATTAAAAGAGGCATAGATGCTCATGAGGAGAACATAATTTTACCCCTTTACAAGTATCTAGTTTGACCACACTTAGAATACTGTGTACAGTTCTGGTCTCTGGTGTATAAGAAAGACATAGCTGAACTAGAGCGGGTGCAGAGAATAGCGACCAAGATTATTAGAAGACTGGGGGGTCTGCAATACCAGGATAAATTATTACACTTGGGGCTATTTAGTTTGGAAAAACGAAGGCTAAGTGGTGATCTTATTTTAACATATAAATATATGAGGGGACAGTACAAAGACCTTTCTGATGATATTTTTAATCATAGACCTGAGACAGGGACAAGGGGGGCATCCTCTACGTCTGGAGGAAAGAAGGTTTAAGCATAATAACAGATGCGGATTCTTTACTGTAAGAGCAGTGAGACTATGGAACTCTCTGCCGTATGATGTTGTGATGAGTGATTCATTACTAAAATTTAAGAGGGGACTGGATGCCTTTCTTGAAAAGTATAATGTTACAGGTTATATATACTAGCTTCCTCGATAGGGCGTTGATCTATGGAACTAGTTTGATTCCCGTATGTGGAGTCGGGAAGGATTTTTTTTGCCCAATGTGGAGCTTACTCTTTGCCACATGGGTTTTTTTTTTGCCTTCCTCTGGATCAACATGTTAGGGCATGTTAGGTTAGGCTATGGGTTGAACTAGATGGACTTAAAGTATTCCTTCAACCTTAATAACTATGTTACTATGTTATTTCCCAGTCAATCCCCTGTACCTTTAAACTCCTTGGGTCACAACCATAAAAAACCTTAAAATAGGCTTACCATTAATAGGGTACCATTTAATGGTACCATTAAATAGGGTACCATTTTAAGGATAGTTAAGTCCTCAATATTTTTTGCATTGCATTTATCACACACATGTTCCCTGACCCTTGCGTAATTGTCGGGAAGTGAGGTCTAGGGTTGAGCGAAACGGATCGGCAATTTTCAGAAGTCGCCGACTTTTGGCAAAGTCGGGTTTCATGAAACCCGACCCGACCCCTGTGTGGGGTCGGCCATGAAGTCGGCGATCTTCTGAATCTGGAATCGGAATTCCGATACCGATTCCCGATATGTTTAAGATATCGGGAATTGGTATCGGAATTCAGATTTAAGTGTAAAATAAAGAATTAAAATAAAAAATATCGCTATACTTACCCTCTGACGGACCCTGGTACTAACCGGGAACCTTCCTTCCTTAGAATCAGCCTTCCAGGACCTTGTGGTGACGTCGCGGTGATGTCGCGGCTTGTGATTGGTCGCGCGGCCGCCCATGTGACCGCTCGCGCGACCAATCACAAGCCGCGACGTCACCGTGACGTCACCGAAGGTCCTGGAAGGGCTGATTCTTAGGAAGGAAGGCTGCCGGAACGAAGCCGAGGGTGAGTATATTCCTATTAGGTATATACTCACCCTCGGACACGCCCTGCTTCTTTCCGGCAGCCTTCCTTCCTAAGAATCAGCCCTTCCAGGACCTTCGGTGACGTCACGGTGACGTCGCGGCTTGTGATTGGTCGCGCGAGCGGTCACATGGGCGGCCGCGCGACCAATCACAAGCCGCGACGTCACCGCGACGTCACCGCAAGGTCCTGGAAGGCTGATTCTAAGGAAGGAAGGTTCCCGGTTAGTACCAGGGCCCGTCAGAGGGTAAGTATAGTGATATTTTTTATTTTAATTCTTTATTTTACACTTAAAAAAATAAAACTTAAAACAGGGCCTGAAGGAGAGTTTCCGCTCCTTCAGACCCTGGGAACCATTGGAAACCCAATGCACTGCATTGGGTTTCGAGTTTCGGCCGACCCCGACCCCGACTTTTTTATAGGATCGGCCGATTTCACTCAACCCGACTTTTGAAAAAGTCGGGTTTCGTGAAACCCAACCCGATCCTATAAAAGTAAAGGTCGCTCAACCCTAGTGAGGTCTACATATAGCAATAAGCAGACATCTGTGTCATAGTAGATCACGCGAGTGGTACTGCAGGATATATATCTTTTAATCTTTTAATCTATCTAATCAAATATTTTTTGACCATCAGAAAACACAAAATCTGTGCTACTGATAATTTTGCAAGCCCGACAGTCACCACACGGGTAGCTACACTGTCTCAGTTTGCTGTTGAAAGAGCTAAAGGGATTGGACACCTTGGTAGGGTAGATATGGGCTGAGAAGGCATGAAGGAAAGCATTCACAGATGTGTCCTTTCAGAAAACATCCGTATGTATCATGCTCACCAGTTACATTGAGGAAATCAATTTTTTGTTGTTTTTTTTTCCTGTATTGTGACAACCCAATTATTATAGTGCTTTGGCACAAAGCACTATATTGTTATTCCATCGTGGTAAACTTCTTCTTAGGCTGGTTTCACACTTGCGTTTTTATCTGCATGCGTTTTTTAAAAAAAACGCATGTGTGAAAAACGCATGTAAACGCGGTAAAACGCATGCGTTTTTTAGACGCATGCGTTTTTATAGAAAAACACAAGAAAACACAAGAAAACACAAGAAAAAACAAGAAAACCCTAACCCTAACCCTACCCCTAACCCTAACCCTAAACGTGACTGAAATACATGGCACTGAAATACGTGCAACTGAAATACGTGGTACTTAAATATGTGGCACTTAAATACGTGGCATGTGGCACTTAAATACGTGGCACGTGGCACTTAAATACGTGGCACTTAAATACGTGGCACGTGGCACTTAAATATGTGGCACGTGGCACTTAAATACGTGGCACGTGGCACTTAAATATGTGGTACTTAAATACGTGGCACTTAGATACGTGGCACGTGGCACTTTAATACGTGGCACGTGGCACTTAAATATGTGGCACGTGGCATACGTGGCACTGAAATACGTGATACGTGGCACTTAAATACGTGGCAATATGACTGTCAGAAAATGTTCATTAAACGGTTAGGGGTGAGGTTAGGGGTAGAGTTAGGGTTAGGGTTTGGATCCCTTTATCACCTTGATGGTGGTGGGTGACTTTTCAGTGTGTTTTCTGGTTTTTTTCTATAAAAACGCATGCGTTTTTAGCGCAAACAAACGCATGTGCTTAAAAACGCATGCGTTTACATAGACAGCAATGCATTTTTTTGCCGCGAAAAAACGCATGCGTTTTTTCGCGGCAAAAAAACGCGCAAGAAAATACTGCAGGTAGCATTTTTGAAAATGAACGCATGCAGACAAAAAACGCATGCGTTTGAAAACGCGACCAAACGCATGTGCAAAAAACGCATGCGTTTTCAATGTTAAATATAGGGAAAAAAACGCATGCGTTTTTTGTGCAAAAAACTATGCAGACAAAAACGCAAGTGTGAAACCAGCCTTATTCTTATTATGGTGCTTGAACCCTCTAGGTTCAAGCAACATATTGTAATCCGATTTCTTATATTTTCTTCTTATTATTATGGTGCTTGAACCTCCTAGGTTCAAGCAACATATTGTAATCCGATTTCTTATATTTTCTTATTATTATTCTTCTCCGCGTTTTCCGCAATTAATGCGGCCCGAACCGCTCGGCGCAGAGACCCCGTTCAGGTGGCGTTTCAAAGCCCTCGGTGGGGACAGGTGTGCTATGACTTTTAAAGTCGATCTGATACGTAGTTTTTTTTAAAATCGCATTTTTTAAAAAAAAATTCCCATAGGAAATAATGGCGAACTTTCCATTACCCCTAACTTGACCTTCCAAAGATGGCAGCTATGCAAATGTACGGTGTCCATTTTAGGACATGATCATTTTTCAAAGTCAAACATCAGAATAAAGTGACTATGACACCCTCTCGTCCCGTGTGTAAAAGTAAGTGCGCCCCTGGCCCCGTGTGCAAAAGTAAGTGCGCCCCCGTGTGCAAAAGTAAGTGCGCCCCCGGCCCCGTGTGCAAAAGTAAGTGCGC
This sequence comes from Ranitomeya variabilis, assembly GCF_051348905.1. Taxonomy (NCBI): domain Eukaryota; kingdom Metazoa; phylum Chordata; class Amphibia; order Anura; family Dendrobatidae; genus Ranitomeya; species Ranitomeya variabilis. The sequence goes on along the minus strand of NC_135233.1, from coordinate 319,507,762 downwards.
CCCCGGCCCCGTGTGCAAAAGTAAGTGCGCCCCCGGCCCCGTGTGCAAAAGTAAGTGCGCCCCCGGCCCCGTGTGCAAAAGTAAGTGCGCCCCCGGCCCCGTGTGCAAAAGTAAGTGCGCCCCTGGCCCCGTGTGCAAAAGTAAGTGCGCCCCCGGCCCCGTGTGCAAAAGTAAGTGCGCCCCCGGCCCCGTGTGCAAAAGTAAGTGCGCCCCCGGCCCCGTGTGCAAAAGTAAGTGCGCCCCCGGCCCCGTGTGCAAAAGTAAGTGCCCCCCGGCCCCTTATGTGAAAAGTAAGTGCCCCCCGGCCCCGTATGTGAAAAGTAAGTGCCCCCCGGCCCCGTGTGTGAAAAGTAAGTGCCCCCCGGCCCCGTGTGTGAAAAGTAAGTGCCCCCCCGCCCCGTGTGTGAAAAGTAAGTGCCCCCCGGCCCCGTGTGTGAAAAGTAAGTGCTCCCCCGGCCCCGTGTGTGAAAAGTAAGTGCCCCCCGGCCCCGTGTGTGAAAAGTAAGTGCCCCCCCGGCCCCGTGTGTGAAAAGTAAGTGACCCACAACTCTGACCTGTATATAGGAGTCTGTATATAGGGGGATGTCTGTATATAGGAGTAGTGTCTGTATTTAGAGGGATATCTGTATATAGGAGTGTTGTCTGTATATAGAGGGATGTCTGTATATAGGAGTGATGTCTGTATATAGGGGGATGTCTGTATAAAGGAGTGGTGTCTGTATATAGGGGGATATCTGTATATAGGAGTGTTGTGTCTATATAGGGGGATGTCTGAATATAGGAGATATGTCTGTATATAGAGGGATGTCTGTATATAGGAGTGGTGTCTGTATATAGGGGGATGTCTGTATATAGGAGTGGTGTCTGTATATAGAGGGATTTCTGTATATAGGAGTGGTGTCTGTATATAGGGGGATGTCTGTATATAGGAGTGGTGTCTCTATATAGGGGGATGTCTGAATATAGGAGAGATGTCTGTATATAGAGGGATATCTGTATATAGGAGTGGTGTCTGTATATAGGGGGATGTCTGAATATAGGAGAGATGTCTGTATATAGAGGGATGTCTGTATATAGGAGTGGTGTCTGTATATAGGGGGATGTCTGTATATAGGAGTGGTGTCTGTATATAGGAGTGGTGTCTGTATATAGGGGATGTCTGTTTATAGGAGTGGTGTCTCCATATAGGGGGATGTCTGAATATAGGAGATATGTCTGTATATAGAGGGATGTCTGTATATAGGAGTGGTGTCTGTATATAGAGGGATGTCTGTATATAGGAGTGGTGTCTGTATACAGAGGGATGTCTGTATATAGAGGGATGTCTGTATATAGGAGTGGTGTCTGTATATAGGGGAATGTCTGTATATAGGAGAGATGTCTGTATATAGGGGGATGTTTGTATATAGGAGAGGTGTCTGTATATAGGAGTGGTGTCTCTATATAGAGGGATGTCTGTTTATAAGATTGGTGTCTGTATATAGGGGATGTCTATATATAGGAGAGGTGTCTGTATTTAGAGGGATGTCTGTATATAGGAGTGGTGTCTGTATATAGAGGGATGTCTGTATATAGGAGTGGTGTTTGTATATAGAGGGATGTCTGTATATAGGGGGATGTCTGCATATAGGAGTGATGTCTGTATATAGGGGGATGTCTGTATATAGAAGTGGTGTCTGTATATAGGGGGATGTCTGTATAAAGGAGTTGTGTCTGTACATAGAGGGATGTCTGTATATAGGAGTGGTGTCTCTATATAGGGGGATGTCTGTTGTTGTGAACTCTATTTTTGGGCTCCCTCTAGTGGTCACAAGCGGTACTGTGTAGTGTTGTCTTTCTGCAGGTTGGCTTCATCACCTGGTTCGTTATCCTTTGTTGGTTTCCTATTTAGCTCACCTGGATACTCAGTTCCTTGCCTGCTATCAATGTATTCAGTGCTCTTCAGATTCCTGGTGACTACCTTGCTCCCAGTCTCTCCAAGACAAGCTAAGTTTTTGTTTGTTCAGTTTCTGATTATCAGCGTTCATCATGTTTTTTGTCCAGCTTGTTAAAATGTGATTTCTTACTTGCTGGTTGCTCTAGGGGACTGAGTTTCTCCCCTCACACCGTTAGTTGGTGTGAGGGTTCTTGAAATCTCAGTGTGGATATTTTGTAAGGGTTTTTTACTGACCGCATAGACCCCTTTTCTATTTTCTGCTATCTAGAATTAGTGGGCCTCTTTTGCTGAATCTGCTTCCACCCCTGTTACAAGAGAACCGTTAGTTGGTGTGGGGGTTCTTGAAATCTCAGTGTGGATATTTTGTAAGGGTTTTTTACTGACCGCATAGACCCCTTTTCTATTTTCTGCTATCTAGAATTAGTGGGCCTCTTTTGCTGAATCTGCTTTCACCCCTGTGTATGTGTTTTCCTCTTACCTCACTGTTATTATATGTTGGGGGCTTCTATATCTTTTGGGGATTATTTCTCTGGAGGCAAGAGAGGTCTTTCTTTCTCTCTAGGGGTAGTTAGTTCCTCAGGCTGGCTCGAGACGTCTAGGATTTTAGACACATTCACCGGCTGCCTCTGGTGTGGTTGGATAGGTTCAGTTTTGCGGTCAGTCCAGTTTTCCACCTCCCTAGAGCTTGTCCTATGTTTAGTCACCTTGCTGGATTAATTTGTGATCCTCAACCACTAAGGATCATAACAGTCTGTATATAGTAGAGATGTCTGTATATAGGGGGATGTCTGTATATAGGAGTGGTGTCTCTATATAGGGGGATGTCTGAATATAGGAGTGGTGTCTGTATATAGGGGGATGTCTGTATATAGGAGTGGTGTCTGTATATAGAGGGATGTCTGTATATAGGAGTGGTGCCTGCATATAGGAGTGGTATCTGTATATAGAAGGATGTCTGTATATTGTAGTGGTGTCTCTTTATAGGGGTATGTCTGTATATAGGAGTGGTATCTGTATATAGAGGGATCTCTGTATATGGTAGTGGTGTCTGTATATAGAGGGATGTCTGTATGTAGGAGTTGTGTCTGTATATAGGAGTGGTGTCTGTATATAGGAGTGATGTCTGTATATAAGAGGATGTGGCTACCGAGAGGCTGTGTGCTCCAAAGTGGCTACCAAGGATTCCTGCATGCCAAAATGGCTACCAAGGGGCCACAGTTGCTAACAAGGGGCCCCGCACATCAAAGTGGCTACCAAGGGGCCAAATTGGATACCCAGGGGCAGGGCCCTGCATGCCAGACTTGCTCCTGAGGTTCATTGGCAGCTGGCAGCGCTGTTCAAGCACCATGTATTTCCTTCAGGAAATGCCCATCTAGTTATTATTCTTCTCCGCGTTTTCCGCAATTAATGCGGCCCGAACCGCTCGGTGCAGATACCCCGTTCAGGTGGCGTTTCGAAGCCCTCGGTGGGGACAGGTGTGCTATGACTTTTATAGTCGATCCGATATGCAGTTTTTTTTAAAATCGCATTTTAAAAAAAAAATTTCCCATAGGAAATAATGGCGAACTTTCCATTACTCCCAACTTGACCTTCCAAAGATGGCAGCTATGCAAATGTACGGTGTCCATTTTAGGACATGATCATTTATCAAAGTCAAACATCAGAATAAAGTGACTATGACACCCTCTCGTCCCGTGTGCAAAAGTAAGTGCGCCCCCGGCCCCGTGTGCAAAAGTAAGTGCGGCCCCGTGTGCAAAAGTAAGTGCGCCCCCGGCCCCGTGTGCAAAAGTAAGTGCACCCCCGGCCCTGTGTGCAAAAGTAAGTGCGCCCCTGGCCCCGTGTGCAAAAGTAAGTGCGCCCCCGGCCCCGTGTGCAAAAGTAAGTGCGCCCCCGGTCCCGTGTGCAAAAGTAAGTGCGCCCCCGGCCCCGTGTGCAAAAGTAAGTGCGCCCCGGTCCCGGGTGTGCAAAAGTAAGTGCGCCCCGGTCCCGGGTGTGGAAAAGTAAGTGCGCCCCGGTCTTGGGTGTGGAAAAGTAAGTGCTCCCCTGGTCCCGGGTGTGGGAAAGTAAGTGGCCCCCCTGGTCCCGTGTGCGAAAAGTGCTGCTGTAAAGCTGGCAGCGCTGTTCAAGCACCATGTATTTCCTTCAGGAAATGCCTATCTAGTTCTTCTTATTATTATTAGGCTTTTTTCCGCAATTAATGCGGCCCAAACCGTAAAACGCACAGACTCCAGTGAGGTGTCATTTCGAAGCCAGCGTCCACGAGAGGTGTGCTAAGTTTTTTTCATGTCGATCGGATTTGTAGTTTTGGTGCAATTTGCATTTGAAAATTGTTTCCCCCTCATTGGAAAGCATTGTTTCAATGCATTTATATAGGGAAATTTTCCCATATGTTTATAATGGGCTGGTTTCTGAGGCAATTTCTAAAAATAACTGCCAAATGCCACCTGGCTGATTAGCTCATTGATATGAGCAGTCAGACACAGTTACTATGCCAACGCCTACGAACTGTACCAAGACACAGTTTTGTCAGATAATATCAGCTCTTAAAGTGACAGCACAGCACAATTCCAAAGCACTCTCTGTAGTCTTATTATTATTACTAGATGGTGGCCCGATTCTAACTCATCGGGTATTCTAGAATATGCATGTCCACGTAGTATATTGCACAGCCACATAGTATACAGCGCAGAGCCGCGCAGTATGCAGCGCAGAGCCGCGCAGTATACAGCGCAGAGCCGCGCAGTATACAGCGCAGAGCCGCGCAGCATACAGCGCATAGCCGCGCAGCATACAGCGCAGAGCCACGCAGCATACAGCGCAGAGCCGCGCAGCATATAGCGCAGAGCCACGCAGTATACAGTGCAGAGCCACGTAGTTATACTGCCCAGTCACATAGTATATTGTCCAGTCACATAGTATACTGCATATCCCTGTTAAAAAAAAAAATAATTAAAATAAAAAATAGTTACATACTCACCTCCTGGAGCGGCCGGTACCTAATGCATGTTACACCTCCTAGAGCGGCCGGTACACGATGCTTGTTGCACCTCCTGGAGCGGCCGGTACCCGATGCTTGTTGCACCTCCTTGAGCGGCCGGTACCCGATGTTTGTTGCTCGCTCCGGTCCCAAGAGTGCATTGTGGTCTCACGAGATGATGACGTAGCGGTGTTGTGAGACCACACGTCATCATCTCGCGAGACCGCAATGCATGCAGCGGTGACCGGGGCGTCGCGCGGAGCGGGAAAGGCCGGTTCCTGATCCGGAGGGTCCACCGGAGGATGAGTATGTAACTATTTTTTATTTTTTTAATTATTTTTAACATTAGATATTTTTACTATTCATGCTGCATAAGCAGCATCAATAGTAAAAAGGTGGTCACACAGGGTTAATAGCAGCGTTAACCGAGTGCGTTACACCACGGTCAACGCTGCCATTAACCCTGTGTGAGCGCTGACCGGGGGGGAGTATGCGGGCGCCGGGCAGTGAGTGCGGGGAGTAAGGAGCGGACATTTTCTTCCATACTGTGCGCGTCGCTGATTGGTCGTGGCAGCTATGACAGGCAGCTGCCGAGACCAATCAGCGAACGAATAACGGTGACAGAAAGACGGAAGTGCCCTTAGACAATTATATAGTAGATTACCCCGCTCACCAATTCGGACCCCGAGTGGCCCCACCCACCAAATCGGACCCCGAGTGGACCCACCCACCAAATCGGACCTTGAGGTTCCCCGCCCACCGAATCGGACCCAGAGTGACCGCGCCCACAGAATCGGACCGAAAGTGACCCCGCCCACTGAATCGTACCTAGATTTACCCCTCCCACAAAATCAGACCCAGATTGACCCAACCCACCAAATTGGACTGCCTGAGGGGCACCCAAGTGTGAAAGTCTTGCAGGGGCAGCCTGTGCACCATTCCAAAGCACTATCTGTAGTTCCTTCAGGAAATACCCATCTAGTTTTGACTGTTACCCATGTGACAATTGTTGTTTCCTTCTTTATGTACATCTCTGATATATGTTTTTTAAAGATAAATTTGGATTAATAAAATTTACTTGTTTATATTTATTAAGTCAGCACTCCAATTTCTTTAGTCTTACTTAAATTAGTAGTAAGGCATCTACCAAATATATGCAACCCATCTCTAGCAAGAAGTCCACATAGGTAATTCAGACCATGGTCAATAAGCCCAAAACGTGGCTTATGGCACTATCGACGTAGCCAGTCATTTACCTGTAGAATCCTGTTTAATCTTCTTGGTCCATGTCCAATCCGTGGGAGGATGGATGAGAAGATGACCTGCCCTCTCAGTTCCTTCACTTTTCCGCCTAGGTCTTCAAAGTTGGTGCATATAATGTCCAGGTCCTTTCTTGCTCTGTCATTTGTTCCTACGTATATTATTAGACATGGTTAGTCGTCCGCAGCACTGAAGAGCCTTGATACCCTATCAGACACATCTTTGATTTGGGCAACTGGAAGGCAACACATAGAATCATAGAAGGGTAGAGTTGGAAGGGACCTCCTTGGTCATCTGGTCCAACCCCCTGTTCAAAGCAGGATTCACTATATCATACCACACAGATGTCTGTCCTGCCTCTGTTTGAAAACTTCCATGGAAGGAGAACTCACCACCTCTTGTGGCAGTCTGTTCCACTCATTGATCACCCTAACTGTCAAAAAGTTTTTCCTAGCAACTAATAACTAATTCCATTGCTTGTAGTCTTTCCTTGTGCAAATGAGAATAAAGATGATCCTTCTACAATGTGACAGCTCTTGAGATATTTGTAGACAGCTATTAAGTCTCCTCTCAGTCTTCTTTTTTGCAAGCTAAACATTCCCAAATACTGTATCTGTCCTCATAGGACATGGTTTGCAGACTGGTCACCATTCTGGTCGCTGTTCTCTGAACTTGCGCCAGTTTGTTGATGTCTTTTTTAAAATGTGGTGCCCAAAACTGGAATAAAGTATTCCAGATGAGGTCTGACCAAAGAGGAGTAGAGGGCAATAATGACTTTGTGTGATCTAGACTGTATGTTTCTGTTAAAAAATCCCAGAATTGCATTTGCCTTTTTGCTGCTGCATCACACTGTTGACTCATGTTCAGTTTATGATCTATTAGTATACCCAAGTCTTTTTCACATGTGCTGTTGCTTAGCCCTATTCCTCCCATTTTTATTGCCCAGATGTAGTACTTTGCATTTTTCCTTGTTAAAAACTATTCTGTTAGTTGCTGCCCACTGCTCTTATTTATTTATATCTTTTTGAATCCTCTTTCTCTTCTCTAGTACTAGCTATCCCTCCTAGCTTTGTGTCATCAGCAAATTTAATCAGTGTACTCCCAATTCCTTCATCTTAATCATTGATAAATATGTTGAACAATACAGGGTCCAGGACAGAACGCTGAGGTACCCCACTTGAGACATTCTTCCAACTGGATGTGCAGCCATTTACTACCACTCTTTGGGTCTGATCATTAGGCCAGTTATGAATCCACCTAACAGTTGCCTTGTCCATTCCATACTTAGTCATTTTTTCAATAAGGATGGTGTGAGATACTTTGTGAAATGCTTTGCTGATGTCAAGATATACTATATCTACAGCATTTCCCTGATCCAACCAGTCAGTGATTCTGTCATAGAAGGAAATTAAGTTAGTCTGACATGACTTATTAGTTACAAACCCATGCTGACTCTGGTTAATCACTTCATTCTTATCCAGGTACTTACATACATGTTATTTAATAATTTGATCAAAGATCTTTCCTGTTATAGAAGTCATACTCATAGAAGTCAGACTCACCAGCCTATAGTTTCCTGGGTCCACCTTCTTCCCCTTTTTGAAGATAGGAACAACATTTGCTCTTCTCCAGTCTTCTGGAACTTCTCCTGTTCTCCAAGAATTTTCAAAGATTATGGAGAGTGGTGAGATTACTCATGAGGTAATTTTGAGTCGACAGATAGCGACTTATGTTCCTCTCAGTAGTGAATCCCCTACAACCACAGCTCTACTTTCTTCTTTACCACAGCTCTTCTATATCTCCCTTCAAGAGACTTCTTATGTCTTACTGGAATGTTTTTTGCGGTCAAAGCAATTTTTTGATGTACATCTTCATAGTTGTCCTCAAGCCTGTGTCCCATCCCCTGTTGACGCAGCTAAAGTAGTGAAACTGTCATGGTCAGGACATGGTTAATGTCCTGTGCTCTCAGGGTTAATGTTGCTAGCCTCTTTCCCAAAATAGGAGGGGTATTTATACTCGCTCCTAACCTGGTTTCCCTGTCATCTATAGATTCTGTTTCTGTCTGTATGTGTGACTTCTGGAGTGTGTGTCCGGCTTGCATAGTGTTATCTTGCTTTCCGTGCTTTACTCTGTTTGGTTTCCTGGCTTACTGAACTCTGGCTTTGCTTCTGACGATCCCCTGTCTCTCCGTTTTGGTACCTCGTAATCTCCTGGCTACGACCTCTGCTTGTTTGATTATTCTTTAGTGCTTGTCCCTTCTCTGTTTCCCCGGTGTCTGGCTCCGCCTCCTTACCTCCTACCACTCTGTCACATGGTCTAAGGTCCTGTTCATTACCTGTACACTCTGTTTCATGTCAAAGGTCCCGTGGGTTCAGGTTAGTAACTTAACGTCTTGCTCAGCTGCTGTGTGCAGCTTCCCCTGCAGCATTGATACCTGGGCGCCGTGACAGAAACATGTTTGGGGACTAGTGCTTTAAATACACTGTCGTATTCTGCCAGTTAAGTTACAGCATCCCAGGGTGCTATGCACTATATCAATGCAGAGAGCAATAAGCATTTTAATATAAAATTAAGATAATTTATGCAGATTAAGGTCTGAATTTTATACCTAAATTGTTCACAATTTTAGATAAAAATGAAAAGTTACATTTTAAAGCCATCCAGTGAGGGTTTACTTGGGGTTCTCTCCAACTTGTTAAATAGTTGTACTGCATGAGAGCCTGGTAGTGGTTCTTTAGCGGTATGAGAGCTGACATCCTCTTCATCCTCCTGCTTTTCTAGGTCACATGCTTCTATTTTTCTTCATCTGCAGGTACATTGAAATGTGCTTCACTTCGAACACTCTGTTATTTCTACTCTGTCGTTAGGTTCTGCAGGAATGCTGAAAAGTTATTTTCTTCTAACATACTGAATAAATTCTTCTGCTCTGTCAAAGAAATCCTTATCTTCTTTAATGAGCTTCAGTGTGGCTATTCTCTCCTGAAGACTTTGCACCTTTTTTCTGCTAACAGAGTCTCAAGATAGCTTGAAGATGAGGTTTTCCATCCTTGCCTCAAATTCTGACAACTAAACAAAATCATGATTAAAAATACTTAAACACTTCCACTCATCCCTGACCTATAAATTAAGCTTCTGGGGGCCAAGCTGTTTTCTAAAGTTGATCTTAGAGGGGCTTACAATTTGATACTCATCTGGAAGCGTGATGCGTGGAAAATGGCATTTTTAACATCTAAGGGTCTATTTGAAAGCCTTGTCATGCCATTCGCATTATCCAATGTACCTGCAATTTTTCAAAATTTTATGAATGATATTTTTATGATAGCATTGGAAGATATGTTATGATTTACCTGGATGTCCGTATTGTGTTGCAAAAGTTGAGGGAGGAGTCTTTGTTTGTTAAATTAGAGAAATTTGTTTTTTTCTGTTCTGGAAATTTCATTTTTGGGGTTATCATGTCAGCAGAAGGGTTTAAAATGGACCCTGGGAAGTTGCAGGCCATAACTAATTGGGTTCAACCTTGTGATCTTAAGGTTTTGCAGTGTTTTATGGGATTTTGCTAACTACTGTAGAAAATTTATCAAGAGTTTGTCTCAGATTGCTAAACATCTTACTGTCCTTACATGTAAGGGTGCAAATCTCAATGTTTGGTAGCCAGATACTATCAGGGCTTTCGAAAAATTAAAAGTGCGTTTCATGTCTGCTCCCATTCTGATCTCCAAAGACTTTCCATTGTGGAAGTAGATGCTTTGTAGGTCGCAGTTGGGGAAGTTTTATTGCAGGGGCCCAAAATGACCTTTGACGAATGGAGTTTTTTTTGGAGGGGCCATTTCATCCAGTTGCTGTGGTCACTAGTCACAAGAATCTATCTTACAATGAATCAGCTAGAAGGTTGTGGATTCTTGAAGAGTCTGAAATTCCCTCCAATACTTCATACACTCGAGAGCAGAGAAGAGATCCTTGGTCCTAGCTTGAGATGTGAAGGCTGATCGGTTAGTCAGAGTCTTCCATCTAAAATTTACTGGGAAGATTGGGGGGCCAGTGGCCTTCCATTGGAAGAAAGGGTACACACCTCAGTGTGTCTGGGATGCAATAACTGACAGGTCAGCTGTCCAATTTGGTACAGGGACATGCTGAAGTTGTCAGTACTTTGATTGAAAGCTCTGTCATCCAGTCTGGTGCAGTGCTTGCTGAGTTGTCAGTGTGCTTATTGACAGCTCATCCATCCAACCTGAGACTGGTAGGGGCTGGCTGTCTCCAGCTGTTCATTATCCCTGGAGATTGCTAGGCTACAAAACTGACCTTGGACCTCATTCTGACCATCCATCTGTTTAAACCCTTCTGCTCTGATCTGCTATCCTCTTGATATTCTGACCATGAAACATTACCTGACTATGCCTTTTTCTCTTACTTCTGTTTATATTATACCTTCCTGGCTTTTGACCTCAGACTCCTGACTATTCTGTCCCACTGCTTGACCATGAGAAGTGACTCCGCATCACAGAACTCCAACTCTCTGGGTACTTGCGAGTCACGTGATGGGCAATTACACAGACAAAACAAACACTCCTTTGATTTTGTAACTTCCAACCAACTGTGGTCATCACTCATTAATTTGAATGACTGATGTTGATTTTTGAAACCTGAATCAACAATTTGCTTTAGATGCTCCACCTCCAAAGCCTGGACACTTAGAAGTTGGACAATTAGCTCCCATTGCTCGCAGTGACCTTCAGGAGTTCTACCTCTTGAAGTCTCTGCTCAGAATGTACAGTGGTAGTAGCCACTCGAATGGTTACTTGTTCTCTGGTTGCCAGGATTGCTGTTGTCACACTTCCTTAAGAAGCTGATGGAAGGAAAGAGAAATCTGCTTTTTATCACAATACCTCATTTGCTGAGCAATAGGATCATGAGTCAGGGCTCCTTCGAGCACTAAAGGTACCGTCACATTAAGCGAAGCTGCAGCGATATAGACAATGATGCCGATCGCTGCAGCATCGCTGTTTCGTCGTTGTGTGTGGTTACCCGGGGTTACCCGAAGTCCCCGGGTAACCAGGGTAAACATCGGGTTACTAAGCGCAGGGCTGCGCTTAGTAACCCGATGTTTACCCTGGTTACCATTGTAAATGTAAAAAAAAACAAACACTACATACTTACATTCCGGTGTCTGTCGGGTCCCCCGACGTCCGCTTCCCTGCACTGTGTAAGCGCCGGCCCTAAAGCAGAGCAGTGACGTCACCGCTGTGTCCGCTTTACGGCTGGCCGGCGCTGACACAGTGCAGGGAAGCGGACGCCGGGGGACCCGACAGACACCGGAATGTAAGTATGTAGTGTTTGGTTTTTTTTACATTTACAATGGTAACCAGGGTAAATATCGGGTTACTAAGCGCGGCCCTGCGCTTAGTAACCCGATGTTTACCCTGGTTACCAGTGAAGACATCGCTAAATCTGCGTCACACTTACTGATTCAGCGATGTCAGCGGGTGATCCAGCGACGAAATAAGGTGCTGGCCTTCTAGCTCCGACCAACGATGTCACAGCAGGATCCTGATCGCTGCTGCGTGTCAAACACAACGATATCGCTATCCAGGATGCTGCAACATCACGGATCGCTATAGTTATCATTGTTAAGTTGTTCAGTGTGAAGGTATCTTTAATCCAAGCAACACTGGTCAACTTGTCTGGCTTTAGTTTGCCCTTGGATACTATTCTATGCACCAGCTTATTCAATTAATATAGGTAATCCAACATCTTCTCACCAAAGTCCTTTTAAGCGGTGCAGAGTTTACAAATTAGATCTGTGCATTTTATAGAGCTGACATGTAATCTTTAGACAATGTTTCCAGGTGGCTTGGCCAAGCACTTCCATAACAGGACCTCTCAGACTCTCCACATTTCTCTGTTTCTTCACAGCATTGGTGCACTGCCATTTTTCTAAATACTGCAGAGCAACATCCCTCTACATTTCATACCTTTCTTCACCAGCTGAGAATAACAAAAAAAAGTTTTCAGACAATGGAAGATCTCTTCAGACAGCAATATTGCAAACTGTGTGACTAACTTTTCCATGGCTGCCACTACCACATACACAGTAGTAGCAGTTTCCTGAGGCTTGCGTCCAGAGCGAGCAAGGGTGGGAGGTAAACATCTGCTAGACCTGCTAGGCTGTATACTTGACTCTAGATGCGATGCCTCTGCTGGAGGCCTCTCAGGTCAGATGATCTTCCACTGCTGCTCATGTTTAATGGCAAAGTTCTGACTTATTGGAACTATTTCTTTTCTAGGATCCTTTCAGAAGTGATAAGGGTTACTTATGATTGGCTGCCTCCATTCCTCTGTCTGTCAACCACCCTGGGATTAACAACTTCTTGGAGTCGTTTAATGCTCTCTAGCACCTCTTTATCAAATGCATCAGTGAGCTCACCACATACTGAAAAACTGTGTTCCACTGTTGTGCTTAACTCCCCACATCATATGGACGCTTGTGTTAAGTTTTTCATAATAGCTTTTACAGTTTTCATGTACCTAAAGGCCCCGTCACACATAGCGATTTACCAACGATCACGACCAGCGATACGACCTGGCCGTGATCGTTGGTAAGTCGCTGTGTGGTCGCTGGGGAGCTGTCACACAAACAGCTCTCTCCAGCGACCAACGATCAGGGGAACGACTTCGGCATCGTTGAAACTGTCTTCAACGATGCCGAAGTCCCCCTGCAGCACCCGGGTAACCAGGGTAAACATCGGGTTACTAAGCGCAGGGCCGCGCTTAGTAACCCGATGTTTACCCTGGTTACCAAAAAAAACAAACGGTACATACTCACCATCTGATGTCTGTCAGGTCCCTTGCCGTCCGCTTCCTGCTCTGACTGAGTGCCGCCGTACAGTGAGAGCAGAGTGCAGCGGTGACGTCACTGCTGTGCTGTGCTCTCACTGTACGGCGGCACTCAGTCAGAGCAGGAAGCGGACGGCAAGGGACCTGACGGGCATCAGATGGTGAGTATGTACTGTTTGGTTTTTTTTACATTTACGCTGGTAACCAGGGTAAACATCGGGTTACTAAGCGCGGCCCTGCGCTTAGTAACCCGATGTTTACCCTGGTTACCAGTGAAGACATCGCTGGATCGGTGTCACACACACCGATTCAGCGATGTCAGCGGGACCTCAACGACCAAAAAACGGCCCAGGCCATTCCGACACGACCAGCGATCTCACAGCAGGGGCCTGATCGCTGGTACGTGTCACACGTAGCGAGATCGCTACTGAGGTCGCTGTTGCGTCACAAAACTTGTGACTCAGCAGCGATCTCGCTAGCGATCTCGCTATGTGAGACGGGGCCTTTAGTAGTACCACCACTGTAACACCCCTTAAAGCTGCCTCTGTGGGCATGGTGTCTGGTAGTTCTCACCTCAATATGGCACATTGCCTACACCCAAATCTTACTTGAAGCTGTAGTGAGATGCAGGAGGATCTTCCTCTTCTGCCCAGGGTCGAATCACTAATCCGTGTCTACTCACAAGGTTGAGGTTGGAACACTTAACAGATTTATTGATAGAGGGAAAATATGATAAATATTGTAAGGGGAATAACAAGTAACAATGAAACAAATAATATTACACAATCTACAACAGATACAAAATGAGGTTTTGCAGTAAACCTGAATGTTAGGAAGGAAGCTCCCCCTGTAAAGTACAAGATGCACGCTACTAAATAATATTACTTAAACAACAAATGGTAGAAATGGTAACAACACAGTTCAATGTTGGGTCTCAGTTGCAGCGGATATTGGTGCAGTTGCAGAAGCCATGTTCTCATACACTTTATGCAGTTAATAGCACTCTGTGTCAGTACTGCTACATACTTAGGCAGTTAACTGGTTCATGCAGCTTTACATGAACACCCGAGCCTTACACTATGGCTGGTCCAAATAACTAAAGCAATTGTTACCATCCACCTCTCGTGTCTCCCCTTTTCCTCATAGTTTGTAAGCTTGCGAGCAGGGCCCTCATTCCTCCTGGTATCTGTTTTGAACTGTGATTTCTGTTATGCTGTAATGTATATTGTCTGTACAAGTCCCCTCTATAAGTTGTAAAGCGCTGCGGAATATGTTGGCGCTATATAAATAAAATTATTATTATTAATTATTATTTATTATGAGCGTAATACCATAGCTAGACCTATAAAAATTCTTAACTCCTTGAACCACAAGTCCAGGCAATGCTCCCTAATAGATAGATTTTCTTCTCTTCAGTTGAACCACAAGTCACAGCAAGCTACTCCTTCATGTGGCAGTTCCTCAGTCAAATAGAGTTCCAACCTGGAGCTTCAGAATTCAGTTGCTTAAGAATGGAAGGCTTCTTCTCCTTGAAGTGATGCCAGTAGAAGGTGGGCAAACCTGGTACCCTGGCTAGTCTGTAGTTGTAGTGCAGCTTCAAGGCTCACTGTTTTCTCACATGAAGCTACAAAACTATCAGCCTGCACACTGAGCTCTCCTGCTGGATCACCACTGCCTCTTTTCAGTAATGGCTGACAGCTCTCATGTTCTCTAGTGCTTTCTCCTCCTCCCTCAGTCTCTAGCTTGATCAATCAGTCAATCCTGTGCCCTGAGGCTGCTCATCCTCTTCCAGCTTGCCAAGGAAATGCAGCCAAGCAGGGACTAATATCTCAAAAGGCCCCGTCTCACTAAGCGATTTACCAACGATCACGACCAGCGATACGACCTGGCCGTGATCGTTGGTAAGTCGCTGTGTGGTCGCTGGGGAGCTGTCACACAGACCGCTCTCCCCAGCGACCAACGATCAGGGGAACAACTTCGGCATCGTTGAAACTGTCTTCAACGATGCCGAAATGCCCCTGCAGCACCCGGGTAACCAGGGTAAACATCGGGTTACTAAGCGCAGGGCCGCGCTTAGTAACCCGATGTTTACCCTGGTTACCAAAAAAAACAAACCGTACATACTCGCCTTTCGGTGTCCAGGTCCCTTGCCGTCTGCTTCCTGCTCTCACTGAGATCCGGCCGTACAGTGAGAGCAGAGCGCAGCGGTGACGTCACTGCTGTGCTCTCACTTCTCACTGTACGGCCGGGAGTCAGTGAGAGCAGGAAGCAGACGGCAAGGGACCTGGACACCGAAAGGCGAGTATGTATTGTTTGTTTTTTTTTACATTTACGCTGGTAACCAGGGTAAACATCGGGTTACTAAGCGCGGCCCTGCGCTTAGTAACCCGATGTTTACCCTGGTTACCAGTGAAGACATCGCTGGATCGGTGTCACACACACCGATTTAGCGATGTCAGCGGGGCCTCAACGACCAAAAAAAGGTCCAGGCCATTCCGACACGACCAGCGATCTCGCAGCAGGGGCCTGATCGCTGGTACGTGTCACACATAGCGAGATCGCTATGGAGGTCGCTGTTGCGTCACAAAACTTGTGACTCAGCAGCGATCTCGCTAGCGATCTCGCTATGTGAGACGGGGCCCTTAGGCCAGGGTCAGACCTAGTGTAGGAAAATATGGTCCGTTTTTTACTGCCGAGATACGCAGAAATGTTCCTTGAACAGTGTTCAGTATGTAATCCGTTGGCAAGGTGTGGCAGCATATTTTGTGCATGTAATCCTCCGTATGTAATCCATATGGCATCCGTACTTTGGTTTTTTTTTTGCAACCTTCCAAAATGGACATTTAACGTTTTTGAGGCCTGAAATTAATTTAAATCATCAACAGCAACCCTATTTATTGCCTTTACAACAGGTGGCACCCTCCAATCTGGCCATTTTGTTGCTGTGCTTCTGTTGGTGTGTTCGTGGTTCTTTGGCAACATGTCTGACCTACTGCATTTCATCCTAACTGAGCATGCATTGTATAACTGGGTGTTGTCATGTCACTTTGGCCAGCCATACACAGTGATAGTCGATCCGAGGAGGAGGAGAAGAATGTGGGTCCATCCGCTTTTGAGGCAACGCCTCACTAAAGGCCATTTTCACCGGCTATATGCATCTCTGCGGACACATCCCAACACATCACAACTGTCGCATGAGTATGGTGACCTTTGATATTTTGTTGGAGACAGTGTTATGATCTGGTGGCCTAAGAGCAGCATGAGACGTACTCTGGAGAAGGTGGTACCTGTACTGACCGCAGACCCTGAACTTAACACCACAACTAGAAGTAGCCGTGGAATGTACCTAGCGCTCCCTAGACATCTCGACACAGCCGGAGGACTAATTACCCCTAGAGATAGAAAAGGGAAAACTATCTTGCCTCAGAGAAAATCCCCAAAGGATAGACAGCCCCCAACAAATATTGACTGTGAGAGGAGAGGGAAAAAACATACACAGACTGAAATCAGAATTTAGCAAAGGAGGCCACTTCTAGCTAAATAGAAAGGATAGGACAGAGTACTATGTGGTCAGTATTAAAACACTAGAATATATCCACCACAGAAAATACCAAATCTCAACAGCTAACTAAAGATATGGAGGGTATATCTGCATCTCCAGAGATACCAGCTTGGCTAAACAAATCCTTATACAGACCAAGCTGGACAAGACAAAAACATGGAAAAGAACTGAACAATAAGGCCTCAGCTTGTGGACGGCAAAAATCAAGGCCAGAACTTATCTTTGGTGAAATGAACTGCAAAGCAGGACAGACCAGGCAGGGATGTGAATCCTCCAGGAACAATGGACAACTGGCACTGACTAAAGGGTCAAGCAAGACTAAATAGCCCAGTCAAATTGCAAAAAGTGAACACACCTGATAAATGCTGTGATTCAGAGACATCAGCGCTACCACTTACAACCACCGGAGGGAGCCCAAGAGCAGAATTCACAACAAGACAGTGCGATCTGGAATAACATTTCAGGACACCAGGATGCGGAAATGAATATTCACAGAGGAGCATCTTCTCCTTACTTTACGGTATGTTTTCCCCATCCTCACATACTGTATGTTGATGATGTTTTTTTAATATAAATGTGTTATTTAGTTTTGCTTAGCAGGTGAAGTAAATTGATTAATATTATATGTTTAAAATAAAATCTAACTTAGAATATGTAGTTAATGTTAAATTCACATAGACAGTGTTAATTTTTGTATGTACTTGTAGCCTGCCTTTTTAGCTCCACACAGTACTTGTGTTGTATATGATTTTTTCAAACCATTAAAACCTTATTAATAATTGTGATTTTTGTCTGCTTTCAGCTTCCTGTCAACTAGACTATCTTATGCTGCCCTATATCTGGAATTTTTAATTGAGAGGTCAACTATCTCCGGCATAGTCCGGCTACGTGTGTGGAAATTTGGTCCAGACTATATGAACTGGTCATGCCTGTGCCCAATACAGGATGCAGATTGCGTGTAGCTTTCAGGAGCATTGTGATTTCCCAAATTGTATTGGAGCCCTTGATGGGAAACACATCCGTGTGCATAAGCTGCCAAACTCAGGGTCCAAATTCTATAATTATAGGCAGAATTTTCTGTAGGTTTATAATTGTAGATATTGGGGCCTATGGGAGAACAGGAGACTCTAGAGTCTTCAATTCTTCCATTATGGGTCGGCAGCTGCGTGATAACCAGTTGGACCTACCACCACCACGTCAACTTCCAGGCTCCAATGTAGAAGCTGTGCCGTATGTCCGTGTGGCAGATGAGGCCTTCCAGTTAACAAGGCATGTCATGAGGCCATATCCCTGTCAAAACCTGGACCACCGGCAGCAGATATTTAACTTATGGTTATCACGGGCATGGTGACTGGTGGAGTGCGCTTTTGGCATTCTTTGTGCCAAATGGCGGGTCCTCCAGTCTGCAATTCAGCTGAGTGAAGCCAATGTCAACAAAGTTATAAAAGCTTATGTAGTATTACATAATTTCACTAGACTACATGAGTGCTCCTCAGCTGATGGTGCTGAAGGTGTGTTGTCCAATGTGGGTAGGCCTACACCGCATGTAATCCCTCAGCGTCGTCCACTTTCAGGACTCAAAGTCGATGATATTTTTTAAAAATTTTTTATTTCACCTCAGGGTGCTATTCCCTGGCAAGATAATGCTGTCTATATGTTATAATTTGAAAATTTGTTTATATATATAAAAAAAAAATATCTTATGTTAAGTTACTGTGTGTGTTGAATTTACTTATTTAAGAGAAGGTTTTGAATCTAATAATTATGTATGGTGTATGTTAGGTGTCGAGTTCCCTCCACTGCACAGGGGGAATCTTAAACCATGTCCTCTGTGGTCTCCCATTCTTCCCCAGCCGCAGTGGAGCCTGTTTAACAGAGATGTCTGTCCCAGCATCTGGCTCAAGCTGATACTGTGCATCTGGTTACAGCTGCCTCCCCAGGTTCAGTCTTTGTAACTAGCATTGATCAGCGGCGAGCAGATGTTCCAGGGACTAAGTCCTGCTTTTCATCTTCTGAGCATGCCCGTGGGACTACCTCTCATTGGAGGTCGGAGGTCACATGCTCAGGTCCTGTTGTGGCTCCAATTGGACCACTAGGAAGGTCCTGGAAGGCTACATCTATGAAAGGCTCACATAGCCGCCCGGCCATGCGCTAGTATAAATCTGTAATAGTGTGTGTGTGAATGTATGCCTGAATCTGGTGAAAGCTCCTTAATAGTACCCATTCCTAGTGTTGTTGAATGTACTTGAGTGACTGAGCTACAAAGCGCCAGATTGTGCCATCCAGCACCAGGCACAAGTTTACCGTGTCAACTTGCAGTGACCACCAGAGCGGCGCTGTACGCACTCTGTGTGGTAAATCGTTAATGAGTCCTGACAACCGGTCAGTGAAGGGTGGGAACTCCTGCTTGATCTCAGCATCTGACTCAGGGCATACTCAGGCATTGTTAGGACTGGCGTAACGCACCAAATAATATTTAGAGAGGATATGAGGTGCGTTCGCAGACCGGGGTCCACCGTGCAGAAAGGACACCTGCTGCTCGGTTAGATGGCGGTATAATGTGAATACACACACGGGTTAGCTTCACCTGGTATGAAGGAAGCGAAACCTGTTACGTCAAAGGGCCGCGATACCGCACAGAGAGCACAAGTGAAGGGTTGCAGAACTCTGTCCCAAGACACGGGGAAAGAGTTCCTCTAGACCACTTACTCTTGACACCGTTACTGTGGTGCCAGGGGTAGAACTGAACTAATAATAATAATTTATTGCACAAGAATGCATACAATGCTGCTCTGGCGGATGCCACTACCCACCCTAACCAGGGCCCGGAAAGCGCACTAAGGGCATGGTTCCACACTGGCGGGCACTGCTGAGAGACGCAGAATTGTGTGCTGGCTGTGCAGAGTAGCACTGTCTGGCGCTAGGTAGCTTACATAATTCGCGAGCAGGCAACAACACTAGGGATTGGAATGATTCGGAGCTTTCATCCATCAACAGGCGTTCATCTACACACCCACAAGTAAATCAGTTTACACTAGCGCATGGTCAAGCGGCCATGTGAACCTTTTA
The DNA here is from genome assembly GCF_051348905.1 of Ranitomeya variabilis. Taxonomy (NCBI): domain Eukaryota; kingdom Metazoa; phylum Chordata; class Amphibia; order Anura; family Dendrobatidae; genus Ranitomeya; species Ranitomeya variabilis. The sequence goes on along the minus strand of NC_135233.1, from coordinate 319,488,127 downwards.
TAGCAGTAGCGCTCCAGGACTTTCCTGATGGTCCAATAGGAACCACAACAGGACATGAGCATGTGACCCCCGACCTCCAATGGGAGGTCGTCCAGTGGGCATGCTCAGTATGGGAAAAGCAGGACTTAGTCCCAGAAAGGCCTGCTTGCTGCTGATCAGTGCTGGCTACAAAGGCAGAGCCTAGAAAGGCAGCAGTAACTATTTGCACATTATCACCTTGAGCCAGACGCTGGGACCGATGTCTCCGCTGAGCAGGTTCCACCGCCGCTGGAGGAGAATGGGAGACCGCAGCGGACATGGTTCAAGATTTCCCCTGTGCAGCGGTGGGAACTTGACACCTAACAGGCGTGGGCTCAAAAGCCACAGAGGGTCAGAGCGAGATCAATCACCAGCATAGTGGGGGTGAATTTCAGGGATCCCACTAGCATCCATCTGCTGCACCCTGTGACTGCTAACAAGGCACAGAGTTTCCTTTGTTTCCCTGTGACTCTATGAAGCAACAGAGTTCACTTCAGTTCATACCGGGTGACGGAAACCGTGTTTATTCTGGCGTAGTGCCGCCATTACCTAGCAGCAGGTTCCATCTCTGCACAGTGGACCCCGGGGCTGCGAACTCACCATATTACTATCTTTATATTTATTCAGTGCATTCCGCCAGCCCTAACAGTGTATTAATAATTGTTCCAACAAACATGATTTTTTTTTATATAGCTAAAAGCCAAATACTTATTCTCACAAACCATATTGACCTCATATGGCTTTTGTGGCCATTTAAATTTGGCCTAACATATATCCAACATATTATTCAGCTATCACAGCAGAAAAAACAATATATTTAAAAAAATATATATTTAACAAAAAAAATTAAAGGTTTTGAAAAGTTGGTGGAGGTGATGGCGGCATTCCGGTTTCTAGATGTTACTGCCTTTGTTGCCCCAATTGTCCTTCATTCTGTGTGGGTACTAATAACTGTTGCCAATGCAAGAAATTTTGGCCATGCTCGTATTGACCACTTGCCGATTGCCCATAGGGATTTTGAGTATGGGCCTTGTGAGGATTATAGTAGCCACATGACTCATACCCCCCAATATGGCCATGTCGTCCAAACCCAAGTTGGGACCAGCCTCCAACACTGGGTCTGTACTAGTGGCCATATTGGGAAGGTTGCTGGTAGGATGGCATTTAGATATTTTGTGACAATGGTTGGTTTTGCGGGGGAAAGGGTTGAGGTGTAGGCACATATGGTGGAGGTGCATCAGATCCCTCTTTAGCATGCACTTGTGGGGTTGTTTGAAGACACATGAGGTTACGGGTGACAGCTGCCACCTCTCCAAGTATTCAAACAACTCATATGGACTATTGGGGGATGCCTCAAGAAGGATCTGAAAGCACCCTCTCAAACGTAGCCTCACCTCACAGGGTAGGGGATGGAGGTAAAGGGCCAGGCTGCGGGAATATGCCTCCTCACCCTCATCCTGGGCAGTCCTAGAAATATAATTTAGAACACCAGTATCCACATGCCTCCTTGTTTCCAGTAGTTCTCTCCTTCTGCGGCCACGGTGTGATATAACAGCAGGCTCTGGGGAGGCCTCCAGTGGGACAGTAGGGCTGCTGCTGTTCCCAGGATCTTCCTGGCTGACTGGAGCTGGTGCAGCTGTGGGTGCTGGTGTAGCATCTGGGCCTGTTGTTGGCAGAGCTTCTGGTGTTGTGGAAGATGGTCCTGGAGGGATGCACCTGGAAAGATCAGAAGATGGGCCAGCCACCTCTTCACCTTCCCCAACTGGATCAATGACGTGGTCTGAGTCGGATCCTGTCTCCCTCTCAGAGAGGTTGGACTGAGTTCTATTATGAAAGTATGACAGTAATAAAATAAAATGTAATATATGAGCATAAAATACATATGTGTAATGTGGTGTGAGATTTCAAGTTACGGTCTCAGATCCATACTGGGATCAAGAAATGACAGCCAGTCCTAATAGATGTATTTACGCTTTTTTGGTGCGGAAGCACCACTCCTGGCCGACTGCTTTCTTTCTCTCCTGTACTGATCCCTTATGCTGTGCCATCATCTCATAACATCTTCCACTGCAATGACAGAGAAGAAAATAATGTTTAAGGCCATTGAGCACAGTGGTACAAAACGTTTTCAGAGATTTTACATAGTCATGTGGCCTAGTAAGATGAATTTTACAAAAATGTATCTTCATTAATAATAATTTGATTACAAACATCAATAGAATTTAAGGGAATAGTGTAAAAACATGTAAGTTACTGCAGTTTAGAATAATATTTGAGAATCATGAGTGAACTTACTTAGTTGCTGCTGTCCTTCACATGGCCGCTGTTTAAAATCCTGAAAAAGGAGGCCACATATGCTCCTCCATACCGCCTCTTTTCTGGCCCGGTTAGAATAGTGGGCATCTCTCTGATCCCAGATTTCTGACCTTTCTTGCACCAGGACCAGCACCATTTCCACATTAATTAGGGAAGCCATGCTGCAGGAGACTCTGTGGAGGCGTGTGGCGTTCTTCTGGGATGTGTGTCTCGCTTTTTAAGCTAATTAGCATGTCTAAACTTCCTGATTTAAGGCTTGGCACTTTTCCTGTCACCTGGAAAAGTCTTGCATATTTCTCGCAAGTCACATGCATGGTCCATGTGCAATCCATATTTTTCTCACACTCATAGACTTTCATTGGCGGATTTTTTGCACAATACGCTGACAAATGCAGCATGCTGTGATGTTCTTAGTCCGTAAAATACAGCCGAGAAATATATGGCTGATGGAAGCTGCCCCATAGAGAAACATTGGACCGTGTGCAATGTGTTGCTTTTGTGACTCCCGTATTCCTCTCTAGTGTGACGCCGGCCTTACTGATAAACACTGTGCGATCCTGTCAGACTCAGTTTGTGAACACCAGTCTCCCCCTACAGGGGTTACATAAGTAAAAAAGATACAGATTGGGAAAATTGTGGTAAATTTCTGAGCTGCTGAATCACTAGAATTCCAGAATTATTAGTACGTGTGGCTTTATTATTCTATGCGTTTCAGAGTTCAAGACTCCTTCATCAGGAAACACCAAAGGAACAGTTTTCATAAGTAACAAAGGGTCAGAGGCAGAAAGAGGATGCAAAACCATATGCTGAATCCTGGAAAGGTGGAAATATTACAGTTTTTTAAAACATACCTCTCGAAAGGCAAGACATTCAGAATACTTATTCAAGCAATGTCTCCCAAAATGTATGCAAGAATCGTCTTATCTCTTTTTATTATGCTATGAGCACCCATAGTTTTTAACCCCTTAATGACCGCCAATACGTCTTTTAACTGACCTGATATATTAGAGAATAGCCTCCCCATACAGGTGACAATCCTGCAGCTGTTGGCTGTACACTATAGCTGACAACTTGCTGCATCAGCCACGGTCAGTGTTTGCACCGTCCAAATCTTTTTAACCCCTTAGATGCTGCTGTCAATAGTGACTATATCATGTAAATGGTTAACAGAGTGTGGGGGTCTTCCTCTTTATCCCAATTGGTGCCCTCAGGTCATGATTGTGTGGTCCTGATGTTTGTCATGGCAATTCATGACCAAATAGCGGCCTTACAATCTGCCTGCTGTTGTATCCTGTTCCGAAGTTAGCAACATTTAGGCGGTAAAAATGCACATTTTCATTTCTATCGTGCCACTTTGCATTAATTCCTGAAAATCACCTGAAGGGTTAATAAACTACCTGACGGCAGTTTTCATTATTTCAGTGGGTGCTGTTTTTAAAATTGTATAACTTTTGGGGGTTTCCCAATGAGTGGGACCCCTAAAGGCACTTCAAACATGGATAGATCCCTAAAAAAATAAATTTTGTAAATTTCCTAGAAAAAATTAAAAATTACTGCTACATTTTTAAACCTCCTAAAATGCTAACAAAATAAAAGAACATTTTACAAACGGTGCTGATGTAAATTAGACATCAGGGAAATGTTATTTATTAATGTTTTGCTGTGGTATGACTATCTAGCTCAAAGGGATAATCATTCAAAATTTGAAAATTGCTAATTTTTTTTACATTTTTCTCAAATTTGGATATTTTTTATAAATAAGCACAAAACATATTGACTAAACTTACTATTATCATAAAGTATAATGTGACATGAAAAAACATTCTCAAAATTACTGGGATTTGTTGAAGCATTCCAGAGTTATTACCAAATAAAGAATTGAAAAATTTGGCTCCGTCACTAAAGGGTTAAAATCATCCTTCAACATTTGTTCGAAAACACTTTGAAAATTACCTTTACTTAATTCTTTGGGCAACCACATAACTGTTTATGTAAGGAGTACTTTGGACCTTTTTTAGCAGGTTTTGAAAATGGTGTAGTGGAAAGTTGAAAGTGCATGTTTTTTCTTTGAAGAAAATCCTGAATAAAACTTTTACAAAATCTGCACTGTCTGTCACCCTCATAAGAAAAAAAGGTGCATGTGATGAAAAATTACATGTAGAGAAAAATAAGATTAAAAGGAAAGAAGGGCTGCAGGTGAGAAAAAGCAGTGTGAAGACAAAAGAGAGAAAAAAAATTATAGCATATCAAATTAATAAAAATAATAAAATAAATAAAAGTGAACACATTGTTTTTTAAAGAAAAAAGGAGAAGGGTATAGGAGGATTAGAACTCAGAATGAAGTGAGAGTGACGTTAGGAGTGCGGCATCAAGTGTGTGGGACTAGAGGACATAGGTATAAGAATCAGAGACTGGGGAAAAATAAATACATGAAAAAAGAGTGTAAGGGAGAAAGATAATAGTCAAAAATATAAATGGTGAAAACACGGAACAGTGGTGACCCTTCCCAGGAGTGGCTGGTCGACCAAAATTACCCTAAGATACCAGTGATGACTTATCTAAAAGGTCAAAAAGGACCCGACAACAATATCCAAACAACTATAGGCCTCAGGTCAATGTTCATAAGAAAGAGACTAGGCAAAAATGGCCTTCATGGCATAGTTTCAAGACGAAAACCACTGGTGAGCAATAAGAACATAAAGGCTCATCTCACTTTTGCCAGAAAACATCTTGATGATCCCAACGACTTTTGGCAGAGTACTCTGCAGACTGACAAGACTACAGTTGAACTTTTTGGAAGGTGTATGTCCCATTACATCTGGCGTAAAAGTAATACAGCATTTCAGCAAAGGAACATAATTCCAACAGTAACATATGGTGGTAGTGTGATGGTCTGGGGTTGTTTTGCTGCTTCAGGATCTGGAAAACTTACTGTTGTAAATGGAATCATGAATTCTGCTGTCTATAAAAATATCCTGAAAAAGAATGTCCTGCCATCTGTTCCTGACCTCAAGCTGAAGCTCACTTTTTTATGCAGCAATACAATAATCCAAAACACACCACAAAGTCCACGTCTGAATGGCTTAAGAAAAACAAAATTAAGACTTTGGAGTGGTCTAGTCAAAGTCTTGAACTTAATACAATTCAGAGAGTGTGGCATAACCTTAAAAAGGTGGTTCATGCTCAGAAACCCTCCAGTGTGGCTGAATTACAACAATTCTGCAAAGATGAATGGCCTCATTTCCTCCAGTACATTGTAAAAGACTCATTGCCAGTTATCACAAATAGGGATGAGCGAGTAGTGAAGTATTCGGACTCGCTATACTCGTACCGAGTATACCGTAATACTTGGGTATTCGGTACGAGTAGCGAGTCCAATGTTAGTCAATAAAAAAAATGCGAGTAATTGTCTGCTGGACCCTACAAAGCGGTCTGGGGGCTGAGGAACAGGCTAAAAAGTGTAAATGTTAAAAAAAAATTATGCTGTAAACAAATGTATATAACATGGGGGCACCTGGTCAGGGGCTGCATGAGTGGTTTTACACCACTGCTTCACTAGAATGTACAAACACTCTTTGAAGTCCTGTCATTTTTTGCTGGCAGAGCAGGACTCGTACACCACTTACGCAGTGGCAGTAATATGTCAGAAGTGCCGTAAGAGCGAGTGATGATGGAGGTGATCTTCTCACAGCTAAATGTGTAAGTGATGCAAGGAGAGAGATCTGCCCTAGGGGCTGTGTGATGGTTAACCCTAGAACGCATACCCATAGAAATCTACACATTCACGCACCTGGGGCCCTTTAGGCCTCTTTACAATTATCATGGAATAACTCAAATAAAAATACTTTTCAAAGTTTATTGCAAAGTAAGGATGCATTCCGACTAGCGCAGGGGTCCGCCAGGATGGGATTCCGTAATGGATCTGACCTCCTGGTGACCCCAGCTAAGGCTGGCGGACGCATACCTGGGGCCTCGCAGGCCTGCCAGGTTACTTGTTTTCTATTTTCTGTAAAATTACTTTAGTTAGAATTTTGAAACTCTAGGTATTCCTCAGGTATATAGTTGTTAGTAATTTCCAGTTGTTCATATATTTTTATGTTATAGGCATTTCGGTATAACAACCTTTTTTGGGACTACCCCATATTCACGCACCTGGGGCCTTTTAGGCCTGAGTGCAAATAACATGGAATAACTCAAATAAAAATACTTTTCAAAATTTATTTTACAATTGCAAGGTAAGGATGCATTCCAACTAGCGCTGGCGTCCGCCGAGAGGGGATCCGTAATGGATCTGACCTCCTGGTGACCCCAGCTAAGGCTGGCGGAATCCCACCATTCCGGCAGCCTTAGCTGGAGTTACCAGGAGGTCAGATCCATTATGGATCCCCATCTGGGAACCCCAGCGCTACTGGGAACACAGCCTAAGATGTGTATATTTCAAAACATAATTATGTGAATAAAACAAAAGAAAAGTAAGTAAACGGGCCCGCCAAATATAGGCATTCTATATGCAATTTTTTTATGAAAACATTTTTTGGTTGTAGCAAACTTGGTGCAGGAATATTTATTTGTAACTTTACATATTCCTCCGACAATTCTCGCATATTATTTTTTTCGGCTGAATGTTCCTTGCATACATTTTGTCCCCAAGTAGAACAGAAACGCTCCGATTTTCTTTCCTTCTTTGCTGGACAAATATAGCAGCGCTTTCTTTTTTTTTCTCTTTGCTCTGGATGTTCCAGAAAGCAATTTGAGGACAAAGAACACTGAGTCATAGCTAGTTATAGAAAAGTACAAAGACGCCTTTATTTAAACTATACAACACACAAAACAGACAATAGTAAAAAAGGAGCACGTGTAAGACAGCCACTTGGACTAAAGGTAAACACTGGGCATGTGATCAAAAAATCCCAAGTATTAAGGTACCGGCTGTAAAGCAATGCATCAGGGGCATATAAGAGCTGAATGTGTCACCATGGAAGTAGTAGTTTGAAAAGCAAGCATAATAAAAGGCCTCTACAGGCAAACAGTTGCTAGGGGTGCAAATTGCTACCCCTGAATATATCAAAATCCCTATACTGCTTTTATATCTGTAGCTACCCAATAAATACTGGTGACACAAGACGGCAAAATATCAAAAATCAAAGTCCAAATACATTACCCGTCATGATGCAAAGCAGTAGAGCCGGGACCAGTTCCCCAACGTACGTTTCAGTACGAGATGACCTTCTTCAGGGGGTGAAGGGGGTGACCCCCTGAAGAAGGTCATCTCGTACTGAAACGTACGTTGGGGAACTGGTCCCGGCTCTACTGCTTTGCATCATGACGGGTAATGTATTTGGACTTTGATTTTTGATATTTTGCCGTCTTGTGTCACCAGTATTTATTGGGTAGCTACAGATATAAAAGCAGTATAGGGATTTTGATATATTCAGGGGTAGCAATTTGCACCCCTAGCAACTGTTTGCCTGTAGAGGCCTTTTATTATGCTTGCTTTTCAAACTACTACTTCCATGGTGACACATTCAGCTCTTATATGCCCCTGATGCATTGCTTTACAGCCGGTACCTTAATACTTGGGATTTTTTGATCACATGCCCAGTGTTTACCTTTAGTCCAAGTGGCTGTCTTACACGTGCTCCTTTTTTACTATTGTCTGTTTTGTGTGTTGTATAGTTTAAATAAAGGCGTCTTTGTACTTTTCTATAACTAGCTATGACTCAGTGTTCTTTGTCCTCAAATTGCTAGCTTTTGAGTCGCTAACTCACAATATGCAATTCGCATATAGATGTAGATTTGCACATCGCATTATATATTTGTAAATAATGGCTTGGAGAGGTTATGTATTATTCATGTTCCAGAAAGCGTATTCCACATCGGATCATTGCCTCTGTAATTTGGCTTGATAAGCATATCATACTGCTTCTCTCCATCATAGTAGGCATCAAAAGGTCATAAGACACCATTGTTGCTTGATTGCAGAAACCGAATACACTCTCGTAGATTGTTCGCTGTGCATTGTGCTTCATGATTGGAGGAATTTTGCGGCGGTTTGGCCTCATAGTACCAACAAGTGTAAGTTGCTTTTGAAGCAAAAAGTTGGCCATTTCAAAATTGGTAAAGTAATTATCCATTGTAATATTTTTATTCTTTTTTTTTTCTTATTTTTCTTATTTTTCTTATTTTTATGTTGTCATGCAGAATCCACACTCTTCCCAGCAATAGCAGAGTCATAAAAGTTCTTCCCCAGCAACAATACAGACAAAAAGACTGAGTATCACATGTAAACCTAGTACAGGCCTAAAAGGCCCCAGGTGCGTGAATATGGGGTAGTCCCAAAAAAAGGTTGTTATACCGAAATGTCTGTAACATAAAAATATATGAATAACTGGAAATTACTAACAACTATATACCAGAGGATTACCTAGATTTTCAAAATTCTAACTAAAGTACGTTTACAGAAAATAGACAACAAGTAACCTGGCAGGCCTGCGCGGCCCCAGGTATGCGTTCTAGGTTTAATGCAGGAAGAAGCCACTCATCATCATCATCACAAGGGATTTACAATTATAAAGCTTGGACTACTGTCCTTGTTGTTCCACTGCCTCTGCCCAATGTGTAGGCATAGACATAGTGTCTTCAAAACATTAGCCTTAGGGGCTGTATCATGGTTGATGCAGGAAGGAGGCCTCAAGAGCCAGACAATTGTGAAAGTAGACTACTAACACGATATTTCCAGTGCCCAATGTGCAGGCATAGACATAGTGTCTGCAAAAATTAGCCCAAGGAGCTGTATCATAGTTGATGAAAGAAGCAGGGCATGTCTGAAGGGCCAAACAATTATGAGGCTAGGATGACTAGCACAGGAGTTCTGTGCCCAGTGTCCAGGCATAGCCATAGTGTCTCCAAAAATTAGCCCAAAGGGGCTGTATCATAGTTGATGAAGGAAGCAAGGCAGGTCTGAAGGGCCAAACAATTATGAAGCTAGGAGTCAGACTACTAGCACAGTCGTTGCAGTGCCCAGTGACCAGGCATAGCCATAGTGTCTCCAAAAATTAGCCCAAGGGGCATGATAAGATAGTGGATGAACGCGAAGGGTCTCACCACAAGTGCCTCCAATGGGAAATATTAATTAAGGAACATTGTTTTAGGCTTATTGAACATGGCAGAAGCAGGATTTGAAAACATGTGAAAGAAGAAGAAAAGGGGTTTGTATGGTAAGGGATGGACGTGATCAAAAGTTGAAAAATAATAACATTTTGGGTGACTTTAGGTTGGGATACTGTCATCTGGAGGGCTTAATTACTGTTGCGAAATCCAGTCCTTGTTAAATTTTATCAGAGTCAGCCTGTCTGGAAGGACGCAGGTATGCTCACTTGGAGAGTCGTTGACCATCTTGTTCAACTTCTCCCTCCTTGACATTGTTACTGTTCCAGCTAGTCCTTGGTGATGAGCCAGTTTATTGAAGATGGCCCAGTTTTATGGACATTTTACCACCACATCTTTTTGACCTGCTTGGCTCTCCCCATTACTGCATGCTGTTGCACAGAGCTGGTACCTCTGCTATCAGTGGTGTCGGAGGGTGCTGTTGCCATCAAATGGTCAACAACGGCCCACTTGAATGATTCAATTGTGAAACCCCTTGGTGAGTGCAACAGTAGTGAAGGAAATATGTCCTTGTACCGTGGGTCTAGAAAGGTGGTCAATCACTATAGGTTGCTATTGAAAATGTGGATTACGTAAGGGTCTTGGCGCAGACAGTCAGATATAAAGTGTGCCATGTGTGCCAAGCTGCAAAGAGGCAAATCTGTGACCCCAGAAGGAGGAACAATACCCATCCTCTCCTCACACTGACTCTTCTCCTCCACCTCCTCCTCTCCAGCCCATCCATGCTGGACAGACATGAATCTGGGGTTGGGATTCCCTTCTGTAGCATGAGGTGTTGCATCGGTACCACTGAAAAAGAAGTCCTCTCCATCCTCATTTTCATCATCACCTTCATCCCCCAATCTTGCCTGATGATATTGGCTGAGCTAGGTAGGATCACCCATTGTGAAATCTTGCTCCATAACCACCTGCTGGGCACACAAAGATTCCATTTTTAGATTCTGCAGCGAAATTTTCCGCAGACATAACATAGGGATGGTTTCGCTGATAATAGCCTGATCACCGCTCACAAGCTTGGTGCAGTACTCAAAGCTATCAAGCACCTCACAAATATCAGCGATCTACACCCACTCGACAGTTGTTATGTGTCTTGGCTGAGTCTCAGTGTGATGGGCATGTTTAAGCTGGTATTCAGCAAGTGCCTTCTGCTGCTCACTTATCCTTGCCAACATATGTTGAGTTCCCCATGTTGGCAGGTTGCTAATGAGTCGGTAGTTTGGCAAATTAAATTGCTTTTGAAGTGCTGCAAGACCGGCAACAGGAGTTGAGGAATGGCAGAAATAGGCACAAATACGCCGCACCTTCTCAAGTAGGTACGGCAAGTCAGGATATGTTTTTATAAATTTCTGCACCACTAGGTTCAGCACGTGAGCCATGCATGGCACGTGTACCAGCTTCCCGAGCTTTAAAGCCGCTGCCAGGATTTGCTGATTGTTGCAGATTATCAGACCGGGTTGGAGTTGCAGTGGGGAGATCCACTGATTGGTCTGTTGTTTTATTCCTTGCCACAGCTCTACTGCAGTGTGTGGTGTTTCACCTAAGCAGATCAGCTTCAGCAGAGCATGTTGCCACTTTGACGATGAGCTGCTTCACAGCTCCCAACTTGGGAGAGATGTGGAGGGTAATTCAGCAGAGGATGACGAGGTGGAGGACGAGGAGGAAGAGGGGAGACTGTATGTATGTGATGAAGCAGAAACTCTGATTGAGGTTGGGCCCACTATTCATGGCATGGGTAGTAGGATATGTAATGGTCCAGTTTCAGACTTTTTCCCACCCTCCACCAGGTTGAGCCAGTGAGCCGTGACAGAGATATATCATCCCTGGCCACAAGTACTTGTCCACATGTCTGTTGTAAGGTGGACCTTCCCGTTTAAGGCATTGGTGAGAGCACGCTTTAGATTGTTTAAGATGTGCTGGTGTAATGTGGGGATGGCACACCGGTAAAGTTAGTGCCGGCTAGGAACTGAGTATCGTGACTTGGTATTTATGCCTCCTTTCATACATTTGGGGCATGAACAATTGGACGCTTGGCTGGGACAAACAAGTGGATGAGCTTGTTGTGTCCTGTGTCTGTGCAACCGCAGCTTGTGAGCAAGAGGTATAATGATCAACTGCTTCGGCCCTGCAGATTGGGAAGGGTGGATCACAGGTGACATGGCAGTGATTTGACCCGCAGACAATGATTTGGTACCCTGGTGTTCCGCCCACCGACTAGGGTGCTTGACTGCCATGTGTTTCCGCATACTGGTGGTGCTTTGGCTGCCTTTAACCTGGCCTCTGCTCAGCTTTGTATGGCAGATGCTACAGATGACAACATTTGGTTCAGAAGGACTATCGGAAAAAAATTTCCAGACAGCGGTTGAATGCACCCTTGCCTTGACTTGGGGCACAGAGAGATTGCTCTTGGCAACAATTGACACATTCCGCAGTTGGTGCTACATTTCCACCTTCTTCCTCTGTGGTGCTGTGCTGGCTATGCATGTCAATGGTCCAGGTCGGATCGGTGGTTTTATCATCAACCACCTCGTCATCCATGTCATCCTCATTCCATGTGGATATTGTCGACTGGCCAGATGGCAACTGTGTGTCATCACCATCAGCCTCCACCTCTTCAACCGATATATCACGTGGATGAAAGTGGCTTTCTTCTGGCCATGGTGTTTCAAATATTTGGCCATCATCAACAGATGATACCTCCTCACGTTCCTCTTCAATCTCGCACAGTGAGAGGCCAGAGGCAACGAAAGGAAATGGACCAAACAGATCCTAGGAGTGGCCAAGGTTGGGATCAAATGTTTCCTGTGACTCCTGATGGGGTGATGAACTAGGAACAGGTTGAGAATAGGATGACCCAGCATTATCTGTATGGACAGGAGCCTGTTTTGTCATGGACGATGGGAGCTGCTAGAAAATTTTGTTGAGGCCTTATCAGCCATCGAAGACAGTATCTGCTCTTGCTCTTCTGGCTTCCCGACACGTTTACATTCCACACTGTGAAATTTCTCCAGGAACCTAGATGCATCAACCTTCTTTGGTCTCCCAGACTCTGTGCCTTGTTGGGCACCAATGACAACCCCACGTCTACGTCTCTGTACCTTCATAACAGCCTTTTTAGGAATTTTGGATTTTTCTGCCATAGTTGCAGATGTTTAGATGCAGATATTGGGGAGATTGTTGAGATTACGCACCCCAACATCCACACAAGACAGCGGTGCCACCACTAAAAAATTGCCCTGAGGTTTCAAGCGAGATTACGCACCCCAGTCACCACACAAGACAGCGGTGCTGCCCCTTAAAATTGCCCTGAGTTTTAAGGTGAGATTACGCACCCCAGCAACCACACAAGTCAGCGATGCTGCCACTAAAAAAGTGCCCTGAGGTTTCAGGCGAGATTATGCACCCCAGTCACCATCCAAGACAGCGGTTCTTCCACTAAAAATTGCCCCGAGGTTAAAGGTGAGATTACGCACCCCAGTAACCACACAAGACAGCGGTGCTGCCACTAAAAAATTGCCCTGAGGTTTAAGGTGAGATTACGCACCCCAGTAATCACACAAGACAGTGGTGCTGCCACTAAAAATTGCCCCGAGGTTAAAGGTGAGATTACGCACCCCAGTAACCACACAAGACAGCGGTGCTGCCACTAAAAATTGCCCTGAGGTTTAGGGTGAGATTACGCACTCCAGTTACCACACAAGACAGCGGTGCTGCCACTAAAAAAATTGCCTTGAGGCTTAAGGCAGGATTACGCACCCTAGTAACCACACAAGAGACAGTGGTGCTGCCACTAAAATATTGCCCTGAGGTTTAAGGCGAGATTACGCACCCCAGTCACCACACAAGACAGTGGTGCTGCACTAAAAAAATTGCCCTGAGGTTTAAGGCGAGATTACGCACCCCAGTCACCACACAAGACAGCGGTGCTGCCACTAAAAAAATTGCACTTTTTCACACAACTGTATATTATTCACTTTAATCTCTGGTCTCATGCATTGTAGTACTCATGTATAGCAGTGCATGAGAGCTGTAAGTGTGTTAAACCATGATTGTAAGTGAACATCACAGACCACCATACCCTGGGGTCATAAAATGATCTCAGGGTACCAAGACAATAGTCAGCACTCGTAAATACAATCACAGGGGGTCAATGTTGCTATAAGGGGCCTTTTAACAACTTTTTAACCACTTATAAAGCACTGCCGCTATAGACAGCAGTACTTGAGGGGTTAATCGGTCCCTATCAGTTTCAAGACCAGCAGTGGCTGATACTGCAAGGTGTCAGTTGAAATATACAGCTGTCACCTGTGGGATTTTCTGCTGAGCGATGGAGCTATTCACTTACTCCTCAGGACCATTAAAAAGCAATGCTGAGGAATAAAGCCACTTAACAGCCACCGTTAAAATATCAGCAGTCATAAGAGGGTTAAACATTCTTTCTGTCTCTCTTATATCATCTAAGGGATTTAATAGGCAATATCAGAGTTATGTACCTTCCTGTATTTTCTAACTGAATGTCAAGTGCATATTTCAGCCAGCACCAACTGCTGATAGTGCAGGAATAGCTCTTGTGCCTTTATTTGCAGGGATACACTATTAGAATGGATTTAGAGTTACACTCATTTATGTAAAAGGTTAATTTATTATCTGTAAACAATGTTATTTTAATGTGTACCTTAAGAACACAACAGATGTCTGTTCTGTCTGTAGATAAAGATTCTCTTTATTGTTTCCAGTATGTCTTTGTTTTGTCTACACCATCTTCCAAGCAGGCATGTATTTTTCTGTTGTCAATGACATAACTACAAGAAAAGAAAGGTTTAAATTTAGTGATGTAAATCATCTGAACTTTTGCTGTCAATCTTCAAAATAAATGTCTTTCGAAATAGAAGAAGGAAATATCTGCCTTCTGAATTTCCAACTTTAACACTGGGTGACTTTTACATTTTTAATAATGGACAACTTTACATTATTACTTCCAAATTTGCTCTCCTAACTTCCTCTATTGGCCATTCCCAAATGAATAATTCTCTCCAACAAAGATATGCACAGTTTATCAAGCTTTTGTTGTATATCTCAGGAGATGCTTGCGTTGCATGCTACCATCATCAATTTTAAGGCTCTATCTAACCTTTTCAATTATTTAATCACTATAAAAATGACTTATGTGCTGCATGCAAATGTAGAAAATCCAGTGAGTGTTTGTGAGCCTTTCTTGCAAATAGCTATGCATCCTAATCTAAACTTTATTAACTAATTATACCTTTTCTTTAAAGAGTAACCAATCTTTTAAAGTTTATTTAATAAATCAATAGCACATATGAAAAAAGGAAATGTATAATATACAGTTATGTGAAAAGGTATTTCCCCCCTTCCTGATTTCCTATTCTTTTGGATATTTGTTACACTTAAATGTGTCACATCACCAAACAAATTTAAATATTAGACAAAGATAACACAAATGCACACACAATGCAGTTTTTAAATGAAGATCTTTTTTAAAGAAAAAATAAATCTAAACCTACAGGGCCTTGTGTGAAAAAGTGATTGCCTCCTAAGCCTAATAACCCATGGGGCCACCCTTAGCAGCAACAACTGCAAACAAGCATTTGCTATAACTGGCAATGAGTCTTTTACAATGCTCTGAATGAATTTTGACCCACTCATATTTGCAGAATTGTAATTCAGTCACAGCCACATTGGAGGGATTATGAGTAGTGTTGAGCATTCCGATACCGCAAGTATCAGGTATCGGCCGATACTTAGCGGTATCGGAATTCCGATACCGAGATCCGATTCTTGCCGCGTATCGGATACCGGAATCGGAAGTTCCCAGGATTCAAACTGCACAAATTTGCACGAATTCAGCCAATGAGAATGATTCCAAGTGTGGGCACATCCTGTTCAGCATGGAGGGCATGAAACTACTGGCAAGGCTGTGATTGGCTGCTGAAATGATGTCATGCTTCAGTTTAAAAGTCGCTGGCGCCATTTTGCGCTCACTCTGCTGTGAATTCAGTTAGTGACAGGACGCTGTTTGCTGACTGAGGGCCAGTTTAGAGATAGCGATTTGCTTCATTGTTCTTTTCCAAGGCTAATTTAGCAACCGCTGTGTTCACCTACTAATCACCTTGCTTTTGCCTTGCAGCGCTGTTTTCACAGCGATCTGCAAGGTCTGTGTGTGTGTGTGTGTGTGTGTGAGTGCAGCCCACTCTCTAGTCTGTGTGCAGCCATAGGCCATAGCTGGTTGTATTCAGTTCAGGGAGGGTGGTTCATTGCCTCATACTGTTCTATTATTTTTTTTTTTTCATGTAGTGTAGTCTGCTGCTCATTTTTTCTAATAATTCCTATTAGTGACTTTCCACTCGTATCCAGCTAACTTGTGGAAAAACACTACATAGGATAAAGTAGAGGAGTTTTTTGGGGCCTTGCAGCGCCATTTACGTCTGTCTGCACGGTCTCCGTGTGATTGCAGCTCGCCCTGTAGTCTGTGAGCAGCCATAGCCTGGTTGTATCCAGCTCAGGGTTCTTCACTGCGTCATACTGTCAAATCAATTTTCCTTTTGTTTTAAGTAGTGTAGTCTGCTGCTCATTTTTTCTAATAAATAATTCCTATTAGTGACTTTCCACCCGTATCCAGCTAACTTGTGGAAAAACACTACATAGGATAAAGTAGAGGAGGTTTTTTGGGCCTTGCAGCGCCGTTTACGGCTGTCTGCACGGTCTCCGTGTGACTGCAGCTCGCCCTGTAGTCTGTGAGCAGCCATAGCCTGGTTGTATCCAGCTCAGGGTTCTTCACTGCGTCATACCGTCAAATCAATTTTCCTTTTGTTTTAAGTAGTGTAGTCTGCTGCTCATTTTTTCTAATAAATAATTCCTATTAGTGACTTTTCACCCGTATCCATCTAACTTGTGGAAAAACACTACATAGGATAAAGTAGAGGAGGTTTTTTGGGCCTTGCAGCGCCGTTTACGGCTGTCTGCACGGTCTCCGTGTGACTGCAGCTCGCCCTGTAGTCTGTGAGCAGCCATAGCCTGGTTGTATCCAGCTCAGGGTTCTTCACTGCGTCATACCGTCAAATCAATTTTCCTTTTGTTTTAAGTAGTGTAGTCTGCTGCTCATTTTTTCTAATAAATAATTCCTATTAGTGACTTTTCACCCGTATCCATCTAACTTGTGGAAAAACACTACATAGGATAAAGTAGAGGAGGTTTTTTGGGCCTTGCAGCGCCGTTTACGGCTGTCTGCACGGTCTCCGTGTGACTGCAGCTCGCCCTGTAGTCTGTGAGCAGCCATAGCCTGGTTGTATCCAGCTCAGGGTTCTTCACTGCGTCATACCGTCAAATCAATTTTCCTTTTGTTTTAAGTAGTGCAGGCTGCTGCACATTTTTTCAAAAAATTCCTATTAGTGTCTTTCCACCCGTATTCAGCTAACTTGTGGAAAAACACTACATAGGATAACGTAGAGGAGGGTTTTTGGGCCTTGCAGCGCCGTTTACGGCTGTCTGCACGGTCTCCGTGTGACTGCAGCTCTCTCTGTTGTCAGTTCAGCCCCCAAAAAATAAATAATAAAGCTCACCAAACACACCACTTTACATTTGTGTAGGCCACATTAGCTCATATTAAAGTCTAGTCCACACTTTAGAAAATTAGTGTTTCTTATACCTGTTAGGAGCTGTTCAGGAATAAGCACACAAAGCCGTTAGTACTTTTCTGCTTATCTTTATCAGTCAACCAAGATGAAGAAGGCAGGGAGTAAGGCACATGGGCGTGGGCGCGGAGCAGGGAGAGGACGTGGGGATTCTGTGCCTGCTGCGGGCACCGGTGACTCATCAGCACCCACTTTCAGCAGGGAACAGTCGTTCATGCGCAGCTTTGTCGGAGAGCGCCGTACACCGCTGCTGCGTGAAGACCAAATTGAAGCCGTTGTTGGATGGATGGCAGCTAATGCATTGACTTCAATTAGTGCCACATCCTCTCAGACACAGAGCACTAGAGAGCACCCATATGTCTTTTCACCACCTGCCAAATTGCCCAGGCAGACAGAGAGCCCAGGACAGGAGCCGTCTCTACTTCTGTTCTCTGAATCTCTTGGCTTGGAAACAGGGGGCCAGCCAAGCAGCATTGGAGAAACGGAAGAAGAGGCAGGGTGCAGTGATGCCCAACCGCTTTTTCTCTCTTCCTCTGAAGAGGCGGGTGGGCCAGTGCCTCCGGTCACCACATCGCAGGACGCATCCGCTGATGACACTCAGGTGCCACTTTCTGGTGCATGCTCTGCTGCTGAGACTACCCAGGAGGAGCAGTTGGTGGCAGAGGGTAGTGTAGATGATGAGGTCCTTGACCCATCTTGGCGTGAGGGACAGGAAGGTGGTGGGAGCAGCTCTGAGGAAGAGATTCCCCGAACGGGCCAAAGAGGCAGAGAGAGTGGGAAGACTGCGGATCCTGCAGCCTCCGCTTTGGCACCTGTTCGGAGCGTGTCTCTTCCAAAAGCCAAAAAGGGTGCTCCCAAGACTTGCAGTGCCTGGTCCTTTTTTGACACAGTTGCAGATGACATTTGATATGTCAAATGCAAGGTGTGTCATCACAAAGATAAAAGAGGTCGAAATGTCAGCAACCTCAATACCTCCAACATGTGGAAACATGTGCGCACCAGGCACGCGGCGGAGTTCGAAAAACACACTGAAGAGCTAGGCCAACCAACAGCGGCAGCTACCACCTCTTCAGCTCGTGTTGCCTCTTCCTCCAGCTCACACGCAGCTAGTTCGGCTTCCTCCCAGGATCGCCGTGGAAGAACCTCTGGCCCTGTTGTCCAGAGACCCACTGTAATTCCACCCGCAGCACCACGTTCCCAGTCATCCACACACTCCCAGCCCAGTCTACAGCCATCGGTAGTACAGGCATGGGAGAAAAGGCGGCCTTTCTCGTCAAACCACCCACGAGCACAGGCTCTGACTGCAGGCATTGCCAAACTTCTGTCACTGGAAATGCTGTCATTCAGGCTGGTGGAGACTGACAGCTTCCGTGACTTGATGTCTTTGGCAGTCCCACAGTACAATGTGCCCAGCCGCTTTTACTTCAGCAGGCAAGCTGTCCCTGCCCTGCACAAGCATGTGGAGGGACACATAAAACACGCGCTACTGAACGCCGTCAGTAGCAAGGTCCACCTCACCACCGATGCGTGGACCAGTCAACATGGACAGGGGCGATACCTTTCCCTCACTGCCCATTGGGTTAATGTTGTTGAGCCGGGTACAGATCGTGCGAGTGGCGCAGGACGTGTCCTGCCCACTCCAAGGATTGCAGGAATCCATTCTGTATGCATTGACTCCTCCTCTTACACCAGTTCCTCAGAATCATCGCTGCAGGAGCCGTCACAGTCCACCTCCACATGGACCCGTGATGAACGTTTACCTGTTATGACTGACATGAGCACAGCCGTGGCCAAACGTCAACAGGCCGTCTTGAAATTAATTTCTTTGGGGAATCGAAGCCACACAGCGCAGGAGCTCTGGAATGCCATCAAGCAGGAGAGCGATGTGTGGTTTGCGGCAGCGAATCTCCAGCCAGGCATGGTAGTGTGTGATAATGGCCGAAATCTGGTGGCAGCTCTGGGCCTCGGCAACCTCACTCACATCCCATGTCTGGCACATGTGCTCAATTTGGTTGTGCAGAGTTTTTTGAGGGACTATCCGGATCTTGATGCACTGCTGCACAAGGTCCGCCTAGAGTGTGCTCACTTGCGGCGTTCCAGCACGGCAAAATCGCGCATTGCGGTTCTGCAGCGCCGACACCGCCTGCCGGAACATCGCATCATATGTGACCTACCTACCAGGTGGAATTCCACGTTACATATGTTGGAGCAGTTGTGTGAGCAGCAGCAAGCTGTAATGGAGTACCAGCTGCATCAGGCACAAAGAAGTCGCACTCCGCGCCGTTCAGACTTCACAACCACAGAGTGGGCCACTATGAAGGACGTCTGCCAGGTTTTGCGTCCCTTCGATTATTCCACGCGGATGGCGAGTGCAGATGATGCACTAGTCAGCATGACTGTCCCCCTTATCTGCCTGCTTGAAAAATCACTGCAAGCGCTAAGGGATGATGTTGTGGAAGAGGTGGAGGATGAGGATTCACCATTTCCATCATCTTCTGGACAGTCAGCGCCACGTGGTTCCTCACAAACACGTAGGCAGGGGACACTTTGTGAGGAGGATGAGGAGGAGTCAATGGAGGAGGAAGACATCCGTCCAGAGGAGGGAGTTACACAATTGTCCAGTAGTCAGTGTGTACAGCGAGGGTGGGGTGATGACGAGTGGGCAGAGATCACGCCTCAAGCAGGGGACAGCGTTTCTTGGCCAGTTGGCAGTCTGCAGCACATGGTGGATTACATGTTGCAGTGCCTGAGAAACGACCACCACATCGCCCACATTCTCAACATGTCTGATTATTGGGTGTTCACCCTCCTCGATCCTCGAATACCGGGACAACGGAGAAAGCCTCATCACACCGTTGAACCGGGAGCGAAACATGCGGGAGTACCAAGACACACTGGTGAATTCCATCATCTTCTCCAGTCCAACTGAGAGAAGTGCTGCTAGTGCATTACAAAGCAGCTCAGTGCATCCAGGCAGTGGAGGAGGCTCTGCACAGAGGGAGCAGAAGCAGTGCCTCTGCCCAAGGCAAATAGTGAGGTATATCGTGGCACTACTGTGTTGGTGCACAAGGTAGGTTCCCCAAACCAGTGAACATAGAATACAGAAACTTGGCACTCAACTTGGTAACGTGGAATATGCTTTTTATTTCAGATAGCAGTCCCAGTATATATAAACGTTTCGGTCTGTTATGGACCTTCTTCAGTACAACTAGGTTGAAAATACATCACAAAGGGTGTTTAACCATTGTATGATAACAACATCAAGTGAAGTTTATACAAATAACAAAAAAATAAAAGGGATAGCTAACAAGGTAAATCTAACAAAAATATTAGTGAGTATGTGATGGATCAAGGGTAGGGGAGGTAAGGAAAGGTAGAGTAATTTTATATCATACCCGACTGCTCAAGAACAAAATATAGAAGATGTCTCCGGACATAGCGTTGATCCTTGTATGTAGGGCTACTTGTGGATCGTGCAGAGGACTAAACTCCTTTGTTGTTTACGCTATTAAATGCCCCTGTGGCCTTATGTATATCGGGGAAACCACACAGGCCATCAAATCCCGTATCTCAAAACATAAGTCGACGATTCGTTGCAAAAATATGCTGCTGCCCCTTCCATTCCACTTCATTTCTAAGGGGCATAACATATCCCAATTAAAATTCCAGATTCTGGAACATATTCCGGTATCAAGAAGGGGGGGCAATAGAATACATCTCCTTAAGAAAAGGGAAGCTTTTTGGATCCATGAACTGCAGACCTTAACACCCAAAGGTCTAAACAGAGATTACGATCCACTAGCTTTCACTTAATTACCATTTGTACCCCCTAAGGAATGATTAACTTTATTTCCATGTATTTTACAGACATTTAGAGCAACTTATACTATAGATCGACCTTAATAGTATTCTGTCTATGTCACCTGTATCTGATTATGTTCACCCATATGATGTTACTAATACATTTGTCTTTCTCTACAGAGTCGCTTATACTGATCGCTTCACTCAAGTCACCTCCTGATTCCTCCTTACCCTCGGATTCTCCCTTCCTCCTCCCCCTACCCGACTGCAATTTATTTTGTCTCCTTAGGTATATAGTGTATACATAATGATCTACCACATGTACTTTTATACACTAACTCTGACGTCCAGTGTACCCAAAAGTCAGGTGACCTCTGTTGTTATTACATGTGACCGCCATCCTCACCACAGGACCGGCCTCAAATATAAATAAGTAATATAATTAATTAATCCCTATGACATCTCCCCGTTATCTACATTCTCCTGTTCAGGGTTGCGCAGTATACCTATTACTCCTATCTGTACGCTCTTGTTGTCAGTTCCTATGACAACCGAGCGCTGCAGTGATCACCGGAAGTCAGCGTCATACCCTCTGACGCACTTCCGGTATCGGCCATATGCCGAATCCCGCCCCCAACCTATTTATACACGCTGTCCCTGCACAATGCCAGCAACCAGCGGCGGACACCGCGTTGCATGGCGCCACTACGTCCATCATTTAGGTAAGACACAAGCGGTACTAATTACCTTATTACTGACGTTATGTACTTCAGTCCTGACTATTGCACTATGTATATTACAGGTACGCAGCCACTCTGACACGTCCCATCTGCACTCCATACTGCTCTAGGGACTCCTATACTACGGGTGAGATGCGATACAACCTCCTAATTGGGATCATTACAAACAAGTAGTATCACTGACTTTCTGGTTCCTGTTGTTACTTCACAGATGCAGATATTATTTTGTGGCCATAACCTTAACCATTGTATACGATAAAGCCACCATTCATTTGGTAAGACCAGCATTTCTGCCCTTTAGTACTTACATCTTAATACCCTCATTGACTTTCATCGTTTATTAACCACAGGCTATCTAATCCGACTTCGTCTACTACAGATATACAGTGTTGCCACATGTTATTACTTACAGTAGGTGAGGAAGTTCCCCTTCTTTTACACATTATCTCAGCTACACGGTGTTTGTAACCCCTCCCTACATTAGACAGTATATAACAGTTACTACATTGTCTTGCAGCTATCCTATTTGATACTGCCACCTGTGAACAACACTATTCTTTCTAATATACCGGGTCAGTAAACATATTCATTATACCTATGTTCTACAACACTATATCACATACCTAGTAATTGGATGTATTTCTCAAATATTATAGAGCGACCAGTTTAGTCCTCTGCACGATCCACAAGTAGCCCTACATACAAGGATCAACGCTATGTCCGGAGACATCTTCTATATTTTGTTCTTGAGCAGTCGGGTATGATATAAAATTACTCTACCTTTCCTTACCTCCCCTACCCTTGATCCATCACATACTCACTAATATTTTTGTTAGATTTACCTTGTTAGCTATCCCTTTTATTTTTTTGTTATTTGTATAAACTTCACTAGATGTTGTTATCATACAATGGTTAAACACCCTTTGTGATGTATTTTCAACCTAGTTGTACTGAAGAAGGTCCATAACAGACCGAAACGTTTATATATACTGGGACTGCTATCTGAAATAAAAAGCATATTCCACGTTACCAAGTTGAGTGCCAAGTTTCTGTATTCTCTGCCCAAGGCAAGACCAGTATGGCCCAACTATGGCACACTTTTGTGTGCCCGCCACAAAAGTCTACACCATCACAGACGGCTCCAGTCAGCAGGAGGCAACGGTTCCGTCAGATGGTGACAGACTACATGTCTTGCCCTCTTGCTGTACTCCCAGACGGCTCTTCCCCTTTCAAGTTTTGGGTCTCAAAGCTGGATACATGGCCAGAGCTAAGCCAGTATGCATTGGAGGTGCTGGCTTGCCCTGCGGCTAGTGTATTATCGGAACGCGTCTTTAGTGCTGCAGGTGGTGTACTAACTGACCGTCGCATGCGACTATCCTCCGATAACGTTGACCAGCTTACTTTCCTGAAAATGAACAAGGCTTGGATCTCGCAGGAATTTGCCACTCCTCTTCCTGATTAAATAATTAGGTGACTGTCTACAGTATCCAGGTCTCCTGTTATGTTCATCTTTCTACCACCTGAACTGAAATTCCTGGGCTCCAACACCGCCAGTTGAGGCTCAGAAGTGCCGTCTGCACAGTAAAAACATACGACCCAGTGTTATTGGGTGTCAGTAACGTCAGCTGATCCCCAGCTGTGTAGCCGGCCATGTGTCCTGCGACCGCCACGCTGACACAACAACTGAAATGTAAGGGAACCTGTCCCCCCCCCCAAGGCGTTTGTTACTGAAAGAGCCACCTTGTGCAGCAGTAATGCTGCACAAGGAAAAGGTAGCTATTTTTGTTTAGCTCCTTGCACACGCAGAACTTAACACTTATAAAATGTGTCCACTGATACCGTAAAACCGTCCCGGAGGTGGGACTTTCCTTCGTAATGTGACGCAGCACAGCCGTCATTCTTACCCCCCGGCGCGGTGCGCCGGCTCCTCAGCGTTCTTTGATTCTGTCTTGAAGCCTGCGCTGTTATGTTATCCCTTGGCCAGGCACACTTAACGCTGCCCCTCTTCTGACATCATTTGGTGTCAGGCTGACTGCGCCTGTGCGGCCGCGCTGGCCGAGATCCCGCCTCGCAGTGTCTTCTGATTTAATCTCACTGGGGGCCTGAGATCCATGGACATGCGCAATGCATATCTGAATCTCCGCCTCTCACTCATCTCCCTCCGCCTTCTTCAGACTGTGCTCCGTCAGCTGATCCCTAATAGCATGCCACGACCGTGACGCCGCACAGTCTGAAGAAGCCGAAGGGAGGGGAGTGAGAGGCGAGGATATGCACT
The DNA here is from genome assembly GCF_051348905.1 of Ranitomeya variabilis. NCBI lineage: Eukaryota > Metazoa > Chordata > Amphibia > Anura > Dendrobatidae > Ranitomeya > Ranitomeya variabilis. Next base: position 319,464,161 of record NC_135233.1, on the reverse strand, counting down.
GCGCATGGCCACGGATCCCAGGCCCGCGGTGGGATTACATTAGACGACACTGCGAGGCGGGCTCTCGGCCAGCGCGGCTGCACAGGCGCAGCCATCCCGACACCAAATGATGTCAGAAGATGGGCAGCACTAAGTGTGCCTGGCCAAGGGATAACATAACAGCGCAGGCTCCGGGACGGAATTAAACAACGCTGAGGAGCCGGGGCACGGCGCCAAGGGGGTAGGAATGACGGCTGTGCTGCGTCATATTACGAAGGAAAGTCCCACCTCCGGGACGGTCTCACGGTTTCAGGGGACACATTTTATAAGTGTTTAGTTCTGTGTTTGCAAGGAGCATAATGAAAAGAGCCTCCTTTTCCTTTTGCATCCTTTGTGCTGCACAAGCTGGCTCTTTCAGCTACAAATGCCTTGGGGGGGGTTAAAGGTTCCCTTTCGGCTTTCTCCAATCAGGCTTCGGCCTACACTGTGTTCCTCTCCTCCTCCTTCTGTCCCTGGGCTCCAACACTGCTAGTTGTTGTCTGGAAGTGCTGCCGCACAGTCAACAGTCGCTCCTATGTTATTGGGGTTCAGTAACGTCAGCTGTTCCCCAGCTGTGTGTGTGGCAATCCCTCCTCTCTCCTCCACCTCCTCCTCCTCCTCCTTCTGTCCCTGGGCTCCAACACCGCTAGTTGTTGTCCGGAAGTGCTGTCCGCACAGTCAACAGTCGCTCCTCTGTTATTGGGGTTCAGTAACGTCAGCTGTTCCTCAGCTGTGTGTGTGGCAATCCCTCCTCTCTCCTCCACCTCCTCCTCCTCCTTCTGTCCCTGGGCTTCAACACTGCTAGTTGTTGTCCAGAAGTGCTGTCCGCACAGTCAACAGTTGCTCCTCTGTTATTGGGGTTCAGTAACGTCAGCTGTTCCCCAGCTGTGTGTGTGGCAATCCCTCCTCTCTCCTCCACCTCCTCCCCCTCCTTCTGTCCCTGGGCTCCAACACCGCTAGTTGTTGTCCGGAAGTGCTGTCCGCACAGTCAACAGTCGCTCCTCTGTTATTGAGGTTCAGTAACGTCAGCTGTTCCCCAGCTGTGTGTGTGGCAATCCCTCCTCTCTCCTCCACCTCCTCCTCCTCCTTCTGTCCCTGGGCTCCAACACCGCTAGTTGTTGTCCGGAAGTGCTGTCCGCACAGTCAACAGTTGCTCCTCTGTTATTGGGGTTCAGTAACGTCAGCTGTTCCCCAGCTGTGTGTGTGGCAATCCCTCCTCTCTCCTCCACCTCCTCCTCCTTCTGTTTCTAGGCTCCAACACCGCTAGTTGTTGTCCGGAAGTGCTGTCCGCACAGTCAACAGTCGCTCCTCTGTTATTGGGGTACAGTAACATCAGCTATTCCCCAGCTGTGTGTGTGGGAATCCCTCCTCTCTCCTCCACCTCCTTCTCCTCCTTCTGTCCCTGGGCTCCAACACCGCTAGTTGTTGTCCGGAAGTGCTGTCCGCACAGTCAACAGTCGCTCCTCTGTTATTGGGGTTCAGTAATGTCAGCTGTTCCCCAGCTGTGTGTGTGGCAATCCCTCCTCTCTCCTCCACCTCCTCCTCCTTCTGTCCCTGGGCTCCAACACCGCTAGTTGTTGTCCGGAAGTGCTGTCCGCACAGTCAACAGTCGCTCCTCTGTTATTGGGGTTCAGTAACGTCAGCTGTTCCCCAGCTGTGTGTGTGGCAATCCCTCCTCTCTCCTCCACCTCCTCCTCCTCCTTCTGTCCCTGGGCTCCAACACCACTAGTTGTTGTCCGGAAGTGCTGTCCGCACAGTCAACAGTCGCTCCTCTGTTATTGGGGTTCAGTAACGTCAGCTGTTCCCCAGCTGTGTGTGTGGCAATCCCTCCTCTCTCCTCCACCTCCTCCTCCTCCTTCTGTCCCTGGGCTCCAACACCGCTAGTTGTTGTCCTGAAGTGCTGTCCGCACAGTCAACAGTTGCTCCTCTGTTATTGGGGTTCAGTAACGTCAGCTGTTCCCCAGCTGTGTGTGTGGCAATCCTTCCTCTCTCCTCCACCTCCTCCTCCTCCTTCTGTCCCTGGGCTCCAACACCGCTAGTTGTTGTCCGGAAGTGCTGTCCGCACAGTCAACAGTCGCTCCTCTGTTATTGGGGTTCAGTAACGTCAGCTGTTCCCCAGCTGTGTGTGTGGCAATCCTTCCTCTCTCCTCCACCTCCTCCTCCTCCTTCTGTCCCTGGGCTCAAACACCGCTAGTTGTTGTCCGGAAGTGCTGTCCGCACAGTCAACAGTCGCTCCTCTGTTATTGGGGTTCAGTAACGTCAGCTGTTCCCCAGCTTTGTGTGTGGCAATCCCTCCTCTCTCCTCCACCTCCTCCTCCTCCTTCTGTCCTTGGGCTCCAACACCGCTAGTTGTTGTCCGGAAGTGCTGTCCGCACAGTCAACAGTCGCTCCTCTGTTATTGGGGTTCAGTAACGTCAGCTGTTCCCCAGCTGTGTGTGTGGCAATCCCTCCTCTCTCCTCCACCTCCTCCTCCTCCTTCTGTCCCTGGGCTCCAACACCGCTAGTTGTTGTCCGGAAGTGCTGTCCGCACAGTCAACAGTCGCTCCTCTGTTATTGGGGTTCAGTAACGTCAGCTGTTCCCCAGCTGTGTGTGTGGCAATCCCTCCTCTCTCCTCCACCTCCTCCTCCTCCTTCTGTCCCTGGGCTGCAACACCGCTAGTTGTTGTCCGGAAGTGCTGTCCGCACAGTCAACAGTCGCTCCTCTGTTATTGGGGTTCAGTAACGTCAGCTGTTCCCCAGCTGTGTGTGTGGCAATCCCTCCTCTCTCCTCCACCTCCTCCTCCTTCTGTCCCTGGGCTCCAACACCGCTAGTTGTTGTCCGGAAGTGCTGTCCGCACAGTCAACAGTCGCTCCTCTGTTATTGGGGTTCAGTAACGTCAGCTGTTCCCCAGCTGTGTGTGTGGCAATCCCTCCTCTCTCCTCCACCTCCTCCTCCTTCTGTCCCTGGGCTCCAACACTGCTAGTTGTTGTCCGGAAGTGCTGTCCGCACAGTCAACAGTCGCTCCTCTGTTATTGGGGTTCAGTAACGTCAGCTGTTCCCCAGCTGTGTGTGTGGCAATCCCTCCTCTCTCCTCCACCTCCTCCTCCTCCTTCTGTCCCTGGGCTCCAACACCGCTAGTTGTTGTCCGGAAGTGCTGTCCGTACAGTCAACAGTCGCTCCTCTGTTATTGGGGTTCAGTAACGTCAGCTGTTCCCCAGCTGTGTGTGTGGCAATCCCTCCTCTCTCCTCCACCTCCTCCTCCTCCTTCTGCCCCTGGGCTCCAACACCGCTAGTTGTTGTCCGGAAGTGCTGTACGCACAGTCAACAGTCGCTCCTCTGTTATTGGGGTTCAGTAACGTCAGCTGTTCCCCAGCTGTGTGTGTGGCAATCCCTCCTCTCTCCTCCACCTCCTCCTCCTCCTTCTGTCCCTGAGCTCCAACACCGCTAGTTGTTGTCCGGAAGTGCTGTCCGCACAGTCAACAGTCGCTCCTCTGTTATTGGGGTTCAGTAACGTCAGCTGTTCCCCAGCTGTGTGTGTGGCTATCCCTCCTCTCTTCTCCACCTCCTCCTTCTGTCCCTGGGCTCCAACACCGCTAGTTGTTGTCCGGAAGTGCTGTCCGCACAGTCAACAGTCGCTCCTCTGTTATTGGGGTTCAGTAACGTCAGCTGTTCCCCAGCTGTGTGTGTGGCAATCCCTCCTCTCTCCTCCACCTCCTCCTCCTCCTTCTGTCCCTGGGCTGCAACACCGCTAGTTGTTGTCCGGAAGTGCTGTCCACACAGTCAACAGTCGCTCCTCTGTTATTGGGGTTCAGTAACGTCAGCTGTTCCCCAGCTGTGTGTGTGGCAATCCCTCCTCTCTCCTCCACCTCCTCCTCCTTCTGTTCCTGGGCTCCAACACCGCTAGTTGTTGTCCGGAAGTGCTGTCCGCACAGTCAACAGTCGCTCCTCTGTTATTGGGGTACAGTAACATCAGCTATTCCCCAGCTGTGTGTGTGGGAATCCCTCCTCTCTCCTCCACCTCCTCCTCCTCCTTCTGTCCCTGGGCTCCAACACCGCTAGTTGTTGTCCGGAAGTGCTGTCCGCACAGTCAACAGTCGCTCCTCTGTTATTGGGGTTCAGTAACGTCAGCTGTTCCCCAGCTGTGTGTGTGGCAATCCCTCCTCTCTCCTCCACCTCCTCCTCCTTCTGTCCCTGGGCTCCAACACCGCTAGTTGTTGTCCGGAAGTGCTGTCCGCACAGTCAACAGTCGCTCCTCTGTTATTGGGGTTCAGTAACGTCAGCTGTTCCCCAGCTGTGTGTGTGGCAATCCCTCCTCTCTCCTCCACCTCCTCCTCCTCCTTCTGTCCCTGGGCTCCAACACCGCTAGTTGTTGTCCGGAAGTGCTGTCTGCACAGTCAACAGTCGCTCCTCTGTTATTGGGGTTCAGTAACGTCAGCTGTTCCCCAGCTGTGTGTGTGGCAATCCCTCCTCTCTCCTCCACCTCCTCCTCCTCCTTCTGTCCCTGGGCTCCAACACCGCTAGTTGTTGTCCGGAAGTGCTGTCCACACAGAGCCAAACACGTCGCCAATGTGTTAGTGGGGTTCAGTAATGCCTGCTGCTCCCCTGCTGAGTATACGGCAACGTGTCATGCGACCGCCACGCAGGCACAACAACTTAAATGTAAAGGAACCTGCCCCCCCCCAGGTGTTTGTTACTGAAAGAGCCACCTTGTGCAGCAGTAATGATGCAAAATGGAAAAGTGCCTCTTTTCGTTGTGCTCCTTGCATACACTGAACTGAACACTTCTGAAATGTGTCCCTCACACCGTTAAACCGTCCGGTCGGAGGGACTTTCCTTTGTCATGTGACGCAGCACAGCCGTCATTCTTACCCCCTTTTCGATGTGCGCCGCCTCCTCAGCGTTGTTTGAATCTGTCCCGGAGCCTGCGCTGTTAGGTTAGCCCTTGGCCATGCACACATTTTGCGCTGCCCGTCTTCTGACATCATTTGGTGTCAGGCTGGCTGCGCCTGTGCGGCTGCGCTGGACAAGATCCCGCCTCGTAGTGTCTTCTGATTTAATCCCACTGCGGGCCTGTGATCCATGGACATGCGCAGTGTATATCTTAACATCCGCCTCTCACTCATCTCCCTCCGCCTTCTTCAGACTGTGCTCCGTCAGCTGATCCCTAATAGCATGCCACGGCCGTGACGCCGCACAGTCTGAAGAAGCTGGAAGGAGGGGAGTGAGAGGCGAAGATATGCACTGCGCATGCCCATGGATCCCAGGCCCGCAGTGGGATTACATTGGACGACACTGCGAGGTGGGATCTTGGCCAGCGCGGCCGCACAGGCGCAGCCAGCCTGACACCAAATCATGTCAGAAGACGGGCAGCGCAAAATGTGTGCATGGCCAAGGGCTAACCTAACAGCGCAGGCTCCAGGACAGATTCAAACAATGCTGAGGAGGCGGCGCACATCACCAAGGGGGTAAGAATGACGGCTGTGCTGCGTCACATGACAAAGGAAAGTCCCTCCAACCGGACGGTTTAACGGTGTGAGGGGACACATTTCAGAAGTGTCAAGTTCAGCGTTTGCAAGGACCATAATTAAAAGAGCTAAGTTTACCTTTTTCTGCATTAGTGCTGTACAAGATGGCTCTTTCAGCTACAAACGCCTGGGGGGGGTTAAAGGTTCCCTTTCAACTTGCTCCAGTGCAGGCTTCGGCCTACACTCTGCTCCCCCTGCAGAGCCTGGGCTCTAACACCACCAGTTGGTGCCCCGAAGTGCTGGCTGCACAGAGAAAAACACCCGCCAATGTGTCAGTGGGGTTCAGCACTGCCAGCTGTTCCCCTGCTGTGTAGCCCGCAACGTGTCCTGCAACAGCCGCGCAGACACAAAGCTGCCGCCAGTGCAGGCTTCGGCCTGCACTCTGCTCCCTCTCCTCCTGCTGACCCTGGGCTCTAACACCGCCAGTTGGTGCCCGGTACTGCTAGCTGCACAGAGAAAAACACCAGCCAATGTGTCAGTGGGGTTCAGCACCGCCAGCTGTTCCCCTGCTGTGTAGCCGGCATCGTGTCCTGCAAAAGCCACGCAGACACAACAACTGAAATTGAAGAAAACCTGTCGCCCCTCCCCCAGGTGTTTGTATGTTTTACAGCCACCTTGTACAGCAGTAATGCTGCATGTGTGCAAGGTGGCTCATAAACTTATTCTCCTTGCACACGTGGAACGGAACACGTCTACAATGTGTCCCCTGAGACCATTAAAACGTCCCTGAGGTTTGACTTTCCTTTGTAATGACACGCTGCAACCCCCTTGTTAGCACAGCCCTTCTTCTGACATCATTGTTTGGCTGGCTGCGCCTCTGCGGCCGCCCTGCCCGACACAACGCCCCTCGGTGTCTTATTTATTTTGACTGCGAGGGTGTGATTGACGGGCATGAGCAGTGCCTATCTTCGCCAGGCTGTCACTCAGCTCCTTCCGCCTTCTTCAGACTATGCGGCTTCATGGCCGTGGCATGCGATAAGGGATCAGCTGACGCCGCACAGTCTGTAGCAGGTGTAAGGACAGGAGCGAGAGGCGAACATATGTACTGCGCCAGGCCATGAATCCCAGCCCCGCAGTGTGAAACACTGTAAAGACACTGTGGGGCTGGGATTCATGGGCATCGCGAACCGCACCAGCCGACATGAAATTATGTCAGAAGACGGGCAGCGCATGGCCAAGGGATAACACAACAACGCAGACTCCTGTACATCAAAATGCGATGCTCAGGAGGCCGCGCCAAGCACCAAGGTGGGATTTTTGACAGCTGTGCTGCGTCTCATTACAAAGGGAACTCACGCCTCCAAAACAGTTTGACTGCTTAAGGGCCTAAATGTTATACGTGTTTCTTTCTGCGTGTGCAAGGAGCAAAATTAAAAGAGCAACCTTTGACTTGTGCAGCATTACTGCTGCCCAAGCTGTGGCTCTTGTAGTTTGTAACCCCTGAGGGGGGTTAAAGGTTACCTTTAAAATCGGTTCAATTAGGCTTCGGCCTACACTCTGCTCCACCTGCAGAGCCCAGGCTCCAACACCGCTAGTTGCTGTCCGGAAGTGCTGGCTGCACAGAGCAAAACACCCGCCACTCTGTCAGTGGGGTTCAGCACCGCCAGCTGTTCCCCTGCTGTGTAGCCGGCAACGTGTCCTGCAACAGCCATGCAGACACAAAGCTGCCACCAGTGCAGGCTTCGGCCTACACTCCGCTCCCTCTCCTCCTCCTGCTGACCCTAGGCTCTAACAACGCCAGTTGGGGCCCAGAAGTGCTGGCTGCACAGAGCCAAACACCTCGCCAATGTGTCAGTCTGGTTCAGCACCGCCAGCTGTTCCCCTGCTGTGTAGCAGGCATCGTGTCCTGCAACAGCCACGCACACACAAGAACTGAAATTGAAGGGAACCTGTCCCCTCTCCCCCAGGCTTTTGTATGTTTCACAGCCACCTTGTACAGCAGTAATGCTGCATGTGTGCAAGGTGGCTCAGAAACTTATTCCCCTTGCACACGTGGAACTGAACACGTCTAAAATGTGTCCTCTGTGACCATTACACCGTCCCTGAGGTGTGACTTTCCTTTGTAATGGCACGCTGCAACACCCTTGGTAGTGCTGCCCATCTTCTGGCATCATTGTTTGGCTGGCTGCGCCTCTGCGGCCGCCCTGGCCCACACAACGCCCCTCGGTGTCTTATTTATTTTGACTGCGAGGGTGTGATTGATGGGCATGAGCAGTGCATATGTTCGCCTGGCCCTCATCTCCTTCGGCCTTCTTCAGACTGTGCGGCTTCATGGCCGTGGCATGCGACAAGGGATCAGCTGACACCGCACAGTCTGAAGCAGGTGTAAGGACCTGAGTGTGAGAGGCGAACATATGTACTGCGCCAGGCCATGAATCCCAGCCCCGCAGTGTTTTAACAATGTAAAGACACTGCGGGGCTGGGATTCATGGTCATCGCGAACCGCACCGGCCAACATTAAATGATGTCAGAAGATGGGCAGCACTAACAGCGCAAGCCCAAGGGATAACATGACAGCGCAGACTCCTGTGCAGCAAATAACGACGCTCAGGAGGCCGTGCCCAGCACCAAGGTGGGATTTTTGACAGCTGTGCTGCGTCTCATTACAAAGGGAACTCACGCCTCCAAAACAGTTTGACTGCTTAAGGGCCTAAATGTTATACATGTTTCTTTCTGCATGTGCAAGGAGCAAAATTAAAAGAGCAACCTTTGACTTGTGCAGCATTACTGCTGCCCAAGCTGTGGCTCTTGTAGTTTGTAACCCCTGAGGGGGGGTTAAAGGTTACCTTTAAAATCGGTTCAGTTAGGCTTCGGCCTACACTCTGCTCCACCTGCAGAGCCCGGGTTCCAACACCGCTAGTTGATGTCCGGAAGTGCTGGCTGCACAGAGCAAAACACCCGCCACTCTGTCAGTGGGGTTCAGCACCGCCAGCTGTTCCCCTGCTGTGTAGCCGGCAACGTGTCCTGCAAATGCCACGCAGACACAACAGACCCAAAGCTGCCACCAGTGCAGGCTTCGGCCTACACTCTGCTCCCCCTGCTGACCCTTTGCTCCAACACTGCTAGTTGGGGCTCTAGGAAGACAAGCTTGAATAGTTCCCCATCCTGGTTCCAGCACCGTCAGCTGGTTCCGGGCAGAGCCTTTGGCTTAGGTGCCTCCTTCTGGGTATCCGAGTTCCACCAACGTCAGGTGGTCCTTGGTAGTGCTTTCAGGCACGGGTACCTCCTGCTTAGTAACCGGGTTCCAGTAACGTCAGCTGGTCTTCGGTAGTTCCATTGGCTCTTGGACCTTCGGCTACCCATCCGGGTTCCAGTACCGTCAGCTGGTTCTCGGCAGTGTCTTTTGCTCTTGTACCTTCTGCTCCCCATCCTGGTTCCAGTTCCATCAGCTGGTTCCGGGCAGAGCCTTTGGCTTAGGTGCCTCCCTCTGAGTATCCGAGTTCCACCAACGTCAGGTGGTCCTTGGTAGTGCTTTCAGGCACGGGTACCTCCTGCTTAGAAACCGGGTTCCAGTAACGTCAGCTGGTCCTCGGTAGTTCCATTGGCTCTTGGACATTCGGCTACCCATCCGGGTTCCAGTACCGTCAGCTGGTTCTCGGCAGTGTCTTTTGCTCTTGTACCTTCTGCTCCCCATCCTGGTTCCAGTACCGTCAGCTGGTTCCGGGCAGAGCCTTTGGCTTAGGTGCCTTCCTCTGGGTATCTGAGTTCCACCAATGTCAGGTGGTCCTTGGTAGTGCTTTCAGGCACGGGTACCTCCTGCTTAGTAACCGGGTTCCAGTAACGTCAGCTGGTCCTCGGTAGTTCCATTGGCTCTTGGACCTTCGGGTAGCCATCCGAGTTCCAGTTCCATCAGCTGTTTCTCGGCATTTTCTCAGCCTTCTTGTACCTTCTGCTACATTTCCAAGTTCAAGACCCTAAAGACGACGACCCGGAAGACCACCCCTAAGATGACGACGACACCAGAGACGACAACCACTGAGATGACGACGACCCTGGAGACGATGACCCTGAAGACCACCCCGATGACGACGACCCCGGAGACGACGACCCTGGAGACGACAACGACCTGGAAGACCGAGAAGCAGAAGAACAAGAGGCTGCAGAACAAAGAGCAGAAGAACATTAAGCATAAGACTAAATATCAGAGCAAAAGATATTATCTAAATTATAAGCAGAAGAAGACTAAGCAGTGTATGGGGGTGAGTCCGTTCCTCCTCGTGGTGCCCCTGGATAAAGCCTGATGCTGCAGGCCAAACTGAACGCGGACAAATGTAACTTTTTTGTGACAGGCAGAACGGAAGGTGTAATCTTCAAACTTTTATAGATAACAACTACGGGAATGCCTGTCACAAATAAGAATATGATGAAGAAGTTGAATATGAAGAAGATAATAGTTAAATAAAAAGAATATGAACAATGTAACAAAAAAATAATAGGTAGAAGATGAAGAAGAAGATGAAGAAGGTGAAGAAGTTGATGTCAAAGAAGCTGATGATGAGGATAATGAAGAAGAAAGTGTGGGAGAAGTAAAAAAGAAGGTGAAGGGCGTGGAAGTAGTGAAACATCAATATCTGACAAAATAAAAAAATAATTAACATTGTCAAAATCTTTCTAACGTCGATTGTCATAAAAAAAAAAAATCCTGCTATTCTATTTGATTGCTCTGTGCCTTTAATGTCTCCGCCACCTCCCCCAATACATCCTACATTATTCTTAGTTGTTTTCCTTCATGTAGAATGAACCTACAAGGAAAGAAAGGGTTTATTTTAATTCCGATATTTTCGTCCCATTGACTTGCATTGGGATCGGGTATCGGATTAGATCCGATACTTTGACGGTATCGGCTGATACTTTCCGATACCAATACTTTCCAATATCGGAAGGTATCGCTCAACACTAATTATGAGCATGAGTCATCTTTTTAAGGTCATGCTACAGCATTTCCCTTTGATTAAGGTCAGGACTTTGACTATTACTCGAAAGTCTTAATTTTATTTTTCTTAAGCCATTCAGAGGTGGACTTCCTGGTGTGTTTTGGATCATTGTCCTACTGCATAACCCAAGTGCACTTCAACTTGTGGTCACAGACAGATGGGGGGGTCATTGTGGCCTTTTGGATGAGACATTGCTGTGCTCTTTCTGTAATTTTGGTCAGTTGGTCACTCCTGGGAAGGTATCCCAAAGGTTTGGAGATGGCTTTATAACTTTTCCCAAATTGATAGATCTCAGCTACTTTGTTTCATATTTGTTCTATAATTTCTTTGGATCGCGGCATGATGTCTAACTTTTGGGGAACTTTTGGTCTGGTTTACGTTGTCAGGCAAGCCCTATTTAAGGGATTTCTTGATTGAGAACAGGTGTGGCAGTAATCAAGCCTGTGTGTGGCTAGGGAATTTGAACTCAGTTTACCAAAGATGTGATAAACCACAGTTAATTTATGTTTTAAGTTGAGGACACTTTTTCACACACGGCCCTGAAGGTTTGGATTTCTTTTCCCTTAATAATAAAGACCTTAACTTAAAAACCGCATTTAGTGTTTACTTGTCTTATCTTTTTCTAATAATTAAATTTGTTTGGTAATCTGTCTTGATCGTGGTTTGTGGATCCACTGTGCCACAGACCACAGAGAGCCTGGAGGGGCATGATTAAACAATCATCTAACTATTCACTAGAGTCTCTGATAGTAAAGTTAGACTTGGCTCCAGATGAATGCCAGGTACCACTGCAGGGCATTGCACAGCAGCTGGACCCGTAGGACAGACTAAATGGAGCAGCAGGCAGAGCTTGTATCAGGGTTAGCATCTGAATGCAGCCAGCAGGATTAGCTTCAGAGTGCAGCAAGCAAGATTAGCTTCTGAGTGCTACAAGCAGAATAGCTTCTGGGTGCAGCTAGTGGGATTTGTACTTGGAGTACAGCAGGCTGGATTTGTACTTGGAGTACGGCAGGCTGGATTTGCACTTGGATTACAGCAGGCAGGATTGGTACTTAGAGTACAGCAGGCTGGACCTGCACTGGTATGTGACCTTACACAAGAAAGACTATAACAGGAAGGTTGTTCAGGTTCCCCCCCAGTGGAGAGATAACAATATATACATAATGCCTCAAAACTACTGGCTGGGGAGAAAATATCAAGTGCATGCGCTGGCCCTTTAAGTGGGCAGGAGCGCATGCGTGTGCCCTTAGAATATAGCCAGAGGAATGGCTGGAAGTGCTGCTGGGAGCATGCAGAGCATGAGAGGGAGAGGGACCAACTGCAGCATGGGTGAGTGAACCGACATGCCAGGAAGCTGGCATGGTGCTAACATAATCTGAAACATTTAAGCATGGCAAGCATTAAAAAAATATGAAATCAGGAAGGGAGTTGTTAGGGCTAGCGGAACACACCGGGTAAATATAAATGTTTTATTGAAGTAGATGCGTTCACAGACCGGGGTCCACCGTGCAGGAGAACCTGCTGTTAGTAAACGGCGGCACTATATGGCGGTATGAACTAGCTCTGTTAGTTTCACAGAGTAGCCAAGAAAGCAAAGCTCTGTGTCCTGTTTGACTTCACAGAGGCACAGGCTAACTACCCAATGAGAGTAGTCAGTGGTCATGCATGCACACATAACTCCTCGCCAGAGGTGAAAGCATTCTAAGGGCTTATTTCGGGCAGGTCCCTGAATACATACACACACAATCTCCTCGCCGGAGGTGCCAGCATTCTCGGGGCTTATTTCAGCCGGGTCCCTGAACACACACTCACATGACCACACTGGCGCAAAGCACATAACTTTAGATAGACACTAGCACATGGCCGTGCAGCCATGTGAGCCTTAAATAGTTGCAGCACGTACAGGACCTTCCTAGGAAGACCAATGAGAGGCTGCTACAGAGCCTGCGCACCTACAGGACCTTCCTAGAAGGACCAATAGAATAGACTGCAGTATCTGAACATATGACCCTCGATCTCCATTGAGAGATCTTACCCTGGGCATGTTCAGAACGTGAAAAGCAGGACTTAGTCCCAGAAGCGTCTGCTCGCCGCTGCCCAACACTGGCCTCAATGGCAGAAGCAGGAGAAGCAGCAGTAACTCTTTGTACAGAGTCAGCCTGTGCGAGATGCTGGGACCGACGTCTCCGCTGAGCAGGCTCCACTGCGGCAGGAGAAGAATGGGAGACCGCAGCGGAGATGGCCCGAGATTCCCCCTGTGCAGAGGGGGAAACTCGACGCCTAACAGGAGCAAACGCTTTCACACAACTGTGTCTTATCAGAGAAATCTGCCTCTTTTTCTGCTATTGGATTGCTCATTTACTCTCAATGGGTAAACTGTGCATTCAGTAAAGACAGATTTTCCCATTGCAGAGATAAGAGATGAAAGTTGGTACTTTTAAAATTCTATAAAGAGTTGAGGGGGTTGAGGTAGAAGCTGAAGGCAACACAGACATTCTGCAGGAAGTTCTCTTGAAATGACTGTTTTAAATCTCCATGGAACTTTGAGCTCCCATTGTAATCTCCTATCTCAATAATGAGAAAATCCGAATTTACTTATGACAGGTTTTACCTATGAGATTAAAATATTGAGAATAAATGAGCAGTAGGGTTGAATTGATCACTTTGTGCAATCCCAGTCAATGGTCCAGATCAGTGCCCTTCAGCACTTGAGAGGAACTGTGCAATCTTCATGACCTTCCAGGATTGTGGGTTCGTCTTATGATTTGTAAAACAAAATTTTAAACAAAATTTTAGAAGAGTCAGCGTGTCTGCATTTTCCGTTGACAGGCGTGTGCATCTATCCGTTATGATTGCGCCAGCCAAACTAAAAACCCGCTCAGACAGCACAATTGCAGCAGGGCATGGCAGCACCTCCAAGGTGTAGAAGGAAAGGTGGGGCCAAATGTGGAGCTGAAGAACAAGGTTGGAAGCTGGTATGGTAACTTAAGTAGTCTTTCGCCATCTTGGTCAACTTCTCCTTCCTTATCATAGTTTCACCCACAGACAGCCCTTGCTGATGTGACGGTCTCATGAAAATGTGTCAGTCAGTGGAAATTTCCCCCCTGAGTTGCACCTGGCGTGCGTGGCCCTCCCCTGTATTCTTTGTTTGTGAAAAGAATTGGTACCTCTGAGAGCAGGGTTCTCTGATGGTAATCTTTTTAGCAAGTCTTCTACAATGGCCCACTAGCATAGATGCACTGAAAATGACACCTCTGCCTTCGACATGAGAGAAACAAATTTCTCCTTTTTCCTTGAGTCAAGAAAGGTGCACAGCCAGTTTTTCTTGTTGTACAAAATGTGTTTCACTAAAGGTTCTGGGGAAAGGCATCTGGACATGAATTCTGCCATGTGTGGCAGACTACAAAGAGTCAAACTTTCAGTGTCCTCACCAGGAAGAACACTAACCATCCTCTCCTCCTCATGACACATAGCCTCCTCCTCCTCCTCCTTCTCCTCTTCAGGCCATTCATGCTGGACAGGCATGAAGCTGAGATTGGGAGTCCCCTCTGTAGCGCAGACCAAAAACTCTTTTTCCGCCTCATTCTCTTCCTCCTCCTCCTGCTCCTCGTCATCACCCAATGTGGCATGAAAATATTGTGTGAGGCTGGGCTGTTTGGTATCAGCCACTGTAAAATCTTGCTCCATAGCCACCTGCTTGGCATTTAAAGCTTCTTCTTTGAGATTTTGCAGTGAACGTTTTAATAGACACGTAGCGGAATGGTTACGCTGACAATAGCATCTTCAGCGCTCACCATCTTGGTGCAGTACGCAATGTTTTGAAGAACCTTAGAAATGTCATTGATCCACATCCACTCGGCAATTGTTATGTGTGGGTCTGAGTGTTACTCTGAAAGGGATTGAGAAGCTGGAATTCAGACACTGACCTCCGCTTCTCACTAAGCCTTGCCAATATATGTACCACCTACCATCACAACACATTTATCTAACTTTCTCTGTGTTGCCCATTCACAATTTTCTTCATAACCAGGATCCTGGTTTCTTGCTGTCACACGCTTTATGCATTTCATAGCCCTCTGTGTCTGTACTTTTACATGTACTGGTTGGTAACCGGTTCATGCAGCATTACATGAACACCTAATTTCTTACATTATGGCTGGTCATAACAATGAAAGCAATTGTTACATCCACTTTTCATGTATCCCTGCCTGAGATGACTTTTGGAAATGTGCACTGACACACTGTACCTTGGAAAGTATGTCCGGCAAGTCAAGGTTTGTTTTTTAAAAATGCTGCACAACCAAGTTCAGCACTTGGGCCATGCATGGAACATGTTTACCAGCTTGCCGAGTTTTAAAGCCACCACCAAGTTACACCCATTATCGCACACATCCAGACCTTGTTGGAGGTTCAGCAGGGAAAGCCACTGATCGGTCTGTTCTTTTATCACCTTTAGCAGCTTGGCTGCGTTGTGAGCTTTATCACCTAAACAGATGAGCTTCAGCAGAGCGTGCTGCTGCTTTGCAATGGCAGTGCTGCAGATCTCCCAGCTGGGGAGTGGTGGGGAGGCTACTTTCAGTGAGGAGGAGAGACAGGAACTGTAATAAGAGGAAACTAAAACCATGATAGAAGTTGGGACCGCTATTCTTGGTGTAGGTAAGATGTGTGTTGTCCCAGCCTCTGACTGTGTCCCAGACTCCATCAGGTTCATCCAGTGTGCCATAAGGGAAATGTCGCATCCCTTTCCACAAGAACTTGTCCACATGTCTGTGGTAAAGTAGACTTTCCCTGTGACTGTGTTGGCCAGAGCATGGCTGATATTGTGTAACATGTGGTTGACGTTGACGGTACACTGAGAAAATTAGAGTCCAATGGTAATTGATTTCCACTGTGCACATTCACAGTGCTGCTTCCTGATATGAGCTCTGTACTGCATTAGAGGCTCAGTTCAGGTGGATAAAGTCATTATATATCCTGCATTGCTCCATCCTACATCAGGTCACAAGGTGAAAGCAGTCTGCAGCCTTCTGGAATAAATTATTGAGCAAGGATCCAGTTTCTCTCTTGTCTGCCACAGTTAAAAACACAAGCTGTGTCTAGAGGATGCAGATTCCATTGAAAGTACTATGGGCCTATGTAGCCCTCTGTCATATAGGTCTTTTGGGCATTAGATTGAATTTCCCAATGTCCTATATAGCCATATTTATAGGATCAAGAAGAGGTGAATCTGATGTCATAGTTGTGTATCTAACTGGTATGGAGGAGTACGTGCCATTGTACTGTGATCGATTGTTAGTCATACCATCGAGTTGATTTGCCATTCTCGAAGAAAAGCTTCCACACTCTGTCCTGTGGCAAAGTACATTATGATCTTTGAAAATAACTTTATTATTCCCAATGCTGTATTTGTTTGCAATAGAATGGAAAAAAATGTCTAAGCTGTCTATGTAAATTTCAGCATTGAATGTCAAAGAAATGATTGCCTTATCTGCTGATCCTCTAAATTACATTGAACCCAATATTTTAAGTAATTGTGTAACTTTTTTGGGGGTTTGTTTAAGCAGTAATCTTTATATTTTTCATTAAAATGCACATGATTCACCACTGAATTTCGCTTTCATCTAACTGCCCATGCTCCATGATTGCTTCTATTCATCCCACTTTAACCTGGTGAGGTGTAATTAGATGTTTAGAAGTATTGGTAATTATATTGCTGTACTCAGAAATGTGGATTTCTGGCTGGAATTCTGATCCTTATGAAGTTTCTCTGAATAAAGGTAATCATAAGTGGTCTTTAATCTGTAATGTCCTGTACTCACGATAACCTCATATTACAACCTGGAAAGAACAACTTGATGTTGGTTTTATGCCTATGGACAAATTAGAAATGTCTACTGAGGCAAATGAATTCACCAGTATTTGAGTTATTACTTTAAATCTAGTGTTATAACAGTGCTTGCATACTTATCTATAGTCCCTTGCTTTTTTCCTATACAGATGAGACAGATGGTTAGGACTTAATATGTTTGACTTAGCATTAGGGTAGTTAATCAATCAGTAACACCAGTATCCAACACCAGGTAAATCTACTAACCAACTGTTTGCAAGTCCTGCAGGTAGAAGTACACAGTGTATAGAGCCATGTTCACATTGATGTGTAGTGGCCATTCTTAGGTACTTAGACAAGCTCCTATGAAAGGGAATACAGACCACTTTTCTAGATAACTGACAATGATTTTTTACCTAGTTTATCTGTAATTTTAGGACATCCCTGGGTCCAATAGTGTACTGTCAAGAAGTTGGTAGTCACTTTGTGGCAGGCCCAAGAGGCAGATTTGGCTGAAAAACACATTGTTACAGCAGTATCCTAAAAGAAAATGCCAACTTGGCAGTTGTCTGTCTGCCTGCCTGTCAGCCTATCTGTCTGTACATCTATCTATTTATCTATGTTTCTACAGGTATACACATAAATGTAGCAATTCTAATCTTGACTGGCATAGCATGGTACATCAGGTTTGAAAAGTTCTTATTGCCTGTGCACATGTTGAAGATTTGTCGTGGGGTTTTTTGGTACAGGTTTGTTACAAAACCTGAAGGGTTTCCTGATGCCAGCAAAGTGAATGAAAATCCTGAAGATTTACGCACGTTTCTTATTTTTAGCTTGCAGATTTGGCGCAGATTTATATCTGCAGCATGTCAATTCAGTGATTTTGCTGCAAATTTCACTCATACTTATGAGTGTGGAAAAATCAGCAACAACACATATAAAAAACACAACAAAAACACATAAAATGCATAAAAACATTCCTATTTTATGCAGGTTTTTCTTTCGAAGAGATGGAAAAATGGTGCAGAAATTTCTGCGTCAAACACTTAATATGTGCACATACCTTTACACAGTTTATGTAGAGTGAATTCTTATTTATTTTGGAGATGTAACAATAGTGTATGCATTTTGTAAGTTATAGATCACTACAAATACTGTATGAATAAAGAAAAAAGTTTTCTTGCAATTGCAGTGCTTGGGATGTAATTGACACTTGAGAACTATTTTATATCTCAAATTTCAGGGTTCTTTTTTTAAGACAGGAAATTAAACTTTGGGGAAAAAAATCCAGTGTTCAAAATCAGAGCATTTTGTTCACATTTGTAATATACACTGAAGACTCTGTTTCACACCACAGAAATGTTTGTCAGTTAGCAACATCTAATTACAAGAGATGTTGTAATTTCGCTTTGTTAACCATATGGCACAAAATAAAAAAAGATAATTTTCCATGGAAATCTGTTAAACATAATTATATATTCAAATGTTATTGAATAATCAAATTAATATAATTTATTCAGCGAAAATTAAATTACATCTTGTCCTTCTCCTTTTATTGAGATACAGACAGGCAATAGTTTTTAGCCCAAAGCTTTGTTCCAATTTCTGCTTAACTAGTAAAATACGATGGCAGTGTAAGACCATGTACCTGTTGTTAGGTGTCAAGAATTCTCCTCCCCCGAGGAACTTATTTTTAGGAAACAAGTAGTGAATAAGCCTAAAGATCATTGAAGCACTGAGAAATATATAGAGTGTAGGTAGAAAAAGACAACATCATAATTTGGAACCAAGCTAAATCTTTGTTATGTGACCCTAATAATAATAATAATCATAATAATAATAACAACTTTTATTTGCTTAGCCCCAATATATTATGCAGCACTTTACAATTTATGAGGACATGTACAAACAAAAAAGACATTACAAAGTAACTTCTCTTCCCCAGAGAAAATTATTTTTAGCAAGAAAGTAGGTAATGAATTAGCCTAAAGACCATGGAGGGACCGAGGAAAGGAAAACAAACATTATTTCTAGTTAAAAAAAAAAGCCAACATCATAATGAACCAAGTTAAATCTTTATTATGGGATTTTTATCATAATAAGTTTTGTTTAAATAGCTTCAACATATTCAGCAGAACGTTACAATTTAGTGGGGACATGTACACACTATATAGACCTTACAAAATAACACAAACCTTCTCTTCTCAATATACCTGCTCACCACAAGAATGCTTCTGACAGAGTAAAATCTGTAGTACTTTCTGGAAGATGTTATCTAGATGTTATCCAGAAACTATGTTGTATACCTCTAGTTGAACCTCAGTTTTGGGAATGGAGATTCCTGCTGGTCCAGTGTGCGGTCTGCAATTGTTCTTACCCAGAGAATGGCAAGAACCTGAACATTACAGTGCAGCGCTTCATCAGTTCCGCTCAATTGCATCTCTTCTGATTAAATAAAACAATGTATAGTAGATTGAAAATATTATTAATTTTTTACATATAAAAATAAATAGTGAAATATTATTTAAAGGTGAATTAACTTGCATTTGTCAATGTAATGAAATATTCCTACATTCAACATGTATGTCATATTTGTTTATTTTACTTATTTATATAGCACCATTGATTCCACAGTGACATAATCATTGCTGTACCTATCAGGACTCCAAATCTAAATTTCCTGCCAAAATGTATTTTCAGTGTGGGAGGAAACCAGAGAATTTGGGCAAAATACACAAACAGGGGGAGAACATAAAAACTCCATGCAGATGTTGTCCTTGGTGGGATTTGAAAGCAGACCACTGAAACTTATATTGCTACCAACTGAGCCACCATGCTTCCCCTCAAAAGCTATGCCTGAAAGCTAAATATGCCACTTCTAGGATTCTCAAACCTTATGTAAAGATCAGCCCTATGACTCCAAAACAATAATAGTAATTTTTACAAATTATGTAGATGTTTGCAGCCTTCTGTAGAAGAGTATAGAAGTCTAAAAGTTGTTTAACCACTTTCCGACAAGGGGCGTAATAGTATGCCTATGTCGTACACCCAGTGGTTGGCACTCATAGCAAGTGAGTAATTCATCTACATACAGGCACACTCATCATCGCCTGTATTTAGCAGAGAAGATCAGGTTATGTCAACTTCTAGTCTCCCATGAAGACTATTGAAGCATGCTAAAAGTAAAAAAAAGTTTTTTAAAAAATATAAAAAAGTAAAAAAAAATATTAAAGTTCAAATCACTCCCCTTTCACCCCATTCAAAATAAAACAATAAAATAATCAAACATAGACATATTTGGTATTGCCACATTCAGAATCACCCAATATATCAATTAAAAAGGATTAACCTGATAGCTAAACAGTTTAGTGGCAAGTCAAAATGCCAGAATTAAGGTTTTTTTTGTCTCCGCGATATTGCATTAAAATCCAATAAAGGGCGATAAAAAGATTGTATCTGACCAAATGTTATCCTTAAAAATGACAGCTTAGTGTGCAAAAAATAAGCCGTCACTCAATTCAAGATCACAAAATATGGAGACACTATGGGTATCCAAAAATGGCGCAAATTTTTTTAACAAAGATTGAAATTTTTTTTTCCACCACTTAGATAAAAAAGATTCTAGACATGTTTGGTGTCTATGAACTTGTAATGATCTGGAGAATCATAATAGCAGGTTAGTTTTAGCATTTAGTGAACCTAATAAAAAAGCAAAACAAAAAACAAGTGTTGGTTTGAACTTTTTTTTGCTATTTCACCGCATTTGCAATTTTTTTCCTGTTTCTAACACAAAATGGTAAATCCAATGCTGACATTCAAAAGTACAACTCATCCTGCAAAAAACAAGCCCCCACATGGCCAATTTTGATCAAAAAATAAAAAAAGTTATGGCTCTGGGAAAAAGGGGAGCAAAAAATAAAAATACAAAACCCAAAATACCTCTGGTTGTTAAGGGGTTAATAACTCTAAAAAGTGTCAAAAATATAATTAATGTTGCATGGTTTTTGCTTGCAATTTATATTCACATAATGCCACATTACTAAAGATAATTTCTACCAAAATGACTGCAAGTTAAAATAGATATTATGTCAAATATTTATTCACTGAATAGCATAAGTTGTATTATTGTATAAAATGACAATTGCAGTAGATTAAATGACAAATACTACTGTATTCAGTCATTGGAGAACAGTTTATATTGTTCCTTTAGTTTTGTATAACATTTTTCTGACTTTCACCAGTTTAAGTGTGAATTGCTGCATGGTTTAAAGTAGATTTAAGGACCTCTGAGCAATGGGATTATGGGATTTATTTTTCAAGCTTTGCTGTGTTTTTGGGAAATAAACAAGAACTGAGTTTTAAAATGCCCTGAGAAATAAAACTAAACAAACACAACTAAATGAGCTAGTGCCGTTCAATGAAGCCTATATAGACGTATGGTCTCTTATGTAAACTACATTTGTAGGTGTTATTGTTGCTGAAAATTCTTAAGAAACATGTTATTTTTCCTCCAATTACTCTCTTTATTCCATCAATGGATTCTTAAATTCCTACATGAAAGACAATAAAATGATGCAGTCACTATTTTGCTAATGTTTAATTTACAGGATCAGACTGACAGTCCCATATGCTGCACCTGATGACAATGTTTCAAGTAATATTAACAGTCAATGTGATAGTAGGGGATAGATATGAGGCTCTTAAAGTGCTTACAACATTGTAAAAAAGTGAATCATCCACCCCACCCCAACGATCACTGCTGATCTTGCCTATCAATTATTTCAGCTAATGTATTTTAGCCTGTAAAACTGAAAGTGGGCTTAGCTACAATACTTAGCACAGTCTACGGACAAGAGAGGTCTTGTTTTATAGCTGCTTTTTTAATAAGGAGTATAATACCTTTAATTAGTTATTGATAACTATAGATGAGCAAATGTTTTAAAACTCAAATTTGCCAGCTTTGCCAAAATGTTTCCAGGCAATCGAAAATATTCTAAAGTCTGCAAATGTCCTGATTAGACACATATGACAGTCTCAAGTCTCCTAGAACTGTGTTCAATCCATTTCAAGCTCTTGAAAGCAAGCACAGCCTTAGTAATGTCAAGGTGACCCCAGAATATATGTTTATGGGTAAACACAATGCAACTATTCTTCACTGTCATACACTTTATCTGTACAGTTTATGAAATACAAAGAAACTGGAGATAGAGGAAGCCTGGGAGCCAGTTGATTCAATGGCCTGGGCAAACTGTAAAGGGAGTAGTGGAACCACTGTGCCATGGTCTAAGGAGAACCTGGAGGGGCATAACTAGGAGAACACATGACTCTTCACTAGAGCCTCTAGCATTGGGGTTAGGCTTGGTTCCTGATGGAGATACACCAGAACAACCTCAGCCACACGGCAGCTGATCCCCAAGGGACAGGTAGCTGGAACGGCCCAGTATGAGAGTACAGCTGATACAGGCAGGCACCACAGGAGCAAAGGAGCCACAGATACTGGCGGGGTATGGCTGGTGTACAGATGCAGACTCGCTCAGCGCTACGGACCTGATATTTAAGCACCAATTCTCTTCGGCGATTGTCTCGCCTTCCCTCGGTGCTTTTCCTCCGGGAATTTCCAGGATCCCTGAGACGCTTCAGGTTTACCCTTTTTCCCGGGTCACCCTTCATGCAGGCCTGCTGGCCTATGCTCCGTAGTTTATTGCTTCCAGCTTTGTTAAAGATAATTCTGATGAAGGTCTTGTAATTTGACCGAAAACGTTTAAATATCTTTTGAACTGGATGCACAAATAAACGGATTGTTCACTTTCATCTTCAAAAAATCTCTCTGAGTGCCAAGTGATTTGTTATTACCTTATAAAGATGTTTATACACACTTACTCGATTATATAAGTGCATTATACTGTAGATTAATAATTATTGCCTTAATAGTATTCCAAATGGGAGCAAGTGTTGTCATTTCCATATGGTTGCATTTTCTAAGTGGACAGGAAAACTTGTAATATGAATTCTCGTCTTGCAGATATATCATGGTCCACTGCTTCTTTTTATTCATGATGCCCAAGTTGTCAAAGAAGGTTATTCAAAGAAATGAGCAATGCATTTTTATGCTATGGAGCCCAGCAGATTCCACTGCTTAGATAGCACAGTCAGTACCATTACTTTCCATGTTCCTCCCGGTAATTGTGGAGCAGATAATAAAAACATAATCTCCTTATTATGAACATTAATTTGACACTAAAAGGAACAGACTCTTTCATATGACACTTTGTCTTAGGGTCTGTGTGCTAAGCTTGCCTGGAAAAATCTCTTTCGTTTGAGTTTTACTTCTGATGATTGAGTTGTCAGTTGAGTTTCCAAATATGAATAGTTGAACTGTAGATTCATTTAGGGCTTTTATTACTTTTTTTTGTATATCTGTCTAAATTAACTAACTCGCTGTTTGTAGTTGGGATAAGGCTGGTTTCACACTTGCGTTTTTATCTGCATGCGTTTTTAAAAAAAACGCATGTGTGAAAAACGCATGTAAACGCGGTAAAACGCATGCGTTTTTTAGACGCATGCGTTTTTATAGAAAAACACAAGAAAACACAAGAAAAAACAAGAAAACCCTAACCCTACCCCTACCCCTAACCCTAACCCTAAACGTGACTGAAATACGTGGCACTGAAATACGTGCAACTGAAATATGTGGTACTTAAATACGTGGCACTTAAATACGTGGCACGTGGCACTTAAATACGTGGCATGTGGCACTTAAATACGTGGCACGTGGCACTTAAATACGTGGCACGTGGCACTTAAATACGTGGCACGTGGCACTTAAATACGTGGCACGTGGCACTTAAATACGTGGCACGTGGCACTTAAATACGTGGCACTTAAATATGTGGTACTTAAATACGTGGCACTTAAATACGTGGCACTTTAATACGTGGCACGTGGCACTTAAATACGTGGCACGTGGCACTTAAATACGTGGCACGTGGCACTTAAATACGTGGCACGTGGCACTTAAATACGTGGCACGTGGCACTTAAATACGTGGCACTTAAATATGTGGTACTTAAATACGTGGCACTTAAATACGTGGCACGTGGCACTTTAATACGTGGCACGTGGCACTTAAATATGTGGCACGTGGCACTTAAATACGTGGCACGTGGCATACGTGGCACTGAAATACGTGATACGTGGCACTTAAATACGTGGCAATATGACTGTCAGAAAATGTTCATTAAACGGTTAGGGGTGAGGTTAGGGGTAGAGTTAGGGTTAGGGTTTGGATCCTTTTATCACCTTGATGGTGGTGGGTGGCTTTTCAGTGTGTTTTCTGGTTTTTTTCTATAAAAACGCATGCGTTTTTAGCGCAAACAAACGCATGTGCTTAAAAACGCATGCGTTTACATAGACAGCAATGCATTTTTTTGCCGCGAAAAAACGCATGCGTTTTTTCGCGGCAAAAAAACGCGCAAGAAAATACTGCAGGTAGCATTTTTGAAAATGAACGCATGCAGACAAAAAACGCATGCGTTTGAAAACGCGACCAAACGCATGTGCAAAAAAAGCATGCGTTTTCAATGTTAAATATAGGAAAAAAAACGAATGCGTTTTTTGTGCAAAAAACGCTGCAGACAAAAACGCAAGTGTGAAACCAGCCTAAGACATTTAAAGTGGTTTGTAAAAGATTTTAAAAAATGCCACTGTCTTCCAGAAACAGTCCAATAGCTGTCCAATGATTGTGTGCTGTTGTAACTCAACCCTATTAATTTAAATAAAGGTACATTTTCATGATGGTATTTTTGGATTGAGTGATGTCTGTGAAAAACTAACCTCATATGGACAGCAGGCTGATGTTTAATTGTTATATTCTGATGAAGTTTTTTCAAATGGACCAAATATAGGCGTAAAAAAATGCAGCATGCATTAGTCTTTGCATATTCAAATTATACATGCTGCTTTAAATCTATGGATACACCAAAAAAAATCGGATCCTATACAGATCAACCGCAAACCATATAACTGAAATTCTTAATATAGGAAAATGTATTTGGTCTTGTAAATTGTATCAAATGGTGATGTATAAAATTTGATGCCATACAGATTGCAAACTAATTACACTATAGAGGAAAATATATATTTTTTTCTGGATGATAATTGAATGATCTATTTACGTCAGCCCAAGACTAGTGACACATGACCATAGATTTTCTCATCTGAGAGAATTGGGCCAATTATGCTAATGACACTTGGATCAAACTCTGAGCAGTGTGATCCAATTCGCTCCGAGAACTCTCTGAGGAGATGAAAAACAAAATTTCTCCATCTTCTTCATTCTATCAATCCTCAGAAATCGGACTGCACTCGGACATCATCCAAGTGCTGTCTGATGATTTGCACACACTCATAGACTAGAATGTGTAAGTCTCATCACATTTATGTGTCAAATCACAGGATGATACAATTTTTTCTCATGTTGAAAAAATTATGAGAACAAAATGTTGATCAGCACTACCTCTTTATATATCATTGGTCCAAAAGCTATTGTATAAAAAATTGGAAAACACTCATCTAATAGTGTGAGCGAGCCCTTAAGGTAAGTTATAGTGATGAGCAAACGTGCTCTCCACTACTCGGTATTCACCCGAGTTTTACTATGCTTGGTGTACTTGGTGAGCACCGAGTATTTCTGGGAATATTAGGCGGGAGCTCAGGTCTCCTCCTTTTAATTTTGGCGCTTTTGAAAGTGCCAATCAGCATGCAGGGATTGTCTGCCATGCACTGTAATACCGCAGCCATCTTTGTTGTGGTATTACAGTTATTGGCTGGCTGCATAGCATCATCAGTAGTGTTGAGCATTCCGATACCGCAAGTATCGGATATCGGCCGATATTTGCTGTATCGGAATTCTGATACCGAGTTCCGATATTTTTGTGATATCGGAAATCGGAATCGGAAGTTCCCAGTGTATGGTTCCCAGAGTCTGGAGGAGAGGAGACTCTCCTTCAGGCCCTGGGATCCATATTCATGTAAAAAATAAAGAATTAAAATAAAAAATATGGATATACTCACCCCTCCGGCGGCCCCTGGACCTTACTGATGTAGCCTCCGTTCCTAAGAATGGGGAGTTTAGGACCTGCGATGACGTCGCGGCTTGTGATTGGTCGCGTGAGCGGTCACATGAGCAGTCACACGACCAATCACAAGCCGCGACGTCATCGAAGGTCCTAAACTCCTCATTCTTAGGAATGGAGGCTGCCAGTTACATCGGTAAGGTCCAGGGGCCGCCGGAGGGGTGAGTATATCCATATTTTTTATTTTAATTCTTTATTTTTTACATGAATATGGATCCCAGGGCCTGAAGGAGAGTTTCCTCTCCTTCAGACCCTGGGAACCATCCAGGATAGCTTCCGATACTTGTGTCCCATTGACTTGCATTGGTATCGGGTATCGGTATCGGCGATATCCGATATTTTTTGGATATCGGCCGATCCCATCCGATACCGATACCTTTGAGTATCGGAAGGTATCGCTCAACACTAGTCATCAGGTCTATAAGAGACCAGGTGCCGCCCTGCATGCCGCATTCTGCTCTGGACACAGCTAGGGTATGAAGAGCTGCTGCTGAGATAGGCTCAGATTCTTATGTTTATTAGTTTGTTTGGGTCTACTAGTGTTCAATCCACAAATCCTGATAAACCAACAGTCCTTTTTAGGGCTAATTCGGGGGTACATAGATTGCAGGGATAAGTAGGCAGGGGAGTCTATGTGCACATATCCACATCAGTGCAAGGCCTGCAGACACTGTATGTGAGTATATACACTCACCGGCCACTTTATTAGGTACACCATGCTAGTAACGGGTTGGACCCCCTTTTGCCTTCAGAACTGCCTCAATTCTTCGTGGCATAGATTCAACAAGGTGCTGGAAGCATTCCTCAGAGATTTTGGTCCATATTGACATGATGGCATCACACAGTTGCCGCAGATTTGTCGGCTGCACATCCCAAAGATGCTCCATACAAGGCAGGATGGATCCATGCTTTCATGTTGTTTACGCCAAATTCTGACCCTACCATCCGAATGTCGCAGCAGAAATCGAGACTCATCAGACCAAGCAACGTTTTTCCAATCTTCTACTGTCCAATTTCGATGAGCTTGTACAAATTGTAGCCTCAGTTTCCTGTTCTTAGCTGAAAGGAGTGGTACCCGGTGTGGTCTTCTGCTGCTGTAGCCCATCTGCCTCAAAGTTCGATGCACTGTGCGTTCAGAGATGCTCTTAGGCCTACCTTGGTTGTAACGGGTGGCGATTTGAGTCACTGTTGCCTTTCTATCAGCTCGAACCAGTCTGCCCATTCTCCTCTGACCTCTGGCATCAACAAGGCATTTCCGCCCACAGAACTGCCGCTCACTGGATTTTTTTTCTTTTTCGGACCATTCTCTGTAAACCCTAGAGATGGTTGTGCGTGAAAATCCCAGTAGATCAGCAGTTTCTGAAATACTCAGACCAGCCCTTCTGGCACCAACAACCATGCCACGTTCAAAGGCACTCAAATCACCTTTCTTCCCCATACTGATGCTCGGTTTGAACTGCAGGAGATTGTCTTGACCATGTCTACATGCCTAAATACACTGAGTTGCCGCCATGTGATTGGCTGATTAGAAATTAAGTGTTAACAAGAAGTTGGACAGGTGTACCTAATAAAGTGGCCAGTGAGTGTAGATCTCACTGCATACGTCAAAAAGCTCCATTCCTGTCTGCTGCTGCATATTTTATATATACGTAGCTGCAGGTATCTGTGGCAATTTTTTGTTTTTTTGCAGCTTATACCTGCTAATTTTGTTAGAAAGCAAGCCCCCTTTTTTCTACATTTATTTGCTTGGCCATGCTGCAGACTACAGCCAGGTCATTGGAAAACAAGAGTGTGAAAATCTAACAATTTACATTTTTTTTTGTCCAAGGCATCAGATGTGAGTGCGCAGAAAAATCTGGCATTTTTTTGGTACTATAATATTTTTGGGAGTGTCTTACAACATTTTTTGGACACCATTTTGCTGCTCCAAAAATCTGTAGTTCGCCCAAAAATATTTTACTACAGTTCTCATATTTCCCACTGTGATTTGTACTCCACAAGCATCGCATATCATTGAGCTAAATATTTTAAAATTTTAGTACTTTGATTTTTTTTTAAGTTTCATAGCCATCTTATTGACACAATTTTGGTGGGCCCCAAAAAATCAAGGCCACATTTTGATCAGTCTGTTTTCTCCGTCTGACGCCTGGTCTATCTGTGGTCTCCAAATTCTTGCTTTTCAGGCATATATTGCATTTTTTAAAAGTTTAAAAACTTTAAAAAAGCCACATATTTAAACAGTCTGTGTTAGGGCTAGCGGAACGCACCAAATAATTAGAGAGAAGGTATGAGGTGCGTTCGCAGCCCGGAGTCCACCGTGCAGATGGAACCTGCTGCTGAGTAATGACGGACTACACTCACCGGCCACTTTATTAGGTACACCATGCTAGTAACGGGTTGGACCCCCTTTTGCCTTCAGAACTGCCTCAATTCTTCGTGGCATAGATTCAACAAGGTGCTGGAAGCATTCCTCAGAGATTTTGGTCCATATTGACATGATGGCATCACACAGTTGCCGCAGATTTGTCGGCTGCACATCCCAAAGATGCTCCATACAAGGCAGGATGGATCCATGCTTTCATGTTGTTTACGCCAAATTCTGACCCTACCATCCGAATGTCGCAGCAGAAATCGAGACTCATCAGACCAAGCAACGTTTTTCCAATCTTCTACTGTCCAATTTCGATGAGCTTGTACAAATTGTAGCCTCCGTTTCCTGTTCTTAGCTGAAAGGAGTGGTACCCGGTGTGGTCTTCTGCTGCTGTAGCCCATCTGCCTCAAAGTTCGACGCACTGTGCGTTCAGAGATGCTCTTAGGCCTACCTTGGTTGTAACGGGTGGTGATTTGAGTCACTGTTGCCTTTCTATCAGCTCGAACCAGTCTGCCCATTCTCCTCTGACCTCTGGCATCAACAAGGCATTTCGGCCCACAGAACTGCCGCTCACTGGATTTTTTTTCTTTTTCGGACCATTCTCTGCAAACCCTAGAGATGGTTGTGCGTGAAAATCCCAGTAGATCAGCAGTTTCTGAAATAATCAGACCAGCCCTTCTGGCACCAACAACCATGCCACGTTCAAAGGCACTCAAATCACCTTTCTTCCCCATACTGATGCTCGGTTTGAACTGCAGGAGATTGTCTTGACCATGTCTACATGCCTAAATGCACTGAGTTGCCGCCATGTGATTGGCTGATTAGAAATTAAGTGTTAACAAGAAGTTGGACAGGTGTACCTAATAAAGTGGCCGGTGAGTGTATATCGTGGTACAATGTGGATACACACATGGGTTAACTTCACCCTGAATGAAGGAAGTGAACCCTGTTGCGTCACAGGGCCGCGGTACCGCACAAAAAGCACGAGCAAGGAATCACAGAACTCTATCCCAGGACACAGGATTAGAGTTCGTGTAGACCTCTTGCGCTCAACACCACAATTGGGGTATCAGAGTTACTGAAAAAGTAACTTATATGCACAAGAGTGCGTGCTGTGCTACACTGACAAATGCCACTAACCACCCAGACTTGGGTCAGGAAAGCACTCTAATAGTGCACGGTCACAGCAATTAGACGCTGTTTCGTGTGTTTTTTGTGCTGATAGCTCAGCCGGGCGCTAGATAACAGACATCCACTTACGCGAGCAGTCATACACAAGGGAGGGGATGATTAAAGAGCGACTTGCACTCATCAACACAAACACGTTTTCAAATGTACACTAGCGCATGGCCAAGCGGCCATGCAAACCTTTTATAGGGGCAGTGCTACAAGACCTTCCAGATGGACCAGTAGGAGCAGCAACAGGACCTGAGCATGTGACCCCCGACCTCCAATGGGAGGTTGTCCCGTGGGCATGCTCAGTATGGGAAAAGAAGGACTTAATCCCAGAAAGACCTGCTCGCTGCTGAACATTGCTGGCTGCAAGGACAGAGCCTGGAAGGGCAGTAGTAACCAATCATCCAGTATCAGCCTGAGCTAGACACTGGGACCGACGGCTCTGCTGAGCAGACGCCACTGTGGCTGGAGTAGAATGGGAGACTGCAGCGGAGATGGTTCGAGATTCCCCCTGTGCGGAGGTTGGATCTCGACACCTAACAGTCTGTTATCTCCGTCAGACGCCTTGTGTATCTGTGGTGTCAAAATCCTCGCTTTGCAGGCATACATTGTATTTTTTTGTCTACTCAGTATTCAGTGGCTTAATTTTTTTTTTTAAAAGGCCACATATTTAAACAGTCTGTTATCTCTGTCAGACGCCTGGTGTATCTGTGGTGTCAAAATCCTCACTTTGCAGGCATACATTGCATTTTCTTGGTCTGCTAGCCTTGGTCTACTCAGTATTTTGTGGTTTAAAAACTTAAAAAAAGAAAGCCACATATTTAACCCCTTCACGCCGCGGCCTTTTTTCGTTTTTGCGTTTTTGTTTTTCGCTCCCCTCCTTCCCAGAGCCATAACCTTTTTATTTTTCCATCCATATGGTCATGTGAGGGCTTATTTTTTGCAAGACGAGTTGTACATTTGAACAACACCATTGGTTTTACCATGTCTTGTACTAGAAAGCAGGAAAAAAATTCCAAGTGTGGTAAAATTGCAAAAAAAGTGCAATCCCACACTTGTTTTTTGTTTGGCTTTTTTGCTAGGTTCACTAAGTGCTAAAACTGACCTGCAATTATGATTCTCCATGTCATTACGAGTTCATAGACATCCAACATGTCCAGTTATTTTTTATCTAAGTGGTGAAAAAAATCAAAACTTTGCTAAAAAAAAATTGCGCCATTTTCCGAAACCCATAATGTCTCCATTTTTCGGGATCTGGGGTCGGGTGATGGCTTATTTTTTGCATGCCGAACTGATGTTTTTAGTGATACCACTTTTGTGCAGATACATTCTTTTGATCGCCCATTATTGCATTTTAATTCAATGTCACGGCGACCAAAAAACGTAATTCTGGCGTTTCAAATTTTTTTCTCGCTACACTGTTTAGCGATAAGGTCATTACTTTTTTTATTGATAGATCGGGCGATTCTGATTGTGGCAATACCTAATATGTGTAGGTTTGATTTTTCTTTTATTGTTTTATTTTGGATGGGGCAAAAGGGGAGTGATTTAAACTTTTATATTTTTTTTATTTTTTTCATATTTTTAAAAACTTTTTTTAAAACTTTTGCGATGCTTCAATAGCCTCCATGGGAGGCTAGAAGCTGGCACAACTCGATCGGCTCAGCTACACAGCAGCGATCATCAGATCACTGCTATGTAGCTGAATTGCAGGATTGCTATGAGCACCGACCACAGGGTTGCGCTCACAGCAAAATGGCATCAGTAACCATAGAGGTCTCAAGGACCTCTATGGTTACTATCCTAAAGCATCGCTGACCCCCTATCATGTGACGGGGTTTAGTGATGCGTTCATTTCCGGATGCAGGGCCGGAAACGGTAGTTAAATTCCGGCATTTGACAGCGGCATTTAACAGGTTAATAGTGGCAGGTGGATCGTGACTCCATCTGCCACTATTGCGCGCACATGTCAGCTGTACATAACAGCTGACATGTCGCGACTTTGATGTGGGCTCAACACCAGAGCACACATCAAAGGGGGAGACACGACATGCGCCGTACTAGTATGGGGCATGTCGTAAAGGGGTTAAGCAGTCTGTTATTTCTGTCAGATGCCTGGTGTATCGGTGGTGTCAAAATCCTCACTTTGCAGTCATAAATTGCATTGCTTTTTCTGCTAGCTTTGGTCTACTCATTATTTTGTGGTTTTATTTATTTATTTTTTAAAAAGGCCACATATTTAAACAGTCTGTTATCTCTGTCAGACACCTGGTGTATCTGTGGTGTCAAAATCCTCACTTTGCAGTCATAAATTGCATTGTTTTTTCTGCTAGCCTTGGTCTACTCATTATTTTGTGGTTAATTTTTTTTTTTTAAAAGGCCACATATTTAAACAGTCTGTTATCTCCATCAGACGCCCGGTGTACCTGTGGTCTCCAAATTCTTGCTTTTCAAGCATACATTCCACTTTTTTGTCTGCTACCTTTGTTCTATACAGTATTTTGTGGTTAAAAAAAATACACACACATATTGAAACAGTCTGTTATCTCCGATAGACCCCTGGTGTGTCTCTGGTGTCCAAATCTTTGATTCGCAGGCATACACTCCAGGTTTTGGTCTGCTACACCTGGTCTATACAGTATTTTTTATTTTTTTGTGAAAAAAAATATATAAAATGTAGGCCACATATTGAAATAGTCTGTTATCTCCGTCAGACGCCTGGTCAATTTGTGGTCTCCAAATCCTTGCTTTTCAGACATACATTCCACTTTTTGGCCTGCTATCCTTGGTCTATACAGTATTTGTTGCTGTAAAAAAAAAATAGCAAAATCCAGGCCAAATATTGAAACAGTCTGTTATCTCAGTCAGACGCCCGGTCTATCTGTGGTCTCCAAGTATTTTCAGGCATACTGATCACATATAACTTTTATCAAAATTAATCCATTTGTATTGAACTTTTCAAATATTTCAGTAGTCCATTTAAAATGGGCAAGGCAAGGGACGGGAAAGTGGACATGATTCTGATGGTGCATGCAGAGGACGAGGCCGTGGCCAAGCTGAAAGTGGGCCACAACAAAGACCCACATCTTCTCGCTCGACCTTCCTGTTCCAGTTTCTAGGGGACTGCAGCACACCACTGTTGAAGCCAGAGCAGTGTGAAATGGTTGTTAGTTGGAAAGCAGATAATGCTTCCAGTCACTTAGCCACCAACACGTCTTCCACACAGTCACGTCTGAGTAGCCGTGAGTGTAGACCGCATATTACTCACCCTTATCTTCCATCCTCCCACCATGTTAAGTGCCCTAAGACAACTGATCCCACACTTGAATACTCAAAAGAGCTGTTCAGTTATCCCTTTAAAGATTCCAGACTCTTGGCCGGTCAACTTTAAGTGGGGCCAGATGAGATCGCATCTAGCGATGCTCAAAGCTTTGAACAGCCCCGGTCACATGAAGGCGATGGTGGGAAAGTGTCACAAGAGGTGGATGATGATAAGACAGAAATGCCAGAAAGTCAGGAGGAGGAGCAGGGTGTGGATGTGGAAGATGAGGTGGTGGATGACATAGTAACTGACCCAACCTGGCAGGAGGATATGGAGAGCGTAGACAGCAGCACACATGGGAAAGGAGGCATAGCACTCCAACAAGCAGGAAGAAGTAGTGTGGTGGCCACAGACAGAAGGTGTGCATTCGTTCCCCACAACACCAACATGAAAGAAGTTGTCATTCCAACTGTTCGATCTTCCAGAGACTGGTTACTTTTTAAAGACTCTGCCGATAACCCCAACAGGCCATTTGCAGTACCTGCCATGACTGCATCAGCAGGGGTAGCAAAACTACCAGCCTGACCACCACCAGCATGATCAGGCACATGGCAGCAAAGCACCCAACTTTGTGGGCTGAACCCCAGGCTACAGGAACACTGTCTGCAGGTGACACCACTGCTTCTTCCACTGTTTTGCGTAGAAGCCAATCCCAAGTCCACGATGCATGTGAAGATGCCTAGTGCATGTTGTTGCTCACAGTCAACCAGCACCATCATCAAGCCCGTCCATGTCCTTGTCCCAGCACAGCCTTCAGTTGTCTATAACCCAGTCATTGGAACACAGACGGAAATACCCAGCCAACGGCCCACAGGCCACAGTACTAAATTTTAACATTTCTCACTGCTTGCGCTCGAAATGATGCCTTTCAGGCTCCTTGAGACTTTAGCTTTCTACAACCTGATGGTGGTGGCCATCCCAAGGTACTCGGTCCCCTGTCGCCACTATTTCTCCCTCTATGCTGTACCAGCATTACACCAGCACGTGTCCCACAACATTACCCATGCCCTCCTCAATGCTTTTACTGGGAAAGTCCACCTAACCACGGACACATGGACAAGTGCTTGTGGGCAGAGACAGTACATCTCACTGACGGCACAATGAGATAACAAAGTGGAAGCCGGGACCCAGTCGAACCTTGGCATGGAACACATCCTCTCCATGTCAAGGATTGTGGGCCCTACGTCAATCAGGGTTGCCCCCACAGTCTACAGCTCCTGCACCTCTGTTATGATCTGGTGACCTTGGAGCCGCATGAGAGACTTTCTCAGGAGTGCGTGGTATCTGTACTGACTGCAATCCCTAAACTGACACCGCAACTAGAAGTAGCCGTGGGGTGTGCCTAACACATCCTAGACACCTCGACACAGCCGGAGGACTAAATACCCCTATAGATGGAAATGGGAATTCTATCTTGCCTCAGAGCAGAACGCCAAAGGATAGGCAGCCCCCCACATATATTGACTGTGAGTATAAGAGGAAAAACACACGCAGGCAGAAAAACAGAGTTTAGCAAAAGAGGCACTTCTAGCTAAATAGAAAAGGATAGGACAGAATTCTAAGCGGTCAGTATTAAAATCCCAAAAATATCCACAGCAGAAAATACAAATATTTTACATGTAACTAAAGACATATCAAGTATATCTGCAACTCCTGAGAATCCAGCATGACTGAAAAATCCAAACAAAGTCTAAGCTGGACAAAAAACACAATGAATTGCACTGAATTGCAAAGCACACTGCATGTGTGCACAGAGACAAAAAAACAGACACTTAACTTATCTGAATTGGCAGCAGAGCATGAAGAACCAGAGAGAGATGCAATCCCTCCAAGAACAATGGACAACTGGCCAGGAGTAATGGATCCTGCACACCTAAATACCTAGTAAAGCTGCAATCAGCAGAAACACCTGCCCTGATTACAACCCAAAGACAACTGCACTACCACTAACAACCACCGGAGGGAGCCCAAGAGCAGAATTCACAACAGTACCCCACCCTTGAAGAGGGGTCACCGAACCCTCACCAGAGCCCCCAGGCCGATCAGGACGAGCCAGATGAAAGGCACGGACCAATTCAGCAGCAAGGACATCAGAGGCAAAAACCCAAGAATTATCCTCCTGGCCATAACCCTTCCATTTGACAAGGTACTGAAGCCTCCGCCTCGAAAGGCGAGAATCCAAAATCTTCTCAACCACATACTCCAACTCCCCATCAACCAACACAGGGGCCGGAGGTTCAACAAAGGGAACAACGGGCACCACATATTTCCGCAATAAAGATCTATGGAAGACATTATGGATAGCAAAAGAGGCTGGAAGCGCCAATCAGAAAGATACCGGATTAATAATCTCAGAAATCCTATAAGGACCAATAAACCGAGGCTTAACCCCTTAGTGACAGAGCCAATTTGGTACTTAATGACCGAGCCAATTTTTACAATTCTGACCAGTGTCACTTTATGAGGTTATAACTCTGGAACGCTTTATCGGATCCCGCTGATTCTGAGATTGTTTTTTCGTGACATGTTGTACTTCAAGTTAGTGGTAACATTTCTTCGATATTACTTGCGATTATTTATGAAAAAAATGGAAATATGGCGAAAATTTTTAAAATTTAGCAATTTTCAAACTTTGTATTTTTATGCCCTTAAATCAGAGAGATATGTCACAAAAATTAGTTAATAAATAACATTTCTCACATGTCTACTTTACATAAGCACAATTTTGGAACCAATTTTTTTTTTTGTTACGGAGTTATAAGGGTTAAAATTTGACCAGCAATTTCTCATTTTTAGAACACCATGTTTTTTTTAGGGACCACATCACCTTTGAAGTGATTTTGAGGGGTCTATATGATAGAAAATTCTAAAAACTGCACCCCTCAAGCTGCTCAAAACCACATTCAAGAAGTTTATTAACCCTTTATGTACTTCACAGGAACTAAAACAATGTGGAAGAAAAAAATGAACATTTAACTTTTTTTTGCAAACATTTTATTTCAGAACCATTTTTTTTAATTTTCACAAGTGTAAAAACAGAAATTTAACCACAAATTTTGTTGTGCAATTTTTCCTGAGTACGCCGATACCCAATATGTGGAGGTAAACCACTGTTTGGGCGCACCGCAGAGCTTGGAAGTGAAGGAGCACCGTTTGACTTTTTCAATGCAGAATTGGCTGGAATTGAGATCGGACGCCATGTCGCGTTTGGAGAGCCCCTAATGTGCCTAAACAGTGGAAACCCCCCACAAGTGACACCATTTTGGAAACTAGACCCCCCAAGGAACTTATCTAGATATTTTGGTGAGCACTTTGAACCCCCAAGTGCTTCACAGAAGTTTATAACGTAGAGCCGTGAAAATAAAAAATCGCATTTGTTTTCACAAAAATGATTTTTTTGCCCACAAATTCTTATTTTCACAAGGGTAACAGGAGAAATTAGACCACAAAAGTTGTTGTACAATTTCTCCTGAGTACGTCGATACCCCATATGTGGAGGTAAACCACTGTTTGGGCGCACCGCAGAGCTTGGAAGTGAAGGAGCACCGTTTGACTTTTTCTATGCAGAATTGGCTGGAATTGAGATTGGATGCCATGTCGCGTTTGGAGAGTCCCTGATGTGCCTAAACAGTGGAAACCCCCCACAAGTGATACCATTTTGGAAACTAGACCCCTTAAGGAACTTATCTAGATGTGTGGTGAGCACTTTGAACCCCCAAGTGCTTCACAGAAGTTTATAACGTAGAGCCGTGAAAATAAAAAATCTCATTTTTTCTACAAAAATGATCTTTTTGCCCCCAAATTTTTATTTTCACAAGGGTAAAAGGAGAAATTAGACCACAAAAGTTGTTGTGCAATTTCTCCTGAGTACGTCGATACCCCATATATGGGGGTAAACCACTGTTTGGGCGCACCGCAGAGCTTGGAAGAGAAGGAGTGTCGTTTTACTTTTTCAATGTAGAATTGGCTGGAATTGAGATCGGACGCCATGTCACGTTTGGAGAGCCTCTGATGTGCCTAAACAGTAGAGACCCCCCACATATGACACCATTTTGGAAACTAGACCCCTTAAGGAACTTATCTAGGTGTGTGGTGAGCACTTTAAACCCCCAGGTGCTTCACAGAAGTTTATAACGTAGAGCCGTGAAAATAAAAAAATCGCATTTTTTCTACAAAAATGATCTTTTTGCCTCCAAATTTTTATTTTACCAAGGGTAACAGGAGAAAATAGACCCCAGAAGCTGTTGTACAATTTGTCTTGAGTACGCCGACACCCCATATGTGGGGGTAAACCACTGTTTGGGCGCATGGCTGAGCTCGGAAGCAAAGGAGCGCCATTTGACTTTTCAATGCAAAATTGACTGGAATTGAGATCGGACGCCATGTCCCGTTTGGAGAGCCCCTGATGTGCCTAAACAGTATAAACCCCCCAAAAGTGACACCATTTTGGAAACTAGACCCCCCATGGAACTTATCTAGATGTGTAGTGAGAACTTTGAATGCCCAAGTGCATCACAGAAGTTTATAATGCAGAGTCGTGAAAATAAAAAATATATATTTTTTAACAATAAAGATTTTTTAGCCCCCAAGTTTTTATTTTCACAAGGGTAACAAGAGAAATTGGACCCCAAAAGTTGTTGTCCAATTTGTCCTGAGTATGCTGGTACCCCATATGTGGGGGTAAACCACTGTTTGGGCGCACGGCAGAGCTCGGAAGGGAAGGAGCGCCATTTTGGAATGCAGACTTTGATAGAATTGTCTGCGGGCGTTATGTTGCGTTTGCAGACCCCTAATGTACCTAAACAGTAGAAACCCCCAACAAGTGACCCCATTTTGGAAAATAGACCCCCCAAGGAACTTATCTAGATATGTGGTGAGAACTTTGAAAGCTCAAGTGCTTCACAGAAGTTTATAATGCAGAGTAGTGAAAATAAAAAAATATTTTTTTTTCCAACAAAAAAGATTTTTAGCTCCCAAGTTTTTATTTTCACAAGGGTAACAGGAGAAATTGGACCCCAAAAGTTGTTGGCCAATTTATCCCGAGTACGCTGATGCCCCATATGTGGGGGTAAACCACTGTTTGGGCGCACGGCAGAGCTCAGAAAGGAGGGAGTACCATTTGACTTTTTTAGCGCAAAATTGGCTGTCGTGTTTGGAGACCCCCTGATGTACCTAAACAGTGGAAACCCCCCAATTCTAACTCCAACCCTAACCCCAACACACCCCTAACCCTAATCTCAACCCGATCCATAATCCTAATCACAACCCTAACGATAATCACAACCATAACCCCAAAACAGCCCTAATCTCAACCCTAACCATAACCCTAATCAAAACCCTAAATCCAACACACCCCTAACCCTAATCCCACCCTTAACCCTAATCCCAACCCTAACCCTAATCCCGACCCTAATCCCAAACGTAACACTAATCCCAACCCTAATCCAAACCCTAACCCTAATCCCAACTCTAACCCTAACTTTAGCCCCAACCCTAACTTTAGCCCCAACCCTAACCATAACTTTAGCCCCCGTCGTCACAAAAAAAGTTCAATGTAACCTTTTTTTTGTACGTCGCGTCCGCCATTTCCGCGCATGCGTGGCCGTAACTCTGCCCCCTCCTCCCCAGGACATAGACTGGGCAGCGGATGCGTTGAAAAACTGCATCCGCTGCCCACGTTGTGCACAATTTTCACAACGTGCGTCAGTACATCGGGCCGATGCATTGCGACCGCCCCGTACCGACGCAAGTGTGAAAGAAGCCTAAGGCTACTTTCACACTAGCGTCGTACTCGGCCCATCGCAGTGTGTCGGGCCGACGTACCGACGCTAGCGTTGTAAGCGCCGCATAATGGGTGCAGCGGATGCTGTTTTTTCAACGCATCCACTGCCCCATTGTGAGGTGCGGGGAGGTGGGGGCGGAGTTCCGGCCACGCATGCGCGGTCGGAAATGGCGGACACGTCGCACAAAAAAGTTACATGTAGTTTTTTTTGTGTCGACGGTCCGCCAAAGCACGACACATCCGTCGCACGACGGATGCGACATGTGGCAATCCGTCGCAATGCGTCGCTAATGCAAGCCAATGGAGAGAAAACGCATCCTGCAAGCACTTTTGCAGGATGCGTTTTTTCTCCAACGACGCATTGCGACAGAAGCCAAAAAACGCTAGTGTGAAAGTAGCCTAACCCTAACCCTAGCCCTAACCCTAACCCTAAATTTAGCCCCAACCCTAACCCTAACTCTAACCCTAACTCTAACCCTAACTCTAACCCTAACTCTAACCCTAACCCTAACCCTAATTTTAGCCCCAACTTGTCTTCTCCTGCCGGCCGGCAGATGGCAGCAGATGGCGGGCGCACTGCGCATGCGCCCGCCATGATGAAAAAGCCGGCTGGCAGGAGAAGACAGAAGAGGACCCAGGGACCCCGGGTGAGTATGATAGGGTCCCCGAATCCCCCTATTTCTCTGTCCTCTGATGTGCGATCACATCAGAGGACAGAGAAATAACTGATCGCTTTTTTTTTTTTTGCGGTCGCCGGTAAACTGTTAATTACCGGCGATCGCAAAGCAGGGGTCGGTGCAAACCGACCCCGATCATGTTCTTTGGGGTCTCGGCTACCCCCGGCAGCCGAGACCCCAAAGATCTTCCGGGTGCCGGGCGGCAGCGCACTGCGCGTGCGCCCGTCATTTTTTCCCGGAAAAAAGATGGCGGCGCCCATGGGGAGACACGAGGAGCACCGGGGGAGGTAAGTGAGTATTGAGGGGCTATTGGGGGCCATCGGGGACCACATTTCTCTGTCCTCCGATGTGCGATCACATCGGAGGACAGAGAAATTAAACGGCAAATCGCGTTTTTTTTTTTTTTTTTTGCGACCGCCGGTAAACGGTTAATTA
Source organism: Ranitomeya variabilis (assembly GCF_051348905.1). Classification (NCBI taxonomy): domain Eukaryota; kingdom Metazoa; phylum Chordata; class Amphibia; order Anura; family Dendrobatidae; genus Ranitomeya; species Ranitomeya variabilis. The sequence continues at coordinate 319,424,980 of NC_135233.1, read as the reverse complement.
CCGGCGATCGCAACTCGGGGGTCGGTAAAAACCCCCCGAATCATGTTCTCTGGGGTCTCGGCTACCCTCGGCAACCGAGACCCCAGAGAAAATCCGACTCTGGGGGGCGCTATTCACTTTTTCCACAGCGCCGTTAATTAACGGCGCTGTGGATTAAGTACCCTTAGCGGCCGCCGTTAAAAGGCGTATCGGCGGTCGTTAAGGGGTTAAACTTAGGGGAAGAAACCTTCATAGGAACATGACGAGAAGACAACCAAACCAGATCCCCAACCCGAAGCCTGGAACCAACACATCGACGACGGTTAGCAAAACGTTGAGCCTCCTCCTGGGACAACACCAAATTGTCCACCACATGAGCCCAAATCTGCTGCAACCTATCCACCACAGAATCCACACCGGGACAGTCAGAAGGCTCAACCTGCCCTGAAGAAAAACGAGGATGAAAACCAAAATTACAAAAGAAGGGCAAAACCAAAGTAGCTGAACTAGCTCGATTATTAAGGGCAAACTCGGCCAATGGCAAGAAATCCACCCAATCATCCTGATCAGCAGACACAAAGCATCTCAAATAAGTTTCCAGGGTCTGATTAGTTTGCTCGGTTTGGCCATTTGTCTGAGGATGAAATGTGGAAGAAAAAGACAAATCAATGCTCAGCCTAGCACAAAAGGCCCGCCAAAACCTAGAAACAAACTGGGAACCTCTGTCGGACACAATATTCTCCGGAATACCATGCAAACGAACTACATGCTGAAAAAACAACGGAACCAAATCTGAAGAGGAAGGCAATTTAGGGAAATGAACCATCTTAGAGAACCGGTCACAAACCACCCAGATAAACGACATCTTCTGGGAAACCGGAAGATCAGAAATAAAATCTATAGAAATATGCGTCCAGGGCCTCTCAGGGACCGGCAAAGGCAAAAGCAACCCACTAGCACAAGAACAACAAGGCTTGGCCCGCGCACATGTCCCACAAGACTGCACAAAAGAACGCACATCACGTGACAAAGAATGCCACCAAAATGACCTACCAACCAAATCTCTGGTACCAAAAATATCAGGATGGCCAGCCAACACCGAACAATGAACCTCAGAAATAACTCTACTAGTCCATCTGTCAGGAACAAACATTTTCCCCACCGGACAGCGGTCAGGTTTGTCAGCCTGAAATTCCTGAAGAACTCGTCGTAAATCAGGGGAAATGGCAGAGAGGACCACCCCTTCTTTCAGAATGCCGACCGGTTCAAGGACCTCAGGAGAATCAGGCAAAAAACTCCTAGAGAGGGCATCAGCCTTAATATTCTTAGAACCCGGAAGATACGAGACCACGAAATCAAAACGGGAAAAAAACAAGGACCATCGAGCCTGTCTAGGATTCAGCCGTCTGGCAGACTGAAGGTAAATCAGATTCTTATGATCGGTCAAGACCACAATACGGTGCTTAGCTCCCTCAAGCCAATGTCGCCACTCCTCAAACGCCCACTTCATAGCCAACAATTCCCAATTGCCGACATCATAATTGCGTTCAGCAGGCAAAAACTTACGGGAAAAGAAGGCACATGGTTTCATCAAGGAACCAACAGGATCCCTCTGGGACAAAATGGCCCCTGCGCCAATCTCAGAAGCGTCAACCTCAACCTGAAACGGAAGAGAAACATCCGGTTGACGCAACACCGGGGCCGAAGTAAATCGGCGTTTAAGCTCCTGAAAGGCAGAGACAGCTGCAGAGGACCAATTGGCCACATCAGCGCCTTTCTTCATCAAATCGGTCAAGAGTTTAACCATGCTGGAGAAGTTAGCAATGAAACGGCGATAAAAATTAGCAAAGCCCAAAAATTTCTGAAGGCTCTTCACGGATGTGGGTTGAATTTAATCATGAATGGCCTGAACCTTAACCGGATCCATCTCGATAGATGAGGGAGAAAAAATGAAGCCCAAAAAAGAAACCTTCTGCACTCCAAAGAGACACTTAGACCCTTTCACAAACAAAGCATTATCACGAAGGATCTGAAATACCATCCTGACCTGCTTCACATGAGACTCCCAATCATCGGAAAAGATCAAAATGTCATCCAAGTATATAATCAAGAATTTATCAAGATAAGTCCGGAAGATATCATGCATGAAGGACTGAAAAACAGATGGAGCATTAGAGAGCCCGAATGGCATCACAAGATATTCAAAATGGCCTTTGGGCGTATTAAATGCAGTTTTCCATTCATCACCCTGCTTAATACGAACAAGATTATACTCCCCCCGAAGGTCACTTTTAGTAAACCAACTAGCCCCCTTAGTCCTAGCAAACAAATCGGAAAGCAGAGGCAAAGGGTATTGAAATTTGACCGTGATCTTATTCAAGAGGCGATAATCAATACAGGGTCTCAAGGAGCCATCCTTCTTAGCAACAAAAAAATCCCGCTCCCAATGGTGAAGAAGATGGCCGAATATGCCCCTTCTCCAAAGACTCCTTAACATAACTCCGCATAGCGGTATGTTCAGGCACAGACAGGTTGAAAAGTCGGCCCTTAGGAAACTTACAGCCTGGAATCAAGTCAATAGCACAATCACAGTCCCTATGCTGTGGAAGGGAACTGGACTTGGGCTCATCGAATACATCCTGAAAATCAGACAAAAACTCTGGAATTTCAGAAGAGGCAGAAGAAGAGATTGACATCAAAGGAACGTCACTGTGAGCCCCCTGACACCCCCTGACAACCCCAACTAGTCACAGACATAGACTTCCAATCCAACACAGGATTATGTACCTGCAACCACGGAAAACCCAGCACGATAACATCATGCAAATTATGCAACACCAGAAATCGACAATCTTCCTGATGGGCTGGCACCAAAACTGAGGTTTATTTTTAGCCAAAGGTGTAGCATCAATCCCCCTTAAAGGAATAGGATTCTGCAAAGGCTGCAAGGGAAAACCACAACGCCTGGCAAACTCAAAGTCCATTAAGTTCAAGGCGGCACATGAATCCACAAACGCCATGACAGAAAATGAAGACAATGAGCAAATCAAGGACACAGATAACAGAAATTTAGGTTGTACAGTACTGATGGTAAATGAACTAGCGATCCTCTTTGTATTCTTAGGGCAAACTGAAATGACATGAGAAGCATCGCCACAATAAAAACACAACCTATTCTGACTAGTGTTGAGCGATACCGTCCGATACTTGAAAGTATCGGTATCGGAAAGTATCGGCCGATACCGGCAAAGTATCGGATCTAATCCGATACCCGATACCAATACAAGTCAATGGGACTCATGTATCGGACGGTATTTTAAAATGCGCGCGTCTCCTGCCTCCCGTGACGTCACGGCTTGTGATTGGCTGTGTCGCCCATGTGACCGCGACGCAACCAATCACAATGCCGGAACGTAATTTTAAAATCCTGAAGGACCTGAAATTACGTCACGGCTTGCTGTGATTGGTTGCGTCCCGGCCACATGGGCGGCGCGCGACCAATCACAAGCCGGGACTTCGCGTAAGGATGTTTAAGCAAACAACGCTGCCGGTTCCCTCGGTAAGGTGCAGGCTGCGTCGGAGAGGTGAGTATAGCAATATTTTTTATTTTAATTCTTTATTTTACACATTAATGTTGTTTCGATACCGATACCCGATACCACAAAAGTATCGGATCTCGGTATCGGAATTCCGATACAGCAAATATCGGCCGATACCCGATACTTGCGGTATCGGAATGCTCAACACTAATTCTGACGTCTGAATCCTTGTCGTTCCGTTCTAGACAGAATCCTATCACATTGCATTGGCTCAGGCATCTGCTCTGAGGACAACGCCACCGCGCGCACAGTTCTGCGCTCTCAAACGCCGATCAATCTGAATGGCCAGAGACATAGAATCACTCAGACCGGAAGGCGTGGGAAACCCCACCATAACATCTTTAACAGATTCAGAAAGACACTTTCTGAAAATTGCCGCCAAAGCATCATCATTCCATTTAGTCAACACAGACCATTTTCTAAATTTCTGACAATACAATTCTGCAGCTTCTTGACCCTGAGACAGGGCCAACAAGGTCTTCTCTGCTTCATCCACAGAGTTTGGTTCATCATATAATAATCCTAAAGCCTGAAAGAAGGTGTCTACATTAAGCAAGGCCGGATTCCCAGATTCCAGGGAAAATGCCCAATCCTGAGGATCGCCACGCAGCAGGGAGATGACAATTTTAACTTGCTGAATGGAATCACCAGAGGATCAAGGTCTCAGAGCAAAAAACAGTTTACAGTTATTTTTAAAACTCAGAAATTTGGACCTGTCACCAAAAAACAATTCAGGAATAGGAATCTTAGGTTCTAAAACCGGAGTCTGAACAATATAATCAGAAATATCCTGTACCCTAGCAGCAAGCTGGTCTACAAGAGAAACTAATCCCTGAATATCCATGCTAGCACCAGACTCCTCAGCCACCCAGAGAAAAAGAGGGAAGAGAAGACAAAGCAGGCTACAGAAAAAAAATGGCTCAATACTTTTCTTCCCTTCTACTGAGATGCATTTAACTCATTGTTGGCCAGTTGTACTGTTATGATCCGGTGACCTTGGAGCCGCATGAGACCTTCTCAGGAGTAGGTGGAACCTATACTGACCGCAATCCCTAAACTGACACCGCAACTAGAAGTAGCCGTGGGATGTACCTAACAATCCTAGACACCTCGACACAGCCGGAGGACTAAATAACCCTATAGATGGAAATGGGAATCCTATCTTGCCTCAGAGCAGACCCTCAAAGGATATACAGCCCCCCACAAATATTGACTGTGAGTATTAGAGGAAAGACACACGCAGGCAGAAAACAGAGTTTAGCAAAAGATGCCACTCTAGCTAAATAGGAAAGGATAGGACAGAATGCTAAGTGGTCAGTAATAAAACCCTGAAAATATCCACAGCAGATAATACAAAAATTCCACCATCTAACTAAAGACATGGAACGTATCTCTGCATCTCCTGAGAATCCAACTTGACTGGAAAAATCCTGGCACAGTCAAGCTGGACAAGAAAAAACAATGAATAGCACTGATCTGTAAAGCACACTGCATGCGTGCTGCAGAAACAAAACCAGAAACTTATCTTTGCTGAATTGGCAGCAGGGCAGGAGGAACCAGACTGAGATCCAAACCTTCCAAGTACAATGGACAACTGGCAAGGGCTAATGAATCCTGCAACCTTAAATACCCCAGTCAGCACTGCAATCAGTAGGGACACATGCCCAGGATTGCAACCCAGGGACAACTGTATTAACACCAACAACCACCGGAGGGAACCCAAGAGCAGAATTCACAACAGCCATGGAAGTGTCACGAGTGGGATCTAAGTCCCGGACCGCTCGTGCACTCAAGGTCTATCATATTTGCCAGGAGTCAGGACATCTTGCCACCAGATGTACCCAGCAGTCGAGGAAACGTTAGCATCTAGTGGTAGTAGTTGGAGGTACACTAGACACGGCGACGTTTGCCTCCAAATTGTCCTTTAAGGAGACAATTACAATACGATCATTCACTCACTCAGTAGAGCTCTGCGTGGATTCTGCCGTGGAGGGCAATTTTATGTCTTCTGCCTTTGGCCAACGTCACACAATACCCCTGGTAATGCTAGCTCAACCAGTAACCGTATGAGTGGTGAATGGGTGGACACTGCCCTCACAGATAGCACACCAGACCTTCCCTTTCACTCTGTACATGTTGCCATCTCATCAGGAGATTATATCTCTGCTCGTCGTTTCTGAGGGAATTGATGAGGTCCTGTTAGGGATACCTTGGCTATGGTACCACTCTCCTCATATCGAGTGGTCCACAGGCAGAATTTTGGGATGGGGTGAATCTTGTGGAGGTAGATGTCAGAGGGAAAGAATTCAGGTTGCTACTACTGAGGTACCCGCAGATCTATCCTCTCTCCCCAAGCAATATTGGTCGTGTTCTCCAAAAGTTCTTTGGAGACCCTTCTGCCTCACCGCTCCTATGACTGTCCTATTGACCTCTTGCCTGGTGCTGAGCCTCCCCAGGGTCAAGTCTATCCCTTATCTCTCCCGAAGACAGAGGCAATGTCACAGTACATCCAGGAAAATCTGGCAAGAGGATTCATTAGAAAGTCAGTGTCACCTGCAGGGGCTGGGTTCTTCTTTGTGCAGAAGAAGAACGGGGAACTACATCCATGCATAGACTACAGGGGTCTTATCGCCATCACCGTTAAGAATAAGTATCCCCTGCCCCTGATTTCTGAGCTTTTTGATAGGCTTCGGGGAGCAAGGGTATTTACTAAACTAGATCTGCGGGGTGCTTACAACCTGATTTGCATCTGTGAGGGGTCGAATGGAAGACGGCTTTTAAAACTACGGATAAGCACTATGAATATCTGGTGATGCCCTTTGGGCTCTGTAATGCCCCAGCCATTTTCCAAGACTTTGTAAATGATATCTTCTGGGATATGCTCTCCACCTCGGTCATAGTCTATCTGGATGATATTCTCATCTACTCTCCAGATATTGACTCCCATCGGAGAGATGTTTGCAGAGTCTTCAACCTCTTATGAGCAAATTCTCTCTACGCTAAGTTGGAGAAATGTGTCTTTGAGCAGGAGTCCTTACCTTTCCTGGGCTATATCATCTCTGCCCAGGGATTGGCTATGCATCCTGCCAAACTACAGGCTGTGATGGACTGGCAAGAACCCCATTCTCTTAAAGTGGTGCAGCTCTTTATGGGGTTCATTAACTATTATCGCCAGTTCATTCCTCATTTCTCAACTTTGGTAGCTCCCTTGATAGCCCTCACCAAGAAGGTAGCAAACCCCAAATTGTGGTCTGAGGAGGTCTCCAAGGCCTTCACTTCTATTAAATCTTATTTTGCTAGCACTCCCCTCCTACATTGCCCTGATGTAGATGAGCCATTTATAATGGCAGTGGATGCCTCATCTGTTGTTGCTGGAGTAGCCCTCTTCCAAAAGGATGTTCAAGGTCAGAAGCATCCTTGCTTCTTCTTTTCCAAGACCTTCACACCAGCGGAGAGGAATTATTTCATCGGGGACAGGGGTTGCTAGCAAAGAAGTTGGCCTTCTCAGAGTTGAGACATCTTTTGGAGGGGGCTCACTTTCCTTTCCAAGTATTCACAGACCACAAGAATTTGGTCTATTTACAGACAGCCCAGCAGTTAAATTCTCACCAGGCCAGATGGTCTTTGTTCCTCTCCCATTTCCATTTCACCATCCATTTTCTTTCCGGGAAGAAGAACATTCGTGCCGACGCTCTCTCTCACTCCGTTGTATCATCTGAGGAGGAGGAAGAGGAGCCTGGGCTTATTGTCCCTTCCGAGAGCCTGAGAACCATGGCTCCGGGCAAAATTTTTGTACCATCAAGTTTGCGTCTGGAGGTTCTCTCTTGGGCTCACTCATCCACGATGGGTGGACATTTTGTGACCAAAAGGAAATCTGAGCTACTTGCAAGGACATACTGGTGGCTGCATATGGCCCGTGACATTGCAGAATATGTTCGGGTGTGTGTCTTCTGCGCCAAGAACAAGTCTCCTTGTCAATGGCCAGCTGGGTTGCTTCACTCCCTGCCAGTGGCAGACAGGTCCTGGGAGATGGTTGGGATGGATCTTGTAGTGGGCTTTCCCAAGTCTCGTAGTTGCACCATTATTTGGGTGATCACCAACCATTTTTCCAAAATGGTGCACTTGGTGCCTCTTCCACGGCTACCTTCTGCACGGGCTCTGGCGGCGTTGTTTATCAAGCATATCTTTCGCCTACATGGTATGTCAGACAAAATTGTCAGTGACTGGATCCCCAGTTTGCATCTCGATTCTGGAGAGAGCTTTGTCATCTACTCAGCATTGAGTTGAATCTCTCCTCAGCATATCATCCCGAGACGAATGAGTTGGTAGAGAGGGACAACCAGACCCTGGTCACATATCTACGACATTTTGCTTCTGCCAGGCAGGATGACTGGGCATCCTTGCTACCGTGGGCAGACTAAGGAGTCCAAGAGAGTGACAGAAGTACAATCCAGCTCAGGCAGGGGAACAATGGCCAAGTTCTAGGACAGTTTTCTCAGACCCTACACTTCTGCTGGCACAGAGGCAAAGGGTGCTGTCACAAGAAGTGCAATGCTTGGGAAGATGCTGAGGGAGTACCTTGCTGATCATACAAATGTCCTTTGTGATTCCTCTGTGCCTTTTAATTATTGGGTATCCAAGCCGGATACGTGGCATAAACTTGCTATCTATGCCTTAGAGGTCCTGGCCCGCCCTGCTGCTAGTGTTCTGTCAGAGTAGGTTTTTAGTGCCGCTGGTGGAATTATAACAAATAAGCGCATCCGCCTGTCAACTGAGCGTAACGTGATGCAAAAGTCACTCATTTTTTGTGCAAGGGTGTTTTTATGATGTCAGTTAATAATTTTAAACCCAAAAAATATTTTACTTGCCCAGGGGGAAATGTTTGTCAGCCCATACACTTAGGGCTGACAAACACAAGGATTAACATTTTCCTTTCTGCTACAGCCAGTCAATTTTTTTGGCAAGGGTGTCTATGATCCCCATAAAATATTTGAAAAAAGTACCCCCATGGGGAAATGCTTGTCAGCCATGCACTTAGTGTATGGGTATTACAAGTCTAGGAGACCCGCTCCTTTACATTGGGCCTAGTTTTTAATGAGGCCTTCCTCAACATCTCATCATTATCCACCACTAGATCACCAGGGTTAACATGTTCCTTTCTGTTACAGCCAGTCAATTTTTGGGCAAGGGTGTCTATGATCTCCATAAAAATATTTTAAAAAATGTACCCCCTTGGAGAAATGTTTGTCAGCCCATGCACTTAGTGCATGGGCATTGCAAGTCTAGGATACCCGCTCCTTTGTAATGGGACAGTTTATTTTTTTATGAGGCCCTCCTCCATGTTTCTGCCAAGGGGGGATTGTGTTACGTGCAAATTTGGGTCAAGGCAGCCCTTAGATTCAATGCATAATGAAACAGTATGACAGGACCAACTGAAGAATGTGAAGTGGCTTTTCCTGTGGCCATCCAGTATCTGGGTTCAAAGGCTTATTGGGGTTCATATGACTTGCTAGCAGGGCAAGCCTTGCTGTAAATACATAAGAAAACAGTATGGGATTACAAAATGAATAATGTGAAGTGTATTTTCCTGTGGCCATCCAGTACCTGGGTTCAAAGACTTATTGGGGTGCATATGACTTGGTAGTAGGGCAGGCCTTGCTGTTAATACATAAGAAAACAGTATGGCAGGATCAACTGAATAATGTGAAGTGGGTTTTCCTGTGGCCATCCAGTACCTGATTCAAAGGCCTATTGGGGTGCATAACACTTGGTGGCAGGGCAGGCCTTGCAGTTATTACATAAGAAAACAGTATGGCAGGACCAACTGAAGAATGTGAAGTGGCTTTTCCTGTGGCCATCCAGTACCTGGGTTCAAAGCCTTATTGGGGAGCATATGACTTGATAGCAGGGCAGGCCTTGCATTCAATGCAACATTTTTTCAGGAAGCCCTCCTGTACCTCTTGTGAAATGGGTATTGGGGTGTGTCGTAATTCTTGCCAGCCAGCCATTCACTGCATAGGCAATAACAGCATAGGAGACCCACTGTTTAATAATGGCCCTTTAACAAAGTTAATGCCGCCTGATACCCCTCTAAAAACAAGCTTTGTGACTTTAAGAGTCGATCCTTCATAAATGAAACAAGATGTGTCTCCTTATGTGTCACACAACACATTCCAGCTAGGGTAGTTAAATGTTATAATGACATTTCCCAGTGAATGCATTTGTATTGGTTGAAAGCAATGTTAAAGTTGAAAAACGCATAAAAAACGCTGCATGTGAACATTTCCCAAGTGGCGGAGGAACATTTTGGTCCGGGGTTAATTATTTTGCCTTATATACAAGTAATTACCCTGGAAAGGATGTACCTTTAAATATTTCCCAGCAAAATCCATTTTGGTTTCGTTGTTGTTTGTTTTTTTGTGCACCTATAAAAATGGTGTGAAACTATGACAACGTTGCTTACAGCTGTGACCTAGGAGAGAAATATGCTTCAAGGGGCGATCCCTATGATGTTCCTGTCATTTGAGCAGTGTTTCCATCATTTTCAGACATTTTAATACGTTAACACTAGAAGTCCCAGAGAGGGGTAATTTAACATTTCTTTCAGGACTTCAGGGGGGAGCTCGAAATTTCTGGGACTTCTAGTGTTAAAAGGACTCCCGGGAGGATCGCGGTAAAAATACTTGGGTTTCCCATAGACTTTCATTGGGCTCGTTGCTCGGGTCGAGTACCCAAGTATTCGAAATTGCTCGACCCGAGCAACGAGCACCCGAGTATTTTAGCGCTCGCCCATCACTAGTAAGTTACTGTACCAGGCACAAACCATGGATAGGTATGCACTGCTCTTGGAAGAAATTAGCCCTTTGTAATCTGCTGTACTGCTCTAAATTTAGACAATCTTAACAATGTTAAATTATTTTTGATTGATTCAAAGTTTCATATTGGGTATCAATAATTTGACATTTTGATGTATAATTTTAATATTCCTCATATTTGATGCATTATGGTGGTCTGATGTCAAAAGAATCAGTGTGTTATTACAACTGAAGAGATTTTGAATTACATTGTAAAACTCAAAATTATCTCTAGACTAAGGTGTTAAACATTTATGGAATGTATAAAGAATTAGAAATATGTGAGGGTGTTTTTCCTACTGTGCGAGCTGTTTTTAACAATGAGAATATACTTGTTCCCTATCATTTTTGTATACATGTTTTCACAGCAATTATATTTATTATTTTTCCTAAGTAGAACAGTTAAGTGTTGGATCACTTAAGAATGCTGCCCTAGGACTCCACTTGTTGGCAAAAACAGCAAGCTGAAGCAAATGTGAATGGCAAAAGGTAAAACATGTTTTTGATGAGCAAACCAATTTTATATTTAAAAAATGCAAATCTGACCAACTGTTTCCATTCCACTATGAACATAAAGACCATACCTTAAAGAAGCTTCCCAGACAATATGCTGACAGCAGACATTTTGAACAGTACAATACAGTTGTGAAAACAGAAGTTAAGACTAAGACTAAGTGGCATTGGAAGAATCTTTATGCAACATAGTGAACAGTTTCATTGTCCTGGCTCAATTTGAGAATTTGATCTGGTGACTAGGGATTAGACATGAGTGAATGGGGGACCCTATGTCATTTTTTGGGGGGGTCCCCCATTTAAATAGCTACTAAAGGCTAAGTATACAGCGGCAAGCTGATATTAATAGCCTAGTAATCTCCAGGAGTATTACCCCTTCCTCAGGCTTAAAAATATCTGCCCCCAGCTGTTGGCTTCCTCTCTGCTGGTTAAATTACAAGGGAGCACACAACATTATTTTCAGAAAAATATTTTTTTCTATTCTATGTGTACAGTGGGGGGAAATAAATATTTGATCCCTTGCTGATTTTATAAGTTTGCCCACTGACAAAGACATGAACAGTCTATAATTTAAAGGGTAGGTTAATTTTAACAGTAAGAGATAGAATATCAAAAAATAGAATATCAAAAATAAAATCCAGAAAATCACATTGTATAAATTTTATGAATTTGTTTGCATTTTGCAGTGAGAAGTAAGTATTTGATCCCTCTGGCAAACAAGACTTAATACTTGGTGGCAAAACCCTTGTTGGCAAGCACAGCAGTCAGACTTTTTTTAGTTAATGATGAGGTTTGCGCACATGTCAGGAGGAATTTTGGTCTGCTCCTCTTTGCAGATCATCTCTAAATCATTAAGATTTTGAGGCTGTCACTTGGCAACTCGGAGCTTCAACTCCCTTCATAGGTTTTCAATGGGATTAAGGTCTGGAGACTGGCTAGGCCACTCAATGACCTTAATGTGCTTCTTTTTGGGCCACTTCTTTGTTGCCTTGGCTGCATATTTTGGTTCATTGTCTTGCTAGAACAACCAGTCATGACCCATTTTTAATGTCCTGGCGGAGGGAAGGAGATTGTCACTCAGGATTTTATGGCACATGCTCCATCCATTCTCCTATTGAAGTGATGAAGTAGTCCTTTGCCCTTAGCAGAGAAACACTCCCAAAACATAATGTTTCCACCTACATGCTTGACAGTGGGGATGGTGTTCTTTGGGTCATAGGCAGCATTCATCTTCCTTCAAAAAAGACGAGTTGAGTTAATGCCAAAGACCTCAATTTTTGTCTCATCTGACCACAGCACCTTCTCCCAACCACTCACAGAATCATCCATGTGTTCATTGGCAAACTTCAGACAGACCTGCACATGTGCCTTGTAATGCTGCGGTAGCACCGTACGCACTGAAGAGGCAATGACCCACAAAGTTCAAACACAAAAGTCTCCTTAATGTGTTACTTCACACATAAAGGTGCATAGTAATTTATAGTACAAGTCATCAAAGTTCAATATACAGTTGCATCTCGTCTCAGTGCCCGTTTCATTGCACTACACATCATATGACTTTTAGATTGCAGTCCCTAAACACAGCTTCACATGCTGCAGACATCACACATGCCAGTCCTGCTCTGACTAGTTTCCATGGGTGTCCTGCACAGCTGTATCGCAGACTCTTTACTCACACAGTCGTACACAGCCCATGGTGCTTTGGATAGCAGCCAGGCACCATATCCACCTGTTTGCAATCGTTACACATGCCAGTCCTCTTTTGTGCACAGGACATCCACCTCCGGTACACCTCCGGGCATAGGACTGTCCACATCTAACTCTTTCGGGAGCAGGACATCCACCTTCGGTACCTCCAGGCACAGGACTGTCCACATCCAAGACCAGTTGCCATGGATGACATGCATCGCTGTGTACACTGAGGGTGCCAGGCTATTCAGCTGCCACGAAGTGAGATTTTTTCATAGTGCCCCAGATCGATATCAATTGATAGTAATTTTGTATTTCTTCCATTTTCTTTCTATTGCACTAACAGTTGTCTCCTTCTCACCCAGCGTCCTACTTATGGCTTTGTAGCACATTCAAGCTTTGTGCAGTTCTGTGATCTTGTCTCTGACATCCTTATAAAACTCTTTGGTCTTGACCATGTTGTAGAGGTTGGAGTCTGACTGATTAATTGAGTCTGTGGACAGGAGCCTTTTATAAAGGTGACTATGTAAGACAGCTGTCTTTAATGCAGGTAACAAGTTGATTAGGATCATCTAACTGGTCTGTAGGAGTCAGAACTCTTAATGGTTGGTAGGGGATAAAAGACTTATTTCTAACTGCAAAATTCAAATAAGTTTATATAATTTGTGCAAAGTGATTTTCTGGATTTTTTTTATATTCTATTTCTCAATGTTAAAATTAAGCTACCCTTTAAATTATAGACTGTTCATGTCTTTGTCAGTGGGCAAACATACAAAATCAGCAAGAGATCAAATACTTATCTCCCCCACTGTATATACTGTATGTAATCCATCTAATTTTTTAATAATTAGAGTGGGGAAAAAAGTTTTTAGTTAGCCACAATTTGTGCAATTTCTCCCTCTTAAAAAGGTGAGAGAGGCCTGTAATTGACATCACAGGTAGACCACAACTATGAGAGACAAAATGAGAAAACAAATCCAGAAAATCACCTTGTCTGATTGGGCAAGATTTATTTTGCACATTTTGGAAAGTATTTGGTCATTAACAAAAGTTCATCTCAATATTTTGATATATATACTTTTTTAGCAATGACAGAGGTCAAGCGTTTTCTGTAAGTCTTTCAACTCCCTCCATTGGTTTTCTATGGGGTTGAGATCTGGATACTGGCTCGGCCACTCCAGGACCTTCATATGCTTCTTACGAAGCCACTCCTTCATTGACTTGGTGGTGTGCTTGGAATCATTACACTGGTCAACAGCATTTTTGGTGCCAAGGATATTTCATCGAATTTAGGGTATTTTTGGGGTGCTGATTCTGAATATGTCATCAGTTTTGCCAGATTGGCTCAAGTTTTTGAGATTTTTGGTATCTTATTTATAGCACTTGTTGGTAAATGTGACGCATCATCTCATTAATTTCTTTGGATTACGAAAATGGACAAAGAAAAAGCTTCAAATTTGGTGTTCCAATGGTGTGGAGAGAGCCAAAAAATCATCATGATGACTGTTATTTATGGTAAACACAGGTACAGGCACATCTTCACAATGAGGGACAGGCCTTCTTGCAGATTCCATGTTACTCCCATTTTCGTTTCTTATGCTTATTGAATCCTTGCACTTGCACTGCACAGAAATAACAGTCATCATGATGATTTTTTGGCTCTCTCCACACCATTGGAACACCAAATTTGAAGCTTTTTCTTTGTCCTTTGCTCCATTTTCGTAATAATTCGATACATGCTTTGCACACTATGTGTGGTGCCCAAAACTTGTCTTGGTCCCCAAGCATAACCCCAAAATAGGCAAAATACACTTTTTTTACGAAGTCTGTTATGTTTCTTCTATGTTTTGGCAGTGTGTATTCACCACAAATGTAACAGAATGAGTCTGGATCGTTAAGACAACTTCTTCTTGATGAGTTCATGCTTTTCACTGGAAAACAGACAACAACATAAAGTTAGTGCAAAAATCAAGCTATGAACAAACTTTTAGAACACTAATTAACACAAAACTATATTGAGAACTGCTCAGTTCAAGTACTAATCCAAAGAAATTAATGAGATGATGCGTCGCATTTACCAACAAGTGCTATAAATAAGATACCAAAAATGTCAAAAACTTGAGCCAATCTGGCAAAACTGATAGCATATTCAGAATCAGCACCCCAAAAATACCCCAAATTCATTAAAATATTTTGGACACCAGAAAAAAAAATTTTTTTTGTTGACCTGTGTTATCATGCTGAAAGATCCATCCACGTTTCATCTTCAATGGCCTTGCTGATGGAAGGAGGTTTTTACTCAAAATCTCAAGATACATGGCCCCATTCATTCTTTCATGTACATGGATCAAGCTTCCTGGTCCCTTTGCAGAGAAACAGCCCCAATGCATAATGTTGCAACCCCCATGCTTCACAGTAGGTATGGTGTTCTTTGGATGCAACTCAGCATTCTGTCTTCGCCAAACATGATGACTTTTGTTTCTACCAAATAGTTCTACAGGGTGGACAATTTTTATGGATACATGTAAATAAAATGGGAATGGTTGGTGATATCAATTTCCTGTTTGTGGCACATTAATATATAGGAGGGGAAAATCTTTTCAACATGGGTGGTGACCATGGCGGCCATTTTGTATCCAAATTTTTTAAATGGGAAAAGGGTCATGTGACACATAGAACATATTGAGTATTTCAAAAGAAAAACAATGGTGTGCTTGGTTTTAATGTAACTTTATTCTTTCATGAGTTATTTACAAGTCAATGACCGCTTATAAAATGTGCTCAAAGTGCTTCCCATTGTGTTGGATTGTCAATGCAACCCTCCTCTCCCACTCATGACACACGGATAGCAACACTGCAGAAGAAATGCTAGCATAGGCTTCCAGTATCCATTGTTTCAGATGCTGCACATCTCATATCTTCACAGCATAGATAATTGCCTTCAGATGACCCCAAAGAAAAGAGTCTCAGGGGGTCAGATCAGGAGACCTTAGTGGCCATTCAACTGGCCCATGATGACCAATCCACTTTCCAGGCCACCAAGGTCTCCCAATCTTAAAAAACGAAATAAAATTCAAAAAAAATTTATGAATGCAATTATTGATTCATACTGTTTAATGCAGTTCTTGTTACATTACAGTTGTATATAAGACAAAAAAAACCTTCCAAAAATTTTACAGATTCAGTTATTCATCCATATAGTTTATTGTGGATCTTGTTACAGTGGTATATAAAATACCCAAAAACATTTCCAACATTTTTTATGGATTCAGTTAGTCATCTATAGAGTTTAACGTGCTTTGTGCAAAATAACCGTTGGGCTAACATTTTTAAAAAATAGCTTGGGCTGGTACAGTTCACCAAAATATTTTTGTTCAAAAAAATTACTATTGTCATATATACTGTAGAACCTGCTTTGTGTGAAAATGTGTTGGTTTGAAATAAAAGCCAAAATTGGCCTGCTACAGATGTACAAATGTAACTAAAGCCACTAAAACAATACACCCAAATAAATAAAAAGGGGGGGGTCTCAGACTATTGGTATGATGACCATAGAGACCAATTAACCCCTAACAGGATCGTATGATGCCACCTGGTTGTAGGTGAAATCAATAAGACTAGGTCATAACCAGTGTAAGAGCTGAAATGAAAAAAACATACAGCACAGTATACCTAGTTACATGTAGAAACAACAATTAACCAGCAGTGGAAGCATATATTATAATCAATACCACTGGTGGCTATATACATAAAAAAAGGAACAGTCTCACCAGTTCCAATGTATGGGCACAAGGAGTATCGGATGTCCGCTGGTCAGGGGATAATCCGGAAAAGAGGGACAACAGACCCTATGTCAGTCCCTATGGGGCTATCAATCAGCTATCCCCAAAACTCCTGCCCTTACAAGGGCAGTCCACAGCTACCCCTGTATAAACATGCCCTGCACTCTCCCTATGTTGTTCGTCCCGACGCGTTTCCTCTAAGCCGATTCCTCAGGGGACATGCTTGTGCATAGAGATAAAGTGCCTACGTGCTAATGAAGAGGGACATGAAATATCCTGCCACCCTCTATGCTGTCCTGCAGAGAGTGGCAACAAAGGGCTTGTATATAAGTAATAAAACAGGAAGTAGAAAAAAACTCTAATTAGCCACTTCCCTATGGGTACCCATGTGGCCACATGGAGGTAACCATGGCAATACAGAAGACCTAAACCATAGTCATATAAAGGACTTACTGATTTGTGGCATGCTGCTGTATACAACATCCACGTGGCTGCAACATGACCGGTGAGCTGGCTGTGTAGATGACGTCACACGCCGAGGGCCAGACTGACCAATCACCAGCTAAGCGGTGTAAAACACTTACTGCCTTGCGTGCGAGTGCCCGCATCTCATACCTGCTAGTAATGGAGACGCTGCGCTGTGTACACATAGCGTACCTAAGACTTCCTGTAACAAACACCGGAAGTGAGTGTTACCCAGCAACGCCAGAACACAAAGCCGCTGTATGCAACGTCCACGTGGCTGCAACATGACCGGTACACTGGCGGTGTAGATGACATCACACGCCGAGGGCCGGACTGATGACCGGCTAAGAAGTGTGAAACACTTCCTGCCTTACGTGCGAGTGCCCACATCTCATACCTGTTAGTAATAGAGATGCTGCACTGTGAACATACAGCGTCCCTAAAACTTCCTGTAACAGACACAGGAAGTGAATGTTACCTAGCGACGCTAGAACACAAGGCTGTATTGCGTGCGTGTGCCAGCATTATTATCAAATAGTAAAAACGCCACCTAAAAAAATCACTATAAATACTACCTGTTAAGAGCGATAGCTCCGGATGTAAGTATAGATATGTGGCAAAATGTGCTAGGTAATTTACCCAGAGTGTCATGCTGGGTAAAATAAGATAAATGCTATTGGCACCAATAATACTGACTACTAAGTGTGCTCACTAGAAAGGTAAATAAGAGTCATATATAACAGGAACCACATAAGGAGCCTGCACGCAATATTAAAAAACACACACAAACAGCAGGAACACATGCAGTTCAAGGTTCAATGTAAAAAATAATTGCCATGGCTATATAGTAACCCATAGATAAAGCCACATAACAACGGTACCCAAACGAAATACGTATATAATGTAAGAAGATGAGTTGTTACTCATGAGAATCCCATAACGTAATTGGGTGAAAAATATTAGGATTTAGGCGTGATGTAGTAACACTAGCTGTGTCACACCAAAAGAAGGACTATAGGCATAGGCTAAGGAGGACATTCAAATAAAGCAACTATAGTTAATTTGGTCATTGAGGCCATGTGGGCTCACTGTGTTCAAATAAAACGTCCACTTTGCTTCACGTTGTAACAACATTTGATCCCAATTGCCTCCCCGTATTGGTTTATTAACCTTTTCGATGGCCATAAAATTAAGATGTTTGGTATGGCCATTATGCATGGTATTTACATGTCGAGAGACAGAAGTATCTCTACTATGCTCCACATCACCAATATGTTCAAGAACTCTTCTTTTAAACTCTCTGATGGTCTTACCGACATATTCAATACCACAGGTACAAGATATCTTATAGACAACCCCCTTGGTACTACAGTTCATAAATTGGTTGATTTTATAGCTCTTGCCAGTAACATTACTGACAAATTGTTTGCCCGTACCAATATACTGACAGGCCGTGCAATGACCACATCTGTAACAGCCTGTTACATCACTTCTGAGCCAAGTCTCATTGGCAGGGTTTACAAAATGGCTATGCACCAGTCTGTCGTTAAGTGAACGAGCCTTTCTGTAAGTGATGGCAGGGGTATCACTAAGATAATTTGAAATGTCCGAGTCCATTTGTAAAATGGACCAGTGTTTTTTTATGATTTCTCTTACATATGTAGCCCCATTATCAAAGGTGGTGATAAAACGTATAAATTCATTATCCTGTGTCTTAGTGGTGGGATTCAGGAGTGCTGTTCTATCTCTACCCCTTGCTTCATGATAGGCTTTCTTTAAGACTGTGGAGGGATATCCTCTTTCTTGAAAACTGTTTCTTAATTCTTTTGCATGGACCTCAAAAGTTGCAGCATCCGAACAGTTCCTACGGACCCTGAGGTACTGTCCCTTAGGGATCCCTCTTTTTAGATGATCTGGATGATGGCTGTTCCAGTGAAGTAGGGCATTTGTGGCTGTGGGTTTTTTGTAGTTAGATGTACCCAGACTACCATCAGCCCCTTTCGTGATTAAAATGTCAAGAAAGGGTAATGAGGAGAGTTCGATCACAGATGTAAAAAACAGGCCAATGTCATTATGGTTGAGTCCATCTACAAAGCTCTTGAAATCAGAAATAGAGCCCGTCCAGATCAAAAAGACATCATCTATGTATCGTGTCCAAATGTCCGGGACACGACACATAGACGAGTCACTCCCCATTTCATCACTCCAAACCACCGTCTCCTCCCACCAGCCGAGGAAGAGGTTGGCATAGGCCGGGGCACAGGGGCTGCCCATGGCCGTCCCCCTCAGCTGGTGGAAGATCCTACGGTCAAATGTGAAGACATTATGTGTCAAACAGAACCTAAGAAGTTTTAAGATGAAATGATTATGGTCCTGAAACTGACATCCTCTCATTTGTAAAAAGAAATTCACCGCCTCCAAACCCTTGTCATGGGGGATGGAGGAGTAAAGGGCCTCCACATCTATACTGGCCAAATATGCATTTGGTTCAACAGTAAGGCCTTCCAGCCGTCGGAGTAGGTCAGGTGTGTCCTTAACAAAGGATTGTAGAGCAGCCACAAATGGACTCAATACCCGGTCTAAGTAAATTCCTGCATTTTGGCATAAACTGCCTACCCCAGACACAATGGGCCTGCCTTTTAATGGGTTAAGGCCCTTGTGTACCTTGGGGAGGCAGTAAAAAGTGGCCGTGACCGGGTGGCAAGGAAACATAAAGTCAAATTCAGTTTTGCTTATAACTCCATTCTCCAATCCCTCTTGTAAAATAAGACGGAGTTCCTCACGATATTCCGTACTGGGATCGCGTGTAAGAATCTCATAGGACTGAGCATCAGAGAGAATAAGTTCACATATTTGCTGATATTGGGTCCTGTCAAGGATGACCACATTGCCGCCCTTGTCTGAGGGCTTGATGACGATGGAGTCATCACATTCAAGACGCTTAATAGCTTCTATCTCATTTTTTGTACAGTTAAACTTACATGACACTTGAGAATGTGACAAATTTACCAAGTCCGATGTAACGAGGTTAGAGAAAATATCAATGGCTGAGAGGTCACCTGTTGGAGGAGGCATCTTATGACTTTTCTCTTTTAATTCTGTAAAGGGGCCGATGCCTGATAAATTAGGATCACTCTCACCAATACTATGTAACAATCTTACGTCCGTTAGCATATCCATTGGAATACCAAGTTCAGAGCAGGTGCGAGATTCCTGTTTATGAAAATATTTTTTCCATCTCACTTTACGTAAGAAAAGATTAAGATCCTTTACAGTTCTGAAGAGATCGAAATCACTGTTTGGAACGAAAGAAAGGCCTCTCTTCAACACTGATACCTCATCAGCATCAATGTCTCTAGCCGAGAGATTGATTATCTGAATGTTTTTGTCAGTGGCCAAACCAGAATCAGCGATGGAAACAGTTGAGGAATATGCCTTTAGGGTTATTTTCTCACTTGAAGTGGTCTGTTTCTTAGGGTGTAAACCTGATCTAAAAAACCCCCACCAGGATTGCTGTCTGATCTGTCAGAGTGACCTTTCGACCCACGGCCCCTCCCTCTCCCCCGATTTCTGCCCTTATTGGGTTTAATCCTATTATCGGGCTCTGAGAAATCAGTGTATGTTGAAGATAATTCAGTATCGCGGTCAGGAGGGGTAGTTCTAGGGGTCAATACAAGATAGGCTTTGTTGTCCTTAAAATCTTGTGTGTCTCGCATATATTGGCGGTGTTTCCTCTCCTTAAGATGATATTGGAAACGTTCGATATGAGTCTGCAATTTGGTCTCTTTTGTTGCGAAGTCAGTTTCTGTTGAGAACTTTTTAGTTATCTCTATCTGCTCCCTAAGTTTGTCATTTAGCGCAGAAAGAGACAACTTTTCTTCCTCAAGTAACAACTGCATAAACCGGAGAGAACTCTCTGTTGCCTCTCTCTCCCACTTGTGTGTAAATGTAGGACTTTTGTGTCGATTACCTGCTGACAGGTTAATACGCAAACCTCGTGGGACAATCCTGGCCCTCAAGTAGCTTTCCAAGCTTTGGACCTCCCACCAAGAGGTGATTTGGTCCCGATAAATTTGCTGTAATTCTTTGAAGGCTACATTGTAGGTAGGAAGATACTTTTTTTGTACAAATGTCTGCTCTGAGAACACCTCCTTAGCCTCTGTCAACCAACTGTCAGTGTTGAGGCCCACAGACAAGAAGCCAGCCATATCCTAAACAATAAACTAGAAAAAAGCAAAATTCTATGTATCGACTGTATATCGCATAGACAAAACCACTGTATAAATATCTGACAAAGCAAAAAATGTGGAAATATAAAACGTAACTTTTATTGTAACTAAAGCCACTAAAACAATACACCCAAATAAATAAAAAGGGGGGGGTCTCAGACTATTGGTATGATGACCATAGAGACCAATTAACCCCTAACAGGATCGTATGATGCCACCTGGTTGTAGGTGAAATCAATAAGACTAGGTCATAACCAGTGTAAGAGCTGAAATGAAAAAAACATACAGCACAGTATACCTAGTTACATGTAGAAACAACAATTAACCAGCAGTGGAAGCATATATTATAATCAATACCACTGGTGGCTATATACATAAAAAAAGGAACAGTCTCACCAGTTCCAATGTATGGGCACAAGGAGTATCGGATGTCCGCTGGTCAGGGGATAATCCGGAAAAGAGGGACGACAGACCCTATGTCAGTCCCTATGGGGCTATCAATCAGCTATCCCCAAAACTCCTGCCCTTACAAGGGCAGTCCACAGCTACCCCTGTATAAACATGCCCTGCACTCTCCCTATGTTGTTCGTCCCGACGCATTTCCTCTAAGCCGATTCCTCAGGGGACATGCTTGTGCGTAGAGATAAAGTGCCTACGTGCTAATGAAGAGGGACATGAAATATCCTGCCACCCTCTATGCTGTCCTGCAGAGAGTGGCAACAAAGGGCTTGTATATAAGTAATAAAACAGGAAGTAGAAAAAAACTCTAATTAGCCACTTCCCTATGGGTACCCATGTGGCCACTAGTGTTGAGCGATACCGTCCGATACTTGAAAGTATCGGTATCGGAAAGTATCGGCCGATACCGGCAAAGTATCGGATCCAATCCGATACCGATACCCGATACCAATACAAGTCAATGGGACTCAAGTATCGGACGGTATTCCTGATGGTTCCCAGGGTCTGAAGGAGAGGAAACTCTCCTTCAGGCCCTGGGAACCATATAAATGTGTAAAAGAAAGAATTAAAATAAAAAATATCGCTATACTCACCTGTCCGACGCAGCCGGGACCTCAGCGAGGGAACCGGCAGCGTTGTTTGTTTAAAATTCGCGCTTTTACTTGGTTACGTGAATTCCCGGCTTGTGATTGGTCAGGGCGGCCATGTTGCCGGGACGCGGACCAATCACAGCAAGCCGTGACGAAATTACGTCACGGCTTGCTGTGATTGGTCCGCGTCCCGGCAACATGGCCGCCATTAACCAATCACAAGCCGTGACGTCACGGGAGGCTGGACTTGCGCACTTTTTAAAAAACGCGCGTGTCCAGCCTCCCGTGACGTCACGGCTTGTGATTGGTTAATGGCGTCCATGTTGCCGGGACGCGGACCAATCACAGCAAGCCGTGACGTAATTTCGTCACGGCTTACTGTGATTGGTCCGCGTCCCGGCAACATGGCGCCTTGACCAATCATAAGCCGGGACGTCACTGGAGGCTGGACACGCGCGTTTTTTAAAAAGTGCGCAAGTCCAGCCTCCCGTGACGTCACGGCTTGTGATTGGTTAATGGCGTCCATGTTGCCGGGACGCGGACCAATCACAGCAAGCCGTGACGTAATTTCGTCACGGCTTACTGTGTGTTGTGAATTTGCTTTTTGCTCCCTCTAGTGGTTACTAGTTTTTTGACTCTGGTTTTTCTGTCATTCCTTTTATCCGCACCTGGGTCGTTAGTTAGGGGTGTTGCTATATAAGCTCCCTGGACCTTCAGTTCAATGCCTGGCAACGTAGTTATCAGAGCTAGTCTGCTGTGCTCTTGTCTACTGATCCTGGTTCCAGTTATATCAGCTAAGTCTTCCTTTTGCTTTTTGCTATTTGTTTTGGTTTTGTATTTTTGTCCAGCTTGTTCCAAATCTATATCCTGACCTTTGCTGGAAGCTCTAGGGGGCTGGTGTTCTCCCCCCGGACCGTTAGACGGTTCGGGGGTTCTTGAATTTCCAGTGTGGATTTTGATAGGGTTTTTGTTGACCATATAAGTTACCTTTCTTTATTCTGCTATCAGTAAGCGGGCCTCTCTGTGCTAAACCTGGTTCATTTCTGTGTTTGTCATTTCCTCTTACCTCACCGTCATTATTTGTGGGGGGCTTCTATCCAGCTTTGGGGTCCCCTTCTCTGGAGGCAAGAAAGGTCTTTGTTTTCCTCTACTAGGGGTAGCTAGATTCTCCGGCTGGCGCGTGTCATCTAGAATCAACGTAGGAATGATCCCCGGCTACTTCTAGTGTTGGCGTTAGGAGTAGATATTTGGTCAACCCAGTTACCACTGCCCTATGAGCTGGATTTTTGTATTCTGCAGACTTCCACGTTCCTCTGAGACCCTCGCCATTGGGGTCATAACAGTTTGCCAGGCCTATATTAAATGTTTAATGCATTGCAGAAGAGGGATTATAAGAAAGAAGATTCTGAGTTTTTTTTTTTCTCCTTCCCCTTTACCTCAGAGTGGCTATGCTTGCTGCAGACATGAATGTCCAGACCTTGATTACAAGTGTGGACCAGCTGGCTACTCGTGTGCAGGGCATACAAGACTATGTTATCAGAAATCCTAGGTCAGAACCTAAAATACCGATTCCTGAACTGTTTTCCGGAGACAGGTTTAAGTTTAGGAATTTCGTGAATAATTGTAAATTGTTTTTGTCCCTGAGACCCTGTTCATCAGGAGATTCTGCTCAGCAAGTAAAAATTGTTATTTCGTTCTTACGGGGCGACCCTCAGGATTGGGCTTTTTCGCTGGCGCCAGGAGATCCGGCATTGGCTGATCTTGATGCGTTTTTTCTGGCGCTCGGTTTACTTTATGAGGAACCCAATCTTGAGATTCAGGCAGAAAAGGCCTTGCTGTCTATGTCTCAGGGGCAGGACGAGGCTGAAGTGTATTGCCAAAAATTTCGGAAATGGTCCGTGCTGACACATTGGAACGAGTGTGCACTGGCCGCTAATTTTAGAAATGGCCTTTCTGAAGCCATTAAGAATGTTATGGTGGGTTTTCCCATTCCCACAGGTCTGAATGATACTATGGCACTGGCTATTCAAATTGACCGGCGGTTGCGGGAGCGCAAAACCGCAAATTCCCTCATGGTGTTGTCTGAACAGACACCTAATTCGGTGCAATGTGATAGAAAAACCGCAAATTCCCTCATGGTGTTGTCTGAACAGACACCTGATTTAATGCAATGTGATAGAATCCTGACTAGAAATGAGCGGAAAATTCATAGACGCCGGAATGGCTTGTGCTACTACTGTGGTGATTCTACACATGTTATCTCAGCATGCTCTAAACGTATAGCTAAGGTTGTTAGTCCTGTCACCGTTGGTAATTTGCAACCTAAATTTATTCTGTCTTTAACTTTGATTTGCTCACTGTCATCTTATCCTGTCATGGCGTTTGTAGATTCAGGTGCTGCCCTGAGTCTCATGGATCTCTCATTTGCTAAGCGCTGTGGATTTACTCTTGAACCATTAGAAAATCCTATTCCTCTTAGGGGTATTGATGCTACACCATTGGCAGCAAATAAACCGCAGTATTGGACTCAGGTTACCATGTGCATGACTCCTGAACACCGCGAGGTGATACGTTTCCTGGTTTTACATAAAATGCATGATTTGGTCGTTTTAGGGCTGCCATGGTTACAGACCCATAATCCAGTCCTGGACTGGAAGGCTATGTCAGTCTCAAGTTGGGGCTGTCGTGGTATTCATGAGGATTCCCTGCCTGTGTCTATTGCTTCTTCTACGCCTTCGGAAGTTCCGGAGTATTTGTCTGATTATCAGGATGTCTTCAGTGAGTCTGAGTCCAGTGCACTGCCTCCTCATAGGGACTGTGACTGTGCTATAGATTTGATCCCAGGCAGTAAATTTCCTAAGGGAAGACTGTTTAATCTGTCGGTACCTGAACATACCGCTATGCGTTCATATATCAAGGAGTCTCTGGAAAAAGGACATATTCGTCCGTCTTCTTCCCCTCTTGGTGCGGGATTCTTTTTTGTGGCAAAAAAGGACGGATCTTTGAGACCTTGTATTGATTATCGGCTTTTAAATAAGATCACTGTCAAATTTCAGTATCCTTTACCGCTGTTGTCTGACTTGTTTGCCCGGATTAAGGGTGCCAAGTGGTTCACCAAGATAGACCTTCGTGGTGCGTACAACCTTGTGCGCATTAAGCAAGGTGATGAATGGAAAACCGCATTCAATACGCCCGAAGGTCATTTTGAGTACTTGGTGATGCCTTTTGGGCTCTCCAATGCGCCTTCAGTTTTTCAGTCCTTTATGCATGACATTTTCCGGAAGTATCTGGATAAATTTTTGATTGTTTATCTGGATGATATTTTGGTTTTTTCTGATAATTGGGATTCGCATGTGGAGCAGGTCAGGTTGGTCTTTAAAATTTTGCGTGAAAATTCTTTGTTTGTCAAGGGCTCAAAGTGTCTCTTTGGTGTACAGAAGGTTCCCTTTTTGGGGTTCATTTTTTCCCCTTCTGCTGTGGAGATGGACCCAGTCAAGGTCCGAGCTATTCTTGATTGGACTCAGCCCTCGTCAGTTAAGAGTCTTCAGAAGTTCTTGGGCTTCGCTAACTTCTACCGTCGTTTTATCGCTAATTTTTCTAGCATTGTGAAACCTTTGACGGATATGACCAAGAAGGGCTCCGATGTAGCTAACTGGGCTCCTGCTGCCGTGGAGGCTTTCCAGGAGTTGAAACGCCGGTTTACTTCGGCGCCTGTTTTGTGCCAGCCTGACGTCTCACTTCCCTTTCAGGTTGAGGTGGATGCTTCAGAGATTGGGGCAGGGGCCGTTTTGTCGCAGAGAGGCCCTGGTTGCTCTGTTATGAAACCTTGTGCCTTTTTCTCTAGGAAGTTTTCGCCTGCCGAGCGAAATTATGATGTGGGCAATCGGGAGTTGTTGGCCATGAAATGGGCATTTGAGGAGTGGCGTCATTGGCTCGAGGGTGCTAAGCATCGTGTGGTGGTCTTGACTGATCACAAAAATCTGATGTATCTCGAGTCTGCTAAACGCCTTAATCCGAGACAGGCCCGCTGGTCATTGTTTTTCTCCCGCTTTGATTTTGTTGTCTCGTATTTACCAGGTTCTAAGAATGTGAAGGCCGATGCTCTTTCTAGGAGCTTTGTGCCTGATGCTCCTGGAGTCGCTGATCCTGTTGGTATTCTTAAAGATGGAGTTATCTTGTCAGCTATTTCTCCGGATCTGCGACGTGTGTTGCAGAGATTTCAGGCTGATAGGCCTGAGTCTTGTCCACCTGACAGACTGTTTGTCCCGGATAAGTGGACCAGCAGAGTCATTTCCGAGGTTCATTCCTCGGTGTTGGCAGGTCACCCGGGAATTTTTGGCACCAGAGATCTGGTGGCCAGGTCCTTTTGGTGGCCTTCCTTGTCAAGGGATGTGCGGTCATTTGTGCAGTCCTGTGGGACTTGTGCTCGAGCTAAGCCTTGCTGTTCTCGTGCCAGCGGTTTGCTCTTGCCCTTGCCTGTCCCGAAGAGACCTTGGACACATATCTCCATGGATTTCATTTCTGATCTTCCGCTATCTCAGGGCATGTCCGTTATCTGGGTGATATGTGATCGCTTCTCCAAGATGGTCCATTTGGTTCCTTTGCCTAAGCTGCCTTCCTCTTCCGATCTGGTTCCTGTGTTTTTCCAGAACGTGGTTCGTTTGCACGGCATCCCTGAGAATATTGTGTCTGACAGAGGATCCCAGTTCGTTTCCAGGTTCTGGCGATCCTTTTGTAGTAGGATGGGCATTGATTTGTCGTTTTCGTCTGCTTTCCATCCTCAGACTAATGGACAGACGGAGCGAACCAATCAGACTTTGGAGGCTTATTTGAGGTGTTTTGTCTCTGCTGATCAGGACGATTGGGTGACATTCTTGCCGTTGGCTGAGTTTGCCCTTAATAATCGGGCTAGTTCCGCCACCTTGGTTTCGCCTTTTTTCTGCAACTCTGGTTTCCATCCTCGCTTTTCTTCGGGTCATGTGGAGCCTTCTGACTGTCCTGGGGTGGATTCTGTGGTGGATAGGTTGCAGCAGATCTGGAATCATGTGGTGGACAACTTGAAGTTGTCACAGGAGAAGGCTCAGCGCTTTGCCAACCGCCGCCGCGGTGTGGGTCCCCGACTACGCGTTGGGGATTTGGTGTGGCTTTCTTCCCGCTTTGTTCCTATGAAGGTCTCCTCTCCCAAATTTAAACCTCGTTTTATTGGGCCTTACAAGATATTGGAAATCCTTAATCCTGTATCTTTTCGTCTGGATCTTCCTGTGTCGTTTGCTATTCACAATGTATTTCATAGGTCCTTGTTGCGGCGGTACATTGTGCCTGTAGTTCCTTCTGCTGAGCCTCCTGCTCCGGTGTTGGTTGAGGGCGAGTTGGAGTATGTGGTGGAGAAGATCTTGGATTCTCGCCTCTCCAGGCGGAGGCTTCAGTACCTGGTCAAGTGGAAGGGCTATGGTCAGGAGGATAATTCCTGGGTGGTCGCCTCTGATGTTCATGCGGCCGATTTAGTTCGTGCCTTTCATGCCGCTCATCCTGATCGCCCTGGTGGTCGTGGTGAGGGTTCGGTGACCCCTCACTAAGGGGGGGGTACTGTTGTGAATTTGCTTTTTGCTCCCTCTAGTGGTTACTAGTTTTTTGACTCTGGTTTTTCTGTCATTCCTTTTATCCGCACCTGGGTCGTTAGTTAGGGGTGTTGCTATATAAGCTCCCTGGACCTTCAGTTCAATGCCTGGCAACGTAGTTATCAGAGCTAGTCTGCTGTGCTCTTGTCTACTGATCCTGGTTCCAGTTATATCAGCTAAGTCTTCCTTTTGCTTTTTGCTATTTGTTTTGGTTTTGTATTTTTGTCCAGCTTGTTCCAAATCTATATCCTGACCTTTGCTGGAAGCTCTAGGGGGCTGGTGTTCTCCCCCCGGACCGTTAGACGGTTCGGGGGTTCTTGAATTTCCAGTGTGGATTTTGATAGGGTTTTTGTTGACCATATAAGTTACCTTTCTTTATTCTGCTATCAGTAAGCGGGCCTCTCTGTGCTAAACCTGGTTCATTTCTGTGTTTGTCATTTCCTCTTACCTCACCGTCATTATTTGTGGGGGGCTTCTATCCAGCTTTGGGGTCCCCTTCTCTGGAGGCAAGAAAGGTCTTTGTTTTCCTCTACTAGGGGTAGCTAGATTCTCCGGCTGGCGCGTGTCATCTAGAATCAACGTAGGAATGATCCCCGGCTACTTCTAGTGTTGGCGTTAGGAGTAGATATTTGGTCAACCCAGTTACCACTGCCCTATGAGCTGGATTTTTGTATTCTGCAGACTTCCACGTTCCTCTGAGACCCTCGCCATTGGGGTCATAACAACTGTGATTGGTCCGCGTCCCGGCAACATGGCGCCTTGACCAATCATAAGCCGGGACGTCACTGGAGGCTGGACACGCGCGTTTTTTAAAAAGTGCGCAAGTCCAGCCTCCCGTGACGTCACGGCTTGTGATTGGTTAATGGCGGCCATGTTGCCGGGACGCGGACCAATCACAGCAAGCCGTGACGTAATTTCGTCACGGCTTGCTGTGATTGGTCCGCGTCCCGGCAACATGGCCGCCCTGACCAATCACAAGCCGGGAATTCACGTAACCAAGTAAAAGCGCGAATTTTAAACAAACAACGCTGCCGGTTCCTTCGCTGAGGTCCAGGCTGCGTCGGACAGGTGAGTATAGCGATATTTTTTATTTTAATTCTTTCTTTTACACATTTTTACATTAATGTTGTTTCGATACCGATACCCGATATCACAAAAATATCGGATCTCGGTATCGGAAATTCCGATACAGCAAGTATCGGCCGATACCCGATACTTGCAGCATCGGAATGCTCAACACTAGTGGCCACATGGAGGTAACCATGGCAATACAGAAGACCTAAACCATAGTCATATAAAGGACTTACTGATTTGTGGCATGCTGCTGTATACAACATCCACGTGGCTGCAACATGACCGGTGAGCTGGCTGTGTAGATGACGTCACACGCCGAGGGCCAGACTGACCAATCACCAGCTAAGCGGTGTAAAACACTTACTGCCTTGCGTGCGAGTGCCCGCATCTCATACCTGCTAGTAATGGAGACGCTGCGCTGTGTACACATAGCGTACCTAAGACTTCCTGTAACAAACACCGGAAGTGAGTGTTACCCAGCAACGCCAGAACACAAAGCCGCTGTATGCAACGTCCACGTGGCTGCAACATGACCGGTACACTGGCGGTGTAGATGACATCACACGCCGAGGGCCGGACTGATGACCGGCTAAGAAGTGTGAAACACTTCCTGCCTTACGTGCGAGTGCCCACATCTCATACCTGTTAGTAATAGAGACGCTGCACTGTGAACATACAGCGTCCCTAAAACTTCCTGTAACAGACACAGGAAGTGAATGTTACCTAGCGACGCTAGAACACAAGGCTGTATTGCGTGCGTGTGCCAGCATTATTATCAAATAGTAAAAACGCCACCTAAAAAAATCACTATAAATACTACCTGTTAAGAGCGATAGCTCCGGATGTAAGTATAGATATGTGGCAAAATGTGCTAGGTAATTTACCCAGAGTGTCATGCTGGGTAAAATAAGATAAATGCTATTGGCACCAATAATACTGACTACTAAGTGTGCTCACTAGAAAGGTAAATAAGAGTCATATATAACAGGAACCACATAAGGAGCCTGCACGCAATATTAAAAAACACACACAAACAGCAGGAACACATGCAGTTCAAGGTTCAATGTAAAAAATAATTGCCATGGCTATATAGTAACCCATAGATAAAGCCACATAACAACGGTACCCAAACGAAATACGTATATAATGTAAGAAGATGAGTTGTTACTCATGAGAATGTTGTTACAACGTGAAGCAAAGTGGACGTTTTATTTGAACACAGTGAGCCCACATGGCCTCAATGACCAAATTAACTATAGTTGCTTTATTTGAATGTCCTCCTTAGCCTATGCCTATAGTCCTTCTTTTGGTGTGACACAGCTAGTGTTACTACATCACGCCTAAATCCTAATATTTTTCACCCAATTACGTTATGGGATTCTCATGAGTAACAACTCATCTTCTTACATTATATACGTATTTCGTTTGGGTACCGTTGTTATGTGGCTTTATCTATGGGTTACTATATAGCCATGGCAATTATTTTTTACATTGAACCTTGAACTGCATGTGTTCCTGCTGTTTGTGTGTGTTTTTTAATATTGCGTGCAGGCTCCTTATGTGGTTCCTGTTATATATGACTCTTATTTACCTTTCTAGTGAGCACACTTAGTAGTCAGTATTATTGGTGCCAATAGCATTTATCTTATTTTACCCAGCATGACACTCTGGGTAAATTACCTAGCACATTTTGCCACATATCTATACTTACATCCGGAGCTATCGCTCTTAACAGGTAGTATTTATAGTGATTTTTTTAGGTGGCGTTTTTACTATTTGATAATAATGCTGGCACACGCACGCAATACAGCCTTGTGTTCTAGCGTCGCTAGGTAACATTCACTTCCTGTGTCTGTTACAGGAAGTTTTAGGGACGCTGTATGTTCACAGTGCAGCGTCTCTATTACTAACAGGTATGAGATGTGGGCACTCGCACGTAAGGCAGGAAGTGTTTCACACTTCTTAGCCGGTCATCAGTCCGGCCCTCGGCGTGTGATGTCATCTACACCGCCAGTGTACCGGTCATGTTGCAGCCACGTGGACGTTGCATACAGCGGCTTTGTGTTCTGGCGTTGCTGGGTAACACTCACTTCCGGTGTTTGTTACAGGAAGTCTTAGGTACGCTATGTGTACACAGCGCAGCGTCTCCATTACTAGCAGGTATGAGATGTGGGCACTCGCACGCAAGGCAGTAAGTGTTTTACACCGCTTAGCTGGTGATTGGTCAGTCTGGCCCTCGGCGTGTGACGTCATCTACACAGCCAGCTCACCGGTCATGTTGCAGCCACGTGGATGTTGTATACAGCAGCATGCCACAAATCAGTAAGTCCTTTATATGACTATGGTTTAGGTCTTCTGTATTGCCATGGTTACCTCCATGTGGCTACATGGGTACCCATAGGGAAGTGGCTAATTAGAGTTTTTTTCTACTTCCTGTTTTATTACTTATATACAAGCCCTTTGTTGCCACTCTCTGCAGGACAGCATAGAGGGTGGCAGGATATTTCATGTCTCTCTTCATTAGCACGTAGGCACTTTATCTCTACGCACAAGCATGTCCCCTGAGGAATCGGCTTAGAGGAAACGCGTCGGGACGAACAACATAGGGAGAGTGCAGGGCATGTTTATACAGGGGTAGCTGTGGACTGCCCTTGTAAGGGCAGGAGTTTTGGGGATAGCTGATTGATAGCCCCATAGGGACTGACATAGGGTCTGTCATCCCTCTTTTCCGGATTATCCCCTGACCAGCGGACATCCGATACTCCTTGTGCCCATACATTGGAACTGGTGAGACTGTTCCTTTTTTTATGTATATAGCCACCAGTGGTATTGATTATAATATATGCTTCCACTGCTGGTTAATTGTTGTTTCTACATGTAACTAGGTATACTGTGCTGTATGTTTTTTTCATTTCAGCTCTTACACTGGTTATGACCTAGTCTTATTGATTTCACCTACAACCAGGTGGCATCATACGATCCTGTTAGGGGTTAATTGGTCTCTATGGTCATCATACCAATAGTCTGAGACCCCCCCCCTTTTTATTTATTTGGGTGTATTGTTTTAGTGGCTTTAGTTACAATAAAAGTTACGTTTTATATTTCCACATTTTTTGCTTTGTCAGATATTTATACAGTGGTTTTGTCTATGCGATATACAGTCGATACATAGAATTTTGCTTTTTTCTAGTTTATTGTTTAGGATATGGCTGGCTTCTTGTCTGTGGGCCTCAATACTGACAGTTGGTTGACAGAGGCTAAGGAGGTGTTCTCAGAGCAGACATTTGTACAAAAAAAGTATCTTCCTACCTACAATGTAGCCTTCAAAGAATTACAGCAAATTTATCGGGACCAAATCACCTCTTGGTGGGAGGTCCAAAGCTTGGAAAGCTACTTGAGGGCCAGGATTGTCCCACGAGGTTTGCGTATTAACCTGTCAGCAGGTAATCGACACAAAAGTCCTACATGTACACACAAGTGGGAGAGAGAGGCAACAGAGAGTTCTCTCCGGTTTATGCAGTTGTTACTTGAGGAAGAAAAGTTGTCTCTTTCTGCGCTAAATGACAAACTTAGGGAGCAGATAGAGATAACTAAAAAGTTCTCAACAGAAACTGACTTCGCAACAAAAGAGACCAAATTGCAGACTCATATCGAACGTTTCCAATATCATCTTAAGGAGAGGAAACACCGCCAATATATGCGAGACACACAAGATTTTAAGGACAACAAAGCCTATCTTGTATTGACCCCTAGAACTACCCCTCCTGACCGCGATACTGAATTATCTTCAACTACACTGATTTCTCAGAGCCCGATAATAGGATTAAACCCAATAAGGGCAGAAATCGGGGGAGAGGGAGGGGCCGTGGGTCGAAAGGTCACTCTGACAGATCAGACAGCAATCCTGGTGGGGGTTTTTTAGATCAGGTTTACACCCTAAGAAACAGACCACTTCAAGTGAGAAAATAACCCTAAAGGCATATTCCTCAACTGTTTCCATCGCTGATTCTGGTTTGGCCACTGACAAAAACATTCAGATAATCAATCTCTCGGCTAGAGACATTGATGCTGATGAGGTATCAGTGTTGAAGAGAGGCCTTTCTTTCGTTCCAAACAGTGATTTCGATCTCTTCAGAACTGTAAAGGATCTTAATCTTTTCTTACGTAAAGTGAGATGGAAAAAATATTTTCATAAACAGGAATCTCGCACCTGCTCTGAACTTGGTATTCCAATGGATATGCTAACGGACGTAAGATTGTTACATAGTATTGGTGAGAGTGATCCTAATTTATCAGGCATCGGCCCCTTTACAGAATTAAAAGAGAAAAGTCATAAGATGCCTCCTCCAACAGGTGACCTCTCAGCCATTGATATTTTCTCTAACCTCGTTACATCGGACTTGGTAAATTTGTCACATTCTCAAGTGTCATGTAAGTTTAACTGTACAAAAAATGAGATAGAAGCTATTAAGCGTCTTGAATGTGATGACTCCATCGTCATCAAGCCCTCAGACAAGGGCGGCAATGTGGTCATCCTTGACAGGACCCATTATCAGCAAATATGTGAACTTATTCTCTCTGATGCTCAGTCCTATGAGATTCTTACACGCGATCCCAGTACGGAATATCGTGAGGAACTCCGTCTTATTTTACAAGAGGGATTGGAGAATGGAGTTATAAGCAAAACTGAATTTGACTTTATGTTTCCTTGCCACCCGGTCACGGCCACTTTTTACTGCCTCCCCAAGGTACACAAGGGCCTTAACCCATTAAAAGGCAGGCCCATTGTGTCTGGGGTAGGCAGTTTATGCCAAAATGCAGGAATTAACTTAGACCGGGTATTGAGTCCATTTGTGGCTGCTCTACAATCCTTTGTTAAGGACACACCTGACCTACTCCGACGGCTGGAAGGCCTTACTGTTGAACCAAATGCATATTTGGCCAGTATAGATGTGGAGGCCCTTTACTCCTCCATCCCCCATGACAAGGGTTTGGAGGCGGTGAATTTCTTTTTACAAATGAGAGGATGTCAGTTTCAGGACCATAATCATTTCATCTTAAAACTTCTTAGGTTCTGTTTGACACATAATGTCTTCACATTTGACCGTAGGATCTTCCACCAGCTGAGGGGGACGGCCATGGGCAGCCCCTGTGCCCCGGCCTATGCCAACCTCTTCCTCGGCTGGTGGGAGGAGACGGTGGTTTGGAGTGATGAAATGGGGAGTGACTCGTCTATGTGTCGTGTCCCGGACATTTGGACACGATACATAGATGATGTCTTTTTGATCTGGACGGGCTCTATTTCTGATTTCAAGAGCTTTGTAGATGGACTCAACCATAATGACATTGGCCTGTTTTTTACATCTGTGATCGAACTCTCCTCATTACCCTTTCTTGACATTTTAATCACGAAAGGGGCTGATGGTAGTCTGGGTACATCTAACTACAAAAAACCCACAGCCACAAATGCCCTACTTCACTGGAACAGCCATCATCCAGATCATCTAAAAAGAGGGATCCCTAAGGGACAGTACCTCAGGGTCCGTAGGAACTGTTCGGATGCTGCAACTTTTGAGGTCCATGCAAAAGAATTAAGAAACAGTTTTCAAGAAAGAGGATATCCCTCCACAGTCTTAAAGAAAGCCTATCATGAAGCGAGGGGTAGAGATAGAACAGCACTCCTGAATCCCACCACTAAGACACAGGATAATGAATTTATACGTTTTATCACCACCTTTGATAATGGGGCTACATATGTAAGAGAAATCATAAAAAAACACTGGTCCATTTTACAAATGGACTCGGACATTTCAAATTATCTTAGTGATACCCCTGCCATCACTTACAGAAAGGCTCGTTCACTTAACGACAGACTGGTGCATAGCCATTTTGTAAACCCTGCCAATGAGACTTGGCTCAGAAGTGATGTAACAGGCTGTTACAGATGTGGTCATTGCACGGCCTGTCAGTATATTGGTACGGGCAAACAATTTGTCAGTAATGTTACTGGCAAGAGCTATAAAATCAACCAATTTATGAACTGTAGTACCAAGGGGGTTGTCTATAAGATATCTTGTACCTGTGGTATTGAATATGTCGGTAAGACCATCAGAGAGTTTAAAAGAAGAGTTCTTGAACATATTGGTGATGTGGAGCATAGTAGAGATACTTCTGTCTCTCGACATGTAAATACCATGCATAATGGCCATACCAAACATCTTAATTTTATGGCCATCGAAAAGGTTAATAAACCAATACGGGGAGGCAATTGGGATCAAATGTTGTTACAACGTGAAGCAAAGTGGACGTTTTATTTGAACACAGTGAGCCCACATGGCCTCAATGACCAAATTAACTATAGTTGCTTTATTTGAATGTCCTCCTTAGCCTATGCCTATAGTCCTTCTTTTGGTGTGACACAGCTAGTGTTACTACATCACGCCTAAATCCTAATATTTTTCACCCAATTACGTTATGGGATTCTCATGAGTAACAACTCATCTTCTTACATTATATACGTATTTCGTTTGGGTACCGTTGTTATGTGGCTTTATCTATGGGTTACTATATAGCCATGGCAATTATTTTTTACATTGAACCTTGAACTGCATGTGTTCCTGCTGTTTGTGTGTGTTTTTTAATATTGCGTGCAGGCTCCTTATGTGGTTCCTGTTATATATGACTCTTATTTACCTTTCTAGTGAGCACACTTAGTAGTCAGTATTATTGGTGCCAATAGCATTTATCTTATTTTACCCAGCATGACACTCTGGGTAAATTACCTAGCACATTTTGCCACATATCTATACTTACATCCGGAGCTATCGCTCTTAACAGGTAGTATTTATAGTGATTTTTTTAGGTGGCGTTTTTACTATTTGATAATAATGCTGGCACACGCACGCAATACAGCCTTGTGTTCTAGCGTCGCTAGGTAACATTCACTTCCTGTGTCTGTTACAGGAAGTTTTAGGGACGCTGTATGTTCACAGTGCAGCGTCTCTATTACTAACAGGTATGAGATGTGGGCACTCGCACGTAAGGCAGGAAGTGTTTCACACTTCTTAGCCGGTCATCAGTCCGGCCCTCGGCGTGTGATGTCATCTACACCGCCAGTGTACCGGTCATGTTGCAGCCACGTGGACGTTGCATACAGCGGCTTTGTGTTCTGGCGTTGCTGGGTAACACTCACTTCCGGTGTTTGTTACAGGAAGTCTTAGGTACGCTATGTGTACACAGCGCAGTGTCTCCATTACTAGCAGGTATGAGATGCGGGCACTCGCACGCAAGGCAGTAAGTGTTTTACACCGCTTAGCTGGTGATTGGTCAGTCTGGCCCTCGGCGTGTGACGTCATCTACACAGCCAGCTCACCGGTCATGTTGCAGCCACGTGGATGTTGTATACAGCAGCATGCCACAAATCAGTAAGTCCTTTATATGACTATGGTTTAGGTCTTCTGTATTGCCATGGTTACCTCCATGTGGCCACATGGGTACCCATAGGGAAGTGGCTAATTAGAGTTTTTTTCTACTTCCTGTTTTATTACTTATATACAAGCCCTTTGTTGCCACTCTCTGCAGGACAGCATAGAGGGTGGCAGGATATTTCATGTCCCTCTTCATTAGCACGTAGGCACTTTATCTCTACGCACAAGCATGTCCCCTGAGGAATCGGCTTAGAGGAAACGCGTCGGGACGAACAACATAGGGAGAGTGCAGGGCATGTTTATACAGGGGTAGCTGTGGACTGCCCTTGTAAGGGCAGGAGTTTTGGGGATAGCTGATTGATAGCCCCATAGGGACTGACATAGGGTCTGTCGTCCCTCTTTTCCGGATTATCCCCTGACCAGCGGACATCCGATACTCCTTGTGCCCATACATTGGAACTGGTGAGACTGTTCCTTTTTTTATGTATATAGCCACCAGTGGTATTGATTATAATATATGCTTCCACTGCTGGTTAATTGTTGTTTCTACATGTAACTAGGTATACTGTGCTGTATGTTTTTTTCATTTCAGCTCTTACACTGGTTATGACCTAGTCTTATTGATTTCACCTACAACCAGGTGGCATCATACGATCCTGTTAGGGGTTAATTGGTCTCTATGGTCATCATACCAATAGTCTGAGACCCCCCCCTTTTTATTTATTTGGGTGTATTGTTTTAGTGGCTTTAGTTACAATAAAAGTTACGTTTTATATTTCCACATTTTTTGCTTTGTCAGATATTTATACAGTGGTTTTGTCTATGCGATATACAGTCGATACATAGAATTTTGCTTTTTTCTAGATGTACAAATGTGACTGCTTAAAAATTGACTATTGTCACAAATACTGTAGAGCTTGGTTTGTGTACATTTTCATTGGTTTGCAATAAAAACAAAATTGGCATGCTACAGGTGTGCAAATTTTGTCCATCGGTACTTGGTCCTCAGCTGCAACTATTTCGCACAGTGAGGCTTCCCCAACTTGTACCAGCACGTGTCCAGGAACTTCACCTGTGCCCTTACCAACACAATTACTGGGATTGTCCATTTAATGACTGACATATGGACAAGCGCTTGTGGCCAGGGTCACTACATTTCACTGACGGCACACTGGGTGAACTGTCATGGTTCCCAATGGCAAGGGAAAGTCAGAGAACATAAATAACAGAACAGCTCTTGGGTGATGGAATCTCGAGCTGACCATGAGCTAAACCTATCACACAACTAACAGTGGCCGGGTGACGTACCTACGTTTTATCCCTAGACACCCAGCGCCAGCCGGAGGACTAACTAACCCTAATAGAGGAAAAGACAGACCTGGCTTACCTCTAGGGAAATACCCCCAAAAAGGAGACAGAAGCCCCCCACATATATTGACGGTGAGTTCAGAGGAAAAGACATACGTAGTATGAAGGTAGGTTCAGAAAAGCGAGGTCCGCTTACTAGATAGCAAGAAGATACAATAGGGAACTTCACGGTCAGCTGAAAACCCTATTAAAATACCATCCCGAAATTACTTTAAGACTCATGTGTCAACTCATGACACCGGAGTGGCAATTTCGGCCCACAAGAGCTTCCAGCTACAGAAAAATAACATAACTGTGAACTGGAACAAAAATGCAAAACAAACTTAGGACTAAGAGTCCAACTTAGCTGATAGTAGTCTAGAAGCAGGAACATGCAACAGAAAGGCTCTGGTTACATTGATGGCCGGCACTAGAATAACTGAGCAGCAAGGCTAAATAGGATACTCCCATATCCTGATGGAAACAGGTGAACAGAGAAAGTGAAGCACACAAGTCCAGTACCACCAGTGACCACCGGGGGAGCCCAAAAACCAAATTCACAACAGTACCCCCCCCCTCAAGGAGGGGGCACCGAACCCTCACAAGAACCACCAGGGCGATCAGGATGAGCCCTGTGAAAGGCACGGACCAAATCAGAGGCATGAACATCAGAGGCTGTCACCCAAGAATTATCCTCCTGACCGTAGCCCTTCCACTTGACCAGATACTGAAGTTTCCGTCTGGAAACACGGGAGTCCAAGATCTTCTCCACAACGTACTCCAATTCACCCTCAACCAACACCGGAGCGGGAGGCTCAACGGAAGGCACAACCGGTACCTCATACCTGCGCAATAATGACCGATGGAAGACATTATGGATAGAAAAAGATGCTGGGAGGTCCAATCGAAAGGACACGGGGTTAAGAATCTCCAAAATCTTATACGGGCCGATGAACCGAGGCTTAAACTTAGGAGAAGAAACCCTCATAGGGACAAAACGAGAAGACAACCACACCAAGTCCCCAACACGAAGACGAGGACCAACACGACGACGGCGGTTAGCAAAATGCCGAGTCTTTTCATGGGACAACTCCAAATTGTCCACCACCTGTCCCCAAATCCGATGCAACCTATCCACCACAGTATCCACTCCAGGACAATCCGAAGACTCCACCTGACCGGAAGAAAAACGAGGATGAAACCCCGAATTGCAAAAGAAAGGAGAAACCAAAGTGGCAGAACTAGCCCGATTATTGAGGGCAAACTCCGCCAACGGCAAAAAGGCAACCCAGTCATCCTGATCTGCAGACACAAAACACCTCAAATAAGTCTCCAAGGTCTGATTAGTTCGCTCAGTCTGGCCATTAGTCTGAGGATGGAACGCAGACGAAAAAGACAAATCAATGCCCATCCTAGCACAGAATGCCCGCCAAAATCTAGACACGAACTGGGTCCCCCTGTCAGAAACGATATTCTCCGGAATACCATGCAAGCGAACCACATTTTGAAAAAACAGAGGAACCAACTCGGATGAGGAAGGCAACTTAGGCAAGGGCACCAAATGAACCATCTTTGAAAAACGGTCACACACCACCCAGATGACAGACATTTTCTGAGAAACAGGGAGATCAGAAATAAAATCCATAGAGATGTGAGTCCAAAGCCTCTTCGGAATAGGCAAAGATAACAACAATCCGCTAGCCCGAGAACAACAAGGTTTGGCCCGAGCACAAACATCACAAGACTGCACAAAAACTCGTACATCTCGAGACAGGGAAGGCCACCAGAAGGACCTAGCCACCAAATCCCTGGTACCAAAGATCCCGGGATGACCTGCCAACACAGAAGAATGAACCTCCGAGATGACTCTACTGGTCCAATCATCAGGAACAAACAGTCTACCAGGCGGGCAACGATCAGGTCTATCCGCCTGAAACTCCTGCAAAGCCCGTCACAGGTCTGGGGAAACAGCAGATAATATCACCCCATCCTTAAGGATACCTGTAGGTTCAGAATCACCAGGGGAATCAGGCTCAAAACTCCTAGAAAGGGCATCCGCCTTCACATTTTTAGAACCCGGTAAGTATGAGACCACAAAATTAAACCGAGAGAAAAACAACGACCAGCGCGCCTGTCTAGGATTCAAGCGCCTGGCAGACTCAAGATAAATCAAATTCTTGTGATCGGTCAATACCACCACCTGATGTCTGGCCCCCTCAAGCCAATGACGCCACTCCTCAAAAGCCCACTTCATAGCCAAAAGCTCCCGATTACCAATATCATAATTTCGCTCGGTGGGCGAAAATTTTCGAGAAAAGAACGCACAAGGTCTCATCACGGAGCAGTCGGAACTTTTCTGCGACAAGACCGCCCCAGCTCCGATCTCGGAAGCATCGACCTCAACCTGAAAAGGAAGAGTAACATCAGGCTGACGCAACACAGGGGCGGAAGAAAAGCGGCGCTTAAGCTCCCGAAAGGCCTCCACAGCAGCAGGGGACCAATCAGCAACATCAGCACCCTTTTTGGTCAAATCAGTCAAAGGTTTAGCAACATCAGAAAAACCAGTTATAAATCGACGATAAAAATTAGCAAAGCCCAAAAATTTCTGAAGGCTCTTAAGAGAAGAAGGTTGCGTCCAATCACAAATAGCCCGAACCTTGACAGGATCCATCTCAATGGAAGAGGGGGAAAAAATGTACCCCAAAAAAGAAATCTTTTGAACCCCAAAAATACACTTAGAACCCTTCACACACAAGGAATTAGCCCGCAAAACCTGAAAAACCCTCCTGACCTGTTGGACATGAGAATCCCAGTCATCCGAAAAAATCAAAATATCATCCAGATACACGATCATAAATTTATCCAAATATTCACGGAAAATGTCATGCATAAAGGACTGAAAGACTGAAGGGGCATTTGAAAGACCAAAAGGCATTACTAAATACTCAAAATGGCCCTCGGGCGTATTAAATGCGGTTTTCCACTCATCCCCCTGCTTAATTCGCACCAAATTATACGCCCCACGGAGATCAATCTTAGAGAACCACTTAGCCCCTTTTATTCGAGCAAACAAATCAGTAAGCAGTGGCAGAGGATACTGATATTTGACTGTAATTTTATTCAAGAGTCGATAATCAATACACGGCCTCAAAGAGCCATCTTTTTTAGATACAAAGAAAAAACCGGCTCCTAAGGGAGATGAAGAAGGACGAATATGTCCCTTTTCCAGGGACTCCTTAATATATTCTCGCATAGCAGCATGTTCAGGTACAGATAGATTAAATAAACGACCCTTTGGAAATTTACTGCCCGGAATCAGATCTATGGCACAATCGCAATCTCTGTGAGGAGGTAGTGAACCAAGCTTAGGCTCCTCAAAAACATCACGATAATCAGATAAAAATTCCGGAATCTCAGAGGGAATAGATGACGAAATGGAAACCAAAGGTACGTCCCCATGAGCCCCCTGACATCCCCAGCTTAACACAGACATAGCTTTCCAGTCAAGGACTGGGTTATGAGATTGTAACCATGGTAATCCGAGCACCAAAACGTCATGTAGATTGTACAACACAAGGAAGCGAATCATCTCCTGATGGTCTGGATTCATACGCATAGTCACTTGTGTCCAGTATTGTGGTTTATTACTAGCCAATGGTGTAGAGTCAATACCCTTCAGAGGTATAGGAACTTCCAGAGGCTCTAGATCAAACCCACAGCGCCTGGCAAAGGACCAATCCATTAGACTCAAAGCGGCGCCAGAGTCGACATAGGCATCCGCGGTAATTGACGATAATGAACAAATCAAGGTCACAGACAGAATAAACTTAGACTGTAAAGTGCCAATTGAAATAGACTTATCAACCTTTTTAGTACGTTTAGAGCATGCTGATATAACATGAGTTGAATCACCACAATAGAAGCACAACCCATTTTTTCGCCTAAAATTCTGCCGTTCGCTTCTGGACAGAATTCTATCACATTGCATATTTTCAGGAGCCTTCTCAGAAGACACCGCCAAATGGTGCACAGGTTTGCGCTCCCGCAAACGCCGATCAATCTGAATAGCCATTGTCATGGACTCATTCAGACCTGTAGGTGCAGGGAACCCCACCATAACATCTTTAATGGCATCAGAGAGACCCTCTCTGAAATTCGCCGCCAGGGCGCACTCATTCCACTGAGTAAGCACAGACCATTTACGAAATTTTTGGCAGTATATTTCAGCTTCATCTTGCCCTTGAGATAGGGCCATCAGGGCTTTTTCAGCCTGAATCTCTAAGTTAGGTTCCTCATAAAGCAACCCCAAAGCCAGAAAAAACGCATCCACATTGAGCAACGCAGGATCCCCGGGTGCCAATGCAAATGCCCAGTTTTGAGGGTCACCCCGCAGCAAGGAAATTACTATCTTAACCTGCTGTGCGGGATCTCCAGCGGAGCGAGATCTCAGGGAAAGAAATAATTTACAATTATTTTTGAAATTCAGGAAACGAGATCTATCCCCGGAGAACAATTCTGGTATAGGAATTCTAGGTTCAGATATAGGAGCATGAATAACACAATCCTGTAAATTTTGAACCTTCATAGCAAGATTATTCAAACCTGTAGCCAAACTCTGAGGATCCATTTTAATCAGGTGAGATCAGAGCCATTCAAGGATTAGAAGGAGAGAGAGAGACAAAGGCTGCAATTAGAGCAGAAATGCAACTGAGTCAACTAAAAAGCAAGCTCAGAAGAAAAAAAAAAAATCTGCAGACTTCTTTTTCTCTCCTTTCTTCTGCCAACGGTTTTAACCCTTGGCCGGCCATACTGTCATGGTTCCCAATGGCAAGGGAAAGTCAGAGAACATAAATAACAGAACAGCTCTTGGGTGATGGAATCTCGAGCTGACCATGAGCTAAACCTATCACACAACTAACAGTGGCCGGGTGACGTACCTACGTTTTATCCCTAGACGCCCAGCGCCAGCCGGAGGACTAACTAACCCTAATAGAGGAAAAGACAGACCTGGCTTACCTCTAGGGAAATACCCCCAAAAAGGAGACAGAAGCCCCCCACATATATTGACGGTGAGTTCAGAGGAAAAGACATACGTAGTATGAAGGTAGGTTCAGAAAAGCGAGGTCCGCTTACTAGATAGCAAGAAGATACAATAGGGAACTTCACGGTCAGCTGAAAACCCTATTAAAATACCATCCCGAAATTACTTTAAGACTCATGTGTCAACTCATGACACCGGAGTGGCAATTTCGGCCCACAAGAGCTTCCAGCTACAGAAAAATAACATAACTGTGAACTGGAACAAAAATGCAAAACAAACTTAGGACTAAGAGTCCAACTTAGCTGATAGTAGTCTAGAAGCAGGAACATGCAACAGAAAGGCTCTGGTTACATTGATGGCCGGCACTAGAATAACTGAGCAGCAAGGCTAAATAGGATACTCCCATATCCTGATGGAAACAGGTGAACAGAGAAAGTGAAGCACACAAGTCCAGTACCACCAGTGACCACCGGGGGAGCCCAAAAACCAAATTCACAACAGTGAACATTGTGGAAGCAAGGACTGAGTCCCTTCCTTGCACGGCACATGTGTTACTGACTCCAAGGATTGATGGCTCTAATTGTATCAGGGTTTTCTCTATCACCTACACAGTTCCTGCACCTGCTCCCACTCCCCATCATCTTCCATCTCTGACGTGCTATCTCAGAGCACACATCAGCTGAAAGCTCTGCAGCACTGATTCAGCAAATCGGCAACAGGCTCTGTTGAAGCTAATTTGTCTAGGAGAAAATCGCACACCATGGCACATTTATTGAAATGAATAACATACCAGAGAGATCTGTGGCTCTTGCCACTGAACCTACAGCAAGGCATGGTCGTGTATGATAATGGCCGTAACATAGTGGCAGATATGAAGGTTGGATGACAGCTTGGCAAACACGATGTCAGGACTCAAACTCAGCAGCTCTTGTGCACCAGTTGGCAGCTCTTTCTTCTGAGGTATTCAGCTCATGCTATGCTATGCTATTCATCTTCATGGCATCCGGCAGCATCGGTCACCACACCATCTCCTCCTGATGAACCGTACTAACGGGGAAACGCGTCGGGGCGATACCAGCACACGCTAAGTGATCTCTTGTCATCTTTTTTCACAATACTCTGGTTCTCTGTGTTGGTCCCTACTGGACCTGAATGTGTTATCAATACATGTCCGTGACTATAGGGGACAAATACGGTTATCTTGTGACTGAGTATTATTTTGTTATCTGGCTTACCTTTGGGCGATGTGCTGTATCATTATGATCAGAAGTGGGGACACTTGTTGAGATTTGTTGGGTACTTATACATATTGTGTGTACTTTTTTCACCACTGCTCTTTACTATTTTGTTTTCCCACCTACATTGAGAGGGATATCATAGGGGAGACAGGGACAGCCTGCGTTGAGTGGGGGCACCAATAAATCGTCTCTCAGGGTGCCAACCTCCACAGCA
This sequence comes from Ranitomeya variabilis, assembly GCF_051348905.1. Classification (NCBI taxonomy): domain Eukaryota; kingdom Metazoa; phylum Chordata; class Amphibia; order Anura; family Dendrobatidae; genus Ranitomeya; species Ranitomeya variabilis. Next base: position 319,380,862 of record NC_135233.1, on the reverse strand, counting down.
AGGCAGGTGTGAGCAGTAGGTTTATTGTAGCATCTCAATAGGTCACCTAACTGGTGGTATTTTATTATATGTGGTTATTTAACCAAGGTTTGTTTTGGGTCAAGGTTTTTTATTGGCATTATTAAAAGCTAAGTTTTAAAGGGGATTACATGTACATAACAAGTTTGATTAGTCCCTATACCATTTGTTTTTTGATTGTTCAGAATAGCCTCTGGACAATTCCTTGCTAATCAATATACTGGTACTTGTGTTGTTTCTGATTGTTTTCACCCTGATTTCCTGATTGGCTTCACCCAGATTGAACACCCTATGTGGCATTTCACTTCCTTCCTTGGGAGAATATTGATATATCAGCCTTCAGTCAAGCTTCTTTTCAATTGCTCCTTCATTCCAAGATTATACTGCTGCTTCTGTGTATCGACTCCTGGTAATTCGTGAATGTGCTACCTGCTGAGCCTTTAACTACATTGCTTCATCTGTGTACCGACCCCTGGCTATTCCTGACTATGCCACCTGCTGATCATTGAACTACATTGCTTCTCCTGTGTACTGACATCTGACTATTCCTGACTATGCTATCTGCCGGTGCTGGCCCTAGTGGTTGCAAAACCACTACTCCAACCCAAGTCAGTCCATAACACACAAGCTTTGACCTGCAGTAAGTTCATTACTGCCTGTCAGAGAGCTGCGGGTTCCCACACTATCAAATTATAGCATGAGTCAGCAACTGTGACCGGCGGTAAAAAGGTTACGTCCAATCACAGACATCAGCTGAGAGAGTACTACCTCCATCAGACTACGCCTTCTGTCATGAATAGCAGCAAGAGTAGGCACCACTGATATGAGTATTCATCAGTCGCCACCTGTTCTATAAATAAATACATTTAAAAAAATGATATGGGGTCTCTTCTATTTTTTATAACTAGCACAGGCAAAACTGACAGCTTTGGGCTCCCTCAGCTGTCTGCTTTATTCTTTATCAAGAATAGAGGGATCCCAAATTTTTTAAAAAAATATTTAAATGAATAATTAAAGAAAAAGGAGTTGGATCACCCTCGTTTTTGACAACCAGAGGCAAATCAAATGCCATGCCAAGGAACCTGGAAGCTCTGGAAATGTATGCAGTGAATGTCCATTACCATAGAACAATGATACAGACTATGGATCATGGTTCCTCTTAACTCTAGAAACAATCCACAAGCCTTGGCATTGAATGCAAAATTCCTTTACAGGGGTAATAAAGTGAATAATAAAGTGATAGGCAAAGTAGCTCATGGAAATACTGCCCTCTTTAAGAGTTACCAGACTCACATACAGTCTCCAGAACAAATAGTCATGCTACATGGAATAATTTTTTGCTATAGAGACTTCTTAGATTTATATAGCCATTGATTCATTTTATGAAACTTTGTTCATTTTTAGAAACTAAAATAGTAGAGATTATTGAACTAAATGATGTTTTAATTTATTTTCTTATGTGTGTATGATCAGTGAGGTTTTAATTCCATATGTTTTTTTTGGAGGTGTTAACTATGAGCAGGATTGTTTTTATTCACTAAATAACCCAAGCACTGCGTTATCACTTCTTAATAACAACAAAGGAATTCATAATCAAACTATAAGTTGTCGAAGCTCTTTGCTAGCCCTGCATGTGGTGAATGTAATTTTGGCCACGGGATTCTTCTTTAAGTGGTAAATCAAGTTCAGTATTTCCAATCAAGCTTCAAAACACTTCTTATTGATTTCCCTGTTTTTCAGTGAGGGCTTTGTTTAGTTGTTCTTTTATAGTAGCCGGCCTCAGATGATTCCATTCTGAAGACTTTAATCAATAAATAGAGAAAAGAACAAAATAATAATAATCGGTGCACTAAACTTTAGACTTCAGCGCTCTTTAAAGCTAATGTCTAATAAACCAATTGGACCTTTAAATTACATTGTTAATAATGTAAAAAGGTTAAATGGTCACAGTATGCATTCTGACACTTACATTTCCACATTGGCAACAATATTGTGATTTCCATAGTGTCACTGTGAAAGTCTTATCTTTTAAGTGAGGTGGCAAAACATTTCCATTTTATCAATACTTGGTGAAAGAGTTGAGCAGACCTGGTAAAATTCGATTTTGCCTGATACATGATTTTCTTTTAAATTTAATTTGCAGCAGATTTTCTCTGTGAATTGAGTTTCACTTGATATACTCTTGGGTCTCATCAAATGCCAAAGCATAATAATGTAATACATAAAAAATATATATATTTTCACTACACAAGTCACATCTCTAACCTTTTCACTCATCTTCCTCCCACTTCCTTATCAGCATGAGCACTAACATCCCATTCTTCTTCATGCCTGGCCGATGATTTTTGGCTCTAATTAGACCCGGGACAGTTTTGTGCATGTGCATGGATAAAGTCATAGAGTACATTTTGACCTTATGCGTGCATTCGGAAATCCTAACCTATTGTGAAAATACCAAGGATTTCATGAGTTACTGCAACAGTAAGAGGATGAGAAGAGGACTGGACAGAAAAGAAAAAGGCCTGAGAGCAAATAAGTAAGGTGAGTATAAGTATTTATTTTTATTCTTTTGATGGCCCTTTACAAGTTCCACAAAATGGCAGGCAGCCAGTCGCTATTTGGTTAAATTAGACTACAGGTAAAATGTCAGAAATTTGCCTTTTGGCTAAAACAAATTTTAGTAGAATTCGAGAAATATTCGATTCCTCTTGAATAAATTCTCTCATCTCAACTCAGCACTATTTCCAAAGTAAGTGAATTAATTCATAAAGAAAAGCATGCACAAGTATAGAACTAAATGTGCATTGAATCAATGTCTTTGAGTCGCAACACCTCATGTCATTGTAAAATGTATGTTGGATGTGTAAAAATCTGTCACACTGTCATTGCGCTATCTTATCCCAGATATTCTTCTGATACATTTACTCAGTTTGCAAAGTAAATAAAATAAAACAATAGCTGCATGTAGTAAAATGAACCATGAAATTATTCAGGCATCTCCGTACAGAATTGTCATGTTAAAGTGATAATTCATGTGGGCATAATTATAAGGTTATGAAATGAATAAATGAAAACACAATTATCTTAAATTGTTTGTCGTATAAACAAAGTATATTTTAATTAATGGGACTTGTAAAAAAATGTAGCACCACAACTGGATGTGAAATTTATAAATGTGCCTCTGCTAAGTACTGTCTTACGTGCTGTGTCCAACCATGAAGAGTTGCTCCAGTTCTTGATTGGCACATACCACTGTTCCTAGCCAGGGGAGGAAGAATAAGTCACTTATGATAAGATACAAGTGACACAGCAGTGGGTCACATCTGCTACTTTTTGAGGTATTATATCTCTCTGTTTTATCAAAAGAGTGAGTGTGTCTGTCATGTGGTCAGTCCTGATAGCTCATCTTAAATCAAACCAGTGACATAGGAATTTTGGCCTCCGTTGAGCTCTTACATCACTGACTTGATTTATCATAAGCTCAGAGGGGTGGAAATGTAGCAGAAACACTTGCTCCTGTGATAAAACAGACAAGGAAATGTTTTACCTCAGAAAGCAGCATCTGTAAGCTCCTATTGCGTCATCAGAAAAGTCACTTATCACAAGTGACTTATGCTTCCTCCCCTGGACAAGAGCTGTGGTATGTTTCAACTATGTACTAGATCAGCTGTGCGTAGTCAGACACAGGAAAAAAAGACATTACATAGTACAGATATATTTATAATATTATCCTAGCAAAAAAACAGACATTTTTTTCCTTAACACATCCAATTGTGGAACCTTTTATTATTCCAAGCTCTATTAATTAAACTATACTTTGTTTGTGGGACAACCTCTTTAATTGTATTCTCTGCCTCCATAGTTCTAACAATTTTGGGTCTACTTCTGGGGATTACTGCCCTGACAAGAATAGGTGACTTCTGCAGTCCACGACTAAAAGCAGCGGTAAACAGTTATAAGTCTCAGATCTTATTTTAAATGAATGACACCATTACCAGTATGGAACATGTAGATCAGGAGAGCAGACCTTCAGTCATTATATGTCTCACACTGGTAATTCCCCCTTTTAATTAAAATCTGCTCCCTGTTGGGGAGATCTATGTCTGCTCAATAATTATGGCTTTGTGCACACATTGCGGATTGGTGTGCGGATTTTTCCATACTGTTTTTGAAAAATCCACGGATTTACCATGGTTTTTGTGTGTTTTTTTGCGGATTCCACCTGCGGTTTTACACCTGCCGATTCCTATTGATTAGCAGGTGTAAACCGCTGCGGAATCCGCACAAGGAATTGACATGCTGTGGAAAAAACAACACAGCGTTTCCGCACGCTTTTTTCCCGCAGCATGTGCACTGCGGATTTTGTTTTCCATATGTTTACATGGTACTGTACAATGCATGGAAAACAGCTCGAGATCCGCAGCATCAAATCCACTTTGGATCCGCAGCAAAATTTGCAACGTGTGCACATAGCCTAACAGCTCAATTACACATTAAGAAAAACGTGGATTTTTCTGGAGAAAAATACATTGAATTGCATTTTAATCAAATTTTTGAGAGCTGCATGCCCATATAGACAGCTTAAGAGGGTTAATCATGCTGACAGATTCCCTTTAAAATAAAAAAAAATTCAGAAAGACTGTTATGTAATTTCAGCTATTCAAACATTCTTTTAATAATATGGATTAATAATATATACAGTATTATTTGGATTTTTAAGAAATAATTCAATGAAACCATACTTATCCTATTTTAGCTGTGAAAAAAAATACATGAAACTACTAAACCGAGCTATAATACAATATATAAAATGTTATTTTCAAGCAATGTAAAATTACTGGTACCATAACAATACACAACTTCCATTAAAAACACAAGAGTAATGGTCTGTAATAGTAGTGCTTTATACAGCAGTTTATAATGTTTTTAAGCTCTAAGGACAAAGATTAACTTGAAGCTCTCCTCGGTTGTACACCAATCATGACGCCAACCTATAATCACAAAGAAAATGGTCAATGGAGTCAAAATCTGGATCAGTGTCACACTAGTTATTGCAAGTGCTGCTATTGCAAGTCACAAACAAGGTTTACTTACCTAATTGAAAGTCCTTTCAAAAAGATCGATAATATGTATGATGAGAATAGACCTTTGGAACAAGGACAAGCCCAGTAAATCTGAGGGTTATAATGGTGATGAGTATTTTCTGAAAAGCAAAGTAAACCTTTATTATAACTGGTATTTCCATCCAGTAGGCTATTCAATGATACTCATACAATGACCCACCATTTTTCTGTACAACCTTGTCAGGTGAAAAATATTACAAAAAGAAAGACTAGGCAAGTTCCATCCACGATCACTGCAGATTGCCAATATCCACTTTTAATTTTAATATTGTGTAATGTTATCACTGTCCACACAAACATATAATTATTTTGTGAATCCTGCCATATAAATGTAGTGGACACAAGTTTATAGAGCGGGCTCAATAACATGGAAACAGGTATCATACTTGACTCTAACAGCAGCGAATGGAGCTAGCTCCAATCATTTCTGCTTGTCCACATAGATGTTACTCTTGATCACTATAAGTGGCATTTAGGTGATTAGATCTTGATAGAGGGTGACATCTCTCTCCCATAGGCCACCAACATTGTAAAGTGCCAGTAAATTACCTTGGCAGCCAGGGATGTGCTAAAGGCTGAGCTTCATAGGAAAAAAGTAAATTGACAATATATTGAAAGACTAGAATATTGTAATGTCTTGTAAAAGTGATAAAAATAGCCAGGTGCCATTTTAAGGCAATTAAAATAAGAATAAAAATCCAAATTCTGATATTTCCTCCATCCTGCTTTCGCACG